>NC_143013.1:198715010-199315010 GCF_055824585.1 Amblyomma mixtum
GGAGTAAAAAAAATGGAAGACGGCATATCTGTTACAAGAAGTAACCAAAATATTGGGAGCCGAAACCGAAGGGCACGAACAAATGTGGTGCAGCTTGATAGTTGCTTCACACTGAAACGTTGGCGCCAACAAACCCACACCTGGTCGCACTACGCAGCTTCATTTTAATCACGCAAGAAGGAAAGCGCCCACGGGAAGCTCTGAAGGAGGAAGTGGTGGTGGTAGTGGTGTATTTAAAAAACTGGCCTGGCTTCGCATATGGTTAAGCCTAGGATGCGAAGCATACCGCCGGCGGAGGCTGCGCGTCCGCAAGCGAGCGCACGAGTTGAGCCCCTCTGCTTTCACAGCTGTTGTGACGTCAGCGCCCCTAGCGGAAGGAGCGGGAGTTAGGCCGCCGGTGGAGGCTGCTCGTCGGCAAGCGAGCGCACGAGTTGAGTCCCAGCTTTCACAGCTGTTGTGACGTCATATCACGTGGTGCGCCGATGTAGGTCAAGTGGTAGCTACGCGGCCGCGCGCGGCGCAGCAAGGAAGAGCTCGGTTGTGCGGCTAGTATGCTTCGCATAAAATAAAAAAGTGAAGCAAAAGAGTGTTGCCGGCCGCGGCAATTGATATCTAATATCTTAAGCACCCGAGCTGCAGCCGGCGGAAATGAAAGAGAAAGGGAGAGGATAGTGAGGAGAAGTATAGAGGGGAGTGACAGCAAGAAAAGACAAAGGGAGAGCTTTGTACACTATTTACAAAATACAAAAGTAATCAAGTTCGCGGCGATCGCGCGCTAATGTCCAAGCTTTGTCCGAAAATAAGTGCGCGCGAGCGGCCACTGCGCACAATCACTTACAAAAGAAGTAAACTCTATGTACATAGCCACGCGCACGTAGCGTCCTGTCTCGGACTAATCGCGCGCGCGGCACACTGCACTAGCGGCCGAGGTGGGGCGCCCGGCCGATATACCGTCCGAGGTAGCACCCACGGAGCGTTCGCGTCACGCGTGCACTACCTGGCGTAGAGCAAGCGGGAAGTCAAGCCCGCCTGCTCGATGAACGCACAGAGGCTCACCATTGTTCTGCCACGGGTGCGCGCACTGCCGCGCGGCCGCAGGAGCGCTTCGAGACTGTCCGGGATGATTCCCAGCGCCCTGTAGGCCGCGAGCATCTCGCGAAGGAGGAGGTACTGTGCTCCTTTTCTGTTCTCTCCATAATGGTGAACAACGTGCGGCGGAAACTAAGGACCGAGAACTGTGCCGATAGCTCCTTCAGGTTAAAAGAGCACCAAGTTCTTGTCTACGTTCTCAAAAGAAAAAATGACCGAGAAAGGATAGCGTAACTTGCCTTGTGCTTCGTAGCGTTCCTGTCTAAAAACACCACTTGATTACGGTAGTTGCTTGAGCTAGTTGCTTGCTAAGACAAATGCAGCGCCCGTAACTCAACGACAGAACCGAGAAAACACCACAAAGTGATTTCGATTCAATGCGAGCACAGGTTTTCTTACAGGTTTTTGTTACAAGTTCTGCATTTGTCGTCGTGAGAAACCGACTGCAGCGGTTTGGTCGAAGACCTTTTTCCCAAGAAGGTCGCCCCAGAAAAGCTGCGCACCGGCCGGGGAAAATCTTGCACCTTTTGGAAAACCGGTTGGTACCCAGGGGGCTGGGGATCGAACCCAGCTCCTCCCGTATGCGAGGAGGATGAGGCCTATAAAAATCAAATCAAAGTGTATTTTTAAACTGCACTTGCAGTGAATAAAAAATTGCCGACGATTACATTACTGCCTAATGCGAAATTTGAGCGCAGCTCATCAGCTGTTTCAGCTTTTCGATAGATTGAGGCAGAGAATTCAAGCAAAATATGTATGTACATTTAGAGACAACTTGTTATTTTTCACACGTATTCCTTCTTCAAGAAACACCCCACTAACAGTTCTTGATTGCCATGAAGGAAGCTTGTGGACGGAGAAATAGATGGATATATGCTCGACTCGCTGCACGAATACCTGGTTCTCAAAGACGAGGTCTGCGCATGTATTTCGCGAGGTAATGTCACAGCTGTGGCAGTCGTTACGAGCGAGATGAACAGGATGTTCTCCCGCATAAGTGGTAAGAAATTCCCACTTGTCTATATATCTAAATTAAAGTTCCCACCCACCCTGCCACTTCCACCCTGGCAAGTGGCAGAGTTTCTGGCACAACGTCGTCAATGCCAAAGCATGCAGCGCACATCTGTCACTATCGCCACGACACGAAGCATAAAGCACGATTGAGGCGCCCGCTGTTCCAAGAGGGCAGTTATGCGCCTTCCCTCTGGTTCAGGTGTCCACCGAGATGTGTGAGACAGATACTGCGCATTTCCTTTCCCCAAAAACCAATTTATACAATTTACCCTCTGCTTTCCAATCCCACCCGCCGCGGTGGCTCAGTGGTAAGGCGGTCGTCTACCGAGCCAGAGCACCCGGGTTCGAATCCGACCGCGGCGGCCGCGTTTCGATGGAGGCGAAACGCAAGAGGCGCCCGTGTGCTGTGCGATGTCAGTGCAAGTTAAAGATCCCCAGGTGGCCTAAATTATTCCGGAGACCTGCCTTACGGCACCTCTCTTCTTTCACTCCTACCTTACTCCCTTCCCTTACGGCGCGGTTCAGGTGTCCGCCGATATATGTGAGACAGGTACTGCGCCATTTCCTTTACTCAAAAACCAAATCCACTTCCAATCCCCCGCTTTATTAGTTTCGCAGCTGTGGGAGAAAGATACTGCACATTTCCTTTCCTCAAAAAGAATTATTCCACTTACAGTGCGCTATACCACGAGAGAGAGAGGCGAACAAACAAAACACAATTTGTTCACTGAAGCTTAAACGGTGGCTCGGGCGGTCAACGCCCTTCTTATATTTTCTCGCTCCACGTCTGTCTGTTCTTCGCGCCAAGGCAGGCGTGCACATACACACAGTGTCGGCTGTGCAGTCTCCTTCTCGTGCTGGGCGCGCGCCCTCATTGGTCAAAGGCCGGGTGTGGCTTCGAAGAGCATCTGGAACTTTGATTGATTTATTTGATTTATTGGGTTTTAACGTCCCGAAGCGACTTAGGCTATGAGGGACGCCGTAGTGAAGGGCTCCGGAAATTTCGACCACCTGGGGTTCTTTAACGTGCACTGACAACGTACAGTACACGGGGCTCTAGAATTTCGCCTCCATCGAAATTCAGCCTGGCGCGGCGCCGCCGCCGTCGCGCGAGTGAAGAGGTAGAGGACATCTCTTACGCAAGGCTACGCTCTCTCCGTCAACATCACGTAGAAACGACTCGGACAGTCTAGAACAATCGACGGCAATCCCCCGCGCACAGCGTCAGAGAGCGGTGGGAGAGGGGGCAGCCACACTCACAAGGCTAGTCGCTCTCCAGGGGTTTCTTCTCCCCCGTTTTACGACGCGCGCCAGCGAGAGCCTTCCGCGCGGCGCTGCTTTTTTTTTTATTGCGTAAGCAATACTGCACCAGGTTTCGAGCCGTCGCGTGGGCCCCGGCGGTGGCCACGGTTGATAGTCCACAGGGAGCGGGAGCATATATAGACGCTTTACAGCGGCGTATCATGGGGGCTGCCATCTTTGATCACGTGACCACGCCGCCATTACTCGCCTCTTGATCGCTCGGCGCGCGCCTCGTCGCGACGGCTGCGGCGTCTGATGTTTCGGTTCCGACAGGCAGTGTTGCGGCTGATACGGTTGTAGAGGAGTGGGAAGACGACACTGTGGTTGGTGCGAAGCTTCGAAGGACATGTTAAAACCGCAATTTGATCACTTTAGGCGTGAAAACGTGATCGGGCTTCATGTCGCGAAGAGCAGCTGAGTTCTCCGCCTGTTCGAGGCAACGGGTGGATCGCCTGAATGCCGCTGAAAGCTTTGCTTATTATTTTTTTATTGTTATTATCTAAAACACCAAAGTTTAATGACCCTGCGGCTGCGCAGGTCGTTGTCGTATTGTGTACATGCATGCAGACACTGCTCTAAAACGTTCACATGCACATCGTACTCATTTGTTTACAACTTGTTAAAAGTGCTCAGGAAGCCTAAAATATTTTCTGTTGGTTTGCTAAACAAAGGAAGGCGACAAAAATAAATAAACAAACAAATGTCACCCAATCAAGTAGTACAACGCATCAAGCAGCCTTCACAAGACTGCATGCAATTGTTTACAAGGATTCCGCGATATAATTGTTATAACGTGCGCATGGCAGAGCGTTCACTACACGAAGTTCACAATTATGTCAGCCTCACATAGTATAAAATTGTGGTCCGCTCCATGCTCGATATGCGGACATGATATTGCTCGAGGTCTCGTTGGTTGTAAGCAATCAGCCGAAGTCACTTTTAACGTCTGTCTCGCATGGATCGCGAGGAAGTGACAACCGCGGAGCACAGCAGCTGTAACACAAATGCTTTATTCCGATTGTGGTCCACGAAAACCGCGCTACTTGGAGCGAAGTTCAACAGTAGCACCAAGGGGGCGTGTAATACACGAACTGACGGTAAGCGTTGTCCGCTCGCACGGCTATGCACTGCCCAATATGATGATGATGATGATGTCCTCGGGCTGAATGGCACATACCCACGGCGGGGGATTGGCCAGGGTGCCCAATATGCAGTAGAGGTATAGGAGCGTAAGTCGTCTTTTTTTTTTCCCCGACGTTTCGGTGGCAGGACAGCTTGTTCATGCGGCTGTGTTGCGCACTTACCCTCGCAGATTTTCGAAGATCGAGACCTTTCTTTCTATATTCGCTGTCTTGCGCTGGCGAACATGTGTTGCGTTCGCCCGTTCGGAAAGGGTGGATGCCCAACGGGCGCGAACAGGGGCAGTACGTATTTGTGCAATTCGGTTCCGTGAAGCTCGCAAACGATCGCATCCCGCCCCTTTAACTCTTTGTCGCAATTCTTGCAATCCACAACAGAGCATGTATTTTCTCTTTCCACATTTCCACTGCTGCGTCGAGGCATACACGCCGGCGACTTACGAGGCAAGTAATGGTGCCGTGTTCCGAGCGCACGTGGGGCGCCATCTAGTCTCAAACGGAAGAACTGCGCGCTGTAAACGGTCTATAGGAACACTACGGTTGACCTTGAACAGCGTTGCTTCAGCCGCGCTCGCCAGATGGAAGCGCCGTGGGCGCGCCGCGCGGCAGCGGCGCCGAGCAGTTTGCTCTGTCTACGACAGATGGCCGCTAGGCCCGCCGCCCGCCAGTTCTGGGCTTCGAAGCCGGCGTTAGCAGCATTGGCGCGCAGTGCATCGATGGCATTCGAATAATATCGGTTAAGCAATTAGCCTCATTTTTAGTCTGACCACATAGATAAAAAATAACACCGAGTAGGAAATTGGTCGAGTTGGGGAATCTACCCAGGGTCCCCGGAGTGATAGACGAGCACGCTAACCACTCCGCCATGCCAGCTCGATAGTTTGGAATGAACAAAGGCGCGTCTAGTGAACACGGTGTCATCGTTCACTCCCATCTTCTTCCCTTCCCGTTACGGCGAGGTACAGGTGCCCACCGAGATATGCGAGACAGATACATTTCCTTTCTCCAAAAACCAATTTACCGACCAGCAAGGTGTGCAGCCGAACGAGCGATGGCGTTCTGTGCACGCCCTGGCAGCGTGGCGGAAGGGTCACGTGACCAAATATGGCGGCGCCCATGCTCCCGCGCGGTTAAGCGTCTTAAATGCGCGCTTGCCTTGGTGTGAATGTTTTGCTATGCAGTCCTCTAAGGAGAAGCGACAACGACAGGAAGAAGCGACAACGTGCACAAGAGACGCCAGAACAGTGTGAGGAACGTCTTGCAAAGCGTCGTGCTAAGGATGCAGCTCGGCGACAACGTTCTACCTCGCAGAGTGGTTCCACGTCATCGGTCACTGATGTATCTCAACACCTGACTGCTCGGGAACGCCGCAGTGCTACCAGGCGAAGGCAACGCGCCGAAGAATCGCCAGAAGAACGCGCACACCATTGCTTACGCAATTTACCCGGTTTAACCAGAGCTAAACCACTGCCAATTTTTTTTGTTTCTTGCTCAGAAGGGGAAGAGGTTGCGCTTTTACCCTCTCCTGGTTGCAACGGACAACGACGACGGTGACGCCGCGAAACGCAGAAACGGACGCCTAAGAGCTGCGCTCTAAAATGAATTGAAAGTTGGCGCATTTAGTGTCCTCCGTTCCGTCATTGTGTTACGCGCGCTACATTTGAGGTTAGAAACCCAATATTGCAGCGGGTCAGAACAGTTATACTAGAAAGCCAACATTTTCCTACCGTCAGGAAACAGCTGTAATCGTCCGCACCAAGAAGCGCAACAGACGATCGGGGCACATTTGCAACCGAAGGTCGGCCTCCCTATTCCTCTCATTAGGACATCTGAAGGAAAGATTGGCTCATGATAATCTGCTATTCCTCTCAGTAGGACATCTCAAGGAAAGATTGGCTCATGATAATCTGCTATTCCTCTCAGTAGGACATCTCAAGGAAAGATTGGCTCATGATAATCTGCTATTCCTCTCAGTAGGACATCTCAAGGAAAGATTGGCTCATGATAATCTGCTATTCCTCTCAGTAGGACATCTCAAGGAAAGATTGGCTCATGATAATCTGCTATTCGTCTCAGTAGGACATCTCAAGGAAAGATTGGCTCATGATAATCTGCTATTCCTCTCAGCAGGACATCTCAAGGAAAGATTGGCTCATGATAATCTACATTCCTCTCAGTAGGAAATCTCAAGGAAAGATTGGCTCATGATAATCTGTTATTCCTCTCAGTAGGACATCTCAAGGAAAGATTGGCTCATGATAATCTGCTATTCCTCTCAGTAGGACATCTCAAGGAAAGATTGGCTCATGATAATCTGCTAGACCGACACGGATCTGGACATGTTTGTACATGCAGTGTGAGACACGCATAGCTCTCCATCTTTTCTCAGTAATATCACCGCACCGTCCACCCGAAGGTTGTCCAGAGTATCATCGAGCAGGCGAGCAGCGGGTGTTGTGTCACATCAACAGAACAGCCAAGCATACGATTCTCCAGCTGGGAAGCGCTCCCAGCGCATGCTCAATCTCGTTAGTTTCGCCACTGCTGTCTTTCATGGGACGCTGAACGACCGACTGGCCGACGCTGCCGTGATATTACTAAAACAATGGAGAACTGTACATGAGAAACGGAGGTAAGTGTACTTGAGAAACGGAGGTTGCTGTGACGGTCCCGATGCTCCTGCAGCACGCACATTACAGAATTAAGACTTTTTTTCTTGAATTCGTTCTCGACTCTTTTCGATTTAGAGTCTACTATAGTAGTAATGATTAATTTCCTGGAATACTTTCATCATATACTTGAAAGCACAACCGACCGTGGAGAACTTCTCGGAATCGCAAATTTTAGGTGGAATCGTCGAAATCACCCATGACCGCTCTAACTTGGATGCCATAATTGACCTATAGGACATTTGAATTGCGCATTTTATCAGGAGAGCTCCTTTAAGTGCATTTCACCTAGCAACCAAGGAAACCGCTGCGGAGACTGCAGCCTGCAATCAAAGCCGCATATTCTTCGCTGCACACATCTCATTTTTATTATTTTTCAGTTTTCACAAATAATGTGGCCGCCTCCAGCACTGGTCGACCTCGTGTAAAAATGCGCGTCGCTCTCTTGGGGCGCGTCTGGGCGACGCTTCTCGTCCGCCAGGAGGTTCCTTGGTTGCGTTACGTGCACAGAAGAACATGCGCCAGGCTCCAGAATAATCCAGACCGCATACCTGCTGGCGTTCTTCTCGACATACGGCGGGCGGGCCGACCGGATGTAGCGCGGGTCCCTGCGGCACCCTCTTCTCAGCGAGGCTGGGCGGCGGCTGGCTGCAGGCAGCGGGCTGGCCGTCCTTGGCCACCATGTTCATGGGTTCGGTTCCTACCACGGGCTCGCGGCTGGCTGCCGGGGGGGCGGCGCTTGCCGCCCTGCTCACACATTAACAACTTGTCAACTTTGACAGCGATAGTTGTTGAGACCACGTTTCCCATCTCTGCTACGTCGTTGACGTTGGCGACGTAACACAAAGGAGAGCGAAAAGGAAAGGGAGCGAATGCAGGTTCAGCGCACCAGGTGCGCCGATTGGTTAGAGTGCAAATGCGGCCACGAATCAGGACATGGCAACGCGGCGCGCAGGGTGGTCCGAACACAGACAAGTCGCAAGTGACCGCGCAGCGACAAAAACCCAGCGCCACCGGTGCTCCGATGTCCGCTACACATCGCTCTTGTGGTGCGCTCAACATTTAAGATACTTCGAGTCGATCCGGTTCCTCACGTTCTCTGCTAAAAAAAGGTTTATCGCGATCAACCGACCGAGATGTTCGGGTCATCGTCATCAGCCCGACCACGTGCACTGCAGGACAAAGGCCTATCTGGTATCCCTTCAATTAACTCTGTCCTGTGCGAGCTTTAGCTACCTTATCCCCGCGAACCTCCTATCTTATCCGCCCATCTGACCCTCTGACGCCCCCAGCTTCGCTTGCCCTCTTTGAGAATCATTCACGAGAACACGATTTATCCCCTGCTGCATGTGAAACTTGACCACCTCCTCCTCCTATGAGTATAACCCACGGTCCTTAGGTTTTTGGCTACCTTATAATTATTATCCAGCGATTTCCGATAATTTGATAGGTCTGTCTACTCGACTCATGAATTAAATGTGGGTTTGACTCTTACAAGTGTGTAACATGAATACGTGGGCGTGTTGGTCAGACAAAATTCTTAATGAACTATGAGCACTGTTTCCTCGTCCCGTCTTCTTTCGGCCTCATGCCGTTGCCCTGCCCACGAAACACAGAAAGCGCTAATAGACGTCTAAAAAAAGTCTCGTAAAAAAAAGCTTGACATCTAGAAGAAGTTTCACCTAAGCAGTTTTTTAGACTTGGACGTTTACTAGCCATCTATTAGCTCTGCTAACGCTACGCTTGTATACGGCTAGAAAACTTCTGAGGTAGAACTGTTCTAGAATTTTTTTAGACGTTACTTTTTTTTCCGAAATGGGTGCCTGTATTATTTTACGCATTTCAAGACTGATTTTAGTGCTGCTTTTAAACCCTCTAAAGCTTTAAAAATGTTATAGTTCATTTTTCTGGTATACACCACTCAAAAATGAACTCAAAACTGATTTGCAATGACCCGAACAATGAGCCCACATTACAAGGGATGTATGGCTGTAGTAATGAGCCATAAATGTATGTGCTAGCACACTTTTCAGTCACTGCGTTACTCTTTATTGAATCCAGTGCATACACTCACACAAAAAAAAGAAAGGGACCAGGAAATTAATGCTAGAAGCCATGGAGCGGTAAGCACTTGGATGGCGGGATGTGGATGACACTGAAGAGCTCGCTAGGTGTTCCAAAAATCGCTTTTCTTGCAAGGAGGATGCCAACTAGACGGTAACAAGGGGAAGTCAAATCCAGCTCTGTTCAGCAGCCTGCAGAAGTGAAAAATATTAGAGTAACCAAAAGCACAGTCAGTCAGGTGCATGTAGAATGGCCAATGAGGAGTCGGAAGCAAATAAGACCAGGAAATGGCAAGGAGTGACAGCACAGGCAATAAAATAAGCTAATTAAAAACATAGATGCATATGATGTCACTGCAAGCGGCATTTCAGCAGAGTGCTACGGCTCACCATAAACTCAAGAAGTCAATCACTGTGGAGGCCTTTAACAGAAGCAAAATCCAAACAGCGTGCATGGACACTGAAAGCCAAGCAGTCAATAGCAAGTGCACTGCCTTACTGTGATGCACACTGTACTCATAGAACCTCCTAAGCGGCATCTTGCAAACAGGCTTTCTCTTACCTGCAAGATGTGGCTGAATCAAATGTGGTTGATGTTTGACATCTTGCACCGTCGCATGAAAACATAGCAGAGATGCTGCTGTCCTGGTAATGCCTGCATCACTTCAGTAAACACCAGAGATGTGTTAAATCTTGGACCTTAACTTGACGGCCACACAGGGCACATCTGAAAGATAAAACAAATAAAAGTGCGTGTGTATAAGGTTTCTAACACTGCATTGCCAAAGAAGCCCTTTCTAATCCGTACGATGAAGCTCAAACAGTGGGCAAGAGATTGCTTACACCACTGCAAGAGATTACTGACACCACTGCACAAGAAGCATTAGTCCAGATTCCCACCTCAGAACTGAAACAATCTCCAGGCCAAGTCGTCTGAACAACCAAGTACAAGGTGCTGCTATTAATTTGCGTGAAACTAGACCAGGTCCTTGCTCCTCCGGCCAACAGTTGGAGTTCTAAAGGACAAACAAATAATGGGGCTTGTGGAATGAACATTAGCAAAGAGCCTAGACATATACAAGAAATCATGAAGTGAAAGAAAAGGAAGGAGTTGCAAAGCGTGCTTACCAAAACTTGAGAAGTTGAGCAGGCAAGGAGGTCCTCTGAAAACCACTGTTGAACAGCCTGTACCCAAAACGAAATGTACACAGTGAAGTAGGGACAACGCCAGCTGTGCACGGTGCAATGGTTTTCCGAAAAATAAAAGCTGCCATGCCTGCAAAGAGCCGTAGTACTTCACTGCACTGTCAAAACAGCCTGCACACATACAGAGCAGCACCACTGAGTAAACTACCTTTGTGCCGGGGCTCTCAATCGCAATGAAATAAAATCTTGACGCAGTTAAGATAACCAAAGCCTTTTTAACGCGAGTTTCACTGATGGCAATCACAGCAAGGAGAATTGGAGCACACAGGTGGCCAGATGAGAGTCCTTAGCAAGAATACCGTTCACCTTGTCATCGCCTTGGTAAAGAAAGCAACTCGCATGCGATAGCAGCCTATAGCTAGTTGTATCCACTTAACAAAAGCTCAAATACATGCAAATGCCCTGTTTTAATACATTCAACGCTGCACTTTGGTATGTAAAACACTGGCTGATACTGTTTTGTGATTTGTAAACCAAAGGTTCAATCAGGCGCGTTAGTGGCTTAGCCGGCAAAGCCGACACTTTCACCACAGAAGAGATATGGAAGGTTACTTACTTTTGCGGAAAACGAGGCTCACATCTCAGTGCAACACTGGTAGTAAACGATACCGCAGAAAAAGAGGAAAATGCAAACTGCAGCGGCGTGAAGTGCCAACCAGCGCGGAAAAAAGTGCGCAGCGAAACGTACTACAACGTGCGCAGCATCCGCTTCGCGCGCGTAGCTATCGCTAGCCTCTGCAACGCCAAATGACCAAATGAAGTACTAAATTTCTAAACGTAAAAATAAACAAATCATCAAAGAACCAAAAACCAAATTGAATCTAATACTTTCATGTAAAACTAAGCACTTGCAGCTTCCACTAAGATTTTTTTTCTGCTTTAAACGGCTAAAACCACTTTGGCAAACTATCCTGCATCGCCACCGTGCGGAGCGACACCAAGCAGCAAGCTGCGGCGTGACTCAAGAAAGATTGGCTCCAAGATACGCCGCCACGAAAAGATAGCGCGCGGGTGATCTGCGCGATAAACCGCGCGAGCGAGGCTCAGCGAGCTCGGCGAAGGCGGCAGGAAGACGGCGAAGGCAGCGTGCGCTGCGCCTGTCAATCCGCATGCTGCCGCCAGCTAGCCGAGGCGTACAGAGGCGTTCGCAACATGAAGCAAATTTTTTCACTCGCGTCGGCTTTCAGGGCAATTATATGTTACCTAAATCCAGCCTTACGAGTGGCGGGTTAGCTGCACTCGATGTGGAACGTGATTCGGGCTCCGCAGGAGAAAACGCGCTTTCTGTGTTCGAATACAAAGAGCGGTCTTTGCACCGGCGCGCCTGCTCTTCGAAACGTCAAGCAGGCGAACCATCTAATTTATGTGCCGTGATTTACAGCATGTTTAATCCACGGTGGCAACTCTATGCTGATTACTGGCGCATCTCCTTGACGTGGTCTCAAGTTCCACGTGTTAGAAACAAGTCTAGAAAACGTCTGACTACAGATGTTTCACAGAAGTTTCACAGCAAACGTCTGACTGCAGATGTTTAAGAAACGTCGCAGAGGAAACTTCTTCTTGTCGACATCTATGAGACGTTTGAACACAGCGCAAGACGTTTGTAGTCATTTGAAGCTGTTCTGAGACGTTCGTAAGACGTTTTGTGTTTCGTGGGTGGTATACTAAGAATTATTTCTTATAATTGGATTATTTAATTTATTTCCACATTCCTAACTGGACATTCCATTCGGTTCCATAGTTCCAACTGAATAGTCCAGCAGGTTCCCTAATTCCATTTGGATAGGTCAGTTGGTTCTTCTATTCCAATTGGATCCAAATGGCAGTGTTCATTTTTCTCGAGGTTAAATTGAGCTAGGTGTCTCCGGGGACTATCAAATCAACACAGGCTCGACATACGCCCCGGTGTGGGCGGAACCAGTTTACAGGCAGTGTTTTTCAGCCATTGAAGTCTGTCGTCCCGGCGGTTGCTGCCTGCACTCTATGACAACTAGTGTTGAGCCGCAGCTGAGCAATATCGGCACTCTACCCCCATACGCAGCGCCCTTAGCTGACTCAGGCGATACTGCACAGCAGTTGCTGGCAGTATAGTTCGAACTGTTGCTCACCCGAGACATTCCACGGTGGCCTGGTCTCGCGTGACGCCCTCCCGGACGACCTCCTTCGCGGACGGGGCAGGTGTTCCGGTCGCGTCCGCAATCGCAGTCGCTTCGTCTGGCCCGGAAGGACGCTTCTTAGACGGGCGTCCCGACTTTTCAGGCGTCCCACCAGCGTGCCGCGTCCTACTGGACGTGCCGCTGCCCCCGGACCGCGACGTCGTGCCCGACGAGGGCTGCTCGTCTTTCCGTCGGCGCCGACGCACACGCCGTGTCCCGTCGTCGCTCCGCTTGCGAGCCCGGCCCGGAGCGGGCGCCTTCTCCTGGTCTCCTTCCATGGCCGCTCTGCCCTGGAGATCGGGCGCCCTTGACGAAGATTCCCCGCCCTGGTGACACCGCGAGGTGGATCGACTTCTGCTGCGGCAGGTTTCACGCTTTGGGCAGCGTCTCGTCGGGGTAACCAAGGGTCGGTCCCCAGCTGAGGCTTGCGGACAGCTAGTCGGTAGCTCTCGGTCGTGAACTGCTGCGGCTCAGCGGTTCGTAGGAGGCTGCCGCGCGCCTATCTCGTGCTGATTCGTCTTCTCCGCGTTCCGAGCTATGCCGCGTGCCTAGGCTCAGTAAAGTCGCTGCAGCTGTGGGCCTGCTCGTGTCCATATTCTCGGAGAAAAATTTTGAAAATTGGAAAACTGTAAGATACTGTGCTGGAAATATTGTTGGTAATGGTCCATTCTTCCGACGTGTAGCAAAATCTTTTTTTTTTTAAGGCTGCCATATAAAACCAATGGGGAACGCTGTTGACGATAACTAAAACGTTAATAGAAAAAAAAATGCAGGACTGCCGTCGGGTGATCTGCGGATATAAACATTGTTAGAGTGAAAGCTTGCATTATACGAGAAAATTGCTGTCATCAATGGTTTTCCGCTCAAAAATGCTTCTGTTTAGAATTGTTGGGTATGTTTCTGCGTTTTTATTCTGAAATTGTTGGCTCTAACTCGAAAAGACGGTGGCGGTGGTGGTGAAAACTTTATTAAAGCAAAGATGTTCAGCCCTTTAGGTCTCTGGGTCCCCGCACTGCCCCACCCGCGATAAAACGTTCATGGAGAGAGACCGGGTTAATGCGCTCCTACGTAGTTGCACGTGAACGGATCTACGTCTTCCCCCCAGCACATCTAACGACCGACTCCTCAAACTCGGTGTGCAAAACACCTTTGAGGAGCTCAAAGAAGCTACCTTTACGGCACAAATATCCCGTCTATCCAACTCATAGGCTGGTCGTACTTTATTGTCCCAGTTGAGCCTGACCTCAATTACAGAGCCTACCGAGGGGGTCCCCCTTTCTGCTACCCTCCGCTGTAACCTCAACGTAACCCCCATACCCAAGAACATGCACCCTGAGCGAGACAGGGAACGCAGAGTAGCAAGGGCTCGGTCCCTCCACAAACATTATAGCTAGGCCATGAGGTGGTCTGTGTGGACGCAGTGGACTATACGACAGGCTCCCGTATGGCCCTGGCGGTAGCCGACAATAACGCAAAGCTTCTAACCTCCAGCTCAATCATTACCAATTCGACCACAGAGGCAGAAGAGGCAGCCATCGCCCTTGCTCTCATTTCTACATCTGCCACAAAAATTATATCCGATTCCAAATCTGCCATTTTAAATTACGCCAAGGGCTACATATCCAGCACCGCTGCTCGTTTACTACGTTTCTGGCAGCCCCGGCACCTCATCACCCTCATCTGGACGCCAGCACATGCTGGCCTCCCTGGCAACGAGGAGGCTCATTCCCTAGCCCGAGGTCTCACATTCCGGGCAGGAGTCGAGCCCCCTCTACGAGCCTCGGAGCGCCTGCTCTCCTTCCGTGATATTCTCTCGTGCTACTGTGACGTTCCCGCCTGTCGGGGGTCAGTCACAATGCAACACAATATTTGTTGCCATCTACGGGTTCTGCTGAAGCGAGGAGAAATGAGCCAACACACAACGCCTCCGGGTCAACCTCATTTATTCACTCTCTGCCTGAAGGTGAAACTGGGGGTTCCGCTCACCGCTGTCTTGTATCAGGCGTCGGTGCAGTCCGGCCAACAGGTGCCTCGCTCTCGGCTGCTATGGTGGGGTGGCGCTCAGCCTGGTGATGGTCCCACGTTTCGGCGACTATGACGGGTTGAGGCGTCAGGTTTCTTGGGCGTCTCGGCTGGCGGTACTATGACGGATTGTGGCGTCAGGCTTCTTGGGCGTCTCGGCTGGCGGTCAGTTTGCTGCGGACCCCTCATGTCCGGCTTCGCCGACTACAGACCAGCGCGATCTGCCACCGTTCACATCGCCCGTCTCTGCTCGTTCTCTCCTTTGTCTCTTCTGTCTCCAACGCGTCTCTCTGAGGATTCTCTTTCTTTTCTTCGGTGTCCTCCTCGCCCAACGGTTTTTCGCCGACGCTGCTCATGCAGCCGACCAAGGGCGCCCGCCGATTTTTCCACGAAGCCGCGGCCGTTAGGACGCGAAGGCCGGCGGCCCCGTTGGGGATGTGTCGAAGGGGATCAGGTGTCCCTCGGAGGGCAACGGTTCCCCTAAACCAGCGCCTCGCCTCCTCTGTTGGGAGCCCTCCTGGTGCTAACTTGCCGGCCTCCCTCGCCGCCTCGAGCCGTTAGTAAGGCCGTTGCGTTGCAAGACACTGCTGGCCTGTAGGTCCGCGAACTCCGGGAAACTGTTAGTGACGCGAGCGTTCCGGCCTACCCTCGGCGCCGCAGGGTGCCGGCCTCTTCGCGAACGCGGGGCTCCTGTTCAGCCGAAGACGCACCCCTCTCGAAGTTGACATATTTATGAGGGTCACGGCTGTCCTCTCTCTTCTCGCATCGGAACCCGGGGTGGTCTCTTCCAAGAACCGCGGCTTGGTCACGCGACCACGGCATTCGAAAACTCGGCCGTCAACGGACAAAGCGAGTCCTCCTCCAGCAGTGGAAGAGAGCAGCCGCTCGGGGAGCCAGCCTGCATTCTCCAAGGGCCTGGGGCCCTCTTTTCTTTTGGGTCAAATTCCCTTAATAGAGAAGGGACCCAACTCCTAGCCTTCACCGAGTCCACAGCCCGTACCTCGCAACATGGCCGTCTGCAGGCGCGCATGCGCGCACACACAAACGCACAAACTTGCCTGTCTCTGCGCCAAAGGGGGGGGAAGTTGGGGACGCATTGCAAAACGGGCCGCGGGGATGCGTGTGGTTGCGCTGGGCTCCCCGCGCGGCCTCTCCTCTTTAGCCCTCTGGCTACTTTGCACGTCTTTCTGTTGCGCCCGCCGCATTCCACACAACCGCCTTCGCTGACATGGCAGGGCGATAATTTTGAAGCCAGACACAGTGTCTCTGGTGCTAGTCGGTGGAGAGAGTTCTTTTGGGCCATGCCCAGGCCTCCCGTACACAGTCATTCACACTACCCAGACAAACGGAGGGAATACGCACCCCCAGCTCCATCCCTCACCATAGCCCAGGCTGCACATTGGCGACAACTATAAACCCGGACTGCTCCATAGACTGCTCCATACCCAATACTGCTGCATGCCCGATATCCAGACCAATTCCCGTCATCATGCAAACTTTGCGGCAAACCAGGAGACTTCTTACACACCCTCCTCACATGCCCCACCTTCCCTCATCCCCCATCACCAACCACGGCAAAGTCTTACTGGGAGTCTCTTCTGACCAGCTCGTCCAGTCAAGACCAGCGCCGGATCATCTCCAGCGCTCACAGAAGGATTTCGCTCCAGGGGCTATCCTTCGCGTTGTAACGGTGCCTCCTCCTCACATTGAGGAGGCATCCAAGTGCCATGTAGGGGGCTTGCCCCCCCCCCCCCCCCCCCCGATTTACATCATTGGCAATAAACGTTTCCACCACCACCACCAAACGTTCATGTGATGGCGCTCCGTGACGTTGATGGCCCTGCTGGTAACGATCTTTTGCCGAGCGGACTCCTTGGATCGCAGTGAGGTCCTCCCAGTCCTCTCAGGTCTTGAGTGCTGTGGTTCCAGTGGGGGGAGGTTCCACCAGGCAGTCCAGAAGGATGTGGTAAGGGTGGACCTTGGGATGCGCAGAAAATGCAGGCCGGAGATGAGGGGTCGTAATGAGAGAGAAGATTGGGGGAAGGGAGCGTGCAGGTCTGGAGTCTCCTCCAGGTCGCCTGCTCCCTGCGGCTTAGAGATGGGTGGGGTGGTGGATGGGTGCGACGCTCCAGGCGATAGGACACTGTAGCTCGGCAGAGGTGTGCACGCGCTCCCGCGAGTCCCCAAGCGCGAGGACCGCCTGAGCCCCCCAAATTAACCCCTGGGGCTAAATTATCGGCGGACTGAATCCCCATGCCCCTAGTGCGCAGGCACCCAGATGAGCTCTGCGTGTCGCGGTAGGTTTCGGGTTGGCCGCCCCAGCAGGCACCGAGCTGGTGCATGCACCCTTATGCGATAGAAGTTGAGTACGGCCGTTTTAGAGTCGCTAAGGGATTGGCCCAAAGTCGGGCGGTATTAAGGCGGAAGCCTTTAATGCCTCATCGTTGTAAGCAGGAGCTGTCGACAGAGAATGTCACGCTTTTCAGTTGGTCGAAACGGTCGTCACGTCACAGTGCGCGAATTTCAATCGGGGCCAATTGTACTCTGGCTACTAACCATGCAACCAATTAAAGGGGTCGTATAGTGATGCTCCAAGTAAGTTTGAGTTTAGTTAATTGCTTACTTAACTAATTAGTCTAATTAACCTTTCTAGTCCTACCAGATAAATAAATAAAACCAAGTAAGAAATTTGCCGAGCTTGGGAATCGAACCCCGGTCTCCGGAGTGCGAGTCGAGCACGCTTCCACTCCGCCATGCAAGCACGATGGTTTGGAATGAACAAAGGTGCGTCTAGTGAATACGGTGTCTTCGTTCACTCCCATTTTCCTCCCTTCCCGTTACGGTGAGGTTTAGGTGTCCACTGAGATATGAGAGACAGATACATTTCCTTTCCTCAGAAACCAATTTACCGACGAGCAAGGCGTAATTGTCCGTGTTTCAGATTGGTCCAAATTGTCGTGACGTCACCGCGCGCGAATTTTGACGGGTGTCCACCGAAATATGTGAGACAGTTACTGCGCAACTTCCTTTCCTCAAATACAATTTTCGACTAGTGTCTACTCCGATATGTGAGACAGTTAATGCGTAATTTCCTTTCCTCAAATACAATTTTCATTTTCTTCATTACGGCCCCTCTTTCTTCTTTCACTCACACTTCCTCCCTTCCTGTACGGTGCGGCTCAGGTGTCCACCGAGATGAGAGAGAATTACAGCCCCATTTCCTTTCCTCAAAAAGCGTTGCGTTCAAAGGGCAACGCATCGCGCCGAACGGGTGGTGGCGTTCCTTGGACTCCGTGGCAGCGCTACAACACGCTGTCGCGTTCCACTTCTAAAGGCGAAGCTTAAGCGTCATTAATTGGCAGTTAATTAATGCACCAACAAAATGTGCAGTGAACAATCACGTAGCAGAATGCAGCACTCAGGCTTTCGCCTTTCAGCACTAGCCGCTAAAGTTCCTCGTAATTTTTTGTATAATGCACAGAGATAAATCTGAAAACAAAAACAAGACTTGAAACTGAAAGAGGCGAAATATATTATTTTTGATGTTGTTCTTTTTTCATTATTTTGTTATATATTTAAATATGAATTTTTCGTTGAATCATATATGTATAATTTCAACGTGACTGCATTTTTACTGTTTTTTTTATTCGAGCTGTTTGCCATTAGGCATAATGAAAAAGGGAAAGATAGTTATAAAAAGGAGTGTAAACAAGCCTCCCTTAAAAAGCGGCAAAAGTTCGCGATAAAGCGATTATCATGAGTCCACTTGCGATAGTCGCCTGCAACGACCCATCGCAGGCCTCGTTTTTACAGAATGGTTGATAATTTAAGATTTTCTGAGATCGTGTGCAAACTTATATGTACAAAAGTTAAAAACACCCTTGTGAAGAGAGTTGGAAATTTTTTAGCGGAGTATAATCAACAAATTGGATAGTGCGGGTAGCACAATCACAATCTAGAAAACGTTTGTGTACGTTCACATATGCATACATATGTATACACACGTACATCATGCATCACATCATCGTTTCCGGTCCTTAGTGGCGAAAAGAAAGACGAAAAGACTCGCACTCGCTATAATCCCTGGATAAGTTTTCACAGTGTCCAGTGACTCTAAGAATCTTAGGAAAGAAAAGTGGAACAGAAGATTTAGAGCGGATGAATGGGCATGGATAAAAACTACGGAGAATGTTTATTACATTCGAATGGGAGCGAAAGCACGGATTTGTTCTACGTAGAAGACGACGGTGAGCAGGCAGTGCCGCGGGACGGAGCAGACGAAAGTTGATGAAGACGACACTCTCCAATGCACAGCGCAATCTTTCAGCAATTTTCGTGAAATAAATTCTCTAATCTTCTCGCCCGTTTATTTTCTTGCATTGTTATTATAATTATTATTACGTATATTTTTTTATTTCTTACCCAACGCAAGACCATTAGGTCCAATTTACCTTCTTCATTTTGGCTCTCCTCACTGAATCCTGGCCTATCCCCCGTCGTGGGTAGGTGCCATGTCATTGGCAACAACAACAACAACACGAGGCGTGTTGGCTGCGGCGATAGTCTAGTGGTATCGCCGGATGAGATCTATTCGCGCACTCATGGATATTGATTCAATTCCTTTTCCCTTTTTCACTGCTTGACCTCTAACCTTGATGAAGGTCAAAACTAGGCATTTGGCGATAGAAGCACGAGGTCTCGTAGTGAAGCTTTCGCTTCAATATATCGTCGAACAGACAACGCCTACAAATGCGATCACGGGCCCTTTACGGCGCGGTTCAGGTGTCCACCGAGATATGCGAGACAGGTACTGCGCCATTTCCTTTCCTCAAAAAAATTCAGGGGGCACTTTGACTGTCTAAAGTGCGTAGAGGCGAAAGCGTTTTCCGCACCACTTTCAGTGCTTCTGTGGCACTGGTGGCGTCACATGTAATTGAGTACTAATTACTAAGTGATGACAAATCACTAATTAATGGTTAATTACTGATTAATGCATGAATACTAATTAACTGCTAATTAAGCTTAAGCTTAAGCTGCGCCTTTAGGAGTGGAACGCGACAGCGTGTTGTAGCGCTGCCAGGGAGTCCACGGAACGCCACCACCCGTTCGGCGCGATGCCTTGCCGTTTCAACGCAACGGTTTTTGAGGAAAGGAAATGGCGCAGTAAATCTCTGTCATCTCGGTGGACACCTGAACCGCACCGTAGAGGAATGGAGGAAGTGGGAGTGAAAGAAGAAAGACGAAGATGGCCCGTAATGAAGAAAATGAAAATTGTATTTGAGGAAAGAAAATTACGCAGTAACTGTCTCACATATCTCGGTGGACACCCGTCAAAATTCAGGGGGGGGGGGGGGGTGCACTTTTTTGACCTAAAGTGTGGTCACTGATGTGTGGTTAAGATGTTAAGCTTCGCCTCTAAGAGTGGAACGCGAGAGCGTCTTGCAACGCTGCCAGGGAGTCCATAGAACGCCATCGCCTATTCGGTTCTACGCCTCGCTCGTCGGTAAATTGGTTTTTGAGGAAAGGAAATGTATTTCTCTCTCATATCTCGGTGGACACCTAAACCTCGCCGGAAGGGAAGGGAGGAGGATGGCAGTGAGCGAAGACACCGTATTCACTAGACGTGCCTTTGTTCATTCCAAACCATCGAGCTGGCATGGCGGAGTGGATAACATGCTCGTCTCGCACTCCGAAGACCGGGGATCGATTCCCGAGCTCGACCAATTTCTTACTAGGTTTTATTTATTTATATGGCCTGACTAGAGAAGTTAATTAGGCTAATTAAGCAATTAACTAAGCTCAGTCTCACTTACTTGGAGCATCACTATATGGTCCCTTCAATGGGTTGCATGGTTACTAGGCAAAGTACAATTGGCCCCGTTTGAAATTCGCCCACTGTGACGTTACGACCGTTTCGACCAACTGAAAAGCGTGACATTCTCTGTCGACAACTGCTGCTTACAACGATGAGACATTAAAGGCTTTCGCCTTAAAAACCAATTTAGCAATTTTAACCATTCTGCCCGGCTCGGGCTCGATATTACCGGCGGTCACCAATAGGCAGTGCTTCCCACATGCGCCATAAATGCATGGCATACTGTTCTTAAAATGTTTGTCAAGCGCCAAATAGGCGCTTGTTAATTTTCAATAAAAGGGCTGATATGTTATTTAAATATTAATTGAGCGGTTAATATAATTGCCAAACACAAAGGTGACCCGGTATATCTGTAGGCGTTCTCCGCGTGCTCGCCGACAACATCTCAGTGAAAATTAGCCTCTTTCTTTAACAAAATGCCAAAGTTGTCCGTTTCGAACACGCTGCTGCGCTCCAGGGGCATTGCGCGTTATATATGTTTATAATTTTTTATTATTATCCTGAACAGTCAAAGGAGTTGAATCTCATTTCATGAAGACGCCTCAAAGAGCTTGTTCGTCAGATGTTGCAACCTTATGTACCGGCTCGAACAACGTATTGCTCGCATCGGGCTCCGCAGAGTTAACACGCTAGGGCGCGTCCGGGTTATAGATTTCTTTTCTCCTCTCCCTGTGCATCGTCGGCTGCTTAGGCTTTTATGTGCTGTCCGACGGCGCGCGGCTTCGATCGAGCGCAGATGGCGACGGGCTGACAGCCGAAATCGAAACATTCCGCTCTTCGCAGCTCAGAAGCGCAATCGCCATCGTGAAAGTCCTCCCCGTCTTATGCTTGGAACCTAGTACAACCAAGAGCACTAGGAGCTTGGAAAAGCGACGTAGTCCCATTAGCCGCTTTTTTGGATGCTTACGGATTAAAGCACCATCTAGGAGCAACACATCAAAGCTCTTGCCATTAATCGTAGTCATCTTTAAAGTGTTATTTTTTATTTTGCGTTTTAATTTATTTTTGGGTCATTATGTTTACAGATTTTTGTTAATACATCTCTTTCAGGAATTTTGTTGCAGGCGATTGTGCGTTTGTTAAAAATCTCGGAGTTTGCACCTTGAACGCACTTTATGTTTATTGACCGCGGGCGGCGCGGCAGTCTGTAACACCCGTATTTTGGCGAACTTGAACCGCCGTTCTTTAATGCATGAAGCGGATGGGAAGGTTCGCAACTAGAAATTTCAACAAGCTCTTCCCCTTTCCTACATTTCTTCTTCCTCTCTCAATCCACCGGGCCGCGGCCGTCCGGCAGCTACGGCAGCTTTGCTGGCTTTGCGTCGGCCATTAGATCCTGTCCCAACCGAGAACGTTCGGACCGGCGCACATCACAGCCTCCTCAAAAACTGTTCCAGGTATGTCGTAACCCGTTCCTCTCACTAGCAGCTGCTTTTGGCTTGTTCGTCACAGCTTATGAGGCTCCCGAAAAGCACGAGGCATTATTTCACGGGCAGTCATGCCACACTGCACGAGCGACGTCGCCTCTCTCGCTCACAGAATTGACACGTTTGATGCAACCCTTCCTTCGTATGTTTTTACTTTGTCGTGTTATCACACCCACACAACGACAGAGCTGTCTGCGCCCGTAGCATTGGAACCCTTGTTCACTTCCATCGTAGGTGCACGTTCGATTCCAACCTGAGCCATCGGCTCTCAGGGTTGCACGGCTTTGACGGCGTAGGGTAGCACGCATTGCACTTGCTAAGGATTAGAGGTATCGAACCGCTCTCTTTACCGTGGAGATGTCCCCTCTTTGCTATTTCATTTCGCCTCGAGCGTACCCGCTCGAGCGTACCCGCGTACCCGCACGCTGGTTAGCTGGACGTGCGAACTGCGAAACAGCTGATGCCCCTCGGCCGGCCTTATCCCGAGGAAAGTTGACTGCACCGCCGCTATCTGCGGTGCGTGCAGTGCGTGCGTGTTTTGTTTTTTTTTGTTTGTTTTTTTTTTCACCGCTGCGTTCTCGTGTCCTTGGGTTGATGGGGGAGGCAAAGGGATATGGGATGTGGAAAAGGAGCGTTTCCTTTCCGGAAGAAGCAGCGTCCTACGCGCCTGCCCCCTCGCCTCATCTTGGAATCGATCGGCGTCGCGGCCTGCATTGTGCGCTAAGCACGCGAGGCTGGACCCGCTGTTTAGCGAGGGCAGCGGTTCTAATGCAGCGTGGTACGTGGCGTTGCGCTTAGTACAGTTCTCAGGGGTCTCGAGCGTGCCATTTCTCCCTTCTCTCCCCCCTCCCCCCTTTTTTTTTGCGTTTGTGAAGAATGTAGGCTATCTTGTGTTTTTCTTAGTAGCGACTGCGCATTACAGAGCCACAGTTGCGGCGCGTAGTGGTGCTTTTCCGGGTTGCGACCTTCGCTTACAACAAAGAAGAAAAAAGTGACAATGCACATAATTGATCAACTGTTCATGCCATGTTGAGACATGTGTTTTACCTGCGTTTTCGCATACTTTAACATTGGTTTCTTGCAGCTGGAAAAGTCTTAGCAGTTTGTTATGACAATTCAGTTTGGTGGATTGCCATTTTCTCTTGTTTGCAAAGTTTCCACGTCATACTCGCCCTTATTTTTTTCTGTCGCATATATATTCATGAATAAGGATTTCTTCCTGTCAGTTTGCAAAGTGCAAATGGTTGTTCGGTCATTGTTCATTGTAGATGTTATTGTGAACATGCATTCACGCAGCCTAGTAATACCTAAGGGTGAAAAAGCAGGTTCCTAAGCTAGCTGGAAACGAACAGATCGTGTAAAAAAAAAATTGTGCGCATTGCACCTTACTTGAACTCTACTCCCCCCCCCCCCCCCAAAATGGTATGGTTTTAATGTAGCTAAACCGAGTAGACATGCCAAAGCATATGTTTAGCCTGGTTGGCTAATAGTTTTTCTTTGATGGATCGTTAGCACATCTGGTGACGATATTATACTCGGGTTAAGCTCTGATCAAGGTTAAGTTGATCTGATCTGTTCACGGCACAGGTGAAAGTTCATGGAAACTATAGTGTGCAGTGCACAGCGCAAGAATGTGTTGCAGTTTAACACAAGGCGTGATCAGCTGCAGCGATAGCATAGTGCAGTGGACAGTGGAGCTGATCCATTCGCGCTGCTGCAGGTTCGAATCCCAGTCGTGGCAATAGTTATTTATTTATTGAAGGTCAAGGCTTCAGCGAGGAATCTGCTTTTGCAGCTTTGGTCGGGAAGTAGAACTTTCGCTCTAAAAATTGTTATACGTGGCGACAGCTTTCCTTGTCAATGAAGGGACGGCTACAATGGCAGAGTATCCATAACGGTCTCGTTCCATCAAATAATTTCGCCGCATGACTCCCTGGTGCATTTCTCTCTCCCTGGTACTTCCATTCTATCGCTGGTGCAGGTGGTGCTATGCATGGAAGTTTTTTGTAACTAGATGCCCCTAGCAAACTCGTATTGAAGAAAACTGTTTCTTCCTTGACTTTGAATAATGAATATTGACAGTTGTACTATAAATATGCCTTAAATAATGAATATTGATGGCGTACCATGTTTTAACAGAAAACTAATGACTGCAAGTGGGAACTATATTCTGCTGCATAGGAAAAGAGGGCATGCGTCAGTTCTGAAGCTTGCGTTCCATTGCCAGAAAAAGTCTCGGAGAATAGTAGCGCTTTTGCTGGGCATGTACCACCATGCATTCCTCTCCCCTTTACAAAAAAAATTAACTCGGGGATTCTCCCGAAAAAAAAACCTTAGGCTATTGAGAGGAGTGCATATTTGTAGGCACTTCCTTGCATCTATGGAACACGTCTTACAAAAAATAAAGGAAACTCCTGTCAGCATACATGCTCCTATCTTTAGCATGGTACACCAGTTTTATCGTCTGGAGGTGAGAGAGCAAAAAAAAAAATGGTTTAAACTTTTGTGTGCATCTAGCAGTCTCACCTAATAGCTTTGACGCTTTTAGCTTTATCCTTTCTGTGGGGTTTTATCCTTTCTGTGTGGCCACCGTGGTGGCTCAGGGGTTATGGTGCTCGGCTGCTGACCTCTAACACGCGGGTTCGATCCCGGCCGTGGCGGCCGAATTTCAATGGAGGAGAAATTCTAGAGGCCCATGTGCTGTGCGATGTCAGTGCACGTTAAAGAACCCCGGGTGGCCTAAATTTCCGGAGCCCTTCACTACGGCATCTCTCATAGCTTGATTGACGTTTGGACATTATACCCCGTAAACCAACCAACCTTTCTCTGGGGGTGGTTGTGTCAGACGGGGCCACCAGTGCGCATTTGTTCCAAATGTTTGCAAATGTGTGCTATAATAATGGAAAAACGAACAGTGCTGTCAGCAGAAATTAGTGCATGAAAAAGTGTGTGGCACATATTGCATAGGCCTACATGTTCTGTGGCTAATTATTTGGAGCGGTATTTTTATGCACACATTCGCTGTCTGTCCCAGCAACCTGGGATATGTGCTACAGCTAATGGTTGCACAGCAAAAGGTCATATTTTTGAAACATTCATAGGAGCAAGAAAGCTGCCTTGCCGAGCACTAGACAAACGATTGCCTGCTGTTGCATGCGCACTGTTTAAGAAGCAAAAGGCCATTGCGGCCTGTAGCTGTAGTTACGGGCTGATGGCCTTTACTTGCTTTTGACAAACGGCTCCCAAAAAATGTCGGCTGTCGCAAGAGATGGCGGAGGTGTTAACAGCTGAGCAGCAGTCATTGTCGTGCCTGTGCTCTTGACCTTTCCTGGAGGGCGGTGAACGTTGGGCAGCCTTGAGCAAATGCTCCAGTCCTACGATTACTGGGGAGAAAACATTAACACAGCGCCATCTGTTGGGGTGCATCTGCTTTATGTGACAGCATGTGCACAATGTCTTCTGCACATCTTTAAGGCCGCTCTGCTTTCAACCTGGTAGGCTGCTTTACTCTCGGTGCTTTGCTTTGCAAGCAGAGGAAAAGGAGGACACGTGCATAAGTTTTTACGCGCATCTTTAAAGGAAGGCGTAATTATTGCTTTGTGCAGTTCTGTAGGAATGCACTGAGCTGCCGAGGAGTTCTTGCTATACCATTGTTGTTGAATTCGAAGCTTCTCAAAACTATTCATTACCCGGGGATTTGTAGAGAGGAGATGCTGTTTCTTTTATGAGTGGCTTCAGGCCGACTTTTCATAAGTGCACTGGCTTCAGTGCTGTATTGGCACAAGTAGAAAGGTTTGGAAAGAATTTTATGGGTCATTTTACTGCAGGAATTTCAGTGGAGAGCATTTTGCAATTAATGGCTGCCTACAAACTTAGCTCCTATGTCAGAGTTTACTCATTCATTGTGCTATGGCAGACATTTAGGTTTTCTTCTAAAACTTCATTGCTCCATTATTATGTGTGTGCATTATTTCAGTTGCAACTTTCCTTCAATTAATAGGTGCTGATCCTTTTTGATATGGCTTTTTGATTTGGGTGTGTGTTTTGTAGTTTAATGCAAGGGTGAAAAGCACCGTGCCTCATAGAAGTCTCTTAACGACAATGAAAAGTGCTGTTTTTAAAGATTGATTAGGTCGTGGTATGTTGCTGGCACACAACTGAATTTAATTCAATTTTATTTGCATCATATCACATGACACTAGAAGTGCAAGGAAGAATTGTCTCAACAACAACTTGGCAAAGCCCCACGCTCCCGTAGTGGCATCACACAACAGTGGCAGAACAGTGCAGTGGCAAAAAAGAATTAAAAGAGCAATAACAGTAATAATGCATTCACAAAGAAGTGCTTCCTGTATGTCAGATTATGTCTGCTTTTATATTAACGAAAACACTTTGTTTCCATTAAGGAACAATTCTTTTTTAAGTATGCAGTCCTTGCTTTATGCAGTTTGCCAGTAAATGTTCTTTAGTATTATTATCACTAACAAGAGAAATGTTCTGGGCAGGCAGCTTCACCTCCTATAAGGCTGAGTGTAACTTTACAATGAACTCCGCACCAGGCATAAGTTGTGTACTAAAGTGGTTAACGTAATTTTCGGAAGTAATTTGTGAAATTTATCTGCAGAGTTGTCCTCACTTCGTCAGTGACTGGAATGCCAGTTGTGTGCAGCATGCCCTTATAAACAAAGACAGGGGAACAGGTTAGCTTGGACACACACTAAAAAATGTAGCATGGCCAAACACAGACATCAAAGAAAAATACTGTGACTGCGGCTTGATTAAGTGTTGTTAAAGTTACCTGATTGACGTTACGCGTGTACGACCCATAAAGCTTATTAAGTGAAACGAAACTGTATAGTTCATCAGCCATAATTCTTTCGAATTGGTGCCTAAAAATGTGCACCTTTGTTTTAATTCAGCTCGGAGATGCAGCTAAGTTAGTGGGTTGCTGAACACTATTTTGGGATGCCCATATTGGTGGCCTGCTGATACTGGGTCCAGTTTTGCGCACACACAGCTTAAAATCATGTTAGTAGTGTTTTCTGTGAAAGCAGGGCAAGCATGCGGTGTTCTTCATAAATGAAATGCTGCATATAATGGTAACGTGGTAGTGTGAACTGCCTGCATTGTTAGCAGTCTATGTTGTTTATTGTTTAAATATTTTTCTGAGCAGTCGTGTCAGTATTGGTATGAGAAACCCAACCGTTGCTGATTTTTAACACGACAGTGTTAAGGCTCCTGTTCTACAGAAATGGTGTCGTTGCGTCGTCACTGTGAGCGAAAAACTCGGGGAGGAGCTACCTAGGTCACGTGACTTTGTGGCATCATTACGACCTGACCACCAGATTGTGAGCAAACTGTCCACCGTGCCAGGCGGCTGAGAAATAAATGATAGGTCACAAGAGGTTGCTCAGGAAGAGCAACCTGTATTGCACAAGCCCCACTGGTAGTGGGGCTTGTGCAATCGCAGGGCAGTGAGGCAGTGGCAATCGCAGGAATGTGGCTGGCCATCGCAGGGCAGTGGGGCATCAATTAACCACTGTGCCGGGAGTGGTAGGACCTGTGAATGTTAAGTCGAGAGTGACCAATTCCGCATCTGTGGGCATTAACCCATTAACGCTATCCTATCATACACTTGAATTGGGGAAGGGGGGGGGGGGGCTTAAGTGTCCCCTGCAATTTTCTCCTTGCATCCCATTTTAGCATAACTGGGCAGTCAATGACAGCTTTGTGTATCTGTTGTGCTTATCTTTTGTGGCAGTCCTGCCCGTACCTCCAGTACATGTTCAGTCCAAATGGCAATCTACACGCAACTTGTAAAGAAAGCAGACGAACATTGCCAGAGTCCAGATGCTTGCCTGCTGCTTACAGAGGAAGAAACACTTGTCTAGAATGCCCGGGCTGTGTGTTCTGAACATGAAAGTTGCTACCAAAGCCGTGGTGGTGACCAGGAAGGCAAGAAATGACTATGCAGTCCTATCAGTTTAACTGCACATTATGTCCTGGCCATTTCAAACCAAGTGTTATTCATAGATATAGTGTGTTAAGTCCTAAACATGCCCAGAGCGCGTAGCTCAGTTTTTCTAGGCAAGCATTCTGCCCTCTGTACATCGTAAGGGAGATAGCTGGTAGTAATACAGCCGCGCACCCGAAAACATTCTTTTAGTTAGGCAGCAGGACTTCGAGTTTGTTTTGTTATTTATTTATTCTATGTTTTAGTGCGCTAACACTAGAAGCCTCAGTAGCGAAAAAGCCGTTCTGTGCCGTGGTGATGCTGCATGCCAGCTGCAGACTAGTTGAAAGGAGGCAGACTGGTTTAGCTGCAGCCAAGTAGAACTGAGAGTATCACACGTCCCTCAGCCTAGTGGAAAGGAGGCAAACCGGTTTAGCTACAGCCAAGTGGAACTGAGTACCGCATCTGCTGCAGGCAGACTGGTTTAGCTGCAGCTAAGTGGAACTGACAGTATCGTGCATCCCACAGCCTAGTGGAAAGGAGGCAAACCGGTTTAGCTACAGCCAAGTGGAACTGAGTACTGCATCTGCTGCAGGCAGACTGGTTTAGCTGCAGCCAAGTGGAACTGACAGTATCGTGCATCCCACAGCCTAGTGGAAAGGAGGCAAACCGGTTTAGCTACAGCCAAGTGGAACTGAGTACCGCATCTGCTGCAGGCAGACTGGTTTAGCTGCAGCCAAGTGGAACTGACAGTATCGTGCATCCCTCAGCCTAGTGGAAAGGAGGCAAACCGGTTTAGCTACAGCCAAGTGGAACTGAGTACCGCATCTGCTGCAGGCAGACTGGTTTAGCTGCAACAAAGTGGAACTGACAGTATCGTGCATCCCACAGCCTAGTGGAAAGGAGGCAAACCGGTTTAGCTACAGCCAAGTGGAACTGAGTACCGCATCTGCTGCAGCCTAGTGGAAAGGAGGCAAACCGGTTTAGCTACAGCCAAGTGGAACTGAGTACCGCATCTGCTGCAGCCTAGTGGAAAGGAGGCAAACCGGTTTAGCTACAGCCAAGAGAAACTGAGTACCGCATCTGCTGCAGCCTAGTGGAAAGGAGGCAAACCGGTTTAGCTACAGCCAAGTGAAACTGAGTACCGCATCTGCTGCAGGCAGTCTGGTTTAGCTGCAGCCTAGTGGAACTGACAGTATCGTGCATCCCACAGCCTAGTGGAAAGGAGGCAAACCGGTTTAGCTACAGCCAAGTGGAACTGAGTACCGCATCTGCTGCAGCCTAGTGGAAAGGAGGCAAACCGGTTTAGCTTAAGCCAAGTGGAACTGAGTACCGCATCTGCTGCAGGCAGACTGGTTTAGCTGCAGCCAAGTAGAACTGAGAGGATCGCACGTCCCTCAGCCTAGTGGAAAGGAGGCAAACCGGTTTAGCTACAGCCAAGTGGAACTGAGTACCGCATCTGCTGCAGCCTAGTGGAAAGGAGGCAAACCGGTTTAGCTACAGCCAAGTGGAACTGAGTACCGCATCTGCTGCAGCCTAGTGGAATGGAGGCAAACTGGTTTAGCTACAGCCAAGTGGAACTGAGTACCGCATCTGCTGCAGCCTAGTGGAAAGGAGGCAAACCGGTTTAGCTACAGCCAAGTGGAACTGAGTACCGCATCTGCTGCAGCCTAGTGGAAAGGAGGCAAACCGGTTTAGCTACAGCCATGTGGAACTGAGTACCGCATCTGCTGCAGCCTAGTGGAAAGGAGGCAAACCTGTTTAGCTACAGCCAAGTGGAACTGAGTACCGCATCTGCTGCAGGCAGACTGGTTTAGCTGCAGCCTAGTAGAACTGAGAGTATCGCGCGTCCCTCAGCCTAGTGGAAAGGAGGCAAACCGGTTTAGCTACAGCCAAGTGGAACTGAGTACCGCATCTGCTGCAGGCAGACTGGTTTAGCTGCAGCTAAGTGGAACTGACAGTATCGTGCATCCCACAGCCTAGTGGAAAGGAGGCAAACCGGTTTAGCTACAGCCAAGTGGAACTGAGTACTGCATCTGCTGCAGGCAGACTGGTTTAGCTGCAGCCAAGTGGAACTGACAGTATCGTGCATCCCACAGCCTAGTGGAAAGGAGGCAAACCGGTTTAGCTACAGCCAAGTGGAACTGAGTACCGCATCTGCTGCAGGCAGACTGGTTTAGCTGCAGCCAAGTGGAACTGACAGTATCGTGCATCCCTCAGCCTAGTGGAAAGGAGGCAAACCGGTTTAGCTACAGCCAAGTGGAACTGAGTACCGCATCTGCTGCAGGCAGACTGGTTTAGCTGCAACAAAGTGGAACTGACAGTATCGTGCATCCCACAGCCTAGTGGAAAGGAGGCAAACCGGTTTAGCTACAGCCAAGTGGAACTGAGTACCGCATCTGCTGCAGCCTAGTGGAAAGGAGGCAAACCGGTTTAGCTACAGCCAAGTGGAACTGAGTACCGCATCTGCTGCAGCCTAGTGGAAAGGAGGCAAACCGGTTTAGCTACAGCCAAGAGAAACTGAGTACCGCATCTGCTGCAGCCTAGTGGAAAGGAGGCAAACCTGTTTAGCTACAGCCAAGTGGAACTGAGTACCGCATCTGCTGCAGGCAGTCTGGTTTAGCTGCAGCCTAGTGGAACTGACAGTATCGTGCATCCCACAGCCTAGTGGAAAGGAGGCAAACCGGTTTAGCTACAGCCAAGTGGAACTGAGTACCGCATCTGCTGCAGGCAGACTGGTTTAGCTGCAACAAAGTGGAACTGACAGTATCGTGCATCCCACAGCCTAGTGGAAAGGAGGCAAACCGGTTTAGCTACAGCCAAGTGGAACTGAGTACCGCATCTGCTGCAGGCAAACCGGTTTAGCTACAGCCAAGTTGAACTGAGTACCGAATCTGCTGCAGCCTAGTGGAAAGGAGGCAAACCGGTTTAGCTACAGCCAATACTGCATGTGCTGCAGCCTAGTTGAAAGGAGGCAAACCGGTTTAGCTAGCTGCCGCCAAGTGGAACTGAGAGTATCGTGCGTCTTGCAGCCTAGTGAAAAGGAGGCATACCGGTTTACTTGCAGCTACAACCAAGTGGAAAGGCAGGAACCATGTCGCACCAATTGCTGCTTGGATTGTCTGTAAAGCCATCAGAACCCAGGCGAAGTCTACATGCATATTATGCGAGCGCACCTGCGTCACATTTATTTTAGGAGTAAATTGGGGGTTAATCTTTGAATGAATAAATTTATTTTTGTTTTCTTTTCTTATTCTGCATTGCTCAAAGGTGTATTTTTTTAGTACATATAAAACTTGAAAGAAGTGGGCAGGATTTCAGAGATGTACACACGAGTAGTGATTGACTACATTAAAGAAGTTTGCTTTTTGTCACTTTTTTGCTAATCACGCTCATGAACAAAAAAGTCAGTCAGTCAGCGACTTCATTTGGGATATGATTGGTTTAGGTTACTCAAAAAGCTTTAAGACTTTCTACAAAGTCACTCAGCTTATCCACGCTGTGTTTACATTAATAACTTCTTAGAATTGAACCTTTTGTCAGAAATATGATCTGAGCGCAAACAGTTCAATACTATGGGGAGAATCCGAGGAAGAATCTTTGAAATGGGTGGCTTATTGTTGTGGAAGACATTGCAGCGTTGTCATATGTGCCGGTTTGCTGCCTAAATACTAGCGAGCCTTCTTTTTTTATATATGTGTCCCTGAGAGAAGTCAAGTCTTCACCATTTTCTAACAGGGCGAGTCGCGTATTGATATATGGACGTTTGCGTCAGGTGAGTCTGTTGTCAAAACGCCTCCTCTCAGGACTGTCAGAAACCACTTGCACTGCAACTTTCACCGTGCTAGTATGAGAGAAGTTCGACAGTCCAGCAAGCAATATGGCAGCGCCCAGAGAACCCTTACGGCAAAAGTGTGTAATGCAATTGATTTTTATCTGCTAGTTATTACAGTAATGGTCGGGTGTTCCACAAGCATTGGAAGCCACCGCAATGCACGATGGGGTTACTTGGAGCTGTCTAAACCGCCTAGAAAAATTACTCCGTTTGAGTGTCACCATTTGCTGGCAAAAACACAGCAAAAACCATTGCTTGTCAGCAAGTCTTGTGATGTCTGAGGTGGCTGCACCGACTCTTTGATGGCTTTCTATTTCTGTTGGTTACGGAAATGTTCCTTAAGCTCGTAGCCATGAACAGATACACATCAGTTAAGGGTTTAAGCAGGGTTAAGGGTTAAATCAACAAGCAAAGCAGGATATCTGCAGTTGCTAATTAGGCTTTGGTGGACATTTTGAAACTCACTTCTCTGCTGTAGCTGCTGATTTCAAAAGGACTTTTGCAATAAGCATTATTAAAGTATCTAAATGCATATAATTACTTACCGTAACCTAGTTGTGAGGATGTTGAAAGGAAGCTGGAAATATATATTCGGCTGCCACTACTTCTGTGCTGTAAAACGTTAGCCTTGGCACTGACTTTGCTCCAACAGAGCATTTCTGAAGCGCGCGCCATTTTAAAGGTTGCATGTCAGGCATTATAGCAAAAATGTTTGCAAAGGTGAAAACTGGAAATGTCTATTGAGTTGGTATATTAATGTTGTAACCGGTTGGAGGAATAGCGGGAAAATTTGCGATCTGAGAGGGAAACATTGCCTTGCTCTATTGGCAGGCCTTGCTGTTTGTTGCAAGAAGTTGCTGAAGAAAGGTAGAAAGTCTGGAGACAAGGCACACAAAAGTGTCAGGCTTGCTTATGTTGTGTGAGTCATGCACAGAGAAGGTTAGCAAAGAAATGGGGCCATTAATTCAAGATAAGCTCATTGAGTGCTGTGTGAGGAAAAGAAGTTCATGCGCCTGTGTGTCTCTGTGCAGGGAAGGCCCATGAGTGTCACATGGAGAGTGGACAGGGACCCCAGGAGGTGGCAGTGGACTCAGGTCAGGCATCGACGGCGGCACTGCTGAGGGACGGCCTTGGCCAGCTAAGCCTCGGTCCGGCCGATCCGGGGGCTGCCGCATCAGCGCAGCCCCCACCTGCTGCGGCCCCTCCTGTGCCACCCGCCAAAGGGGGGAAGAGTGGCAAGCGTGGACAGGGCAAGAACGCCAAGGTGACACTGCCTGCTTTTTCCCTGATTGCATCCACATGTGGCATGGTGTGTCACCACCTGTTAGTAAGACCCGTGATTACAGGCGCATAGATGTAGCTGTAACAGCCACTGCCTCTCCTGACTTGCGCCGTCATTTCTGAACTTCTCTTGCACTTTCTTTCAGGCACCTTGTAGCTCAAGCTGTTTCAGAGTTGCACGCTTCATTTAGTTTGTTTTGGCTTTGACACTACGGTGTATACACTTCTGTCCTGCACCTTGGACACATCTCCTTGCTGAGCCTGATACTGGCAGCTAGCGTGCCAGCAGAGTAGTGCCCGATTGGTGCCACAATGGTACACCAAGAAAGACAAGGACCAAAAGTGGAAGACGACGCAACTAAAACTGTCGGTGTTTTGTCTTTGTCCACCTTTAGTCTGCGTCTGGTTTTCTGTCTCGTGTTGTCGAACCGAGCACGGGGAACTAACTGTCCCAGTTATTTGTTTTAAGAGTAGCACTGCTCCCTTGTGCTGCTTTTACAGATCCACTTTTGTATACAGCGTTGAAAGACACTGCAATGCAATTTGAGTGCCAGCATACCATGTATTACAAAGCTTGCTGTAGTCTGTCTAAATAGTGTGCTCTGATTGCTTCTGTGTAAGGCAGCTAGAGTTAGTGAACTTGCTGGCGAACAGATTTTTTTGCGGAGATTTAGGCATTGCCCTGTTTGCCACTGTTAGAAGCTGTAAGCAGGCTTTTGAAAGCGTTAGCTCTTACTCATCATGTTTTGAGATTTCGTGGGGTCTGCTACCACCCTGAGATCACAGCGCCATCTGTGGCAGCAACTAGAAAACAGCACATCTCGCACTGAGACTTGTAGCGCTATCTACAATAGCATACAACAGCTAACGCTCATTACTTCGTCTTCCAGACGGTGGCAGGCGTTTTCTTTTTTACTCAAGAACTTGCTGCTGTCCTAGCTGGAGTTCACTGTAGAACATGAGGGAAAGAATGCGACATAGGTGTTGTGAGACAGTGCATTGTTAGGAAGAACTTTCTGCGAGCTCATTTTTTACTTGCGGTAAAAATGGTTTCCGTCATAGGCGTGAGCTCACAAAAGCTGTGCCGCTGGTGTGGATGTGTGCAGGCCAAGCGACAGCAGCTGTCCCTGGCCACGTGCGAGCGTGGCCGCCTGTCTCTCAGCGACCCCAGCAACCTGCGTGCCAATGCCTCCCCCGCGGTGGCATCTCGGTCCCCGCTGGCCGGCCGGCACCCCTCTGCCCCGCTGAGCGCCAGCCCTTCGTCGTCCCTCTCGGGTGCAGCCTCCTGGGGCCCCACACGGGACCGAGCAGGCTCGGATCCCCGGCGCGGAGGTGCGAGCGGATCAGCCGCATTCCTGCCACCTGGACTTAAGGAGCAGCACGCAGCTCACCGCTGCAAGCGCACGGGCGGAGGCCCTCCCCCTGGCAGCAGGTAGGCTGATCAGTGGCCGTACACTCCGAAGCAGTGCAAATACAGCTGGCACTGGGCTGAGTAAAATTGCCTCTCTCTAGCTTACTTTCTCTGGTCACTTGAACATCAATACTGTACCATATACCACAGGCTTTCTCCGTAGAGTCAGTGAAAGACCTGTTGAGTTGTTCCAGAAGGGGCGCAGTTTGCTCTCGCATTAGGATAAATGCTCAGGTAAGTTGAACAGTGTTATACCATTTGTTTGGTTTCCCATACACTAAGTGTAACATAAATCTGCTGTGAAGTTTTTAATTAGGGAGATAAACACATTCTACCCCGATTAAGCGTGGCTGACACGGTCCAAAGCAGCCAGGACTCCACCGCGTGGTTGCGTACGCTACCGAGCGCACACCAACCATAGAGGGCCTTGCTCTGCGGGAACAAAGGAACGACACACTGGCTGACACAAACAAGGCATTTATTGCTACAACAACAATAACGCCAGCTAGCAACAAAATACACTGAGGAATCGAGGACATCCGACTCACCAGCACGGTTACGAGCGAACGTTCGCCCACACTAGGGCAGAGGGAAACTCTGAGGCCGGACGGGATGAGCTGTGGGAGAATGTTTCCTGCCCCACGAGGCTTTGCCATTCACCCCGCCAACGAAGAGCGGAGCGTCGCACGTGAACGTCAGTGCGCTTCGCAGGTCCCGAGCCGAAGAGGGCCATCTCCCCCGCACGCACAGCAATCACGCCATCCATGGCGCTCATGTCTCTGCAACGCCGGCGCCCTCCCTTGCTAGTTAAAGTAACTAACACGTCTAAAGAGGGCACATTGTGGGGAAGCAGCACTGTTAAGGAGGGTGCACTGTGGGGAAGCCAACCACAGGGGCAGAGGTCCCCGCACAGTTTAAGATGTACTGTGTTGCGTGTTTCTCAGTAAAGAGGAACTTTTGTGCAGACTGTCTGTGCAGCGGTACTCATGGAGCGTCCATGAACACTCTCGAGGCAAACAAGAAAAAATGTAACCAGGTTTACACCATGGTGCGCAATGCACGAAATTCTGCAGTGGCGGTTGGATGTAGAGAGATACGGTACCTTATCTGTTATGCACTGCGGCCATGCACAGCAAGCACAAACAAAGCACATCCAGTCCCACACTAGCAATCTCACTGCAAAGAGCGCCATGGCGCTTGAGCTTTGATGGGTGTGAATCCTGCTGGAATTACACACAGTTGCACACAGAAGGTGTGACACTGAACGAGTTGTCGCGCATGTTATGGGAACTCTCGCACCGCACTGTCACACGTCTCCGTGTGGGCCCAGTTTCATGGCAGTGGTGGCAGCACAGCTGCCGCCGCCCATGTCACGTGTGTTCAAGTTGCACGTCGCTAGCACGTTGTTAGTGGCAGCTGCTCGCAACTCTGTTCAGCCCAGCTTTGTTGCCCGCACATCAGAAGAGGTGCGCAGCTGCTGCGGACACCGCCAAGGGATTTGCATCGAGCATACAAGTAACAGCTGTCGCTGTAAAAAAAAAATGGCGGCTGATTTAGTGCATTTATCGGATTTTCAGTCTTTTCATTTTCGCATTCCTTGTACCATTTCGCATTTGCGTGCAAATTACCATCAATATACACCTCGTAATTATGATGTTACAGCAATCCAAAAATGCTGTATCACACTTACTGCACTTTAAACTGGGCAAACGACACACAGTTTTCATCACCAGGTGTTTGGAAACTACGCGCTACACTGCGGCCATTTTGGTCTCGTTCAGAAGCGTTCGCTCTCGGCTTTATTTTCCTTGCGAGCAGCAGCCCTGTGCATGTTGTCTTCACAGCAAAAAGGAACGCCAAAGTAATGTGCAGCACATGCTGCTAATGGCCAGGTGAGGCATGTAATCAAAATGGCGCCTTTTGGTTGGCTGCGGCAAGCTAGCCTTGGATAGCAGGCGCCCTGCGGCGCCATTTTGTTTTTTTTTCCGACCATGCTAGTGCAACACGAGAACCATGCTGGGAGGTACGACCGCTCTGTGCACAAGTTCGGGCGAAAGTGAGCGAAGGAGAAAAAAAGCGTGTTAATAACGCAACAGCATTGCATCTTGTGACTGCTGATCAAAAAGCAAGCCCCAGTGCAACGCAATTACCCGACAGTTGTGCTGCGGGCGGCAGCGTTCCACCAACTCTGCCTGGCAACGGCGATGTTCTTTGTTCAGACTGCAGTCGTGTATGAATTGATACCACGCCTGTCACAAAGAGTGACGTAATGCGAGTACTAAGTGCCCGTGAGCAGGCTATGCTTGATTGGTTCGAATCGATGCCGGTGACTGCATAAAAGACCCCGATCTTCACTGATTCAAGGGGTGTGTCCACAGCATCGGCCACAGACAAAGCTGCGTCATATACTGTTATCGACCTCAAAATTTGCAAACATTCTTTTGGGTGCTGTGCAGTGCAAAACATGTCAGTCGCATATGCATGAGGGATGGTTGCAAGAGACAGTGCATGTGACCTCACCATGAAACTTGTCACACTGTTTGACAACTGTAGTGAGATAGCAGTCGAGTGGAACTCACGGAGGGTTGACGGCAAGAAAAAGTGCAATCCTTTTGTGGTAAGTGTGCTTACTAGTCATGCAATGCTGTCGACTGCTAATGGCCAGACAGCTATAAACATCGATTGTCTCGCCATAGAATGCACAACAAGACATTTCAGTGGCACTTGACAAGCACTATTCATCTTGCTGCCAACTGAGCTGCCAGAACCGCTATGGCACAGGCCGCACACGCTGTGGTGAAGGTGTATGATGACGTGTTTTGAGCACAGGGAAACATTACCGCATGCTGTCATGGCACGCAGGTGACATGCGGGGATTCGTCCCAAATAGGCATCGGTGCCGTAGTGTAACTGTTCAAGGGTTATGTGCTGGACTATGCGGTACTATCCAACTTTTTTCTGGGATGTGAAACTGGCCCCAAGCAAAACACTGGTAGGTACGAACTTTGGAAATCACACCACCAGTGCCGGAAAAAAACCACTTGCAAGTCAAGTCAAATGGTGGTGGAAGCAGGCAATACTCTATTTGAGGAGTGGCTACAGCAACACAACCTACAGTGGAGACAGTTACAAATTCAATGCCATTCAAGATTCGAAAGTCTGTGGCCACATTGAGGTGGCCACAGAAGACTGCAGTAATCATGTGTGGAAGCGCATGGGGCCAACGTACATCCTCTTGCAGGAGCACGGCGGTGAGGGCAAGCAAAGCCTCGGTGGCAGGGGCCAAATCACAGCCAAGCTAGTTGACAAGCTGGCTGTATGTTATGGCTGGGAGCTAAGATCTGATTTAGGTGATGTGGATGCTGTGCAGCAAGCCATGATGGCAACATAATACCACAGCACATCCACTGATGACTGCCGCAATCACACCTTGCATCCCACTGGAGAGCAGTCTTGGTGTGCTTCACAATGCAGCAGAAGCTAGACAGGAGCCTGAACCCAGGCACAGTCTGCCAAGCAATGTGGCTAAAGGAATGTTTATAATCACTTGTTGGAGAAGACCTTGCTACAAAGATGCCTGAGGTTGGGGGTTTTAGTGCACTAAAAGTACCCCCCTGCAAGAAAGCATGCTCCTTGAAGAAAGCTTCCTCACACATTTGCACAGAGGCGCAGGGAAGCTTTCTTGCGAATGTGGAGGTGGCATGCTTGCTTGCCTGCACGTAGTACAGATCTGCGAAGTCAGATCTTGGCGTCGTGTGTGGGTCATGTGCGGCATGTTGCCTCTGGTGGACGAAACAGTGTGTAGGCTGCGAGTTCACCTACCCTTTGACTTCAGGTTTAAATCTAATTCGGTTGCTCGGGCAACATAGCATCGCAACACATGCTTTTGCGGCGCAGAGATCTGACAAGGCCATTTAGCGTCATGTGCATGTCACCAGCAACAAATGGAAGGGGTTATTGCGCACCTGCTTGTAGAGGTGGTGTTAGCCGTGCTGCGGAAGGAACCAAATAGGGGAAAGGGAGAGAGAAAACTACGATCAGGGGATTTCAGTCTTGTGGTTAGCCAGCTGAACGCTTTAGGAGCGCCGGTGATGGGTGTATAGTAACAGAAAAAGAACACAAACGGCTGTCATGGTGGAAGAGGGAGTTTGAAAAAGACTAGAGAAAGAGAAGCCTGGACGAATGCCATTTTCAGTTGGGATGGTGGGAGCTTGTTTCATGCCCTCCCTCTTGAACTCACTACGTCCATAGTGCACTGAATCTTCTCTTTGCTAGGGGATATTCAAAATTCTGCAAGTGCGCTTTCCCGCATAACAATGTTGTCCCAAACAAGATGGCTGACCATGCGTTTCCAGCTGAAACAAAGCAAGAAAGTCTGTTTTTTTGTTTGATTCTTCCAAAATACGGTTCTTGCATTCTATCCAGACCTTTAGCGCCTGTCCTGTAGCCCACGTAGTTCCTTTATAGCGAAGTCGGCCATCTTGTTTGGGGCAACATAGTTATGTGGCATGGCGCACTTGCGGAACTTTGAATATCCCCTATTGCAAGGCAAATTTCTATTCATTGTTTTCATGTGGCATATGTATTTGACTTGCGTGACATGCATTTGAGCATGCCCTGCTTGGCTGTTGCGATTTTTGTGCTGCAGATCTGACAGTGGTTCAAGTCCACTGGCTTCTTCATCCCACGTCCGCCGGAGTCCCTGCAGTCCGTCAAGTGCGGCTACGTTATCGGAGGGCTCATTTCCTTCCAGCCGACGGAGCTCAGGTACGCGGTGCCTTCACTCACTGCGGGTGTTGGGCATTGACTGCAAGTACGAAGGGCAAAGCTTTCGTTATGTGGTCTCACCATTGTTGTTCACTGCATAACATGGAGTAGTGAAAAGCGGGAGTACTGAAAAATGCATCTTGCATCATGAGAAAGAGACGCATAATCGAGGCTCCTCTGTAGTAAGAAAAAATTTCATGGAAAAATGCCGGTCCTATGTAAGGGCCGCACCCCGTCAAAACCACTGGAAAAAAAGTGCGGCCCTTATATGAGCATATACGGTAAGTACAGGCACTGACTAGAATGGCTCAGTGCATACCTTGACCATATTTTTACAGAATTGCATGGATAAGCTGCAAATACCCTGGTCGCGGATTGCAGTTCTGATAACCCCTGTGTCCAGAGATATGTCACTGAGGTAGCGGTTGTCATTGGGGAACGTTCCTGTCGGGGATAGATTTGTATTCCTCGCGTGGAGGCACTTTCTTCCATTCTGGGAGCTGCCGGTGACTTGTCCGTTGCCCTCGTGTGCGTATTGCAGAGACCCACCTGGCCTCTCCATCATTCTCATCGCAACGGCCAAAGGCCAAGGAGCGGACTACCAGGGTGAGTGCCACATTTTTACTCTGTGGCTTTCTTATGCCTGTGTTACCTGTGGCAGGAAAAAAAAACTTACACTATCAGATAATGAGTGCAGGCACGAGCCTCTCTGATACAGTACTCTGATACAGTACTCTGATACAGTACTCTGATACAGTACTCTGATACAGTACTCTGATACAGTACTCTGATACAGTACTCTGATACAGTACTCTGATACAGTACTCTGATACAGTACTCTGATACAGTACTCTGATACAGTACTCTGATACAGTACTCTGATACAGTACTCTGATACAGTGCTCTGATACAGTGCTCTGATACAGTGCTCTGATACAGTGCTCTGATACAGTGCTCTGATACAGTGCTCTGATACAGTGCTCTGATACAGTGCTCTGATACAGTGCTCTGATACAGTGCTCTGATACAGTGCTCTGATACAGTGCTCTGATACAGTGCTCTGATACAGTGCTCTGATACAGTGCTCTGATACAGTGCTCTGATACAGTACTCTGATACAGTACTCTAATCTAATACACAGTACTCTGATACACAGTACTCTGATACACAGTACTCTACTCTGGTACACAGTACTCTACTCTGGTACATAGTACTCTGATACACAGTAGCCTGATACAGTAGCAGTACTCTGATACAGAACAACTCTGATAACAGTAGCAGACCAATTTTTCAGACTCCAACAATTAGAACTTGCACAATATTTGAGGCTTTGCTGCGGAACTGTTAGGCACCTCATTGGAATGTGCACATTTTCACGGCTGATATTTCAGGCTCTGTGGAGTTTGGAAGTTTGATTTTTCGGACTAAAATAGACGCTAGCAATGCTGTGGGAATTGGTTCTCTACGGAAAGTTCTTTTCTTTTGTTTTTCGTCGGAACTATGCGGTACTCTGCTGCCGTCATTGCCACCTGAGGTAATGGCACGCTCTTTGTGGCCAACGAGATGGCTTACCTGTCTTGGTCTTTGCCCTCGGAAACAGACTTCTTGCATCGCGTGGCACATTCATTCGTCCACGGCATGACCTGTGGCTGCCTTGCACTGTCTGGTATCGTGACGTGAGATGGTGCGGACATGACGAAAGCATGACTGTATATTATCACTTGCAAGCGGAACATGGGGAGTGGCAAAGATTGTGATTTTTTAAAGCTGGCTTTTCGCAGAAAGATTTTTTTTTTTTGAAATTCGTGGATGTTTCAGACTGATTATTCGGACCATTTTCCGGGTCCCGTAGAGTCTGAAAAATTGGTCGGCAACTGTAGTAGCCTCAAGGTTAATAATAAAGGATAAAAATACGAGCAGCCTTCAGGCAGGGAGAAAGCCAAAACTGGTGAAGATGATTTTGCAGGTTGGTAGACAGTAAATAGTCTCCTGTTCGAGCTGCTATAAATTTTTGGAATGGCCTGCCCCAGAAAACAAAACAATTCGCATCATAGTAATTTTGTTCTGTGAAGACATAAACAATGGCGATCTGCTTTTCAGATCACACTGTGGCAACGGTGTTCTTTTCAGTTCTGTCAGGTGCTTTACTGCGCGCATGCTGTCGGGAGAGTCAGACTGCTCCAAAACAGTACAGGCCCCTATGTGTCAACACTGCTACAGAGCTACAGGACTGGCTGCAAAGGAAACGCATGCCAAAACTGCTAGACTCAAAAAGAAAACCCCAGTGATGCGCAAATCAGTGACCAAAGCGGTGCACATCTGTGCTGAGCTGGCTGGCAGATGTGCGACCAACAGCCGATGTTGCCACGGACCGGCGCAAAACTCGGATGCAAAACCGAAACTACGAACCCGGACTTATCTGTTGACAGGCCCTCCGAACGGCATCACGGCTACCTCTTTTTGCATACGTCGAACGTCCGTGGGCAGCACTGTAGCATGAAATTTAGGCTTGATGAGTGATAATTAGAAGCTCATTTGCTATTCTTATGATACCTCATTTGGCACCTTGTTGAGAGCCCGTCCTAATTAACTGGTGTGAGCACAGATTCATCCCAATTAACGAGGTCCGATGTGGGCATTGACTAGAACCTTGCCACCAGTCCAAATGATCCAGGTTTGTGAATGCACAACAGTGTAATTAACTATGTTTTAGTGTATTCTTTTTGTTAAATGTTGCTGCTGCATACTGTTTCTGCGGCATAAGCCGCATACGCAGTCAACATAAAATCGACAGTTGTCATCGTCTTGCACATGAGCAGAGTTATTGCTGAAGTGTGCTTTCTTTAGCCTGCTTTTGTCTGCTTTACAAGCCTTTTGTGAGTGATCTTGTTTTTGCACCGTGCAGCTCAGCACTGGGCATGCGTGCACATTTTAGTAGGGAAACAGCTGATGTTTGTTTTCTCGTGTGCTTTCACCCTGTGCAGTATGAGGCGTACATGCCCCTGTGCGAAGTGCAGCAGGCCTTGAAGAAAGGGGAAGTCGTGGAGGTGAGAGCCTTGACCTTCATCACTGCATGCCGTCTTTAAGAGTGCAGTCACCATAAGAGTAGTAGCAGTACATTACAGTTGGCTCGCTGGTAATGCATGCCATGGCAAATCATTGCCATGTTGCGACAGTTTAACCTCTCGATGTAAGTTTTTTAATTCCTGAAGGCTGCCTCCATTGAAGTGCTTGTATTTGAGACCATGTAACGAATGTGCAGCGGCGGTTGACCTTGATATAATGAACTCGCTAAGCCAACCATCTATTATCTTGTGCTGAGTTAAGAAATTTGGGAGAAAAGTTTCATGACGATAAAGCATGAACTAACATAAGAGGAACGTCAGCGATCGCAACGAGCGACTGCAGTTGAGTTGTGTCGTGCCCCCGCCTTTTCCATTCTCCCCACCCCACTTGTAGCTGTGTTGCGCGAACCGCGGCATAGCTGGCGGCAGCTGTGTTGCGGCAGTCACGCCTATCAGTGTGATCGCAGAACATTTCTCCGTGTTTGTGACTTCAAGTAACGCTGTTTTTTGTAACATTTTCTAGGTGATTTCACCTACATTTATTTCTTATTTTGGTTTCCATTGTGCAATGTCTTTTCAGATCTTTTTGCAAAAACTTCACGTAACAAAAACATGGATGCAACGAAAAATCCCGGACTTTTTTCAACTTTGTTATATCCAGGTTTAACTTTTTTTTTTATTATTGCCAGTTTGTAATGTAGGACTCTGCTAACACATTGTAGTGGCTTGTGTATGTGTGTTTGGTAGCTATGTGCTACATCAGCCTAAGGTTATGACGGCAGTGCGCATACTTGCGTGCTTGTTTGGCGACAGTGTTCAGTGTCATTCTATGTCTCGCATTGGTTTTATGAAACTGAGCGCCACTTTCTCGCTCTGCAGTAAACTGGCATTTTGGTGCACTCAGCATAAGCCTGTAGCCGCGGCTGAAAAACAGGCGCTGCAGACTGAAACGCTGGTGTGTGCGCATACCCCAGCAGCATATATTGGGCCAATATTATAGCATATATAGCAATATTAGAGCATATATTGGGCCAATATTGGGGAATATTGGGCGAAAGACCAGAGTGAGACCAGGCATTTCCAACATTGGGCCAATCACCCATGCTGCTTGGGTGGGGACTGCAGCCGAGTGCAGAAGCGTCAGTCTTGTGTGTTTTCCTTCTCTCTCTCTCTCGCAGGGGGTGCTGCGCATCAACCCGAGGAACTACGAGGACTCCTTTATCAGTGCGCCGGTAATCCTCGGTAGTCCTATTTCGCTGGCTCCTTCCTCTTTCCCCTCTCTCCCTTTTTTTTCTCTCTCACTCTTTCTCATCTTAACCTCTGGTCTTAACCTCTGGGCCTCTCACTAACCTCTGCTGCTGGTGGTGGTGGTGGTGGTGCTTTAACTGCAGCCCTGGCCAGGTTGCTTATTCTCAAGCAAACGAGGCTTAACGAGTTATCCTGATGGAACCGTGTGTTGGAGGATAGCCTAGCCTTTCCATAGAAATAGCTGGTTGACAGTGAAAAGAGTAAGGGGGGACGCGGCAAATGAAATTGGTCTGTCGGGTCAAATTTCTCATTTTTTTTTGCTTGTGTGTGGGTGGTCCTCAGGTCTTCAATGGTCTCGAATCGAAACGTTAGTGAAATCTGCAGTAGAAATTTGGAAAAGGATTGCATTTTTTTTACGCATGGTCATTGAAAATTGTGATTAAACCGTGCTCGTGGTAGTCCCAGCCACAGTGCAATATATGTAGGTGGGGACACAGTGGCCTGCGCCATGGACAAAGTCCCCTAGTTCCTCTGGGCACCGTGAGCTCTCTTTGATTGGTGGCCTGTTTGCGAGCATTGTTTAAGCCTGTTACACGTGTGAGAAACGCTGCCTTGATGACAAAGTGACACTCTTGCGTGGCATTCTTTCGTTTGTTCACTTGATCATTGGATCGTTCTTTCATGGCTGCCTCTTGTGTCCACCACTGCACACTCATTGAATGCCCACATTATAAAAAAAAAAAAAGGGGAAAAGTCAGATGCCAAGGAACGAGCACCAGGCAGTAGCATTCAGTTTCTATGGCAACGAGATAGGTCGTGTATGTTTTTCTTTGACCGCGAGGTAGCACCGCTCAGCCGACACAAGACGTTGCAATCACAGGCCTGGCCAGGAGGTGCACGAGTGGTACTTAATTTGGCCACTGGTGTCCGGCGCGTTTCGCATTTTGTGTCCCCACCTATAAATCTTGCACCGTGGTCCCGGCGCATAGCAGATTCCAAGGCTTTCCGACTGTGGAGTACCACCATCTTGGTATCACTGTGAAGAACACAAATCGGAGCTTCCAATCGCCACAATGCTTCATTCATCCGAGTAAGAGCAAAAGTAAACAAGGTGATCAAAAAACAGGAAAAGTAGCACTGCAATCAGCTCCTTTAGTCTCGAGGTAACCAGTGAGGGCCTCCACTGGCTGTGGTGCGTACATATCAGTGACACACTTGGCACGTGTGCGTCAAGGTATGGTGGGATCCCTAGAAATCCCTAGTGGTCCCTAGTGGTCCCTAGAAATGTCTGCTTCGGCAGCGTGCTTGGAGTGTTCAGCATGTGCGTTGGGCGAATACGGCAAGATTGCACTCAAATGGCTTTGTCTTGCTAGCTTCGGGGACAGCAGTTTCAGCACAGTAATGATTGAGGTGATCGTCCCCGCCGTGCTATCGAGCTGATCTGCCCAGGAGGGTTTTTACGATTGTTTTTGCGAGAGATGTGGAAAAGTGAACTTTGAGGTTGATTTTCTCAGCTTTCACATTTTTTGCTGTTGCTGTCGCTCATCCTTTCGGCATTTCTTAATGAATGACAGTAGAATGATACTTTTTTTGCACATGAGTGCTTAGATGTTCAGCGCAATCAAGCTCTCAATTTTTCTGCATATGTGAGCAGTTGTTTCTGAAAGTTATTTCTGCAAGAAATGTTGAGTAAATATACGTTCTTTTATTTATTTAGGGATACAAAACAGATCTCATAAACTTGAACCTCGTTATAATGTAGTTGAAGGGTCCCGGCGATTACTTCGTTATACCCATTACTATTTTATAAACAGTTTCGTTATAACGAGGTTCAACTGTAGCTTTATTGCACAGAACAGGTGTCCGTGAACATGCTGAAATCAGAAACTAGTGCATTTTCTCTGTAGTTTATTAACTTTGGGATGACTTAATAAGGGTGTTAATTGTCGTTACTCGGTAACTTAACAGCTAGCATCAAATAAATGTTGCTCTGAAATGCGTATAAAAAGTTGCATATCCGTACTAAATTTTATTGCATTTCATTCAGTGATAATGAAAATAGTTCTAGCTGCCGCGTCCCCCCTTAACTGAGCATAGAGCTAGTGAACAAGCTTGTTTCAATGAAGCCTTAAGACTTGCAACATAAGAAGTCCTCAGTTAATGGCATTTATGGCTCTGCTGTAAAATCACTTGCAGTGTTTTCTGCATGCAAGTCTGGCCCTCGGATTTGAAGTGCCGGCACTAGGATTACATCAGCGGCCAGTGCCTGTCAGTTTTCCTGGCACTAGGAATAAATGTTAGGCACTTGCGCTGATGTGGTGCACGGGTCAGGTTGATTGGCACCTAGTTTGAATTGAGTGTGCAAAGCTGTGTGCACCGCACCATATGCTCACTGCTCGGTGTTAACCCATATATGCCTAGTATCATACATATAGGACACCACATTTTTTGGGCAGTAACTCTAGAAGTTTATCGCATAAAAGCTTGCGTCCGCTAGCTTGGGTTCAAGGGGTTCTAAATGTTTCCTGTGCAAGGGTTGTTTTTTTGTGCGTTCAGAAAGATCTGCCATTCTTCTCTGGACACCATTTTTGTGATTTGACCAAATCGGCTACATTGTAATTCTGCAGGGAAAACAAATAACTTTTACGCGTTGTCCCAAGGAAAGCAGCGTGCATGATGAGAAATGAGGTTTTAACGGTGTCGAGTGTTTGAAGCTCTATGACACTTAACAGGTAGCGAATTAGCCTGGTATCCTGCTCTGTAGGATGACGCAAAAGTTGGTGTTCAGTAATATAGATCCGCTAAAAAAACGATGATTCTAAATTGTGTAGTGAAGTAAACATTTTATAGCAAGACATCTTTTTTTCAAATTTCTGAAGTTCCGGCATATATGGGTTAAAACTCCTTTTGAGAGCAGCTGCCATTAGATGTACCCCAACACGAGGAGTCAGACTGCCGGCACAGATGCCCAGTGTAACTACGTTGAAGTTGCGTGTTCGCACACTTGCAAGGTTTTCCAGCTGAGTCACTTTGCTGAGAGTTTGCACCATAGCTGTGCTCAGGGCTGCGGTTCTTTTCCTTTCGTTCTTTTGCTCTCCTGCTTTTCTGTAGGCTGTTCTGCTGCTGCTGCTTCATGCTTGGCCTCCACTGTGTGCTGCTCTGCATGCCGTATGCTTTGTTTTGAATGTTCGCCTTTTTTTGGCAACAATGTTTGTCAAGATTACAGGGGAAGGATTGTGTGAGTGTGGTAATTGCGTAAAGTGTTTGGGGTAGCCCTCAAAGTGGTGTGGATTTCTATCGAAGGGGCAATCACTTGTTAGTGTTCACCCAAAAATAGCTTACGAAGGAAAGCTTTGAGGTGTGGCAACTGTGCTCATCTGCGATGCATGATGCGATAGAACCTTGTTAAGGAGAACAGGTAAAAAATGTTGATATTGCTTGATTTAGCCGATGTTAGTAATATAAAAGTTCTTCAGAAATGCACGCAAGAGTGGAGTAAAGCTGGACCAGTTGGTAACTATCCATCAAAAAACAGCACAGAGAAAAACACTGAACACACAGGGAGAATGGACAGGACAGGAGCGCCCTGTCCGTTCTCCCTGTGTTTCCCATGTTTTTCTGTGCACCATTTTTTGATGGATGCACACAAGAGGAGCACATTTAGCTGGGGAAGGGACGGCAACATAGGCGAACTTCTACAGAGCATGGAAAAGACTTTTTTTTTTTTTTCCGAGTGCCAAAAGCCAGTTAGGTTGGCTTCCCTGCATAGCAGTGCCAGCACTGTGTGATGGTGGGTTGAATGAAAGCCATTGCAGTTTTCATCGCCTCCGTCACAGCCGATGTGAGCGCATGATGGTTACTGCACCTGTCCACGCCATTGCTTCCGCTGCACCATTGATGGGTGCGATACGCACAAAAATGAATGGAAATGGTTGAACATTTGACGGTTGAAGTTCAACCGTAGTGTTGCAGCTGCTTCTATGCTCCTGGTTGCACTTGGGGACTAGCGAGATAGCCGTTTCTCAAGTGGCATTTTTAATTATGAGTGAAAAATCTACAACACACTTGGTCACCACTGCAAGAACTGCCACCAGGTGGCACTACTGTGCGCACTTCTTTCGTGCGCGGTGGTGGTGGCTTTTTTTTCTAACGCGTGACAGTGTGCGTGTCATTCTGCTGTTAGGCTTAGCCAGGTGCGCACAATCTCAAGCCATGAGAGAGCGAAACTTTGGCCAGTAAGCACGAACGAAGCTCGCAAACTTGCTTGCTGCCTTTGCACAGCCTGCATTGCTCATTTTTTGAACCAGTGCTGCTTTGCAGGCGATACGTGAGCAGAGGTTGCTCTTTGGCTGTGCATTTTCTTTAGAGCACTTGGTTCTCTCTTGCACTGGCATTTGCGATTTGAAAGCACCAGTTTGAAATCAGTCATGGTGGTCCATGTTGCTAATGGAAGCCACCTCAGTCACAAGTTTTATGAGACTGACTGAGAGTGGGCGCATCTAGTGCTTCCCATTTCTGGCAGCAACCATGGATGGCCGTGGCTTTGTTTATCGGCAACAGTGTTGAGTCGGCAGGTGACTGGCTACCAGTCAGTGACTGTAGCAGATCTTGAAAAAAGTTTTCACTGCTAATGGTGGCTTTGGACGCGTAGCTGTAAAAGTGGGGAACGGGCAGAACAAAATGTCTGCCTCTTCCTCACTTTTTGTGCCCGAGAATTTTGGAATTTAGTTTTCTTTGCCAATTTTTGTTTTACAATAAACAGTTGAGTATATTTCATACTGTACGCAAGTGTCTTCCATGCTCTCTTTTTTTTTTTTTGTGATGAGACCAAAACGGCTTTGAATGAGGCGATTTCGAACCATCCTGAGTCCACTGTGTTACATTCAAGCTTCAATGCACACTACATACGGCAAGTTTGTGAAATGTAATGGCCTACGTCACAAATGCACTTTTAGTAAATCAAAGCACGAGAGTGGACAAACGAGGTGAAGTGACAGCGAGCTGAGACATTCCACCAGGTCCCCACTCTGACATTACCACAGAAGCCAAAGCTCATCTTGTGGGGCCTAAAAGTAGTGCAGTCACTGATCAATTGAAAGAAGTGCTGATTTTTAAAGCTTATTTTCTATTTAATCAGTGATTGGAGATGAAATGATGGCCCGGTGTGCTATTTGTAGGCAATGAAAATGTGGGGTGGTGTGGCAGTGGCAGCAGATCCACTTCGGAGTGAGTCACTCTCAGTTGTAGGGCATCGCTCTGGTTATGACTTCATTCTCATAAGTGCGGGGGGCTTCTATGCAAAGGTTAGAACATGGTTTCAGTGTTTTCACGGCATGCAGTGTGAAGCAAGCTGTTTGGAATATCCACTGGAGTTGTCTAATTCATGGTTCAGTAATGTGCTTTGCATCTGGCATCCCATTTTGACACAAGTCTTTGTGCATATGCAATGACAGCACACACAACACTCTACTGTATTAACGTAAGAAGTTGGGCTAGTTTATACGTGTTCATGGTTAGTGAGCGCAAAAAAGACGAAGAGAAGAAGACGACAACATGACAAGCACTCACTTGCAACTGAACGTTTATTGGGAAAAACAGTTATCTGTACACAAAGAAGCAAGAGACTAAAGTTCAGTGACGCTGCACCAGGTATCTTAATCAGGAACGGATTACATGCGCATCAACAAGAGATCTATAGCAATGCAGTGAACTCTACTGTACTTCACGATTTGTTCCCCTTGCGACGGCAGTAGGTTCGCATCACCAGCTGAATGGGTCGATTATACTGTTTCATTCATAGCAGCCAATGCAGCAAAAGCTTAGTGCGCTCGTAAAACCATATTACCGCGTCACGTATCATCTCTTCTTGAATCCTTGGTGAGTGCTTCGGTATAGGACGGAAGTTCTAGCATAGGGAATCGCGGTCGACGCTTTGATGCACTGCGTGTTCACGCCTTCTGGCAATAATTTTCACTGAAGGAGTCGGAGCAATATGCCCTACCATCCGCATATCATACTACCACATGTCACTTTTACCTCTCCAGAGTCTCACCGAGTCCGTAAGAGGTAAAACGAAGTGCGGGAGATTGTATGATTGTATTCACGGTACTTAAGATTTGTTGCAAGAGAATATACCTTAGTCTCACCGAGTCCGTAAGAGGTAAAACGAAGTGCGGGAGATTGTATGATTGTATTCACGGTACTTAAGATTTGTTGCAAGAGAATATACCTTAGTCTCACCGAGTCCGTAAGAGGTAAAACGAAGTGCGGGAGATTGTATGATTGTATTCACGGTACTTAAGATTTGTTGCAAGAGAATATACCTTTGTTCACTTAGGTTGTATCGGTTGTATGGCAAACTACTTTTCGAGATTGTGCTTAGCCTGTGTGTGAACTCGCATGCTAGCTTTGGCAGCGTTGACTGCTATATATGAAAGTGAGTATAGGTGCAGGCAGGAGGAAATTTTCCGGACGTCCGCAATCTCTATACACCTGCGTCTGGAGAAGCTAATTCGTATAAGCTCGTGTTTGGTCTCTCTCTCTCTCTCTCCTGCTGTTGCCAAGGGACGACGCCTGCAGGCAAGACATTCACACAACACTGGGGAAGCGTTGCTTTGTGGTTCGGGCTTTAAATGGAAATGTAATACATTGGAGCCAGAGGGAATTTTGCTAGGAGTGGGTTGCCCAGTGTGTAACACTGTAAAGAACAACATATTGGCCAGTAACATTTCAGGCGATTTCTGTCGCTCATTAGCATGCACAGGATAAAAAACAAATGCCACATGGGCATTGTAGCATATCACGGCGGCTGTCACGTTGCTTAATTAGGGATGTTTGTTTGATACTGCGGATTGTTTAGGAGGTGGCGGGGCGTTGACAGTCAGAGCAAAGTAAACATGTCATTTATTTTGCATAGAGTGACTGATAGCCCATGTGCAGTTTCAGGGCACTAAATCCCACGAACCAAGCCTAACGATTTGCTAATTATTACTAGACAGTACAGTTTTAATGTTCTTCAGGCCAGACAGTGTGTACATGCACAACATTAGTTTTTTCTTTTCTTTTTTACAATTGCTTGTGTGCAGGTTCTTGCTTTTACTTCACACAAAATGCTTCTGCTCATTTGTTGCAGATATACAAAAAGTGATGATTGTTTGCAAACTGCCCAGGCCATATGACAACACAAAAAGAGAAACTTTCACTAACTTATCCTTTGGGCTGCATAACATTACCACATGGATGGCAGGACGATGTAAACTATACACCTATACTCTTTCTGGGGACAAGTGAAGGGCTGGTGGTGTTAATAAAGTCAAATGTAATGAGCCATGCATCCATCTGCTGATTTTCTCTACATGTATTTTGTGTAATCTGGTGAAACCGTGTTAGTTTAACCCCCGTTAATTCGGAAATCGTCTCGGCCAACGTTCATGCAAGTCTGTGGTGTCGGACGCAACTGGGCTCGCACCAGATAATTGGGACGGGCTCCTCGCCGGAGGCAATGTCGCGGCACAACCGGCACAGTGAGTGATCGTCCAAGTATTTCGCTTACCCGCACACCTCGGATGTGTGACAATGTTTGGAGGCTTCTATCGCTTCCCTTTTCGTTTTCCCTGCAGGCTGCGGTGTTAGTGGCCTAGTCGTGCATCAGATAGCCAGATAAGTACAGTTTTACGCAGTTTCAGACGGTGACTGGCACTGGGCTGGTCGTTTCATTTTCTCACCAGGCGTACGGCCGGTCTCGATGCGCGCTCGCTCTCTTGCGGCCTGTGCATGAGGGGTAGTTGCTACCTATCTTCGCAACTCTCCAGGGGCGCTGCGAGTCAACCCTCTCAGCTCGAGTGGAGCAGCTGAAATACACCATAGGGGTAGCCTCAGCGCGCTCTGGTTCGGTTACTTAGCACATATTGCTGAACAGCTGCTCCGAGCTGTGAAAAAGAACTTGACAACCGTATCTTATGCAGCCACTGCTATCAGCACGCAAAGCAGGGAACTAGTAGATGGCTCTCAAAACATTGAAGTCGGCATGCAATGATGACGTGTAGTGTTATCGGGTAGGGCTGTAGCATTTGCGACTGACAGGAATGAAAGTGAGGCCAGATATTTCAGGGCGAAAGCAGGAGTTAGGAAAAATTTATTTTCATATTCAAGGCTCGCACAGCCTCTGTTGGTACTTGGAAATGTAAGAAGACAATAACAGCACTTGCTATTTGAAAATGTTCAAATGTATCTGTGCCATCTGTTCTCACTGCACGAAACACACCAGATCAGAAAGATCCATTGCTGTTTGAAACTCCGACATCGTTTCACATACTTAAAAGAACTGAAAAGAATAGCAGGCACTGCTTGTAATGCTTGTTTTCTTGTGGATGAAACCAGATAGCGTGTCATTTTGGTTTGCCAATTTCTTTGTGTAGTTGACAAGAAGAATTCACAGAAAATTCGCAGAAATCAGATGTGCTAAGCATTTGGTGTGACTTATGTCAACAGCTTTCGGGCAGCATAGCAGAGGTGAATCTTCTAGATGTGGTTCAAAGTTTAGTTGCAAGGCTTTGAGAATTTTTGATTGTGGGAGATCTTTCACCGTCTTTTCAAAAAGCGCCGAAATCATTTCCAGGAGAGCTAGACACAACGACTTTGGACAGTGAAGTTCATCATTCTCTTGAGTATGCCGAATTTTGTACAGAGGACTGCTAGTGTTGTTCGTCGTCACAAGCATGTAAGCAAGGCTTGCGAAGCATGATGTAGCCGTATAGACGACTTCACGTGGCAAACCTTTTGTTCACACGTTTAAGCACAGCGACACAACAGCACACCATAGCCACAATAATGATATGCGCAGCTTCACTTCACAAGGTTCTGAGATGCATATTCATGAAAAGTCTGATGCAGAAAACCTGCTGAGAAACGTGACCTTGTCAGCAGGACGCGCAGAGCATGAGGCGCATGGCAGACCTTTTATTCACAAGTTAAGGGGGGACGAGGGTCTTAAAACTAACTTTTTTATTTATGGCTGGAATCTCATGAAATTCTGCACACAGATGCGTTTTTCTCTTCTGATTCCAAATATGTAATCATATTTGAGCTGGTGGTCTTCAATCTTGAAAAGTCTGGAGTGTAATTAGGTAATTTCTTACGCAGCTTTAATGAACTTTCTCTTTGTATTTTGTTGCTTTTATTTAGATGAATTGATAGCCACAGAATTCCCATACCCGATGACATTCATGCCATCCTGACATACTATGTCGAGAGTAAAACGTCTCAGTATTTGACACTGCAACTCGTTAAGCTAATTGTAAATTGCTTTTTATATGTGACCTAAACAAAAAGAGAATGTCATTGGGTATAGGAATTCTCTGGCCATCAATTCATATAATTGAGCCCCGCCGCGGTGGCTCAGTGGTTACGGCGCTCGGCTGCTGACCCGAAAGACGCGGGTTCGATCCCGGCCGCCGCGGCCGAATTTTGATGGAGGCGAAATTCTGGAGGCCCATATGCTGTGTGATGTCAGTGCACATTAAAGAACCCCAGGTGGTCCCCAGGCTTTGGGATGTTAAACCTCCATAAACCAAACCATAAACCAATCATGTAATTGAAAGCAACAAAATGCGCTGAGAAAGTTCATTAAAGCTGTGTAATTAATTACCTAATCACACTCTAGAATTTAAGATAACTTCTGATCTAAGACCATCAGCTCAATTATGGCTACATTTTTGGAATCAGAAGAGAAAAACGCATCTGTGCGCGAAATTTCATGAGATTCTAGCCATAGATAAAGAGGTCAGTTTTAAGACCCTTGTGCACCCTTAAATGCAAAACCAAGACTTGAAAAAATGGGCCGTGCACGTCGGCTGCTCAAAACCAGCTCCAGCGCTGCCGCAGGAACGGTTGGCTCTCAGTGCCCTCTCGCGGAGACCAGCTGTGTTGCAGTGCAGAAAAAAATGCTTTGTTCTTTCAGTGCCTGTTCAGGCTGTAAGGAGAGAGAGTGTGCACGTCGAGACCGGCCGTGCTAGGAGATGTTTCGTCATTCCATGTTACCCTTGTTTCCATTCCTGTGGTTCAAAACTCGGGAGAATATTAGAAGGAATATTGTTGAAATTACAATGCAATCTCAAACTCCTCAGGGCAACCTTATCCAAGGCTCCTCTGCTGAAGAAAAAAAAAAAACCTGCAGACGGCACGCTGAAATCTGGAAGCAGCGGATATGCCGACTTTGAGAGGCAGTGTTTCAGATCTGCATGCTTCAATTGAGCGAAGCGAGGCCTCGGGTATTTTAATGCACGCAGCCTCGCGCGCAGTAGCATCTGCTGCCATCGCTGTCCTGTCACTGCTTGGTGTTTCAAGCTGCCAGTTCTGTGCCCATTTCCTTTTCTTCGCTTTCCCTACTCCACAAAATTTCTTCTTTCTATATCCATAGCCACCTTCTCCTTAGCACTTGCTTACTGTGCGATTTGCCCACAAGGTCATTAAAAAGCTAGCTTCTCCTGTTGGCTCTGAAGTCTGGTGGCAAAGACAGGTTTAGCTACCTTTAAAAGCTGGAGAGAAAAAAAAATCGCACTAGTATATCCATGTCTCGGTTCCAGATATTCTGGCGCATTCTTTAGTTTTATTTGATATGTCCCGCTGAATTTTGCACATTCTTTGTTTAAATTTTCCACCGCAGAAAGTTAGGGGCCTTAAGCATGGTGCCCTTATCCCTTTCAGGCGCCATTTTTTGTTTTGACTGAAATCAGTTTTTTCACCAAAGTTGTATATTCAGGCCTCGAGAAAGGGAATTTGTTAGTTACCGAGCGTGAAAGACCAGTGAGTAAGTTCTTGCAACAATGTGCTGAATTCCGTACAAAGTGTGAGATTTGTTAGAAATAGTAACATCTCGTGTGTCAGGTAAGCACCCTAGGGATTGTTATGTTTCGGAGGTGCACATTGCACTCAGAATTGAGCAAAAACAATCGTCATTTTCACTCTGGCAAAATCTGTCTGCACAAAAGTGGCGGACGAAGTGCTACCTAGCTCACTGTTATTTACTGCGTTCGCTACATGGTACAAAAAAAAAAAAGAGAACTTATTTGCTACATGAAGGGTGCTCAATTCGACAGAAATAATGAAATCACTACTAAGTGCACCAGTCTCTGAGAAAAAGCTGTAAGTTTGCCGCGTATGCAATTGTGTACAAAGCGCCTGAAAGAATTATACTTGCATCGAGCCCTTTTAACTCTTTCCCTACTGCGCCCATTGAGCATCGTTAGCCCGCTAACGATCATTTCATGCCCCGATTTCAGAACCCTCTGCGTTGCTAATGACCACGCTGTAGATGTAGTTTGTAGGCCAGGAACCAAAGTTTTGTTTCCGATGTAGTTTTCTTTTGTTCCGCGAGGGGGCACTTTCTAACGCGCTGCGAAGAAATGAAGACGCGGGACCTGCGCTCATTGCCCGCCTTGTTGCCCGCAGATGACACCTTTGCCGCTCGACTTCGGAGCCTTCCGCGTTGCTTACAGGCACGATGCGCATCTGGCTTGTAGCCGGAGAACTGAAGTTTTGTTTCCGATATAGTTTTTTTTTTGCCCCTACGAAACGGCATTTTTTTAACGCACTCCGAAGATGCGGTACCAACAAAGTCACTTGGCAGCCTCCGCATGCGCTGCACGCGCTCTAAAACATAGCAAATCTCAGGACTCCGTTTCATCTGCGAGTGATTTAATCAACGTCCTGCGCAACAACGAACCTGAAAATGTTGCAAGGTGCTGAAGATGATTCAGTTTTCACATCGGTGATGATAGAAACCAGCCTGAGCCGCCGCGGTGGCCCAGTGGTTATGGTGCTCGGCTGCTGACCCGAAAGACGCGGGTTCGATCCCGGCCGCGGCGGCTGGAATTTCTTTGGAGGAGAAATTCTAGAGGCCCGTGTACTGTGCGATGTCAGTGCACGTTAAAGAACCCCAGGTGGTCGAAATTTCCGGAGCCCTCCACTACGGCGTCTCTCATAGCCTTAGTCGCTTTGGGACGTTAAACCCCATAAACCAAACCAAACCAGAAACCAGCCTGAAGCACAGGCGGCCACGCTCCGATGCACAACTATAGGGCTTTCAGTTATTGTTTTGTAGCAACAATACTATTCAAAACAGAAATGATATTTTTTTTTCAGAGAGTGGCCACTAGAGTAACAAACATTTTGCATATTTCAGAACATTTTTAGCATCTTTTTCTTTTTAAATACAAGCATGTTTTTGCAAGTTTTCTTGAATTTTTTTCTAAAATCTTTTTAGCAAATAAAATTTTTTGTTGCAACATGCAATTTATTCTTTAAACATATGTTAATAGAAAGCACCTATATTCAGCTCTGTCTTTGGGTATTGCAATCAATACTGAATGTAATAGTTTTTACAGAAAAAAAATGTTCTGATGTTCTGAAACCTTCAGAAAATGGTCATTTTCCCCATGGTACGGAAAGAGTTAAAAACGTCATTTATCTTAACATTCGGGTGCATCAACCAGGTGACCTCTTCGATGAAAATGGTAGTGATGGATCTAGACATGCCCATTGATTTGGCACCTTTTTTACTTCGGATTTCAAAATGTTCAGCCTCAGCCGACGCACAAACGCTAAAAGTCGTGAAGAAGCATTGAAACTGCAAGCTTTGCCGTGAAAATTGCAGAGTTAGACATGTATGACGAGCATTTTCTTGGGGGGGGGGGGGGGGGCCTGTCTAGTCTTCCGGCTTTGAAGAATAGTACAATGAACACAAGGGGTAAATTTTTTTTGCTTAAAAAAATGTTGTACCGCCGCACATTCTTCAATTTTCCCACTTCATATTTCTGTGTTGGTCACAGGTGTTCTGTCATTAAGTCATTTTCATTTTTGGTGTGCTGTTACTCAGCTGATCCTTGAAAAGATCCTTTAGCTGCATTTTGGTTTACTACATTAAATAGTGTGGGTTTTTAAGTGGACACAGGCCACCACCCACCGCGGGTTCGAGCTTCGCGCGAGCCAAGGACCCCGATCAGCCGTCACCACACACACCCTGGGACACCGCTACTGCGCACTCAACCTCTGCTGGGAGGAGAGCGATTCGCCGCAAAGAAATAGGCCTCCAAGTTCACAAAGGAGACGTTTATTCACGTCGTCCTTCAGCAGTACACACAATAGTCACCCCGTCCCGGGGGCGCGCGAGGAGCAAGGCTCCGCTGCGCGCACGAAGCGACTCGAGTAATGCGCGCCGCTAGCACGCCGCTGCAGGAGAATGTCCCCGCGGCAGTGCTGTGATCTCTCTCTCGTGTCGACCATTGGGCCGGTTGCGAGAGAGAGCGGGCATTCAACGCAAGGTACGCCTGTCAGAGGTCGCTGGACCCCGCTGGACAGGCTCGAGCCGCTGCAGGTCAGAGGACACGTGCGGGCGAGCTCGAGTAAGCACTGGTCCGAACGGCAAAGGCCGGCACGGACAAACAGTAGAGTACGCACCTTACACTGTCTAGGAGGGATCTCTCTCTCTGGGCCCCGCTCGGACGGTCGCGCGGTGCGCGGCCGCCCAAAGCGGGTCCCGAATTCCCGCCAAAAGGCGCCAATGGCAAAGGCCGTTGGGGAGCCGGGGCGGAGCTGTGGCCAAATGACAGTGATTAGTCACCTAGCCGCCTCTCCACCGCCTGAGGCGGGAGCAAGGGAAAGAGGAGAAACAACGCGGGAAGCCGGCACAGCCACGCAGAGGCAACGGCGGGAAGCCAGGATTCCCACAATAGAAATGGCAAAATTCAGAGTAATTTTGTTAAGCGCGCTACAGTTATACCCCTGTCAAGCGGGCAAGTTAAGTGCACTTAAGGAGAGTGTACTTCGCTGTAAGTACACTTTGCCGCATCTAAACGACGCAAGTGGAGTGTCACTCGCTGAAGAGTGCACTCCGCTGAGAGTGCATTCACGGACCACACTTTGCTGGTCGATTGCGTAGCCTCGACGCCAGCGGTTCCAATGTACAAAATTTATAGTGCATAAAAAGTACTTACAACTTTATTTTACGTGCTATAACACTGTTTTCAGAAAAAAAGTTGCTTGGTTATAGCTACAAGCGAAGCAACAAAACAACTAAACGTGACCAGATGCAACATTGCTGCCCGCCGCCATCTTGTTTGTTGTCAAAATTCTGGATAGTCTTGGCTGATCTTGGCTTTTCTTCTGTTTTCATTTTTTTCATCGCTAAAAACTGTTGAACCTCGTTTTATTTGCGCTATCACGTTAAGCAATCAAATATTATGAGTCTTTTTTTTTTTTCCATCGTCCTGTTCAGAAATTCCGCTCATTTTCTGTCGCCATTTTTTTTTACTATGAGTGCACTTTGCTTTCCTGTTTAGCACCGCGTAGCCCAAAGTGTCACTCGGGATGCCGAAGCGCACTCCCCGTAAGTGCACTTAACTTGCCCGCTTGAGAGGGGTATAAGACTCCTTTTATCCCTGGGGTGAGAACAGAGTTAACACACATGGTTGATATTGCGCAGCACCCTCGTCTACTGTCGAGGTAGGTTCGAAAGAGTCTGTTTATGGTGAGCCCTACTGAAAAGAAAAACTGCGGCCTAACACACATTTGGCCGTGTAAACTGATAGCTGAATGGCTGGATACATGAGGTAATAAAGTAAATGCTGGGCTGCATCCCATGGGGCTCATTTTAAGAACACAAATTGTGCAAGATCCCTTGGACAAGGGATCTTGTACCGTTCTTGTGTTGGGTACGCACACCTTACTATAGTTACCATATTGAAAAACAAAAGCATGCATGTGACGTGTGCGGAAAAGTGGTTGTGTTGAACCCCATTTTATTTTCACGCACTGAACGGGAGAAACGGCACTCTGCATGGTTTTATGGTGAACACACTCCACCCTAGCTTGCTATGCAGAAAAGATGCCTTTTCTAATTCGTGCCATTTAATGTTTTTAAAGAACCAAATTTTTAAACTATGACATTATAAAATGTAACACGAAAGCACATGTTTAATTTTGCATTAGACACATGATAGCCTTAGCCAATTATGTTCCATGAAGCCTAGCATAAGAAATAACCTTTGTGGGTCTGAATGAAGCCACAGGGATCCTTCACAAACTGGTGTAGTGTGGAACGATCATCGGCATGTAGGCATCACTTATGGAGCGGCTTGTAAGGGTATATGAAGCAGTACAAAAACTAGTGTGGTTTACTTGTAAGTCTCTGGACTACTGCATAATTTCTGAAGCGTATATCAACTTTCTATGCCTGCTTTATTGGGGCAAAAATAACAGAAAACATAGCTTTCCTTGTAAAAATAGTAGTAATTTAAGAGGGCTTTCTCACTTCAAATTCATATCCTTGATGGCTTCTGAATGAAATATTAATATCTTCAACTTTGGGCTGCTTTAGTTTGGAACAGATCTTTGTGTCAATTGGCTGTCGTCTAAAGCTCTGTTTTGCAGATAATTCTGTTTCTTTATAACTCGTAATTTCCCAGTCTCCTTACTGTATTGCACTTAACAGCCAGCGCCTCCTTTTTGTGTGAATGAACAGGTTCAGTGACAGCATGGGGACATTCACGCTTCTCGTTGCTTCAAGTAACTGCTTACGCTCGCCCATTTTTTTTTATTTGTCTATTCATTATTCAGCATTCACTTAATTTGTATCCTTTTGCCACTGTATGTAATGGCTTTCAAATCTTTTTACGAAGTAATGCAATGTCTTTTCTTGGTAGTCGTCATTGTAGACAAAAGATGTGAGGGAATAAACTGTGTCCATACTGCACGTCAAGCTGCACTATTTTAGAACGAGGAAAGTGAAATCAGTTTTGTTGCGTTAGTCTTAATAGGGAAGCCATTGGGGAAGCCAATGTGCATGTGCATTATACATTTAAGGCCTGCATTGTAGACCTGTCTCGCATGATAGTATTTTCCGTAGGTGCACGGTTCACAAGTGTTGCTGGTTTACCACACAGTCGCTGGCACATATACATATACTGTTGCACCTGTGGATCTAGAATGGAGGAGTTCTGGCGATAGATCAGTTTGTATGTGCTTTGCACACAATGTGTGGGTTTTATGCTCACCATCTGATATATTCTCCGAAATTATGTGCATTCTGAATCAATTAAGAGAAATTGCTTGTTACTTCATATAAAACGGTGCGGTTGGCTTGTGTTTTACTTGGTTTCACTGGTTGTTGGCATCTTTGTTTCGTATACTAAAATACCCCTTCACCTTTACATTTTTTTTTTTTTTTCAAATTTGATGCTGCATGCATTTTATAAAAGTCATTGCTGAGGCATAGTTGTCTAGTTCTTATAGTTTAACTGTTAAGTATGTGGTGGCACCATCGTGCAAATATTGAGGAATAAGCAGGCTTTCAAGCGAGCCTTCAGATTTTGTCTACCACCATGACTATGCTCTGCAGTGGGCATAGTCGGGGCATATGCCCTGCAGTGGGCATAGTCAGGCTGATGATGATAACGACATGAGTAGTACAGTTGAACGAGTGACCTTCGCTGCTGTGTAGGTGGTTCATCAGCAGGACACAACTGCGCGAGCCTCATGGAAGTGTAGCCCAGCATTGGTTGCCATGCGGCTGAGTGTCCTCGTGTATTTTCAGGTGCCAATAAGCCTCCAGCTTCTAGGCCCAGTGCCGCATGGCCTTGAGTTGTTGACTGAAGTATTCACTGCTTGCGTGTAATTGCACTGCTTGCAGCACGGCCTCCTCATAGAATTTGTGGAGGGATCAAACGCAAGAATAATAACTGTGTATTAGATAACGCTCCACACTGTCCAGACAAGTGAGATATGTGTTTTTTTTTAATAAAAAAAATGCATTCGTATGTCTTAAAAATCGTGGCAGACATAACTGATACCAATGCTTCCATGTTTTTGCGTATTTGATAAGTAAAGAAAATATCACACGAAGTCTAGAACTATATCAGTCCGAAACCAGCCATGCAGTGCATGCCGCAGTGCAAAAACATAAAGGCCATGAAATGAGCAAGTAGAGCACACAAATTTTAATGAATCTTTGTCGCTCATTTTTGTGCATATGCAACGGCCAGGAAAAAATCTCAACAACGCTTTCCTCTGTTGCAGAGCAGCTGTCACCGGTCATGTATTGCGAGTAGTAATTGCACCGAAAGTTTAGTCACAACAGCGAGCACATGAATAAACGACGAGTTCTGCACAATATGCATTAGAAGTGCGAAGATAAAATGGAGTATTAGAAATGCATTATTAGAAGGGGGGGACACTTATGCCATTACATACTCTGCCGCATCAATCGGATTCATCATCTGCAATTTTTTTTTTTTATTTTTGCCGTGTAATGGCTCCCAATTTTATTTCGCATTATTATTATGCTCAACCAAGAAACCGTAGTAGACTAGGCCAGGGAGCAGAGTGGCGCTGCCTCTCAACTGGTGAGGTGCACAACCATTTCTCGCAGTTCCTCGCTTTTATGTCAGAGTTCCAGTAGCTGCACATGCCTGTGCACATTTTCTTGCATAGCCCGCACACCCTGTCGTTCACATTCCTTGTTGGCACTTTACTGCAGCTGTGAAAGCTGAATGGAAAGTTGCACGGCAATGCCATTTCTGTTATATTTTGTTGCAAAAGCAACACTCCAAAGCCAAAGCGAGACCTCGGGTGGCCACCATAGCTACGCTTACCTTGTTTCAATTGGTCAAAATGATCATGACGTCACAGTGCACGAATTTCAAACGGGGTCAATTGTACTTTGGCTAGTAACCATACAACCAATTAAAGGGATCGTATAGTGATGCTCCATGTAAGTCGGACTGAGTTTAGTTAATTGCTTAATTAACCAATTAGCCTAATTGACGTTTCTAGTTGGACCACATAAATAAATAAAACCGAGTAGGAAATTGGTCGAGTTCAGGAATCGAACCAGGGTCTTTGGAGTGCGAGACGAGCACGCTAACCACTCCGCCATGCCAGCTCGATGGTTTGGTATGAACAAAGGCGCATCTATATAGTGAATACGGTGTCTTCGTTCACACTCATCGACCTCCCTTCCCTTATGGCAAGGTTCAGGTGTCCACCGAGGTATGCGAGACAGATACATTTCATTTTCTCAAAAACCAATTTACCGTCGAGCAAGGCGTCAGTGGCGTTCTGTGGACTCCCTGGCAGCATTGCAAGACGCTGTCGCGTTCCGCTCTTAGAGGCGAAGCTTAACATCTTAATTACACATCAGTGACACAAGCAGCAACAGCGCGCTGACGGCTTTCGCCCCACTGCACTTTAGGTCAACAAAGTGGCCCCCTGAATTTTTTTTTTTTGTTTCTGCTGTGAAAAACTGAAGTTCTAGCACTTGATTGTTTCACCGTTAAAAAGAACTAGCTCCTCCAGTCTAGGCCTTGGTTATGTCTCAGAGCCACTTCATTCCTTGTCACTGTGAAGAGGCCACGAGCAGCCATTTGACGAAAATGTTGTTTTTGCATGCCTGACTCGTGGTCATTGTCATGATCAGCACTGGTCAATGCTGGTGGTGGTCAGATGGATAGCACTGCAGCAGCGGGTGCAGTCTAGCTGACAGTGCCTCCTTCTGGTGGCGTTTCAGGACAGTCAGATGGACATCTATATTGGCGGTCTACATGACCGGAACCGAGCCCTCAACGGGGATGTCGTGGCTGTCCAGATCAAGCCACAGGAGGAGTGGAAGGCAAGTCTTTTTTTTTTTTTTTTATGGCTTAAGCGTTTACAGGCTTCTGCAGAGGTTGTGTCATTCGTATAAAATGATTCTAATCACATAACCAGCAGTGCAACTGCAGTAACAAATGCCCTTGTCACCATCTCATAGTCGTCTTTATTGGCATTCAGAGACGCTTGATATAAGAAGGTCACATTTTATTTTGTTCTCATTTTCTAACTTTTACTTCTCGCGTCTCATTTTCGTAGGTCGTGTGACCAAGTAGTCATATTATGGGCTCACGTCACCCGTAAATCAAGTGAACTCACCAACACATTCTCTTTTAACATCCTATCTTCCACACTAGCTTTGCACGTATGGCTGATGCAAAGTTTTGTTTCATTACCTGTGTACTTTTTTTTGTCTGTTTGTGCTCTCATGCATACCATGCCGAGGCAGTATGGTTGATTACTTGACCATACTGCTGTCTTATTGCTAAACATTGCTAGAAACATCACTTTTGCCTAGCTGTTTTCATTGAAAGTGGGCATCGTTGCAGGAATGGTTGCCAGGTTTGCTCTCTAATCCTGATGGAGACTTTTATCTCTTTATTGGGCATGCATCTCCTGTTTGCCTTTTTGCATTGTGCGCTGCAAACAAAATGAAATTACATGGACAACCCTCATTCTTGTATGCTGCGAGAAGTGAGGCCACTTTGTAAGAAGCAACCATAAGTTGACGGTAAAGTTCCAGATTACGCTGCATGAACGCAACGTAACCTAACGTTAAGAGATCGGAAGCGGGTGGAGTGGCTGAGGGAACAAACGCAGGTTAATGACATCCTAGTCGAAATCAAGAGGAAGAAATGGGCTTGGGCAGGGCATGCAATACGAAGGCAAGATAACCGGTGGTCCTTAAGGGTAACGGAGTGGATTCCAAGAGAAGGCAAGCGTAAAAGGAGAGGCAGGAAGTTAGATGAGCGGATGAGATTAAGAAGTTTGTAGGGATACAGTGGCTGCAACTGGCAAAGGATAGGGTTAATTGGAGAGGCATGGGAGAGGCCTTTGCCCTGCAGTGGGCGTAGTCAGGCTGATGATGATGATGAAGCGAATTCAACTCTGCCTTCAGCTACCTTGACACTGCACTGATGAGCTTGTATGTTAACATCGATGTGTGCCAGCCCAGAAGAAAAAAGAAACTTGGATGGCACTTGACAGAGTGCAGTGCAATAGCGTTGGAGATTCCTCCCACACAGGTCCTCGTACCACTCCTGGCGCAGTGGTGCAGCGGTTAAGCGATGCGCCACTGCCCCGGCAGGTGACGGTTTTCAGACAATGCTGTAAACGGCTGCTTTCACGACGCGTGTAAATGAACGCCGGCTTTTCTCATGAACAGGACCCCTACTGCTATCTCATTAAAAAAATCTTGGGGCCTCGGCACGGCACCAGCCAGTGAATATGTGCCTCGAAGAAGGGTCTGCAAAGCTGTCCCCGGGCGCATTTCAGATCCTGTGGGATCGCATCCACCTGTGGGAGCGCAAGACGGGAGAGTCCATTCACGACGTACTGGAGAACTCAGGCCAGAGTGCTGCGGCTGCAGCAGACAAGGAGGCAGAAGGTGCGCAGGAAGACAAGCAGGACGACGACATGCTGTTGGAGGTGGGTGGCTCAGCAGTGTCTCTCCCTGCTGTCGATTGGTTGAGGCACTACGCCACCACGGGCAACAAATAAGTGCCGGTGTAACAAGCACGTTCAGGCTGAGGAAATGTGGAGTTGTTTTTTGTGTGTTGTATAGTGCACCGTCCCACAGGTAATTGTGTTGACGTCTCCTTGCCACAGACAAAAGTTTGGAGAAAGCAAGAAGCACCACCCAGAACGTATTGCTACTGGTGTACCTAAGTTATTCTGGGGATTTTCTGCGCAGAAATGCATCTCTTGTACTTCTCCCACACATGCTGGGTAGTGGCATGCTGCTTGTGATGTTTGTTGCTGCATCACTGTTAACATATTGCAGTTTATAGCATTCTTTGCCGCTAGGGTGGTCGGGAGCCTCCAGCCAAAGCTGTCCATCAGTTTCATTACTCCACACTGCAACCAGAGATCTCAGCAACAGTCTGCCATGCGAACCATCTTAGAGTCACCTTCTGCTACATCTGCCATCGCGGGTATTCATAGCTTTGCAGCCACAACCTGTGCAGTCAGAATTCATCGATGCCTTCTTGAGCACCACCTCCAGAACCTCCGTTCCATCTTCTTCTTTTCCTCTCCCATCTGTCCACGTCATGTGCACATTTTTGTCTTTACTGGCACGTCATCTTCAGGGCCATCTTCTGTGTCCTCTTCAGAAGCATCACACTGGAATTTTTACATTGGTTTTTAGCCAGCACATTTAGTTGAGGTAATTGTTTCAACGGAGACATGCATTCGTGAATGGGAAAACTAGCTTGGACACTCTTTTTTTTTTTTCACTCTGGAACTAGTTCGGAAATAGTATGGTTGTGAGCTGGCAGTACTTACTTATGTTGAATTCCAATGGCAGATCGGGATCAAGTTTTTCTGCTCGGTTTGGATCAGTCGTATTCCAATGGTAAAATGGGAGCGCGAGTTGTATGTTCCAATGGCAGATCGGGATCAGGCGTAAATCCCGGATCGCTCCGTGGAGCAGCAATACTTGATCCGCCGAAATCGGCAGATTTGACTGCAACCTCGCGTGACGTTTTCTTTTCCGCCACGTCTGCTTCCGGTCGCGACCGGCAGCAGCCGCTTCGTTCCTGTCGTCGCTACGTGGCGAGCCGGGCGAGCCGGGCACTTTCCAGTCAACAGTGAACGGCAACGATCTTGCTTCGAGCCGTGCGGCACTGATTTTGCTTCATGGAAGTGACAGTTCCGACTCGGGCACTGAAAGCTCAGAGTCCAGCATTGAAGATTCTTCTGAAACGGACAGCGAGTGTGAAGCTGCCGGCCTGTATATGCCTGCCGCCGGCATCAGAAAAATGCGCTATGATCCCGGCCGCGGCGGCTGGAATTTCTTTGGAGGAGAAATTCTAGAGGCCCGTGTACTGTGCGATGTCAGTGCACGTTAAAGAACCCCAGGTGGTCGAAATTTCCGGAGCCCTTCACTACGGCGTCTCTCATAGCCTCAGTCGCTTTGGGACGTTAAACCCCATAAACCAAACCAAACCTATTCTTTGTTCACGTTCATAACAAGCCCTGGAGTAGAGGAATGTAACAAATGAATCATTTTTGAGGATCGTTGGCCAATAACGAGTTGCTGGTAGAAGTGATAACTGCGATACAAGCAAATTTCTTCCTGATGCCCAGTGCGGCTGGCCTGCTGTCTGCTAGCTCCGCTGCTGGAGGCATCGCAGAAATCGATCATGTCTTTATTTTATTATGATACGAGGAACACAGTAAAACGGTGACGCGAGTAGCACCTTTACTACAGCGCTGGCCAGTTCCGAAGCGCCCTCAGCTGCGGCATCGATGAAAAACATTTAGGCTTAGCGACGCCTACGGCAGCCAGGGAGAAATGCTGTCCGGGGGGCAGCGCAGTTCGTCGCTCGGCATGTCCGCGTGCGGCGTCGTTGCCGAAAGCTCGACTGTCTCGCTGATTGGTTCAGCGGCTTGCGTCTCACAGTCGCGAGGCTGGAAAATCGAGCAGCGAGCAACTTGCCTGCGCGTCGTTCGCCACTTCTTTCGTGAACGGTAGGGACAGGCTCACTGGCTCTCCGAAGACCGCGGCCGCATACTCGCGTGTTCACGGAGAGTGGACCATCCTGTACATACGCTTTGGTTTTGGCTTTACATTCCGGCCTTCGTACTACCTTCTTTTTGTTTCGCCGAGACGGCGTCTGTCAACGCAGAAATCGCGCCTCGCGCAACTCCTGTCGGACTCGAACACGAAGCTAGCAGGGCGTCCGCTCCGGCGGCGCGCCTAGTTTCCGCGGCTCGCCGCTGCGGCGCTGGCGTCGCGCTCCCGAGGGAGCACTGGCATTCCAATCGCAAAATGGGAGGTGGCGAAGCTACGCGCTCCGACGCGCTCCATACGCGATCCTACGGAGCGGTCTCGATCTGCCATTGGAATTCAGCATTATAGATAGTACTTTTTTATTTGGTTCATAGTCTTTGCTGTCTGATGCCGGTCGTTCTTGTCCTTTCCGTACAGGCAAGAATCGACCTTCCTCAAAAGGGTGGCATACAATAAAACCTCGTTGATGCTTTTTCTAAAAAATATCCGCTTTAAAAATGTATTTATCCGGGAAAAGATATGATCCAAAACTAGTGAGATTTGGAAAAATGTGACTTAGAATGAAGTACAAAGGCATATATTTACACTTCTCCTTTAAAGGTGGGTTAGGGTTTGTTGGTGCAAGGTGTGAAGAACTTTTGTGGTACTTGTAAGCTTCTATCGTATTTGCATTGTCTTTAGCGCAAAACAAACAGCAACGCGCCCAGGTCAGCAGTGGTGAGGGTGTAAGTAGCTGTTGCCGTCATCATATTCGGATGTCTCACCTCATTGCACTTATTCTGCACGGGGGAGCCACTTTTGTTGTCCCTGGGGCCAGCCTGCTCTCACGCATCGTCGATTTGGAGTGGTTCGCCCCATTTCGCTGCGGCGATTCAAAAAAGAAGTTGTGCTGCTGTTGGTTTTGCTCGTTGTTGCTGGTCTCCTGATGTCGTGCGTCCCATACTGTGCTGCTTGTATGTTTGTGCACGTTTGGATGACCATTAAACGTAACACACAGTGATTGGTGAAATTTAGAGCATACTTAGCGGGAAATCGTATGAGCTGGGAACATTTCAGTGAGGTTCTACTGTACTAGTGGAGGGTTTTTGCTTCTAACAGGACGACGAGGAAGGGTGTCCCGACGAGCTTCCCGAGTCGCCAATACCCACCTGGGACGGGTCTTCGCCCGACCCTGACGCTCCTCGACCTTCGGACACCATCGAGGTGCTTGGCATCGAGCGTTTGATTGGACAGGTTAGTGCACAGCCTTATAGCACAGTGGCATAATTCTTTCTGCCTTTGTGGAATGCAGTGTTAAAGAGGGGAGCAGTCTGTCTGATATATTTTCACATCTGAACGTTTTGATCCAAAAGTCTCGCATATTTCTGTCATCGAACTGATCTGAAGAGGTGAGTCCAACGAGCACTGCCTTTTAACCCACCTAGTGGACTTGGACAAGTCAGGCTCGTCATAGCTCAAGATGAGTCTAGATTGTTGTTTATTTTCTGGCACTCTGTGTCCGGTTCAAGGCGAATAGGGCACGTCCAAAGCATTTTTTTTTTTTTTTGTCGACATATGGCAGCACTGGTACTAAATGACCATTTTGGTACCATTTTTGAAAAAAATGTGTCTGTTGGGGCGTTAAATCGGGGACAGATCATGCGTGAATTCCACAGCTCATAACCAAAGAACTAGACACCGCACTGGCACTATTTTAGTCTCGTTTGAAATTCTGTGTTTTGATCGTTTTTTTTTCTTTCTTTTAGGCAGCACTGTGGTCCCCATGGTCACAGAAAGAACAAAAAAGGAAAAAAATTTTGTTGCTGGAACACACTACGTTATTGGACGAACTTTGCTAGTACTACCGTATATTGCCAAGTGAAAGTCGCCACCCCCCCCCCCCCAACTTGTAGCTCTAGGTGGCCAGACTAAGTGTGCAGAATTGTTAGTAACTGTGCTCGTGTCCCATCTTGCATCCCCTTTGGTGGCACCTGATTGGCTGAAACACCGGAAGGAGATATGGCATATACGAGCCACCGCCCCTGCTTTCGGCATATCGGCCAATCGGGTGTCTCCAAAAGGGACGTTGTTGAAAGAGACGCAAGCTGAGGATACAAGCCTTGGTTTCTGTTTCTTATCTTTGTCATATTTGATAGGGTGTGCGCTAAAAAGACGTACACAGGAAAAAGATCGAGACGACAGGAAAGAAGCTCAACTTCCAACTTTAATGATGACAAAAGAAGCCAGGCGCACTTATACAGTGGAACCTCGATTATACGACGTTCAGGGGACCGCGCGAAACCGTCGTATAATCCGGGTGTCGTATAATCGAAAATCAAAGAATGCGGCCAGTGGCGCTCGGCCTTGCGCGGAAAACTGTTGACCGGCTTCAAGCCCGCGGCAAGTACGCCAATCAGATTAAAAAAGACAAAACCCAGCATTTGTTTGAAACAGATTTGCAAAAAAATCTTTATTACCGTTTAAAAAAAATCGGTAATTTTTTTTTTTTTTTGCACCTTTGCCCAACCTCGGCGCATCAACTTTCTTTCAAGAGATGCCACGTCCGGCAGTAGGTCGCCAACATCGTCGCGCGCGCAAGCAAAGCGCCGGATGTTGTCGACGCTCTGCAACACGTCCGCGTAACTAGGAATGGGAGCGCAAACCTAACCTCTGCATCGTTGTCCACTTCCTCGGAAGTTTTATCGTGGGGCACAAGCATCCATTACTTCCATTACAAAAAGCGCAGTGGACGCCGCTGTCCTCGCTTGGGCGAGCCGCGAGCGCGGCCTCGCCCGCTTATCTGTTTTTTCATCAGCGTCGGCTCCTGCGGACGGATCTGTTGCTGCGACCGCGTCTTATCTTTTCTCTTTATCTTTCCTCTGATCTTTTAACTCTCCTCGGCAGCGGTGGTGGCTTGGCTCACGCCAGTAGGCGGGCCCGTGCGCTTTCCTTTTCATCCTTCTCTCAGTCACAACAACAACACGCAGGCCGCGCCTCCTTGGGACTCCGACTGCACAGGCTCGACGAAAAAGAGCAAGTGCACTTGGCGGCCTCGGCAACGCTCTCTTCCGCGCAAAAACGGGGGTGCTTAGATTCACATGCAAAGTTGTTTTTTTTTTCAGAAATTTTTTTCCGAAAATAGGGGGGGGGGGGGGGGTGCTTAGAATCGCGAGAATACGGTACATCCCGGCCTGCGTTTGCTGACGACCTTTTTTGACGGACGGTACGAGCTAGCCGTCGTACGAAGCAGGGTCCTAAAATTTGCGTCGTATAACCGAGGTTTTTAATGCATTGTCTCTATGGGGGTTTTGCCGGGACCGCACAAATTCGTCGTAAAATGCGGGTCGTCGCATGACCGGGGGACGTATAATCGAGGTTCCACTGTATATCCGCTAATAACCAGATATGAGCTGCGCGATGGAGCGTGACCCCAACAACCAAACAAAAGACAGCGCAAGAAATGCATATCTAAGTGACATTAAAAGAAACCCAAGAATGTGAACATATCAAACACCTGCCGAGGTAAGGTAAAAAAAAGTGGGATTCATATCGGCTGATAACAATGCATAACAACATGGGAAAACAGAGCTGTAAGAAAGATGACACTGCAAAAGAGGATAACACCATAAAAAATGCCTAACAACATGACGAAATTTATAACAAAGAACAAGTGAAAGATGGAGATGAAAACCGTGTAAAGGGCGGTAAATAAAAGCACATTAGAACATCTAAAAGGGCACTAAAATATAGAGAGGCGGACGGGTTAATAGTCTAGATGTACCCATCCAAAAGGGCAAGTTCATTTCTAGAAAGGTTAATAGAAGGCGTGCTAACGCACTTGTCTTTCCTGTGTACGTCTTTTTAGCGCACACCCTATCAAATATGAATATGTACCAACTAGCCCGGCAAAAAGCGTTACTAATGCACTTATCTTTGTCTGGCTTCCCTTTTGAGTACAGGGAGAATGAGCACGAAAATGATGAAGAACTTCTTTCAGCAAGAGCATGTTCAGAACTCTTTCTACGCAACCTCTCAAATATAGGTGATGCCATTCAGAAAAAAATGACTGTGAGAGCTGAAGCATAAAAATGCAAAGTATTTTCTTTCACTGTTGAATTAGTGGTCATTTCCATGGTATTTTGCACAGTTTACTTTTATTTAACTTGCAGCACATTGTAGAAGACATTCATATCCATTGCTTAGGCCGCCGCGGTGGCTCAGTGGTTATGGTGCTCGGCTGCTGACCCGAAAGACGCGGGTTCGATCCCGGCCGCGGCGGTTGAATTTCTTTGGAGGAGGAATTCTCGAGGCCCGTGTGCTGTGCGATGTCAGTGCACGTTAAAGAACCCCAGGTGGTCGAAATTTCCGGAGCCCTCCACTACGGCGTCTCTCATAGCCTGAGTCGCTTTGGGACGTTAAACACCATAAACCAAACCATAAACCAAACCATATCCATTGCTTAGTCTTTTGCTGCCAACTTCATGCTCACAGTGTGCCATTCTGCTTATTCTCTCTGTAATTGGAACTCCTGGTAAATGGAATGTATTTCCCTGGTCCCTTGAGGTTATGTTTAAAGAGACTCCAGTGTAGTTTTGCAGTGGACAATCTCAGAGAATTGTGAATGCATTGCGTTACTCTGACAAACAAGGTGCAGGAAACTTGCTGTAATAAACTGCAGAGATGCTTAAAGCCATCTCTGTTGCTAGGTCTATGTACTTCTTGCAATTGTCATGATGGAGCAACAGCTGCATCGACAGCTTCAGGAGACAGTGTTGCCAGGTTTTCTCTGTACAGTAGTACTATACAGTAAAATTTTGATCGTGCATATTTCACTGGGTCAGGAATATTCGTGTCAGCTGAAGTTCACATAAAGATGAACAAAGCCTGTGTGATCGCAGTCCTGTGTAGAGCACGCAACATGCTAATGCCGTCCCACGCTCTCTACCCACATAAAGTTCTTCAGCTGTGCTGTTCAGAGCTTGCTTCAGTGTTGCTAGCAAGTCCTCAGATGTGTTGGGGCACCCTCAACATGTTACTTGCGGCCGTGGCTCTGACTTATATATCATCTTTTGTGGCATGGGAGAGGGTTCAAAGTACCTGAAATTCTATCTTACACAGTGCACTTGGGGCGAGAAATTTTACAAATTTTAAGAGCGTTCGCTCTTACTCATCACGTCTCGAGATCTCGTGGGGTCTGCTACCACCCCGAGATCGCAGCGCCATCTGTGGCAGCAACTAGAAAACAGCACATCTCGCACTGAGTCTTATAGCACCACCTACAGTAGCATTGTAGAAACAATCACCTGTCGCGTGCCAATGATGACGTCACGGTCCAATATGGTGGATAGAGGTGGAACTATGCGAGTATGCCGTCTGGGGACAAAATAGAAAAGTAGCCTAATCACCCTGCAATACATCACATGGACTATAGATGGTGCTACCGAACAGCTAACGCTCATTACTTCAGCATCTTCCAGACAGTGGCAGCATTTTTTTTATACCAAAACTCGTATCAACCATGAGCTTGTCATCGAGATTATGCTGCAGTATGAAAGTGTGCAGCGTCAGTGACCAGCTGGGGCTGTTGCGTCTACGGGTGGTCCACTGAAACTGGCGGGCAACCACAGGTGCAGGAGTACGTGCAGATGCAGCGCCGCAATGGCAAGAGCAAGAACAGCCGGAGGCCCGGTGCCCGCCCTCCAGGTCGCGTGCCCATGCCCTGCTCCCTGGAGGCGTCCCTGGCCCCGCTTCCCTCGGAGCTCATGGCCACCATGCTGGACGGGGACCGGCTGCCTCCACAGCCAGAGCCAGAGCCGGTTGGGGAGTGGCCCGCCACTGTGGACCCCTGGGCCGAGACGGAGGACCTGGGTTCCACCATGGTCTTCTCACCCGAGGAACTGCTCGAGGTGGGCACCGTGAATGAAGCAGGCATGGCCAGAATGACTGGGCATGTTGTGGCTCTCCATGTGCTAGGCAGCTACAGCCAGCCGCTGTTAATCCTCCCTTACTTCTCTGCAGCCTCTAGCCATCTATACAATAAAGGTTTCTTAATTGACTTATCTTGAGAGATGGGAAGAGCGAACTTGATTCTAAAGCAAGGTTAGAAACTTTCTCAAGTGGGCCTCTTAGTCCACAAGCCCTCCCATCCTGCGAAGCATGATCGATCACCTTGAGCTGTTTTCCAGCTTGTTGTGTGGCCAGAAGGGTGCTTTCTCAGGAGGACAGCAATGTTTGTTCCCGCTTCCATTCCCAGTAGGTTTGGATGGGGAAGGGAATGGGTCTACGTTGAGACAGTGATGGGGGTGCCAAGGGAAGAGTGGAACAGGTGGGCAAACTGGGGAGATGGGAATGGGTTGGTTTGAAGCTGCCTCCAGTGTGTGCTTTGTAAGTGGCCTAGAATGGAGTGGGAGGATGCAGTTTTGCCTGTAGTGTATCACAGTGCATTGGTCGATGGGCTCATTTTTGTTGCTAGCTTATGGATAGGGTTGGGGAGGCCATCGGCCGGCACCCGGACACTAAGCTGATGGGTGAATGCATGAATGCACTCATTTCTGGGGACACCCTCCAGCCCAGGATCGCACATAACAGCGGTTTGTTGCCGTGGTGCTGGTACCACAGGTTGTCAGTAAGTGGGCTGAACATTAAGGGGTGGCACCTTTGCGGAGAAACCCGTCCTCTGCTTGGGAGTCTATACTGATGGTTCAGGAGAAGGGTGCAGATGGGTGCTATAGACAGATGTGGCCAGGTATTCTGCCTCTGTGTTGTTTGTAGTTCTGACAGTTGCTGCTCCTAGGGTTGTGCAGGTGTCCAGGAAGATGTCTCTGGGGGCGGTGCCTGGGATTTGGGGGTGCGGTGTTTTAACTGTACATGGGATGTCTTGTCCTGTGAGGTGGGATGCGTGTTCTTTCCTGCAGCCTTTGTGGTAGTCTGGGTGCATGTTTCGGAGGAGTGGTCTCAGCTGTAGGTTGCCTTGTGGATGTGGAGTGCGGATTGTTTAGCTTCGGGGCGCGTGTATTTGCCAGGTTGCAGTCTAGCGTTGGAATGCTGGTAGGTGGAGCCTAATGAAGTGTGTGATGGACCTCAGAAGCAGCGAACCTGGGAAAGGTCAGTGTAGCTGTTTGGGCGAGTAGGTTGCTCGTGACGAGAACTGTAGTGCTTGAAGCATGGAGGCAAAGAGAAAAGCTGACAGCACATGGTCTTACTTTCGACGCACTTTATTCGTGGCTTGTTCAGGTTCTTTACGATTTGGGAGCGCCAACTTGCTCTCTGATAGGCTGGTGGAATTTTGTTTTCATTCTTCAAGGTAACCTTAGCCGGCCAGCAATAAAGTCAGTTGATTGTTTGCGAATACCTGCTTCCCTCTTTGTCCCTGTGTTTGAAGGGCTTCAGTTCATGTGGTTTAACAGCACACTGTATCAGTTCATATGGGACAGGAGCTCTGTACTAACGAAGCTACGACCAGGGCTATACTCTGCGACAGCTTTCTGAGAACGTCTTGACCTGTAGCACGGCAGCAGGAAAGCAAGCCAGCAGCCTTCTTCCAGATATTCTTAACTGTGCAGCCTTTCTACAACACTTTGAGGGAAAATGTATATTAGGAATTTTATTAGAAATTTTAGAAATTTAGAAATATTGCCGCGAATGTTTATAGTGTTTGATTGTTCATTCTTCAAAGCAGCCGGCACTCCGCTTTATCGCTTTGATTGTGATGCAAGACACACCTAGATTTATTTCGATTTATTGCATCCAGGCGGAGCCGATTCTACGGTGTTCCAGAGTGTTCTAGTAACTTTCCACGCTTTATCTCGAAAAGTTCGCTATCAGACTTAAAAAGAGCATGGCCGAGAGTGGCAGGGACTCGGTTCAACGACCGCCGAGCACGCTTGTTGCTATGCCGCCAAGTGATTCAGTTCTTTGCGGGTGCAAGTCAGCCGAAATAAAGAGTTTCGTTTCGAAGCCATTCTCGCTCTTTTTCCTGTTCACCGTACTGCAGTCACCACTATGTGACAATGTAAATTAGGATTTTTTCTGGACATAACAGGGAAATTTTGTGAGAGCAGGATTAAAAGTATGTCTGATATGCCAGAAAAGTGTATATACATCAAGAAATAAAAAACTTCTTGCTGGCAGCCGCGTTCCCCACGTAGCTCTGTGGTGGGTGCAGTGCTCCCATCATCAGCCCCAGAGGATGGCAGAGGAGTTGGTGGTTTGCAGGTTCCCGAGGAGGAGAGGCGGCGCAGGCCCTCTTCTCCGCCCCTGGGGTGTGCAGTGGCCCCCGACGAGCTGAGCGGCGAGGAAGACTGGTCGTCGGACGCCGAGAGCACGGGCAGTGTGGCGCTCGAGCAGCACCTCGAAGACATGGCCTTCCTGCAGGCTTCCCTGGACGCACGCAACAACAACAACAACAATGCCCCTGGCCCCAACAGTGGCCACGAGGGGGACAACACGGGGGTCACCAGCACGGGGCGCCAGTCAGGCCAGGCAAGTGTGGCGGAGCGCATCAGCCGCAGCTCTGCAGCCACAGCCAAGGAGGTGAGCGGGGGAGGGGGAGCTTGCATGCCTTTTCCGCGTTGTATGTTTCCCTCTACAGAGGAGCGCCGATTGTGCATCTCCCTGTTGTGCGGCGAAAAACGGTGCATTAGGCATGGTATTATACTGTATTTACTCAAATGTAACCTATGGGGCGACTGCACAAGCTGCCCAGTGGGGAAAAAGCAAAACTATGAATGTAATGCGAGACCAAAACGCAAAAAAAAAAAAAGTATCTATGAAATCGCTGATTCTGACTGCGGACAGAGCACAGCGTCATCAGACATCACTGGCTCCACCTTGCTCGCGGACGGCGCGGGCTTCACAAGCCAAAATGGGCACATGGGCTGCAGCCTGCTGCGCTTTCAGAAGGGCAACTCTTGAGAGTGGGCGCCCTCATCACTGAGAGAGCTCCCAGAATGACCTCAATTACTGGAATTTGCGCTTGTTTTCTCTTTTGCTAGGATGGCGGCGCTTTTGTGCAATCCAAGCGGTGTAGCTGGCAAGGTTCCATCGCCTGTCCATTTCCATTGTGCTAGTGCAGTTGTGCGGTGCAGGAGGAGAGGCTTATGTAATTGGGGCCATTAAGGGAAAATAAAGGACGATGATCATTATAACATGTGGCACCTGGTTTCCCTGTCCATCCACTTTTTTCGGTATCACCCTCCGTCATGTGCATGTGGGCCACGTCCACCCACGGACAAGGCGCAGCCAGTGATGACATCGGATGATGTGGTGCTCGGTTTGCAGTCGAAATCAGTGATTCCATCCATCGTGTGAATCGGCCTTAATGGACCTTGTGGCTAGCACTAGCTGTGTTTTTCAAAAGCAGTCACTGTTCCTCGTGTTCGGAGGCAGAGTTCTCGGAAATTGAGTCCTACTTCTCACTCTCAACCTCCCGGACATCATCACCGGTGCCATCAAGGTCATTCGATGTGGAGCATCTCTTGAACAACCTACCTTCATGTCATGAGGCAGGCTGCCCCAAGTGGCAGGCACCCACTTGGCAGTCTGGTTCAGGTCGGAGTGTGGAAGAAATGGCATGTCTTCGATAAGGGGCACTGTACGTCATCATCCTCATCAGCCTGACTACACCCACTTGTGGGTAAAATGTCTCTCCATTAACCCTGTCCTTCGCCACTTGCGGCCACCGTATTCCCGCAAACTTCTTAATCTCGTCTGCCCACCTAACTTTCTGCCGTCCCCTGCCACGTTTGCCTTCTCTTGGAATCCACTCCGTTACCCTTAAGGACCAGCGGTTATCTTGCCTTTGCATTACCTACATGCCCTGCCCAAGCCCACTTCTTACTCTCGATTTCGACTGGGATATCATTAACCCGCATTTGTTCCCTCACCCACTCCGTCCGCTTCCGATCTCTTCACGTTACACCTATCATTTTTCTTTCCATAGCTCGCTGCGTTGTCCTTAATGTAGGCTGAACCCTTTTCGTAAGCCTCCGTGTTTCTGCCCCGTAGGTAAATGCCAGCAAGATACAGCTGTTGTGTACTTTTCTGTTGAGGGATATTGGTAAACTGCCATTCATGATCTGAGAGAACCTGCCATATGCGCTCCACTGTGGTGGAGCGCATAGCTCTAGCCCAAAATTGTACACATGTGAAACATTGGGGGGGAGGGACATTGTTGGCTGTTTCGAAGTTGTGGGAATGGCCCATGGCATTTGTGCAGCCAATGTGTCATGCATGGTTCTTGTTTACGACACGAAAGGGCCTAGCGCAGTGCCTTGGCAGCCTTCTCTGTGGACTGTGCATGGAACAACCCGTAAGATGGTCCGGTGACGTCAGCCCAGGCAGGCTCAGGAAGCTGTAGAGAGATTGCTCCCCGCATCTTTCCAGGTAGATGGTGTGGTCAGGCTGCCCCCTCCGCCTTCTGTGCCAGCACCGGGACTGGCCGACCCCAGTGCAGTGGAGACAGCACCGAATGGCGGCTGGGGACAGCGACCGCTCACGTGGGGCGTGACTCCCGACACCGGCAAGGAAGCAGCACCGGAAGAGAAGCCTGCTCCTGCAACAGAAGGTGCGGCTGGTGCAGGCCTCAGAAAGGGCACCAAAATGCACCAGAATTTTTTCACTTCTCCACTTGTGACCTGAAATCGCACACTGCCCAAGTCGGAACAGAGTAGTGAGACAGGGTCGGTCTGTTGGCTTGTGCTGAATCCTGCCGTCTTCGACCCTTCTGAATTTATTGAGCTGCGTGCTACTGTGGTGTTTGACCGTGCCTTGAGTGGCGTGCAGTCAGCACATGTGGCCCTGTCTTTTGTGCGTGCATGTGTGGTTGCATATGTGCGATTATGCTCAGTCCCCTGTCTGGTTCTCGCAAGCTACCGCTTATATTTGATGCTCTCTTGGATTGGTATTGAATGGCACCTGACGCCCAGCACTCGTAGTGCACGTGACGATGGGTTGCAAAAAGCAGAGTGCAAAGCTATATGTATGTTGTCCGTGGTTCTTCTCATGTGAGGTGGCGTGCTTGCATCCTAGAATTTTGAATACCTACCCACTTTCCAGACGTTTGGAACCGCAGCCACATATTCCTTGAGCTCTTTTTTGAACTTTTTCAACATGCTGTGTGTCGTGCATGGCAAACATTGTCACATATCCTGTTGCACTCTCTGCACAATGAAGTTGCTGGCCACGTTGCGAATGAATGGGGCTGTGTTGTGCTGGGCAGTTGACCTGCTCGGGAGAAGTGGCCGTCACACGCTACTTGTTAAGGGCTGAGTAGGGACATTTGTCACTCCCACTTTTGTGCCATCCCTTGGCAACACAAAGTAATCGCACTGCTTTATCGTTGTAACGCTTTCAGATGCTCCGGCGGAGACGGCACCCAAGGTGGAGCAGAACGGTCCCGTCAAAGCCCGCAAGGGCAAGAAAGTGCCCGCCAGCCAACGGCGCAAGGGGAAGAAGATGCGCCAGAAGGGGGCGGCCTCGTCTGGCATGGAGACATCTTTCCCACAAAAGCTGGAGCAGCAGTCACAAGACCAGCCACAGAAGCAGCTGACAGTGGCAGACGTCCTGCGGCATCCGCTCTCCAAGCGCTTTGTCCAGCGCACGGGAAGGGTGGGTGCGGCCAGCCTTGCTGCTTGCTTGGGCAGTGCTAGAGGTGGATGTGACTGGGAGGACAGCTCCTGTTTCTGTTGCGTGTGACGTACAGGATGCAGAAACTGTGGGACAGGGAGGATGGGAGTGCCCGTCATTGTGTACAGCTTCAGCGCTGGTGTTGCTGGTGAGGGGAGTTGTAGTAGGGTGGGAGCTTGGTGAGTTGGATGGGTTCGTTTTATAAAAAGTGTGAAGCACGAGAACACAAAAATGGTAACCAAATAAGAGTGCTTAGTGCTCATTTCAGAGGGTCTGCCATGAAAATTTTACGGTGTGAGCAGTTATGTGCAGTGCATCTCGAGCCGCCACATGGATGAAGCCCGTCCAAGGTTGTTGATCGAAGGGGCCAGTGAAGGAAGGAAAAAGGGACGCAAAGGGGAGAAAATGGAGGGGTACTGTTGCGATAGAGGGTTCAAAGATGAGATGAAAAAAAAACGCTGGCCAGGAGAGAAAAAAGAAAGATTTTTAGTTGGTCTAATCGGTTCTGTTTCTGCCCCAAGCGGCTACAGCTTGGAAGCAGAGTGCTCGGTGAGAGAGTGCTCAGTAGAGATTCCCTGCAGTCTTGGACAAGGTTCGTGCGGAGGACTGCGCTGGAGTGAGAATGTGGGAAGTGTCAGCACGAAGCAGTATCCATTGCCACCGCTCAGCCATTGGTTTACTGGGCTCGGTGTTTGACTAGGCCTTTGCCTAGTTAAGTGAATTTTTTTTAATGATGAAGACACAGCTATTTCAGTGAGTTGAAGCGGCCCCCCAAAAAAATGCACAATTTAGCAAAGGTGGTTAGTGTGGGATTATAAATGCCTATGGGAGGCTGAAGAAGCTAGAAAAGTGTTCATGAGAGACTGCATCTCTGTAGTGTTAGAGCATGCTTCGTTGTCTTTCAGCGTAACCTCGGCCGCGCTGACATTCCTCCTCTGCCCAGGTGGTGCACATTCTGGAGAACAAGAGCTCGCGGGTGACTGCCGGTGTGCTGCGGCTTCTGCAGGACCGCAACCCGACCTGGGTGCTGTTCTCCCCGAGGGATTCGCGCTTTCCCCGACTCATGATCCCCTCCCAGGAGTGCCCGCCCGGTCAGTTCCCACTCAGGGAGATCGGTCTACGCTTACAGGAGCTGCGGGAAGAGTGTTCAAATGTTTTGAGTATTTATTTGATTCAGGCTTCGAAGCGAATGGCAGTAACCAGGAACATATTAAAGGTGCACTGAAGAGGAATCTGAACTTGTCTTTTTGCCACGGGAACTCGATCTACACGTTCCGAGCTTTCTTAGAAACTGTGATTTACTGCCCTGTGTGGCCGATTTCCCCAATTAAATCGAATTAACGTCCGGCTCCCGCCTTTTTCTTTTTTAATTCTCCCCCGTACGGTGGGCGGAGTCGACCAACGCGTGGAGCGCCTTTCACCCAGTCCCGTGGCGGCTTGCCGCTCTGCCATCGGCGGAGTAATACGTAGTAGTCCGTAGTAGCAAATAGTCCGCGCGTATTTTTATTTCTTCGGGCTTATTTTGCGGCTATATTATCTGCGAATGAAACTATTTATTCATGGAAACCTAAAAAACAAAATAAAGCGAAAGCAAAGCCTCCACGGGACTGGGTGAAAGGCGCTCCACGCGTTGGTCGACTCCGCCCACCGTACAAGGCAGAATTAAAAAAAAAAGGCAGGAGCCGGACGTTAATTTGTTTTAATTGGGGAAATCAGCCTCACAGGGCAATAAGTCACTGTTTCTAAGAATGCTGGGAACGTGTGTATCGAGTTCCCGCGGCAAAAAGACATGTTCAGAATCCTCTTCAGTGCACCTTTAAGTGGAAGACAAGTAGTGCAACTCTAAGGAACACTTTTATTGCTCACAATTCTGAGTGCTTGAACTGGGCACATATCAACAAGGTTGTCATGTAAATTTGGGCACATGACGAGTATTCCACTGTGTGGAATACTGGATTGAATGTGCACTTCCTATGTTTTTTAAAGTTTCTTCATTTGAGAAGCGTGCTCAGAAGTGAACACAGTGATGACAGCATTTTTTACTGTAGCTTATGGAGTTCGAGCAGGCTTTTTCTTTTTTTTTTAACCCACCTGATTGACAGAACCTGAACTTTGACTTTTGCAGGCTTTTTTGAGCGGACAGCCGACTTTGCCAACACCCTGTTTCTCGCAGAGATGACAAAATGGCTGCCAGACTCCACCTTCGCTCAAGGGTGAGTGACCTTGGAAGTCGGCAAAATGTCATCACTGGTCATCGCCCGCTTTTTCAAACCTGTGTCAGGTGATTTCTGGGCTGCTTCCTGTAGTGTCGCTAAGCTCTGGTTCACGAGTCTCCACTTCCTTGGGACTAACTGTCTGAGCTGACGATTTTAAGTTTAAAGCATGATTGCCTCTTCTCCTTGAGTGAATTGCGGCAGTGTACGTCAAGCGAGAATCTGTTCCAAAGTGGAGGTAGTGCGGTGATCTTTCCAGTGAAAAACAGGGCTGGGAAAACAAATTGAAGCCTGCAAAAGAAAGGAGGGGGTCTCTGGTGATGTTCTTCCCATGACTTTTCAGTCGGGCTTTGCGCTGTAACCCGCTGAAGGTAGTCAGGTAGTGCCCTGATGCAGGAGCAGCACTTGGGCTAGACATCACGTCCGTGAGTGACATGATGTGTATTCAGCTGGCCATCTGCATGCTGTACTATCAGCAACGAATGAAACGCGAACGAGAGAAGTGCAGTGTCAAAACTATAGCGCCAGAATATTATCGCCTCGAGAGGAAATTGAAGTGCGGTTGATTAGCACTTCGAAAGGACAGTCTTTCGCGCCTTCGGTGTGAAACTAGCCTCCACTAGTACTGAGGCTCCCCCAACTTAGAGCTTCTCATATTGCTGTCCGTGGTCAATTTGTCTTGTTCACGTAATATTTCTTGCTTATGGCTGAGGCTTGTCCGAAGGAAGAGAGAAGAAATGCGGCTGTATACTATGCGCAGGCGGCTCATTCGCCAGCTGGGCCCAGTGGGCAGCCTGGAAGTGGAGACGAACGCCATCCTCGAGTCGTACGGGATAGACCACGCGGACTTTGCGCCAGACATCCTCAACGACCTCGGGGTCAGCCCAGGGTGGAAGGTGCCTGAGGTCAGTGCGTCAGATGTGTCCTGTCTCCTGTAACAGGTGGAATAGCCTTAGAAAGAGCAGCTCATCGAAAGCTCGGCGTGACCGGCGTTGTTGCGGTTAGCTGGCGGCATGAGGCTTTACAGATCCTAACGGACACACAGCACATCTTTGCATCTGCAGCGCAAAAGAACGAAGGTGACAGAGAACGACTATCCTCGTTCTTATTCTTTTGCTCTGTAGGTGTGAATTGTAACTGCATATCGCCAGTTAGCCCAACATTTAGCACTTCCGACACAGGTCATCAGTTGTCTCTGCAGATTGCATACTGTAGCAGCAGTCAAGTGCTGTGCCTTCTGTTGAGGCAGCAGTATTTGCAGTATTTGTCTGCACAGCCTTTCGTGGTTGTGTTGATCAGTTGGAATGGCAGTGTGATAAATTTGCAGTCGGTGTGAATAAGGCTGTGTGACTGTTGCAGTTCGCACAATGCCCATTGCAACAGTCACACTGCTTTATTCGCAATGAGTGGCATAGTGTCAAAATGAATGTTCGCAAACGTCGGACTTGAGTGTACCACTCTAAACACGAGTACGCCTGTATGGGTGTAAAAAGGGCGTGAATGGGGAGTGTGCTGGAGGAGAGCTTGCTCCCTTTTCACTCCCTTCTGTTAAGAGTGCACGACCTGTACTGCACTGCCACTATTGAAGCCGCAACTATCGAAGCAGGCAGGTTGTGTGAATGCTTCTTTTCGAGGGTTCCTATTTCTGTACGCTTGTAGGAAATGTAAAACGCACGGAAATAGATACGGGAGTTTGTTTTTGAAAATGCCTGTGCACTTCAAGTGCACAGTGTTGGTCAGAAGTCTTTAACGCCGAAGGCTTTTCGCTCCAGCTGCATAAGAGAGCCATTGCAACACTATTAAAGACCAAATAACCTTGAAATGCTACCGGAAGGTTTCTTCGTGTGATGGAGACACTTCCTGCTTCACTTGTGTCTTGAATGATCTCCTACGCGGAGCATTGTAGGGAGATTCATATCGCTGCAGCTGAATGCTGGGGCCTTAAGACTTTTGACCAGGACTGTACCTTCGTTAATGTGTAAGCTGCGATGACCGTTGTAGTTCAGCGTCAGCTAGTGCTAAGTTGAGTGGTCCGTGTTTGAGACAGTGTTCCCCCATGGTGACTGAATGGTCTCCAAAATTAAGCCCTGGCTCGCTATTCTGCGCCTGTTGTGGTGAAACACCTGGAGTGGAAAGTGTCCTGTGGGTGCAGGGGCCGTATTAACTGCCCACAGTCGTGGTGGGGAGGCAGATGGTGGCATGGTGGTGGCCGTGCAGGAGGACCTGGTGGGCCGCAGGGACTTCCGGGACCAGCTGGTGTTCACGGTGGACCCCCAGACGGCCCGGGACCTGGACGACGCCATCTCGTGCCGCCGCCTGACGGCCCCCGAGGGGGAGCAGCGGGAGCTGTGGGAGGTGGGGGTGCACATTGCGGACGTGTCGCGCTTCGTGCGGCCCGGCACCCAGCTGGACAGTGTGGCCCAGAAGCGGGCCACCAGCGTCTACCTCGTGGAGCAGGTCAGTGGTCAGCTCTTCGTATCGTAAGAAGGGTTAATTGGAAATTAAGAAGCAGTACAGGCAGCATACTGTCAAGCCAGTCTGTATTCTCTCTACTTTCTCCTTTTCTCTCATGCATGCGAGTGCATGCAGTGTACCTGCCACACTTCGTCTTCATCACACAGCTGTTGTTCCAGAGTTTATACACCCTGCCGACAGGCTAGAAGTTCTATGCGTGAAAACATGCTCTGTATGTGTGGAGTCAATGTTTACATATGAGTATTTTGTATTCAGTGCATGAATAAAAACGCGCTCTGACAGTACGGTTTATCGTGTATACAGTCGAACCCGGATATATCGAACCCGCATATTTCGAATTATTGGCTATATCGAACACACAGATTACCCCCTTGAAAATACTATGTAAAAGTATAGGACAGTTGCGTTGTATATCGAATTCCATTTTCGCCGGATATTGGATATATCGAACGCCGCGCCGCGCCCCTGGAAGGCGCGCTTTCCCCAAAGACATTCCTGTCCGGTCCTCAGCCGCCTCAGCGGAGAACATTTCCGCAGTCAGTCAGCAGGCGCAGGGCCCCCGTTTTTTTTTTTGTTCCCCGTTTTTGCGCCCCACCGGCGCGAGCTTTCCCCCTCCTCCTGTACCGCCGGCATGTGCTCCGTCAAGGTCATTGGAGCTTAGCGAAGAGAGAGTGCGGCATGGAGCAACACCCTCGAGACGCGCGGCGACGGTTCTAAGCCACGCTTCTTGGGGAAAGAGAGAGAGAGAGAAAACGGTCGCTCGTGGGCACATCGTGGGTCTGGAGAAAAGAGAGAGCTCAGAAAAAAAAAAAAAAAAACGAAGCCCAGAGCGCCTATTTTTCTCCCTGATCTTTCTTTTCCCTCTGTCGTTCCTTCCCAGTCACGTTGACTGCCGCTCGCATAGGCTTCGCTCTTATCGCTCCATCTGCGCCTCGCGTTTTTTTTTTTTTGTGTGTGTGTGCCTGTGTTTCAACGCGCGACGTGAAGCAGGCCCCAGTAGCCAACTGTTTTGGCAAGGCAGACCTTGAAGTGGCCGGAGATGAATGCCCGGAAGATTTAGATGACGATGAGTGCGTGGACGACGCGTTTCGCGACTTGTCCAATTTTCTCGGCGCCGTTCCGTCCGAAGTGACTGTTGAGGACTTTAACGCTGACAGCGAACTTCAAGCGGTAGCTGGCGTTCAAGACGCCGACTCCAGCGACGACGAGGGCAACTGTGTTGTCGAAGAAACGCGTCCGTGCGCAGCCACTGAACTGCCGTCAGCGTTAGCCGTTGCGGCGAAATGGAAGGCACTGCGCTCTCGCACCTGGACAGTCTCGAGAAGATCGAGGCCAGTGTTTTGAACTTCGTTTCCCAGGGAAAAAAGCAGCCCAAAATTAGTGATTTTTTTTTCCGCGAAATAAAGCGCTTTCACATTGCGTGCCCATACTATGTGATTCGCGGCTGTTCCAAACGGTAAGCCACAATTTGTTATGATCGGGAGTGCAGTTTTAGCCTATATCTGTATATCGAATTTTCGCTATATCGAACTATTTTCCGATCCCCTTCGAATTCGATATATCCGGGTTCGACTGTATAAAGAGATGGCAAAAAGTTCGTAAGTTTTTCGTTACATGTTTTTGTTATATGCACTTTTTGCATGAAGACTCAGAAGGGCAATGCAGAACAGAATTCAAAATGAGAAATGAATGTAGGGGAAATCGCTTTGAATGTGTTTACAGCGCCAAAAACGCTACCATGGCTCACATAATGCCACTACAAGCAGGGAGATAGAAGCATTATGCTGGGCTAGAAGAGCCGCCACTATAATCCGTTTCATACATAGCAGGTAACACTGCCAAAGCTAGCGCGCCTGTTCGCGCAGGCTGGAAGTCCGCCCGCAAAAAGTAGTTCGCCATACAACCAAAGCCAGCGCAAGCTTATTTCGTTGCAACAAATCTTAAGGGCCTTGACTGGCACCTCCTGGACTTCGTTTTGCCTCTTGCCACATTGTCATCCTGCACCGCGTAAACGCACTCGTGTACGGGCCGCACCCCGTTTTCGCGAAGAAAATGTTAAAAAAAAAAAAAGTCCGTGTAAGGGCCGCACCGAAACTTTCGGAATGCACGCGCCGAGGCCTCCGCGATCGGCTCCGGCTGCGCGCAACGGGCGCTTGATCGCGGAGGCCACACACGCGCACAGGAGCTTCCAGACGCCGCCCACGGAGGGCGCCCAAGGCCAAGCTCATCATCATCATCGTTTTCCTCCGCCGCGAGCTTTCGCTATCTAATCGCCATCAGCATCTCCAGCTCGTTTTTTTTTTTTTTTTTGTTGCTGTCAAGTGCCGGGATTTGCGGTAGCGCGATAGTTATCGTGGTTTATGGCTTTGCCGCGGAGCGTTGATGTTTTAGCTCGACGGGCAAGCACCTTAACAGCTACACGGCTGGGAGTTTACTCTCGAACGCGGCAAGCGTGCGGCAGGTCGGGAAATACGACGTGGCCGAGAAGTGCGGCAGTTGCGAATGCGGCGTCCCTAAATTTTCGTACGCGACTCCAAGCGCCGAGGTTTTCGCGGGCCTAAGTCGGTAACGTTTCCGGCTGGAAATGAAGCTTTCCAAACAGACGTTTAAAGTGAGCATCCCTGAAAACTGTGTGCGGCTGTTCTACGCGATGTCGTTGTGTGTGCTGTGGGTCCGCAGCAGCTGCGACGGCAGCAGCACTAGTAGGGACTAGTAGTCAGTTCAGCAAAAACTTTGTTGAAATAAAGATTGGGAAGCGGGGGGTGGCGAGGCGTAGGCTTGCAATCGTGTAAATACAGTATTGATCACAGTGCCAAGTTCGGGGTGCGCCTATTATGCGCGGAAATAAAAAAATTGATTTTTCGCGCCCTAACTAGGGGTGCGCCTATTATGCGAGTGCGCCTATTACGCGAGTAAATACGGTAAGCCCGAAGAAATAAAAATACGCGCGGACTATTTGCTACTACGGACTACTACGTATTACTCCGCCGATTGCAGAGCGGCAAGCCGCCACGGGACTGGGTGAAAGGCGCTCCACACGTTGGTCGACTCCGCCCACCGTACGAGGCAGAATTAAAAAAAAAAAGGCGGGAGCCGGACGTTAATTCGATTTAATTGGGGAAATCGGCCACACAGGGCAGTAAATCACAGTTTCTAAGAAAGCTCGGAACGTGTAGATCGAGTTCCCGCGGCAAAAAGACAAGTTCAGATTCCTCTTCAGTGCACCTTTAAATGGCGCCATCACCAGCGCGGTGGCCGGCGGCACTGGAGGGTAGGGGTTGGCGGCCGCTGTGGCGGCTGTCTACCCTCTTTTCCACGCAACCTCCGGAACTCGCAACTAACTACTCGTTAATTCGAGCCCTGTTAATTCAGAAATACAGATAAGTACTGTCAGCGCGGTCCCAGCCAACGCCCATGAAGGCTATGACTTCGGGCGGACAAATTACGTGCGAAAAACTTTTTTTTTTCCTTTTCGAGTGCCGTCCATGCTTCCACCCATCAGTCGCCACAGAAGCACACGGTCAACCGCGATCGTGACGCAGGCTTTTAGCATATCGTTCGCTGCAAAAGGCGTTTGCTGCTATGGCGCGTTCCAATGATTGAGTGGCAGTAGATGGCGTCCGCCCCAATCGCCCCAAGCGAGGTTTGCGTAACCTGACAAGCGCTGGCACTCTGCCAAGTTCGCTTCCCCCCCTTGCTAGAGCTAATGCCAAAAGTAAACACACCGTGATGTTATCGCGACGCAGCATCTTGGCGTGCTGCCAAGAAATATGTTGTTTACTGTGATGGTGCGAAACGGAGGGAAGCATTAACAACTGACGTTTTTTTTTTTTTTTTTCAAATTCTTAGGCAAAAATCAGAGGTGGGTGGGTTCATTATGTGAGCGGGTTCGTTACTCGGTACATGTACCGTAATGCAAATGGTTCTTGTCAGTTTTTTTGCGGCCATTCGATAATTCGAACTTTTTTCCTGGCCCCCTGAAGTTCGAATTAACGAGCTTTTACTGTATCAAGGTCGACTGCTGCAACACCTTTGTTACACGGAGTTCACAAGTGCACGCACTTCAGTGGAGGCGGCATTGCGGAATTGAAAAACTTCGTAACATTGCATATTTTGCTACATGTAGGTTCGTTAAATCCAGGTTTTAAGAGGTAGCTGAGGATCAGTAGTGAACTCTGCTGTTTTTGCCATATGGCAATGAAATGTGGCTTGCGTGCATTTAGTGATTGAATACAAAAGTTAAATACCTTAAATGGTTTTAACATTCTGAATTTTTACATGCTCCGCGGCCTTACGAAACTTGCAGAAAGCCTAACATAACACCAAATCAAATCATGGCAGATGCCTGCAGTCACTCTTTACCCAAAGGAATAGTTGATGCCGAGAGTTTCTCCAAATACTTATGTCAGCCTAATTCTTTTCTACACAGTGTTATATCCACGCTTACATAACGCACTCATTATCATCGTGTTCAATTAGCGGCAGATTAAAAGGATGAGAAAGTAGGTAGAAATTTCAGAAAAATCATTGCACAAAGAATTTATCTAGGAACGCAGTACAAAAAACGACATGGATGTCCATCAAGCCATTTTTGTGCTATACTTTCTGCACGCAGGGCAATAGGATAAAAGAAAAAAACACTTAAGAAAACTGGCATTGAAGGTGTATGAGCAGTTCATGCCTGTCAAATTGCATCGAGGGCTGTGTTGTTTAGTGCCATATTGCTGTCCTTTCATTTATTCGTCACTGCACGGCTTGCATGAGTGCGAATTTGTGCTTTGTTGTTAACACCAAGCAAGTGAAAAGCAGATGCAGAATGCTTCATTTTAAGCTGTTTCCTAGGCAACAAATCTTAGTTACAAATGTCCCTGAATAGTGTGCCACCAGCCAGGAAAATGTACATTGTCATCCTATCTATATGTGGTTTGTATTCTCCAGCTGAACAGTTGAGCATCTTTTGTTACTGCATGTCAGCTTGCAACTGCAATTCTCAACAATACTAACTGAAAGGCCAGCACCTGCTTAAGCTTTATTGCATACCATTCTGCCACTAAATTGCTGCAGTGTACCAAACATTCTGGGGTAACAGTGGTGTGGTAATTGCACCCAGAGTTGCCTGTTGTCCCAGCACACTGGGACACGGGATGACAACAAGGAACTGGTATGTCATACACTATTCCTCACACTTTTTTGGTCTTTAGTTTTAGGCTGTCTTCTGTGCCCTTGCTGATTTTGGAACTGCATCAGTGCATCAGGGATTCAAGTGACTGATCTGATGAACATGTCGCTGAGAGCGAAGTGAGTGCTGAGCTTTATAGTGTCAGTGGCTGTTTCTGGTTTGTTTCAAAGTTACGTAATCTGCGTGCAGTTTTTTGAAGCCCTGTGGTTGCTCGTGCAAGTTTTATGACAGTGGTAGTTTTGTGACAGCATGATGCTTGTCAAGATCCCGAGTGCTCTTGCGACCACTTCAAAGCATCTTAATGTACAGAAAACTATTCACCACTTATTTAGAGCTGCTCTATAAAGTGTGTAAGTTTGCAGGTGTTTTGAACGTTGTTCATCATGATCATCGTCAGCCTGACTACGCCCACTGCAGGGCAAAGGCCTCTTCCATGTCTCTCCAATTAACGCTGTCCTTCGCCAGCCGTGGCCACCGTATCCCCGCAAACTTCTTAATCTCATCCGCCCACCTAATTTTCTGCCGCCCCCTGCTACGTTAGCCTTCTCTACGTTGTTCATCTGGTGTTAAAACTGTAATTGGAGATGTGTGGGAAAGGCTCTTGTCCACCTCACTGATGTGCACGTGGCTGATGAGAAGAGAAGTGAATGAAATGCCTGGATGACATGACTGATGTGTGTAGGTGATCCCGATGCTGCCCCGGCTGCTGTGCGACCACCTGTGCAGCCTGCACCCCGGGGAGGACAAGCTGACCTTCTCGGTGGTGTGGACGCTCACCTCCGACGGTCGGGTGCTGAGCGAGTGGTTCGGCCGCTCCATCATCCGCTCGTGCTGCAAGCTCAGCTACGAGCATGCCCAGGTGGGTTCCTGGGCACACCGCCGTCCCTGAACAACCTGCAGCCACTGTGGATGCGTGTTTAGGGGGCTCCTCGGTTCTTCCGAGAAACCGTGGCACACACCCTGGTTTTTCGCAGTGCAGTAAAGGCTTGTTAACTCAAACATCAAGGGACCGGAAAAAAACTTTGAATTATTGATTGATCCCGAAAGAACTGCTGAAATTGCTGGTAGCTCGGTAAATTTTTTTGGTTAAAGACTGGACAAAGGTTGACTGATTTTGAGATGAGGACAGCGTAGCATTAGCTTTATTGTGTTCATACTGCTTGGGACATCGAAGCAAAACTGCTCCAGAATCTTAAGGGCCTCCCATATCCGTCACGGTGCGACGCGGTGGAGCTGCATCGCTGCTGCATTAGAACTATCATGAGCGGCGCCGTCACGAATGTGTTGGCTTCACTGCATGACTGACATGTGAGGAGCATGCAGTTTCGGGGCACTGGTAGAACGGAACCATGTGGGCGCAAGCGATGGAAAGGGTGCCAGAGTGGTGAGAAAAAGGGAAGGGGGGGGGACACCAACTGCACACCAAACGGCTTCCAAAACAGTGCTCAGCTGTGTTAGGTTGGCTGGCCGATGCTGGCTGATGCTGGCTGAGCCACTGCAACTGTGAGCTGGTGTCAGAGGTGCACAAGCGACTGTGCAGCATTGAATTCGGGGTTTTGAGTATGGCTGTTCGGACAGCCTTTTGCCACGCCGGTCACACCTGGATGCAGCCTCTCTTCGGGAGCCCAGTCAAATTAACTGGTGCAAGTCCCATGGTGTGCAAATTAACAAGTGCCCAACGCCATAGACCTAAATGGGTGTTGGCCAGGACTGAGCCAGCAGTTCAAACTACAGTGAAAGCTCGTTAATTCAAACCTCGATAATTCGAATTTTCATATAATTCGAACTATACTACTTGGTCTTGCCAATCTCCGTAGAGATCTGTGTATAAAAAAGCACGTTAATTCGAAAGCGAGTCAGTTCCGCTATGGATAATTCGAAATGCACGCCACCACGTCTGGGCGGCTTGGCACACAGCACATGGCCAAAAAAAAAAAAGCACCTCCTCATAGTTAGAGGCTGCGCACGTCCTAAACGGGGACAGAAGATGGAACCAGATAAAACCGTGGAAGAGTGGATAAAGCCTAAGTGGTGGCAGCACCGGTGCGGCAGCGGTGCCGGAGGGTAGGGGTTGGCAACCACGGTAGCGGCTGCCTACCCTCTTTTCCGCGCAACCTCCGAAAACTGAATACTCGTTAATTCGAGCCCTGTTAATTCGTAAATACGGATAAGTTCTGTCGGCGCGGTCCCAGCCAACTCCCATGAAAGGCTATGACTTTGGACGGGCACTACCAATTGCGTGTGAAAAACTTTTATTACTAGTTGCACTTTCAGCCCGTCGCGTAGCGAGGCCGGTAGCTACCATATTAGCATATTGGATTGGATTGGATTGGATTGGATTGTATAACCGATGCATCACCACAAGTCTAACCACAAGCACCACCACCAGCTACACTACCAGCTGAACCATGGCATAGCTACGGATATTGCTTTTGCAATTACCGGGCTTAACCAAGCTAAGCCACAGCCATTTTTTTTTTTTTTTCGAGTGTCGTTCATCCTTTCACCCATTGGCCGCCAACGGAAGCACGCGGTCAGCCGCGATCATGACCCTGGCTTTTAGCATCGTTCGCTGCAAAAGGCGTTTGCTGCTATCGCGTGTTCCGATGATTGAGTGTGTTCCAATGCGAGTGGGTTCTTTATGCTAGTAAATACAATACATATACCGTAATGCAAATGATTCTTGTCAGTTTTTTCGAGGTCATTCGATAATTCAAACTTTTTTCCCGGTCCCTTGAAGTTTGAATTAACGAGCTTTTACTGTACTGCGTATCGGATTTTTTACACGTTGCTATGTATAATTTAATGATGATTAGTGAATGAAATATGGCCCTAGGATATTCACGTCCTCAAAACTATGGAGAGTTTCCAGGATTGGGGTAGAAAAAGATTGGAAATGGCGAAAAATTCGCAAGAAGACAGGCCGATGGGAAAAGTAACCACATGGTGCGACTGCGATTCTCTCTTGCTTCAACTCTTGCATCAATTTCTGGTCATTCTGCAAAGCTTCCTTTTTGTGCATTAATGTACATGATGAAAGGTGGAACAGTCTGAGCGCAGATTTGGGTTTAAATTTGTGTGAGCCTGGAGGCCTATCAACTTTGCACTTGCTTTAATCAATGGCTGGAAAGTCTAGCCATCCGAGATGTATAACTCTGGCTGCCCATATGCTGCTGGGCACGGCTTTCCTAGAAACCCAGAGTGTGCAACAAGCACCCTGCCCCTTGCAGGACCTGCTGGATGACCCCGCCCAGAAGCGGGAGGCAGCAGGCGAGCTGCCCCAGGTGCTGGGTGGCTACACTGTGGAGCAGGTGGCCGAGTGCCTGCGTGTGCTGCGGGGCATGACGGAAGCCATGCGCAAGCGCCGCTTCAAGGGGGGCGCCCTGCGGCTCGACCAGGTCAAGGTGGTCTTCTCCCTGGGACTGAACTTCCAGCCGTACGGCTTCTCCGTCTACGAGCACACCGAGAGCCACAGGTGAGGGGGGGGGGGGGGAGAAAGGGCGGACAGTTGACCGGGGCAGCGCGCATTGCAACTGCTCATCATCATCATCAGCCTGACTACGCCCACTGCAGGGCAAAGGCCTCTCCCATGTCTCTCCAGTTAACCCAGTTGCAGTTCGCCAGTTGCAGCCACCATATCCCCGCAAACTTCTTAATCTCATCCGCCCACCTAACCTTCTGCCGTCCCCTGCTACGCTTACGTTCTCTTGGAATCCACTCCGTTACCCTTGAGGACCAGCGGTTATCTTTCCTTCACATTACATGCCCTGCCCAAGCCCATTTCTTGCTCTTGATTTCAACTAGGATTTCGACTCGGAGTCTAAAAGTTGGGAAATTTCCTGCGTTCGCTCATTGCGATCACTATTGCTCCTCTCATGATGACTCGTGTTTTAGCATCATGGAACTTGTGGGCCATTCAGCCAAATTTCAAGTAACGCAGCACTGTTAATGACTAGTTGGCGTGGCGAGTTTGCTATAATCGAGGTCGAATACCACTACCAAACCTGGGTGTCCTCGCCCTCACTTCGTGAGGATTTCACTCTGTGAGGTGAGGATAAGGGAGGATCAGCATAAATTTGTGAGGACGAGGGTGAGGGAGGCAAGACATGATGAGGTTAGGGCGAGGAAGGGCAAGAGGCACAGTCTGAGGGCGAGGGTGGGGGCCGGAACTTGCTTCACGCTGAGGTTTCTTGTCTGTGCAGCCTATTGTGGATTCCCTCTAGATCTTAGGGCGAAGGTTCCTGGGGAGGACGTGGTTTCCGCAGTCAGGAAGTACACGAGGCGAACACTAAAGGCGAGGAGACGCACACATTTCCATCACCTTGTCTGTGTTGCAAATAAAACAAAGGAAGTGCAAATGAACAGCCACAGCTGGGCTTCGAAGGAAAAAAAAAGTGCAAGAAACTGCAAAGAAGTGGGAACAAAAGCCATAAAACAGTGGGCACACTTGGTGAACAATGCTTTACGATAGACGACAACTTTTGAATGACCACCGACCCAGCAACGAGCCGTGGGGCTTTGACACGTTCTGCTTTCGAAATGGCCGCCGCCTGGCGACTTCGGGTGGGTGCCGATGCCTATTGCATTGCACCGTGTTGAAGTGTAGCAGTTCCCCTGTCCAGGTACCTTTATGGGGACTTCCGGAAGGGGGAGAGGGGGTCGAAAGTGTAATCTCACAGCTTCTGCCTCTGCCTCTGTCTTCTTCCGCCCCTCCTGCTGGATTTCACGGAACTAGGACGCTCCATAGACATGAACTTTGAAGAAAACCAGAGCAGCCTGCATGAGTGGTATCGGCGATTTATAATGGAACTGAAACGCGATTGTGTCTGCATAGCTAGCGCTTATCATCTGCATTACCACGCGTGTTGCAGAAATGCGTCTTCATCGCATGGCTCTTGCTCGCGTGATCTTAAGTCATGTCTTCCTCCTTTTATCGCCTTTGTGCCTCTCTGCGATTGTTTTTGTGTGTGTTTTCGAGAGAGAGCGGAACAGTGCAAAGATACTGCTTTGCGCTCTGGTTTGGCAGCGGGTTTGGCAGCGGCACCATCGGTGCAAGTTTGGTAGAGAAAAGGCCTAGTCTGCGAGAAACTGCCAGGCCTTGTACACACGTTCAGACAGCAAGACAGCCACAAACAGCAAAGAAGGATCCCTGTGTTGTGCATTCTGTCTGACTGTTCTTTGTATATCTGTAGCGTCGAGAATTTAATAGCTTCCCTTGCTTATTTGGGAAAGAATGCATCTTCTTATGCTCGCTGTCACTTCAGTGTTCAAATTGTCGCACGATTCCAAGCATCAGTTAATTTACTGGACGGCCAAAGCTTTAGAGCAGAGACAAGTCGTCTTCCCTCCTTACGGTGTGGAAATATAGGCCCCGGTTGAAGCTTTCTCTTAAAACAAATCATAATCTTAACATCTGCTTAGAGCATATTGCTAACATAACTGCGAAGTTACAACGTTCGAGCCCTCTGCTACGGCGTCCCTCATAGCCTTAGTGGCTTTGGGACGTTAAACCCCATAAACCAATCTTTTTTCGTGAAGCGAGACAAATGTGAGGCGAGTAAGGCAAGACCCATGTGCTTTGTCATCAAGTCATTTGTGGGGATTATGAGCAGTAAGCGACCAACAAGATAAAGTGATGCGATTATATGTTGGTTATGTAACCGTCCTCACTTTGTATAAGCAAGCATCCTCTTATTTTGTTGCGTTCTTTTGTTTCAGAGCTTCTCTTATTTGGACTTAATGCACTATGAATGAAGGAAGCGTTTATTTTGAAAGCGGAGAAGCGCACCTCTCTGCGGAGCACGCATTCCCGTTCAGGCTAGGTTTCGAGCACTGCAGTTTCAAGTTGCAACGAAACGGCATGAGTGAGCAAGCTGCCATTCTAGAAGTTCAAGTAACATGAAGTGTGTAAATGCCTGTGCTTTTTTTTCCTGTGCACTTATTTAAGGAAAAGACAGGACTAACCCAGCGGGCTGACTGTGCGACATAGTCTTTTAAAGAAGTGCGTGTTAATGAGAAAATTTGGGCTAACATGCGGCAATCATTGCAATGGTGTGTTAACAAATTTTGCCACTGTCTGTTCAAATTGATATGCTTAATGTGGAAATTGATGATTGGATGGCTGTCTCGAGTTTAACCCATCGCAGCACGGATGGAACGTCTCGCTTTATCATGTTTTCACCACGACGGCACCGCTGCTGGTTATGGAATACTTTTTGTTCGGTCTCTTGAATGAGAGCTGTTTGTGCTGCAACTAAAAGGCTCATATCAGTGTTAATGGAAGCAGCTCTTCTTTGAAGAAATTCACCATAACAAGCAGTGAGGTTAGGTGATACGATGTTGCTGGTCTTCATTGATGATGTTCCCACTTGTTTTCTGGCCTGGCGAAGCATTGCAACAGGCGGAGAGAACACTTTCGTCAGCTGGATCCATTTATTTACAGTTAAGCTGCAAAGTATAGTCCAGAGTTTGACGGAATACCGTCTGGCGAGGAGTGAACATAGCGTAAATAATGTACACTCGCCAAATTCTTCAAAAAAGGAAACGACATTTCGGGGCCCGTACGGGTCCCCTTGATCACAAGAGCACTGCATGGAACGACAGTGGCTTATACAGGGTTAAAATTTCCTAGTGAGCGATTGTAGATTTCCGGCAGATTACCACGTGTCCTGTTAAGAGCATGCTTTGTACTATGTACAGTGAAAGCTCGTTAATTCGAACCTCGATAATTCAAATTTCGAATAATTCGGACTACACTGCTTGGTCCGGCCAAGCTTCATAGAGGTCTGTGTATAAAAAAGCCCATTAATTCGAAAGCGAGTCGGTTCCGCTACGGATAATTTGAACTACGCGCCGCCGCGCCTGAGCGGCTTGGCGCACAGCACGTGGCCAAAAAAAAAAAAGAAAAAGCATCTCCGCATAGTTAGAGGCTGCGCAAGTCCTAAACGGGGACAGAAGATGGAACCAGATAAAACCGTGGATGAGTGGTTAAAGCCTACACGGCGCCATCACCGGCGCGGCGGCCGGTGGCACCGGAGGGTAGGGGGCGGCGGCGGTGGCGGCTGCCTATCCTCTTTTCCGCGCAACCTCCGGAACTCGCAACTAAATACTCGTCAATTCAAGCCCTGTTAATTCGGAAATACGGATAAGTACTGCTGGCGCGGCCCCAGCCAACGCCCGTGAAAGGCTATGACTCCGGACGGGCGCTACAAACTATGCGCGAAAAACTTTTTTTCTTTGCAAGTGTGGTCCGTCCTTCCACCCATCAGTAGCCAACGGAAGAACGCCGTCCGCAGCGATCATGAGGCCGGCTTTTAGCATCGTTCGCTGCAAAAGGCGTTTGCTGCTGCTATCGCGCATTCCAATGATTGAGTGGCAGTAGACAGCCTCCGCCCCAATCGCCCATGGGACGATAAGGAGAACCTACTGAAAACGAGGCTTGCACAACCGGACAAGCGTTGGCACTCTGCCAAGTCTCTTCCCCCCTTGCTAGAGTTAACCCCAAAAGTAAACACACCGTGATGTTATCTCTGCGCAGCAACTTGGCGCGCGCCGCCAAGAAATGCGTTGTGGACCGTGACTGCGCGAAAAGGAGGGACACGTTTTTTTTTTTTTTTTCGTTCTTTGGCAAAAATTGGGGGGGGGGGGGTCATTATGCGAGTAAATACCGTACATATATGTACATATATGTACATATATCGTAATGCAAATGGTTCTTGCCGGTTTTTCGCGGCCATTCGATAATTCGAACATCGGATAATTCGAACTTTTTTCCCGGTCCCGTGAAGTTCGAATTAACGAGCTTTTACTGTATATGGAATGATTCCAAAAGGAGGCACGATGAGAAGTTTTTCTCTCTATGGCAATGATTGATGCTTCGTCCCTATGAATGGGGTGTCCTGTTGATGTGTTGTGTTCCGCCAAAGCATTAGATGTCGAGCGGCCGTTCACGACGTCATTCTGATGCTCTTTGAGCCTTCGTCTGAAATTTCCAGCTTCGCCAATGTAGGCAGCGTCACAGCCCTGGCATGGTATCTTGTACACCACACCAGGGTATCTTGAGCGTTCTAGGCGGTCTTTAACTCGGACCAGCTGCTGTTTTAAAGGAAACGTCGTTTCCTTTTTTGAAGAATTTGGCGAGTGTATGTTTGTTATTTACGCTATGCTACAAAGTGTCCGGTAGGTAATCCCATTAAAAGCTACAAACTCACTCTCGAGCAGGCCGGAGTCCACACCAAGCGGGATCCCCATCAGCCTCCAACTATTCAAGAGTCTAACACACAAATACAAGTTAAACACTGGAGAATCAGGCCGGAGTCTGCACCAAGCCAGACCTTTGTCACCTCTGAGTTGACTGGATCAAACCACCTCGTTTGGTATAAAGTCGGTCGATTCATACACTTCTCTCAGATAAACAATCATTTGGCAGAAATCTTAACATTCTGCCTGTTCGAACTGCCAAGCTCCCGAGCTGTGCTTGCAATGTCGTAGTCTTCGTCACCTACTCGCGTTCACGTGTGTTAAACTGCTAGTCTCTTGCTCTGTGGATTGTAAACATGGTCTTCCTCATCTTCTGTCCGTGTGCGTGGAACTTCATGAGACGAGCATGCAGAAAGCCGTACGCAATGACAGGAGATTAGAAGCAGGGAAGTTCACTTTCAAGACCGAGTTCTATCGCAACATCAAAAGGAATGGTAGCTAAGTGGCTTACAAACTTTCGTTGTTCCGAGTCTGCTCTGTGCTTTGCACTTCTTGTAAGTGTCATGATAAATGCTACGTCATTTTGGCCATCTCGCGCAGTTAAAAAAACTCTTCTGAGATGTGATTATAGCGACGTCCATCAAACTGTGTCACTCCATGATGGCGCGCATGACTTTCTCTGTCTTGCCTGTGCCACTATGCTTACCACTCTTCGCTGCTCCATTTCTACTAGGACATGCCCCAACATGCAGCTGGCTGTTGTAGGCCATGTTCAGGACAACTTATCTCAACTGCCACTTTCACTTTGTCATGCTCTATAACATGGGGGTAGATTCTTGGGCAATAGTTTGGAATTTGGGATTACACGGAAGTGGTTGCAGCTCTGGTGTTGTGGCACTGAGTGCAAGGTTGAGGTGGTTTAAAGCCTGGCCTCTGCAGCAGCGCTTCAGTTTAGGTGGACTGTAAAGACCATTCGCGAAGTGAGTTTTCAGCAATCCAATAATCCAGAGCCCTCCAATACCGTGTGCTGCTTAACAGACTGTTTTGGTTACATGCAGAGATACAGAAGTCATTGGAACAGCTAAGTGCAATAGTACCGGATATGAACTATTCTTTGCACTGTGTATCTAGAGTCGCTGCTGCCAAAATGGCTCCCTGACCTTGTCAAGCTGTGCGCACAGCTTTTTGTCAGGAAAGCCATCAACATTGTACTACCAATGTTGAAAATAAAGTTGGTTTGAAGACACAAACAACGCAGCAGTGACTGACCAGCGGCGTGCCTGATGGTTCATCCCTCTCGTGTGCACAGGCTAATTGAGGAGCTGATGCTGCTGGCCAACATGGCGGTGGCGCACCGGTTGTACAAGGCATTCCCCGACCAGGCCTTCCTGCGCTCCCACCCGCCACCGGACGACGCCCAGATGGTGGAGGTGGAGGCACTCTGCTCAGCCCACGGGGTGGCCCTTGACACCACCACAGCTGGCACGCTGCAGGTGGGCGACTGTGCCACCCTTTTGCCACCAGTGGAGTGCTCGGAACTTGCCGTTCACACCATCATGTTGATGGGATCGTACAGGAATCTGGACTTGGCTTGCTCTGCAGAGGGAGCCATTCTCTTTTCATGCGATGCCCCGTCCTTTGACATCCGGGCATGCTACAGCTTGCTGTAGTTTCTCGCAGATTCTGGCCTTTTCACTCACTTCAACAACACCCAGTTCAGTCTAGCCGAGACCCTTACTTTTTTAAAAATTTTGCAATAGTATTCAGCGGGGAATTCCCCTCCCATACTGTGCATTGTTCGACTTATGCATAACCTGGCTGCATCAGTCGGGCCTCCTTTTCGCCCCCTCCCTCCGTTGGGGTTTTCTCTCCTTGCGGAGGCCTTTTCAAACTGCATTCTTTGCCCTCTCTCCCTCTCCAGCAAGCCCTCCCTTCTCTCTCCCCAAACTCAATTTGTTGGGTTAAATCCACACCCCCCCCCCCCCCCCCTCACTGTATATCTCTTTGCCCCAGTCACCCGCACAACGCTGCAGTGCCCTGTGTCCCCCTCCTCTTCGCCTCTCCTTTCTATTCTTTTAATCCCCATTTTCCCTACACCAGTCTGGTGCAGTTGCGGACTTAGCTCAGTGAGCAGTTACATATGCCAGGGCTTCCCTTTCCTTCACTAATCACATCCTTACTCTGAAGTGGCAGAGTCAGCTCTTCACAGCTGTAGTAGCTGCATAATGTATTCTTGCCCACATTCACTTTGGTTCTCTTCATGGGCCTATTCTAATTGATTGATCATTTCCAAGCCTGCAATTCTCTAAACTTTTTTTTTTTACAGCCTGTGGTAGAAACTTTTGAAGGGGGAAAAGAGCATTGCAAACAAAAAGTAGATACAGGTGGAGGCAGACTAATGGGAACATTGTAGGCATCTGCCTTGGCCCATGTATAGCTCTGGGCAGACTTAAATCATAGAGCCCATGCTCATGGTGGCATGCAGAGATGCAGCGTTTAGTGCTACTGCCTTTGCATTTGAAAATTTGGTGCTTGAGGAAAGGAAATGGCACAGTATCTGTCTTGGGTATCTGGGTGTACACCTGAACCACACTGTAAGAGAAGGGAGGAAGGTGGGAGTGAAAGAGAGAGAAAGAGGTGGCCATAGTAGAGGGCTTGTTGGAGCTCTGGACTCCAGAGCGCCCTAACCACTGAGCCACCCTTGCCACCCTGCTTGTGCACCTCTCTCTCTCTCTCCCCCTCCCTCCCTCCCTCTCTGGAAAGTTGAGAGGGGAATGTGTAGTGGAATTCAGGAAGACTGCTACGTTTTACTGCCAGCCATGAGTTATCCGAAGTCATTAATCATAGTTATTCACCTAAGTTCCAGTTTCTTGTCTTTGTTCAGAGGAGGTACCACAGTGTTAGCATTCAAGCAAAACACCCCAAGGGTCTCCTAACCGAGATCTTGACGAGAGCTCAAATGTGCTGAGCCTGGTGTCTGTTCTGTGGTGTGTGCAGGCCTCCCTCAACACCCTGGTGGGTATGGATGATGAGCTGTCGCATGCCAAACTCAACGTGCTCACCCACATGCTCTCCAAGCCCATGAAGGTAAGGCTTGCAGACTGCACTCAAAGAAGGTGTTCCAGCTTTGCTGGAAGAGATCTGGGGACTGTTGGGGACAGAGCAACGTAGCAAAGCCATCACAGGCCAGGCATTTCTATGCAACCGTGGGGTACTGCGTGGCTTCCAGGCCGGTCAACCGCCACTGGCAATTTACCACCATCGGCCTAATTACGTCCACTGCTGGACAAAGGCATCTTTCATATCCGTCAAATTAACCCCCTTCCTGTGTCAGCTCCAGCCGCCTTTTCCTCTCAAACTTCCTAACCTCATCCGCCCACCACCTCACCTCTGCACGTAATCTGTGCCGCTGTGCGCGATGTAAATCATTTCTGAAGCCTTTAATGGCTCATTCTCCCGTCTGGCGTTACATCCAGCGCCTGGGTTGACTCATCGACGACCGCAGCTGCTATGACTCATGGCTAACTAGTCATGACTGGTTAATGACTAACTAGTCATGACTGGTTAATGACTAACTAGTCATTACTGGTTAATGGCTAAGGAGTCATGTCTAAAGTCATTGTTAACTAGTCATGGCGGGTTAATCACAAACTAGTCATGACTAGTTAATGACTAACCAGTCATGACTAGGTTAATGACTAGTTAGCCATATGACTAGGTTAATGACTAGTTAGCCATATGACTAACTAGTCATGGTTAATGACTAGCTAGTCATGACTAACAAGTCATGACTAAACAGTAATGACTGCTTATGACTAGTTAGTCATGACTTGTGACTGACTAGTTATGACTTGTTGACTTTCGGCTTCAGATGTAATGGACGGACAGAGTTATGGACGCGAGTATGAGCCAGTAAAGCATTCACAAAGAAACACAATGGTGTGGTCTCAGTCGTAACAAACATAGGCAGTCATTGGCAGTCAAAGTAGCGCAACGAAGGCTTTCGCCTAGCGCACTATAGGCTGCCAAAGCACCCCCATAGTTTCTTTTTTTTAGCATGCACACGTTTATGTGCCAAGCGTGATACATTCCTGGGTAACCTGAGGAAATTGACTGTTCCATTGCATGATGTCTCTTGCATCATGTACCCTGAGGGCTCCCAAACTGAGTGGCAATCAGCGTCAAGATCACTCCTGAAGTTTTTAGAGGACACTGACCTTATGAAACAGTGGTAGAGACGCAATCATTCAGGTCAGTGACTCAGGCAGAGTGATTGCGGACAGGTCACTGTGAGGCTAATCCCACCTGTACATTCGCGGCATCACCACCACCTCACTTTCAGCCACCCCCTACTGTACTTGCCCTCTGTTGAGCACTGGCAATAACTCCATTTTATGGTTTGGTTTATTGGGGTTTAACGTCCCAAAGCGACTAAGGCTATGAGAGACGCCGTAGTGAAGGGCTCCAGAAATTTCGACCACCTGGGGTTCTTTAACGTGCACTGACATCGCACAGGAGACAGGCCTCTAGAATTTCGCCTTCATCGAAATTCAGCCACCGCGGCCGGGATCGAACCCGCGTCTTTAGGGTCAGCAGCCGAGCAGCAGCCCACTGAGCCACCGCGGCGGGGCCCATTGTATGGTACAGCATGATTAACTTTTTCCGTACCATGGGGGAAATGGCCATTTTCTGAAGGTTTCAGTACATTTTTTTTTTTTCAGTTAAAACTTTTGCATTCAATATTTATTGCAATACCCAAAAACAGAGCTGAATAAAGGTGCTTTCTATTCATATAAGTTTAAACAACAAATTGCATGTTGCAACAAAAAATTTTATTTGCTAAAAACGAGATTTTAGGAAAAAATTGAGCAACACTTGCAAAGACACACTTGTATTTAAAAAGAAAAAAATGTTAAAAATTTTCTGAAATATGCAAAATGTTTGTTACTCTATTGGCCATTATCGGCAAAAAAAAAAATCATTTCTATCTTGAATAGTATTCATGCTACAAAACAATAACTGGAAACCCTACAGTTGTGCATCGGAGTGCGGCCGCCTGTGTTTCAGGCTGGTTTCCATCATCATCGATGTGAAAACTCAATCTTCAGCGCCTTGCACCATTTACAGGCTCGTTGTTGCACAGGTCATCGATTAAATCACTCGCAGACTAAACGGAGTCCTGAGATTTGCTATGTTTTAGTGCGTGTGGCGGGCATGTGGAGGCTGCCAAGCGACATTGATGGTACCGAATCTTCGAACAAAACTTCAGTTCTCCGGCTACAAGCCAGATGCGCATCGTGCCTGTAAGCAACGTGGAAGGCTCCGAAGTCGAGCGGCGAAGGAGTCATCTGCGGGCAACATGGCGGGCAATGAGCGCAGGTCCGCGTCCTCATTTCTTCGCAGCGAGTCAGAAAGTGCCCCCTCGCGGGACAAAATAAAACTACATCGGAAACAAAACTTTGAATCCTTGCCTACAAGCTGTATGTGGAGCGTGGTGATTAGCAACGCAGAAGGTTCTGAAATCTGACCATGAAATCATCGTTAGCGGGCTAACGATGCTCAGTGGGCACGGTAGGGAAAGAGTTAAGGTCCCTAGTTTCCCGCAATTCTGCAAAAATCACAGATTTTAGCATTTTTTAACAGAATTTTGTGTTAGCACCCACATCCTCTTTTTAGATTCTAGTGTTGTTGCGGGAATGAGTCCCTTCTTTCCGTATCCCCACCCGCCTTCTCCTCTGCACTTGCACGCCGCACACATTGCCAAAGGATCGTTAAAAAGCTGGCTTCTCCTTTGGCTGCCAAGTCTGGTAGCGAAGGTCACTTTAGTTGCCTTCAAATGCTCCAAAAAAGAGAATTCACACTATATATTCATACCTTGATTCTGAACATAATGCTAGGTACATTGTGATGGAGTGTTTGATGTCTCCTTTGCAGTTTCACAATTTCTTTGTTCTCCATTCATGGAATTCAAACTTTTCTGCTGCAGAATGTTGAGACTTAAACGGAAGCTTAAATGGTTTAAAGTTATTCAAGAATTTGAATCTATGAAGCTTCTAAGTAAATCTTTTTAATTACCTTTGCACTAGAATTTAAAATGGTGACGTAATCATCGATTAAAACCGGAACAATGTTCAGGCTTGTCCTCACTGCATTCGACAATGTGGGGAAACTTGTTTGTCACTGAAATTTCAGATGTCCGCTGCCTTCGCCTGCTTGCTGCAGTGCTTCGAGTGATGCCACCAAACAATGCTTCCTGGGCTTCACCTTCGGTGGCATTTGTTTTCTTCCATGAAACAACAGTTTCTCTGCTGGAAACGTAGCGCCATCGTAGGTGACGTCATTATTGGGGGGCCTCTGCAGACCGTTGCCGTGCACTGCAGAGGAGCCTGAATGCCGACACTGCTTTATTCAGCGATTATGCCACCATTTCAAATGCTAGCGCAAAATGATTTCGCAGGCTTTGCCTTCATATTTCACACATTCGGCCCTTTTAAACTCTTCGAATTCTAAAACCTCTTTCGTTACTCTTTAAGCTTGATTACGCCTGGCTCAGGACAGGGCTAACTGGACATTATTATGAGAGGCCTTTGCTCCTTCACTGATGTACACAGGCCGATGCTACTCATGATGATAGCTGTGTTCCTTTTTTGTTTCATGCGCACAAGGAAGGCGAATGCTTTGTTCACAAGACAGACTTTGAGGCCAGGTTTTAGCATTGGGTGTGGCTGGCAACACTGCCACAGGTAACTGGCACATAGCGTGCACACTGAAATATCAATGAGAATTCTTCTGATGGCATCTGTTGCTGAAGCCTGGTTGGAAGCTTGGGCTTGAAACTACAGTGGAAGCACATGTTGTGTGGTCGCTATCTTTTGCGCTGGGAATTCTTTGAGAAGTGAAGTGTGTGCGCCCGCTAAGCCAGCAACCACTGTTGCTGTTGCGCACATCCCCCCCCCCCCGCCCACTGTGTGGACGCTCTCGTTCAAAGTCGATGAATGTGTTTGTGCTGCAGATGGCTGTCTACTTCTGTGCGGGGCGTCGGGAGGACCCGTTGTCGTTTGCGCACTATGCACTCAACGTGCCCCTCTACACGCACTTCACATCGCCCATCCGCCGCTACGCGGACATTGTGGTCCACCGGCAACTGGCCGCTGCCCTCGGTGAGTGCCGACGTTGGAGCGTCACTCCACTTCTCGGGTCTCGGTGCTGTCTAGTTGCCATAAGCAGTCATTTACAGTTGCTAAGCAGTTTTTCGGATTCTTTATGGAACATGAAAACGTCTGAACACTCTTGCAGTCCAAAAAATGAAATTTCACCACAAAAGTCTTATTACTTTTAACTTCTAATAGCTGATCTGGACAGGGTTAATTGGAGAGACATGGGAGAGGCCTTTGCCCTGCAGTGGGCATAGTCAGGCTGAGGATGATGAAGCTGATTTGGCAGTCGGTAGTTTTGTGCACATTCTGAAGCTTCACATGACTCAGTCTCACTGCGCATCATGTGCGCAGACAACAGGCGGCGACCACTGTGCGGGCTGGGACACTTTTTTTTTTTTTTTAGTTCCAGTGTAATCCATGTTCAGGTCAGAAGCTCAGTGTTATCACTGTCCGCATGTCACAGACAAACACACAGGCCGGCACGTAGTTGTGGAAAGCAAACTTGCCACTTTGGAAACTGCGCTGCGCTCACTGTACGGAAAGCCTGAAACGAAAAGGCACAGAGATGGCAGTAATGTTAAGAAAACTGACAACGGCCAATGCAAGCACTCTGTCGATGCTGGCCTTCGTATTTAGGTTTAGTGTCCAGAGCCGGAAGCCTATCTCAGAACTGGTGGTGCAGTATTGTATGCATTGTACGGTGGCTTGCGTATAATGAGAGGAATTCTGCCTTTCTTCCAAATGCCAATGTTGATGGTTCTGTGAAAGAACATTGGGAGCAGTGGTGCAGTTTGGCATTGATGTGAGCCCCTCACTTAGAAAAGGGCGGGCATCTTCTGGTTGTTGTTTCCGTGAAGCCATACACCTCCCACGTACTTGGGCACTGCCTTTTCGCATATTGAGGAAATGAAAGGACTTGGCATAGATGAGTGCTGCAAACTGCGACTGCTATTGAACTTTGTGCTGCAGACAATGTCTGAGTATTATACATAACTGAAACCACACGTTCGCAATATGCCAACCCATGAAGAAGCACAGTCCGACCCTTTTAAGAGGCTCTCTTTGAGCTTGTTCCACTTTATTTGATCAAGTTTACACATTTTATGCTAGCTTGGGTTAATGGTGGTGGTACTAGGGAGAGCGCAGATGAGGTCTGAAAAATGAAGTATTAGTTGCGTTCAAAATTTCATCGCTCTTATACAGTCAAGTCCACTTATAACAATACTGGTTATAACAATATATCGGATATAACAATGGTCGGTCATGGCACCATCAGCTTTGCCATGTGTTCTATGGTAAAATAAACTGCTTATAGCAATGCTGTCAAGGCACATTATTGGTTATAACAATTAAATCTGGTAATTGAGTGTCAACCATTACAGAAAAAGAAAAGAAATGCTACAACCACACCAGCAAAACCATGCTTACAACACAAAAGCGCGCATGTGTGGGGCCGACCAGTGGACTAAGCTGGTGCAGCAACGCCACGAAAGCAAAAGAGGCAGGCGTCATCGCGTCAGGAGAGCTGCTGCATTGCTGCATTGGCTACGCAGGCCATGCGTACCCCCAATCAGTTGGTGCAGCGCGCGTGCATGCAGCCAGCGCGGTTTTTCTCTTGTCAGCTGTCACCGCACCCTTGGTTCTGCATGCTTCTTGAATTTCCCATAAGAATAGCTTCCAGAAAGCCGGCTTGATTCCTGTGACGTGGAGGTGCGCAAAGCTCCCGGTGGCGCAGTGATTGGTCATCGGTGAACGTTGTTCCGGTTCCCTCAAGTTCGATTTAACGAGCTTTTACAGGCATTAGAACAATCAAACCCCTCTGGGTATTTACTGTCAATAAATGCTCTGAAGTTTGTCATCCTTTCTTTTTTTTCGGCACAACCCTGTTATAACAATTATTGGTTATAACAATGGTATTTCCATGGCACTTGAATATTGTTATAAGTGGGCTTGACTGTACAGTGGGTATATGGAGTATGTCGTGGTGCTGCGGAGGAGTCTGAATAATCAAGCATGTCCGAAAAATCTGGGTCTGGGTTTTCTGTTGGCGACTGTAAACCTCAACCTACCGTGCCGAGCACAAACCACGGCACAGAATGACACAACACAAACACTTGTGTCATGTCAGTCTTGGGCCATAGTTTGCACTTGCGAGTGTAGGATTAGCTACCGTGTATGACTGACTAGCCGGCATCAATGCGATGCCCCAGGGAAGCGTGTCCCAGAGAAATGTGCTCTTATACATTCGGTGGGCACAGGTGAATTGCAGCTGCCAACTGCTTTTTGGACCTCTGTCAAGCGCGCAAAAGAAAGTGCACTCGCCAAAGTGCGCACTCATATCGGAGTGCATTCACAGAACGCACTTTGAGGGCAGAGTGCGTAGTCTCGCCAGCAGCGACTTCGAAGACACGATGTGTATATTGCATAAAAAGTACTTACAACTTTATTTTGCATGTTATAACACTGTTTTTAGAAAAAATTCATTCGTTATAGCTACAAGCGAAACAACAAAACAAAGGAACGAGATCAAATGCAACATCACTGCCCTCCGCAATCTTGTTTGTTGTCAAATTTCTGGATATTCTTGGCTGGTCTTCGCTTTTCTTCTATTTCTATTTTTTTTTTATTATTAAAAACTGTTGAACCTTGTTTTATTTGCACTATCACGTTAAACAATCAATTATTATGAGTCCTTTTTCTTTTCCACTGACCTCTTCAGAAATTTCGCCGATTTTCAGTCGCCATTTTTTTTTTTTTTACTACGAATGCACTTTGCTTTCCCGTTTAGCACCGCATAGCCCAAAGTGTCACTCGGGGTGCCAAAGCGCACTCCCCGTAAGTGCACTTAACTTGTACGCTTGACAAGGGTATTAGACTCACTGGGAACCAGAGGAATGTTCGAAAAATAAAATTTATTGAGAAAAAAAACTTGTTACTTCAACTTATGATTGCAAAGTCGCCATATGAAATGTGTTGGATAGTTTTATGCAAACGCAGGTGCTTCTTAAAGTAAATTTTGCCACGCATCATGTGCACAGGTAACGAACAATGACAGCAACTGCTTTCGTAAGCTCGTTGTTCGATGGCTGTTCTACCTTCTGTATGTCACCTATGCTTGGAACAGGGTCCAGGTGTGAACGTGAATGCATTGCAATGGGCACTGTGCTGAACCTGTCGTGTGGAGGGCACTAAACAGAAAGGCAGAGTTTGCAAGGCAGAATTGTCGTACTGGCCTTTGTACTAACTGGGCTGATCGGTGTGGCTCTTTCTTTCTCCCCCCCCCCCCCCCCCCCCCCCCCTCTTTTGAGTGCAGGCTGTGGCCCTGAGGTGGAGGCCAGCATCGATCAGCTGCAGGCGGTGGCGGACCACTGCAACGACAACAAGTACAAGGCCCGCACGGTGCAGGAGATGAGCACGGATCTGTTCCTGCATGCCTTCGTGGAGCAGTGCGGCTCCTTCGTGGACCGGGCCATGGTGGTGGCCGTGCTGGAGCACGCCTTCGATGTGCTGGCACTCGGCATCGGCATGGTCAAGCGCGTCTACTGTGATGTGAGGGCGCTTTCCTGCTCCGTTGTGCAGGGCATTCAATCCCATCACCGGAGTGGGACATGCAACACTACTCTGGAGACAACTCTGATGCTTGCACTGTGGCTTCCGAGATGCTTAAATGGGGCAGAATAATTCATCGGCATGTCTGAGCAGCAATTAATGGTCATCTCCAATGAAACATTACTTTGGCTAAATGTCTCTTGTTGGGATTGACATGTCATAAAACAAATTGTGGCGAAGTCCTTGAGTACAAGTACTGTGGTTACAAGTGTTTATTAAAAGGTTCTGTAGCAGATGAGGCAAGCACCTGGCAGGGTGTTGTGAAGTGAGGAGACTTGCTGGATATGACGTAGGTATAGAAAACTGATAGCCCCCCCTCAACCGTCAAAACAGTCCTATTGAGAGTAAATGAAAAACAGTTGGTGTGAAGTGAAGGACTCGAGGCTGAAATGCCACTTGGGAGTCCCAGGTTTCACTCTGTGTGAAATTTCATCAGAGATTACCATGCTGAAAAGCTGTTCAGCCATTCGAGGCACGAACTTGAATGCCACTAATGGACACACATGCCGCGTGCATTTGTGAATTTTGGCAAACGGTGAGCATCTGTAGGAACGGGGGCAAACGGGGGCGATCTGTATTCTTTCACGTGGCACTCTGATAGGGTCCTTGCCTAGGTCATCACGAATTGACAGTCCACATCGCCTATGGGTGCTCCGGCCAAAAAAGCAGTTTTCGCAAGCGTAGATGACACGAAGCAAAATTAGTCCCTCCTCGCTTCTTCGCTGGTGTGTTTGTTCACAGTGCTATAAATTCATGCGGTCAGCGTTCACTTTCTTCACAGTACATACTTGTAAAACATGCCCACCTGCTATGGTTGCTATGGGCACCAGCTAGCCACCAAGAAGCATAAATGCCACTCATTCTTTTATTGGTGTTTTTACTTTTAAAAAAAAAATCGCAGTTGCATTTATGGGCCGAGAATTGGCCCTTAAATCCGCAAAAAAAAAAGTGTGACCCTGACACGCGTTTATACGGTAACTTGGATTTTTAAACAGCTGTTAGTGAGGGTGATGGCAAAGGAGGGTAAGCAAGTTTTCTGAAGTGAGGGTGAGGGAGGAAAAGTAAAAATGAGGGCCTTTGCCCACCTCTGGCCCATTACATGGAGCTCACAGATATGCATGTTTCAGTGGTCGGGGGGTGTTGGGAAATAGAGAAACTTCGGAATATTCGGGAATTCACCACATGGAGGTTCGTTACATCCAGGTTTAGCTCTGTACCAGGAGTTTCTGGTAAGCCTGCCGCTAATGTTTTAAGTTAGGTTTCTTGAGATTCAAAGACGCTTTTTGTGGCATAATGACATTAGTGTTGGTGAACACCAGAAAGCAGTCAAATCATGATGACTAGTAAAGTGATTCAAAAAATCATGTTAACTAGTAAAGGGCTTCAAAAAAATGGGTTGCGTGCTTTGAGGAATCACTTTTTCATTTAGGGCAAAAGGCAGGAATAAGAGCCAGGGTGAGTGAACATAGTCTGGCATGCATTTGAAGCATGCATTTGAAGATTATAAAGCATCAGCTTTATAATCAAGTCAAGCTTAGAATGTATAATGCGTGATATATGTACTCTCCATTTGAATGCATCACATAACAAAGCACTCAGTACCTGACATCAAGGTCAGGATATTTACAGCTGGCTGGAGTTCATATTGTTGACATGTGTTCGAACACATCTCAGTGGCAGTGTAAATGATCGATTGGCGAACCATTGGTCAAGCTTTAAGGGGTGGACGAGGGTCTTAAAACTGACCTTTTTATTTGTGGCTAAAATCTGATGAAATTTTGCACACAGATGTGTTTCTCTCTTCTGATTTCAAAAATGTAGTCATAATTGAGCTTGTGGTCATAGATCAAAAGTTATCTTAAATTCTAGAGTGTAATTAGGTAATTTCTTACACAGCTTTAATGAACTCTCAATGCATTTTGTTGCTTTTAATTGCATGAATTGATAGCCAGCAAATTCCCATACCCGATGACATTCTTACATTTTTGGTTTAGGCCACGTATAAATAGCAATTTACAATTAGCTTAACGAGTTGCCGTGTAAAATAGTGTGACCTCTTACTCTCGACATAGTATGTCAGGATGACATGCCTTTAGAGAAAAACGAAGAATGTCACTGGGTGTGGGAACTCTCTGGCTGTCAATTCATGTACTTAAAAGCAACAAAATGCAATGAGAAAGTTCATTAAAGCTGTGTAAGAAATTACCTAATTACACTCCAGACTTTGTAAGATCTAAGACCACCAGCTCAAATATGATTACATATTTGGAATCAGAAGAGAAAAACACATCTGTGTGCAGAATTTCATGAGATTCTAGCCATAAATAAAAAAGTTAGTTTTAAGACCCTCGTCCCGCCTTAAATGTCTTGGAGGACGGCTGGCATAACATGTAGCACGAGGGGGCTACTTCAAAGCACGCCACAAGGGTGACCAGCTAGTGGTCCAGCCCTGACTGCTCAGCAGCACCTTTGTCCCACTGTGGGGTCTCTGAGAGCCCCCTGCCCTGTGTGTGTCTCTCCCTGTGCAGAAGCTGGGACTGAGGGACTTCACCCACTCCATGGAGGGCGGCCGGCACTCCCTGGAGCTGTACTACCAGTCGGCGCGCTCGCCGGATGAATGCGTGGCGGTCCACGTGGGCGTGTTCGAGCTGCTCGACATACTTATCACAGCCGTGCCCAACGACCCCCTCAAGTACCAGGTGAGCTGGGCGCGGTTGCATCTGCCACTGCTCTTCCTCTCTTAAGCGCCTTTTCCTCGTTCACGCTGCTTACAGCTACGGGATGACACGCGTGCCTGTTGATCTGCGCCTTTGCTTTGCCAGTGCAGTAGAATCCCATTGGTGTGTTCCCCTGGTTTTATTTATTTAATTATTTATTTACAAAATACTGCGGACACTGAGTCCAAGCAGGCCTGGGTGAACAAGTCAATCAAGAGACAAAAAAAAATGCAACATTTCAAAAAAGAACACAATATAGTAAGAATTGGTTAAAACTCATGGGACAGTGGTTTAACTAGCCGATTCCAATCTGTTATTGTGCATGGGAAAAAATTAAAACTTGTGTCTGTTCTGGCTAATATAGGGGTTAGAGAACTGGGATGGTGTTGACGAGTTTGTCTGGTTGGTGCCGGCGTTAAGTATGATGAGGGATCCAAACCAAGTTTGTTATGTAATAAGAGAGAAATAAATTCTAACCTAAGCTTTCTTCGCCGATGTTCAAGTAGTTCAATTTTATTAATCTCCATTAAAGTGGTTGGGGAGTCAGACCTTGCATATTTATTAAAAATAAACTTGACGGCTCTTCTCTGTATTCTTTCCAGATTTTTATGCGAAGCATACTACTTTAGCTACCACTTCAGCCCTTCACCGTGGTTATGCGCCTCCAAATCACGTGATACATGATGTCACATCACGTGACACGATGACGTCACGACAGTGGAGAAACGGGGGCCCACCTCGCGCCGTTGCTGTGGTTGTGCGCCTCCAAATTACGCGACACGATGATGCTTCGCATTCTCCAGGCTTAACCGAGTTAAGCCTCAGCCATTTTTTACGTTAGATTTAGTATACGGGTCCCACACTATGCATGCATATTCGAGTTTAGGTCTAATTATTGAAGAATAACAAAGTAGCTTAATGTTAGAAGGAGCATTTTTTAGTTTATGTCTTAAGCAGCACAATTTTCGAAATGCAGCAGAGCAGATATTGTTTATGTGCAAGTTCCACGATAGATTGCCACTTATGTTTACTCCTGGGTATTTGTAGTTGGATACTTGTTAAACAGGGAGAGAGCCTAATTTATATGTGTAGCTATGAAGTATGGTTTTTCGGGTTATCGGCATTTCAGGAGCTTAGATCCACTGTGCCTACTTTTAAATATTGCATCTCCACTAGCTGCGTCTGTCTGTTCAATTTGGGAATTGAGTTAAATTGTGGGGTCATAGTAAACGCAGGCAAAAAAATTTATCGATTTGTGGAGATATATTTCGTATTAGTGGGTAGTATACAACTAGCAGCAAAAATCTGCAGAACTGCATCACCATGCTATCGGACTTTGCGCTACTGGCGTCGGGAACTTGCTGTGCGCATGTGCGTCCTTGTGTGCTATCAGGCACAGCTTTTTCCTCGCTTTTAACAAACAAGCATTATTTCCCGCAATAAGGTGCTGCCCGCTGCAGGCTTGTGTGGAGTCCGTTGTACCCTTGTCATAAGGTGCCTGCAGAAAAGTGAGGTCAGAGTACATGCTGCCCTCTACTCAATGACAATGCAACACCAGTACCGTATTTACCTGTATACAACATGACCACGAATGTAGCGCAATGGGGCAGTTTCAGGACCCACCGCGGTGGCTGAGTGGTTAGGGCGCTCATCAACTGAGCCGAGGTACCCGGGTTCAAACCCGTCTTGGGTGAGGGCAAAAGGCATGTAGTAAAAGCTCGTTAATTCGAACTTCACGGGACCGGGAGAAAAGTTTGAATTATCCGATGTTCGAATTATCGAATGGCCGCGAAAAAACCGGCAAGAACCATTTGCATTAAGGTATATGTCCCGTATTTACTCGCGCAACGAACCCACTCGCATAATTAACCCACCCACCCATCCTCCGATTTTTGCCAAAGAATTTGAAAAAAAAATAAAAAAAATGCGTCCCTCCGTTTCGCGCTGTCACGGTCCACAATTCATTTCTTGGCGGCGCACCAAGATGCTGTGCAGCGATAACATCACGGTGTGTTTACTTTTGGCGTTAGCTCTAGCAAGGGGGGAAGCAAACTTGGCAGAGTGCCAACACTTGCCGGGTTGTGCAAGCCTCGTTTTCAGTACGTTCGCCTTATCGTGCCATGGGCGATTGGGGCGGACGCCGTCTACTGCCACTCAATCATTGGAACGTGCGATAGCAGCAGCAAAAGCCTTTTGCAGCGCACGATGTTAAAAGCCGGCGTCATGATCGCGGCGGACCGCGTACTTCCGTTGGCGACTGAGGGGGTGGAAGGATATGGACGACACTCGCAAAGAAAAAAAAAGTTTTTCGCACGTAATAAAGCACCCGTCCGCAGTCATACAGGCGTTAGCTAGGACCGCGCCGACAGTACTTATCCGTATTTCCGAATTAACAGGGCTCGAATTAACGAGTATTTAGTTGCGAGTTCCGGAGGTTGCGCAGAAAAGAGGATAGGCAGCCGCCACCGCCGCCGCCAACCCCTACTCTCCGGTGCCGCCGGCCGCCGCGCCGGTGATGGCGCCATGTAGGCTTTAACCACTCATCCACGGTTTTATCTGGTTCCATCTTCTGTCCCCGTTTAGGACTTGGGCAGCCTCTAACTATGCGGAGATGCTTTTTTTTTTCTTTTTTTGGCGACGTGCTGTGCGCCAAGCCGCTCAGGCGCGGCGGCGCGTAGTTCGAATTATCCGTAGCGGAACCGATTCGCTTTCGAATTAACGGGCTTTTTTATACACAGATCTGTATGGAGCTTGGCCGGACCAAGCAGTGTAGTTCGAATTATCCGAAATTCAAATTATCGAGGTTCGAATTAACGAGCTTTCACTGTACTGTGGGATGTCAGTGCACATGAAGGATCCCCAGGTGGTTGAAATTGTTCTGGAGGCCTCCACAACCTTCCTTTCTTCTTTCAACTCCCTCCTTTATCCCTTCCCTCATGGTGGGGTTTTGTGCACCCAGATATGTGAGACAGTTACTGCACCACTTCCTTTCCTCAAAACCAAATTTTTCAGCTTCAGGCCTCATGGCAGTGAAAAAAATATATATAACGCAAATCAGTTTAAGCTAACTACAGTAAAACCTGGTGGATGGGTTCTTGGTTCACAAGATTTCCTGGTTTGCTCAAAATCGCTGACATTAAAAATGTCCCATAGAGTTGCACTGTATTTCTCACTGTTGATACGTTCCAGGGTAACTCGATTTCCTGGCTACTGCGTTTACAAAATTTCTTCAAATTGTGGTCGTATAATACATTTATTGACCAGCCACGCCTGAGCAAACATACATTGGGCTGAACATGGCACACGACTTGAAGAGCTGGAATGCAGCAGCAGGCAACGCTTCGGAAGCTACGGAAGTAGTGCGTCCACCAAAAACGTATTACTCCGCGAAGTTTCATTAGTCCGTCTCGAAACCTCGGTTAGTGTCTGGAAGAAAACAAAGCGCAGTATAAAACAGTGGCAGCGCTGAAAGTCACGGTCGAAGCTCTGAGGTGCTCAGTGTTTGGGCCCTCTGGGTGTAATTTTCATTGAGTGTGTACTACTTTTTAGGCACACATGTAGTAAGGGCAGGACGAAAATGTTACAAGAAGTAAAACGAAGTCCTGGAGATTGTCATTCACAGCACTTAACATCTGTCTCAACGAAATATGCTTATGTTCACTTTAGTTGTAGGGCGAACTACTTTTTGGGTGTGGACTTATCCTGCGAGCAGGTGCTCTAGCTTTGGCAGTGTTGCTTGCTATGTATGAAACGGGCTATAGGTACAAGGAGAATACCCGCCGCGGTGGCTCAGTGGTAAGGCGCTCGTCTACCGAGCCGGAGTACCCGGGCTAGAACCCGAACGCGGCGGCCGCGTTTCGATGGAGGCGAAACGCAAGAGGTGCCCCTGTGCTGTGGGATGTCAGTGCATGTTAAAGATCCCCAGGTGGTCGAACTACCACTACGGCACCTCTTTCTCTCTTTCTTCTTTCACTCCTACCTTCCTCCCATTTACGCTGAGATATGTGAGACAGATACTGTGCCATTTCCTTTCCTCAAAAACCAATTTACCAATTTGCAAGGAGACCAAGCACCATCACCACCAACGAGAGTATAAAGCCTCTACTGACTCTCTCCCTGATACGCTTTGCTTCAGTGATCACGACGACAAAAGCACTGCCTGGAAAGCTGGTGGCACGTTGCCACTGTGCGGCAATTTTGGCCATAGACTGCCATAGAGCCGAGTGTTAACATCATATTGTGTGAAAGACTGTTTGCTTTTCTTTCTTTTTTTCTTTTTGTTCTTGGCTTAGCAGTGCATTACACTCCACGGCCCACCCGTTAAATAGGGTAAAGCCGCCATCACTATCACCAGCATTTGGGAGAGCAGTTTTTGTGGGGACGCAGCACGAAGAGGAGAAACAGTTAGGTTTCTTCGCGGCGCATAAAGGCAAAGGGGCGAAGCATCTACGAACTGCAGCGGTGTGCTTACATACAAGCAGGCCGTATTTGGGGAGCACTGCTTAAAAAGCAAAAAGGCAGCAACTGTCAGCTGCTGCTGTGGGTTTCCTGCAGTACTTAGGTGCAAAGGGGCAAAGCATCCAAGAATGACAAGAAAAAGATTGCGGTTACTGTCGTCATTGCTGTCGTTGCACCGGATGCTTTGCAAAGTTCCTGACTGAATTGTGCGAGCACTAGAAAAGCATCTGTTCAGATCTGGTGCCAAGAAATGCCAACTGACATTTTTATGAAGTGAATTTGCCAATAAATGTCTTTGTACCTCATTCAGCAGTTACATTCTTCAAAATTAGGCGGTTTGGATCGTACGTTTTCCCGGATAATACATTTTCTTCCCCAGCGTTTACGTATCAACAGAGTTTTACTATACGGCCGAGGCGTCGAGGGCCCGGAAAAAAAAATGGAGGCAGCAGCAGAACTGCGGAGGGAAATGGATACGTTAAGCGTGCTCCAGGGTGGTAACACACGCATTACCACTGTCGGGAGCCTGTGAAACTAAAGCAGGCATATGCTTTTAATAACTGTTGTGCAGTGGCAGACTGGGTTGCTCTCCATGATTGCCAGTCTTCAAACTGTCAAGTGCTTTGTTGTTTATTCTCTGAGCCAAGTGAAAACTGATGGTGGCGGTTGTCAGGGCTGACGCACTGTGACATGTTGTGCAGGTTGTTCTCAAGCCTCCCCCCGACACAGTGCCCCTGACGCCTGCACCAAAGTGAGTGGTTGTTTCTACTTTCAGGGGTGGCAGGGGTGCCCTATAGTAGCACGTATGTAACGTCATTGTTTGTTGTTCCTGATTGGCCGCTGGGGGGGAACAGCCCGAGGTGCTAGATTTGTGCAGCATTTTTGTGTGAACCAAGAGGATGGGTAATCTTGCCATTGCAGTGCACTTAATGAAACTCAAAGCTTGCTGGACTGCACAGTAAAAAAGCATGCAAAATAATGTGCACTGAAAGGGGCTCTGAAAGGGGTTCTAGCAGAGTTACGGTATGCCTGTGATCTTAAAGAACGCCGCTTCGCGAATATCCTCCAGCAAGAATTCTTTTGATGGGCTTGTAGAAGCTGAGTTGTCTGTGGTCAAAAATTTGAATGTAAGCGTCGTCGCACCTTTCCCTCTCCTCTCGTCACTTTTTGCACGCTGGAAGGTCGGCGCTCCTCCACCGGCCCCCACCAGGGGGGTGGAGTTTCCAGATCCGTCGGAGCTACGCCTCTTATTGGCCGCGGTCGTGGTAGCTGCCCGACATGGGAACGAATCTAAGCAGTAGCCATCTCTGAGCAGGTGTACACAGGAGCGGTGCAAGCATGAAAAATTTGGCTAAAAGGACTCTCCAACTTTCGCATGTGATTATGGGTTCTCTGCTGCGTGTACAAGTGTATTCTTTGACTCAGGTGTTCGTGACAGCACAGTGTAGTGATTGAGCAAGTTGATGGGCTCCCCTCGGAAGATGCTTCAGAGCCCCTTTAAGGGGATTGTGCTTCAGCCCCTCCAGTGCGCTCGCACAGTGTAAAACGGGAAAGCGGAGTGCATTCGTTGGTACAGAAAGGGCAGCTGGCTAAAAAGGAAATTTCTTGAAATGACAATGTGTAAGCGTAACCTTCAGAATTTCTTCTTTAGAGCAGTAGAGCACGTCACAACGAGCGTAACTTAATTTTTGGCCACGGCCGTATTAAATTTGAGGTATGGTAATAGTGTAGTAAGTCAAGACAAGCTCCTAGCACTTTCCGAATCCAGACAACATAGCAGGCTACAGCGCCTGTTAATGATGTGTTGTTTTGCTGGTCGCTTTCACAAAACCATTGCTTAAATAAAAATATACCGTATTTTCCGGTATATAAGACGCGGCTTTTTTTCAAAAATCTTGCTGGTGCGTCCTATACAAGGGTGCGTCTTATATGCGACTTTTTCTGTTTTTTTTTTTTTTTTTTTTTTTTTTTGAGTTCAAAAATTACTCAGGTCCATGTTCAAGCTTTTTTCACCGAAAAAACATCACTACCAATGACGCGGTTTTAACACGGTTAATACTTCAATACGGGGACCACCGAGAGCAACTTTATTATTAAACGGTGGGGATGACGACTTCCGGAATCATAAACCCGCGATCGTTTCGCAGGCCCCAAGCAAGAGTAATGTGAAATGCCAAAAGATGGCGACAATCGCTTTTCTCGCCATTGTCAAGACAAGCCGGCGTTTCTTTCAGTCACCCTTTGCAACTTTGTTTGCTCCGTGTATGTAGTGCGAAGAAAATGTTTCAGCTGGGTCGCCTCCAGAAATGGGCGTGCTTTTTGATAGCACATCTTAAGAACAAGACTTCGAAGGTTTTAAGTTAATATAAAATGTTCTTATGGACATAAGGAGAGTTCCTTCGTTCTTTTTTTCTTTTTTTGCTAAAACGTGGGCGGGTATGGCGTGAGTGTTGCCTTTTTCGATCACTTAGCAGTGCTTAAGAACTTCTCACAGGTAAGGTGCATTTTGCAATGGTCGCACAAGCATGTTTAATTAAGCCTCACTAGCCTAACTGGGTAAATTGGGATGCGTCTTATACACGGGTGCTTCTTATATACTAACTTTTTTCAATGACAGCCTGCATATATGGGGGGTGCGTCTTATACAAGGGTGCGTCTTATACACCGGAAAATACGGTATGTAACAGAAAAAATGAACTTACTTATATGTGCATTTGGTATGTATTGCATTTTATGCCCAAAAAATCACTGCCGTCGAGACTACATGCTCGGCCCTCAAAGTGTATTCTGTGAACGCCCTCCAACCTGAGTGCACTCTCTGGCAAGGGCACTTATTTGTGCTGTTTAACTGTGCTAGAGCTCGTGGCCATGCACAGACCGGCCAAGAATTGTCAGTTACTCTTCTGCCGCACTGTTGGCTAAGAGTCCAGGCAAACTCGAGTGCAGCTCATGTCCCTTCTTGTGGTGTGGCAAACCCTGTAAAATGGGCTTTTAATAGCAGGGCAGTGCCACTTTGTACAGATAACAGCAGAGCCAGACACTTTTTCTGCGCAAAAAGCCCCTGTAGTGCACAGTGGCAGTGCACATTAAGAGACTCGGGTGGTTGAAATCAGTCCGGAGTTCCCAATGTGGCATCCCTCATGGCCACCCCTATACAGTTTTGGGTGCTGGTTGTGAAAAAACTTTTTCAGTGCCCCTAGTCGGGAGCATGCAGCTTTGCGACGTTGAAACTCTAACGCTTACCTTTTTCTTTTTTTTATATCGGGAATTCCCAAACATTCAAAAATGTTTTGCAGCAAGAATAATGTTCGTGTATTATTTTGTTCAAAAGTTATAGCCAACTGTCGAACAGGTGGTGAACAGTTCTGAAACCGAAACTGATGAGGTTTGGTAACAGAAAATGATAGCTCAGCGATAATCAGCGGCGTATATTGAAAATTTTCTGTTTTGTTTTAGTCTGATATGTAAAAGATTATTCAAAGGCAATTTCTAAGGCTTTGTGTGCGCTTTACGCTATCGCTTTGAATGCCACAGGATCTGTCCTTCAATGATGGCAGCAGAAGTACAGCAGATATTTTGAGGGAAGCAGGCATCGAATCTGGCCACCACCCTCTCGTAGCATGTTGCACCAGCGACCAGTACCGTGTGAAGAAGGCCCAGCGTCAATCAACGGGCAAGGCAAAACATCTCCGCAAGAAAAGACGGGCAGCAACAAATGCCATAAGAGAGCTCGTGTCAGCTAAGGAGGGCCCTAGCTATGAACCTGGAGGATTTTAACTTCCTAGGGCGTGATGATCTTGTTTCCACAAGGATTGAAAAACATTAATCTTGTTTTCCTCAAAACTTTATTTCTCGCACTTTCGTGTTGTGCAAACAGTGACAACTTCCAAATCAATAAATATTTTTCAATGAAACTTTGCACGCTCTTTCCTTTGTTACTAGCCTGTGCAATGAACTAGGATAAATGAAATCGAATGGTGAGTTTTGATATAATCATATTTTATGTCAAGGAATGTAGGCAAAAATGACACATTTTTTGTTTTCTGTAGCGTTTTTGCTATAACTTTTTTCTCAACTATCGGATGGCAAAGATCCTAGTTGCTTGCACAGTATGGTTAGTTGGCTAACTCTGTGCTGAAAAGTTTACAATTCCTGCTCTTCATTCACTAGTTATGAGTGTTTGCATAACAGCCATGTTTGGGCAATTTTTTGTGAATAATAAATGCCAGCATGGCTTTTTTCACTCTTTTTTGCTTTTGAATATCATATAAAATGGTGCTCTATAAAGTAAATGTGAAATAAAAATTTAATGGTCAAAATTTTAAAAAATTTTGAAAAAGGTGGCGACATACCTTAAGGGTATTAATAGTAAAGTAGTGCCGTTTAACCATTAATCTCCTTCAGTGCCATCCCCAAGAATGAGCGCTGCCTTTTTAAAGTCACTGAGGTCACTGATGTGTGTCCTTCCTTTTTCTTTGCTTACGTGCAGTTTCAGAAAAGAAGACAGGGGGGCCAAAGGGCGGCAGAAGCGGTGAAAGTGCACCTGTGGCCCCCAGGATTGGCGAAGATGATGAACTTGTGGGTGCCGGAAACAATGAAAATGGACTCCTGTTGAAATTCTTTCTCTCTGTCCAGCTTTTGCTGTTTCTTTTTTTTATTTTGCATGACTGCGGCTTTGAACGCTGCCTCTCTGATGCTGTTTATTTTGCGACGTCGCTTTTTGAGACTCAAATGGACTTTACCGTGGGCTGTGCAGATTGTGATTAGGACAAATAAAAGGCTTTATTTCATACACCCGTTGGACTGCTGTTGTCAGTTTTCTTTGTGTGTGTTTATGCAAGCAGTGATCACAAGCTCTCTTTTGTGGTGTTGTGAGTCCTCAGGAACAACAAAAAAACATGGTTGCTCTTTAGAGCCTTGAAGTTAGGTTGATCCATTTTTACTTAGCCAGGTTGATTATAGCAGTTATCAAATATTACGTTTTGGAATGCAGTGAGCAGTGTGTGCAAAGCACAGTGCAGTTAAGGGGGGACGAGGGTCTTAAAACAGACCTTTTTATTTGTGGCTAGAATGTCATGAAATTTTGCACACAGATGCGTTTTTCTCTTCTGATTTCAAAAATGGTCATAATTGAGCTTGTGGTCTTAGATCAAAAGTTATCTTAAATTCTAGAGTGTAATTAGGTAATTTCTTACGCAGCTTTAATGAACTCTCAATGCATTTTGTTGCTTTTAATTGCATGAATTGATAGCCAGCAAATTCCCATACCCGATAACATTCTTACATTTTTGGTTTAGGCCACATATAAATAGCAATTTACAATTAGCTTAACGAGTTGCCGTGTAAAATAGTGTGACCTCTTACTCTCGACATAGTATGTCAGGATGACGCCTTTAGAGAAAAACTAAGAATGTCATTGGGTATGGAAACTCTCTGGCTATCAATTCATGTAAATAAAAGCAACAAATTGCAATGATAAAGTTCATTAAAGCTGCGTAAGAAATTACCTAATTACATTCTGGACTTCGCAAGATCTAAGACCACCAGCTCAATTATGATTGCATATTTGGAATCGGAAGAGAAAAATGCATCTGTGTGCAAAATTTCATGAGATTCTAGCCATAAATAAAGTTAGTTTTAAGACCCTCGTCCCCCCTTAAGTTTTGATGTCTCATTTTAGTCTCTGGAATGGAAGTTGGTGCTATCTTGAGGTTTGTTTCAGTGTGCCACTAGTTAAGGTTAACCAGATAACAGCACTTGCCGGATTAAGGAATCCAGATGGTGCTGTTATTTGGGCGTTTCAAGCTGAAAGCATTTCTGATAATGAAAATGACAGTGTTTTTGTTCAAAGAACAGTATGTACGGCTGCAGCCAAATTATTATGGAGCATGCTTCAGTGTTAGAAATTTTTTCACGTGTTCCGTAGAGAAGGTATGGTTTCTTGGCTTAATATGCAAGTGCATCTCTGGATTGTACTGACATGCATTATTTCCTCATTTTTGTCGGGTATGGCATGACAGAAGTTTGACCACCAAAGCATGCTCCGTAATGTGTCCAGGACTGTACATCCACCTCCTCCACTTGTGCAGAATGAGACCAATTGGTAACTATAGCTAATTGAGAGAAGCCACAGAAACCAAGGGGCACAGGGGCACATGTGACCGGACGCGTAATTCGGAGGTCGTGGGTTCGGATCCCACCGGCAGCATGTGGTTGTTTTTTCTTCTGCTTTTCTAATCAATTACCTTTAAGCGATAACATATTCAGTAATATTCTAAATTGATCAACACCACAAAATAAATTAAAAAAATCCCCTGTGGCCCTTGGTTTCTGTGGCTGTTGGCTTCTCTCATATTTATAACGAGCCCCTCATTCCCCTTCCCTTGTTTGCTTTATAGCTAATTGAGTGAGGTTTGTGCTTGCATCATGGACATAAAAGATTTGTGCTGATATGGTTGCTACAGTTTAAAACAGGCTGAATGTTGTACAAGAAATGATGGAAGCACGAATTGTCTAGTAGGGGGGTGACTTAGCAGACATGTTTAGGGATAGGATGTCTGGACTGTTGTCGATGCCATCTGAGCAGTTATGGATATAGGCTGCATGATTAACCAGAACTCATATTTGCACATGCAGTGTAATAAGGTGTAACGAAACCTGCTGTGTTGGCTGATGCAGAGCAGCCCTGAACTGCTTAGCCGAAGGTCACAGAACAGAACCCAACTAATGATGGCCGCATTTCGAGCAAGGTTAAACGCAAATATGCCCATGTGCTTATGGGTGTTGGTGCAGGTTAAAAGAACTGGGGGTCCTGTTCATTCTGGAACCTCGCTGCATCGTTTTTTTGTAGCCCTAACTATGACAGTGCCCCCTCCCTATGAGCTTCACTAAATAATTATTTGCACTAATGACAGGAAAGGGGACCATAAGGTGCAGCTGAATTGAGGCAAAGAAGCGTGTGCTGCTTGCAGAAAAGGCCAGTAGTGAACCATGACGAAATTTTGATTTTTTAGGAAAGGAAATTGTCTGGGTGTGGAAGGAAGAGGTGCTGTAGTGGAGGGTTTCAGAACAATTTCGGCCACATGGGGATGTTTAACGTGCACTGACATCGCGCAGCACACGGGCGCCTTTTGCGTTTCGCTTCCATCGAAACACGGCTGCCGCGGCCGGGTTCGAACCCGGGTACTACAGCTCGGTAGACGAGCGCCTTAACCACTGAGCCACCGCGGCGGGTAAGCGCGCAGAAATTGAAAACTGGTTTTTAGGGAACGAAATGACGGGGTGTCTGATTTATCTAGGTGGACACCCGAACCGCGCCGTAAGGGAAGGGAGGAAGGTAGGAGTGAAAGAAGAAAGAGAGAAATAGATGCCGTAGCGGAGGTTTTGTGGTGGTAAAAAAGTGGAGGGTTCAGTGGCGCACTAACTGTCTCGCCGTGAGGGAAGGAAGGCGGGAGTGGCGAGCTCCGGAATGAATGAATGAGCTGTTTATTTAGAAAAGGAGGCTCTTGTTGGGTTGTTAAGGGAGGGAAAAGTAGGGGGTCTATTGATACATGAAAGGGCAGCATATGGGTGGCCTAGCCACGCTTTACACTGCTTTGAGGCCACTTAACATTTTTGCTAACTATTTTCAGAGCCTTAAATTTATTAAGGTTTAATGCCTCATACTGTCGTTATCAGCCGTGTCGGCAGGTGTGTCCGCGTTTTGACGGGTGTCCACCGAGATATGCGAGACAGTTACTGCATAATTTCCTTTCCTCAAATACAATTTTCAGTTCCTTCATTACGGCCCCTCTTTCTCTTTCTTCTTTCACTCCCACTTCTTCCATTCCTGTACGGTGCGGTTCGGGTACGTGTCCACCGAGATGACAGAGAATTACTGCGCCATTTTCTTTGCTCAAAAAGCGTTGCGTTCAAAGGGCAAGGCATCGCGCCGAACGGGTGGTGGCGTTCCTTCCTTCCTGTACGGTGCGGTTGCGGTGTCCACCGAGATGACAGAGAATTACTGCGTCATTTCCTTTCCTCAAAAAGCGTTGCGTTCAAATTGGGCAAGGCTAGCAAGGCACGGTACGTGTACTGCCTGGCAGCGCTACAACACGCTGTCGCGTTCCACTCCTAAAGGCGAAGCTTAAGCGTCATTAATTAGCAGTTAATTAGTATTAAGGCGAAAGCCTTTAATGGCTCATACTGTCGTGACCAAGACGTGTTAGCAAATTTGTCCGCGTTTCAGATTGGTCGAAATGGTCGTGACGTCACTGCAGGCTAATTTTGACGGGTGTCCACCGAAATATGTGAGATAGTTCCTCAAATACAATTTTCGACTGGTGTCCACCGAGATATGTGAGACAGTTACTGCCTAATTTCCTTTCCTCAAATACAATTTTCATTTTCTTCATTACGGCCCCTCTTTCTCTTCCTTCTTTAAATCCACTTCCTCCCTTCCTGTACGGTGCGGTGCAGGTGTCCACCGAGAAGAGAGAATTACAGCGCCATTTCCTTTCCTCAAAAAGCGTTTCGTTCCCATGTTTCGTTCAAAGGGCGACGCATCGCGCCGAACGGGTGGTGGCGTTCCATGGACTCCCTGGCAGCGCTACAACACGCTGTCGCGTTCCACTCCTAAAAGCAAAGATTAAGCGTCATTAATTGGCAATTAATTAATTAATTGGAAGCAAAGGTTAATTAATTGGCAGCAATTAATTGGCAGCGCTAAAGTTCCTCGTAATTTTTTTCTACTTTCTTTTTCCTCGATTTATTCAGCCTTCCTTACAAACCTCACAGGCCTACAAAGGAGTGCGCTTACTCAGCTGGGGTGTCTGTATGCAGGACACTGCGCAGATCATTGCCCACAAAATGGGTCATATCATATGCGTTCCAGTAGATAGGCGGAAATAAAGCGCACAAAACGTACGCAGCCAGCATCTGTTGCATGTATCGCATGACAACACGGCACGCTGACTGCTATGCAACTCTTGCAGTTTCGGATTCAGTTTTGTGCCTAACCACTGGGACGCCTAGCGGAAAGAAATAGCAGAGAAGCAGGCCTAGAAGAAAGTGGAATTTTTCAGTTTCTCGGTGTTTTGCAGCTGACGCGAGCAGCCGGTGGTCAGTGATTCTTCGTCGGTGTGCCCACAACTGGATGCGTGAACTGTTTGCTCGAATAAAATGGTTTCTTCGCAAATGCGTTTTAGGCGACTCGTATGTTGACTACGCGGCATTGGTCATCCATGTTTTCCCCCGATGGTTTGTTGAGCCCGCGCTGGTGTTGAATGGAAGGTGTTGCCCGACACTCGGTTCTTTTCATCTCTCGGCAATGTTAACGTAGGAAAACGAGATCGCATAACGTGCCATCATGACTATTAAAGTCTTCTTGGAGGCGACTCCACTCGTGGTGGATTTGGAATTTCCGGAGGGCATTGAAGAAGGTACGTCGTATGACTTAGGCTTAGACGTTCACACTGTTGGAGCAGCACAAAACTTAAAAATTCGTTTTAACTGGCACACAGTGAAGTAAGAATATATTTATATGTTTTCGACTGTGATATATATTTGGTATACTGCGATCTGAGCAAAAATCATTAGCTTTGGCATTGGTTGAAGACGAAAACGTCGTGTTGAACGTAGCGCCATAAAATGCCGGATCATATTTTGCATGATTGTTGCAATGTTCGCCGGCCTTACACAAAAGCGTAGAGCTACTGCTTTGCTGAAAAGTTTGCTGAAAAGTTGCTGCGTTGTCAACAACCGTTTCTGGCGCTTCTTCGGAGCGGGAAGAAATTGTGTGTTGGGCTGGCACGATTTGGCGGTCATAAGTAAATGGTACGAAGCGATAGTTAGTACTGATTATCTGGGATGTGGCGACACAAGAATAGTTAGATCGCAGGGCGGGTTGTTTCAAACGGTAATTGGCGTACAACCACAGTTGGATGCTGTGATTCATGAATAGGATTTGAAGGAGCACCGTTAGACTGTAGGGCAGGTCGTTTCAAACACAGTAGTGGTGTACTACGACCACATTAGTGTATGCGCGTCGGATCTCGCTTGTACGGGTACTCGGGAATCAGCCTACAATCGCGTTGTATCACGACCTCCTCGCGTATACTCGAAACTTTTCTTTCTGCACAGGTGGATGTCTGACGATCATCTTAACAGCACCGGGACAGGTAACTGCTGTCTCTACAGGAAGCGTTAGTAAACGAATCACCAATGGTGATGTGTGTCGTTCTGCTTTGCTCGTTCTCGAACAGAAACTGGTCGGCGAGGAAAAGTCGGGAGTACAGTTCAGCCATGTCAACAGTAAGCACTTATCATTACGTTTCGTAGATTCGCGACCTGCGCATTTCCTTTTTTCTTTCATTTCTTTGAGAGGCCATGGACGTTCTTGAGTCATTTTTACACTTAGCACAATCACAATTTATTTCCAAATTCTGTTGGCCATTCCAGGGTGTGACAGGGTAGTAATAAGTTTACTCTGACATAATTGGGCCAACAAACACCGTCCTGCACACTGCGATCCACAACCTGAAGCCTATATTTTGCGCATATGTGCTCGACGCAGCCAATCTTCACCGGCAGTTTAGACAGCTGTGTATGAGTCGTCCTGGTGTTCCAATAAATGATGTCACTGAAAAGGATGCCACTCCTACTAGCCTCTCTTTTGTGCCACTTGAGATTGGCTGCTCCGTGAAGAGTTGGTATTACTTGGTGAAACTTCATAAAACCTACTGATTTGCATTTTAAGGCGAAAGACTTTAATGCCTCATCGTTGTGGACAGAAGGTTGTCAGCAGAGGTGTCACACTTTTCTCTTCAAACCAGAAAAAAAATCTTCGTGCACGATGGGATTCGAACCACCATCCATCCTTTCCGCAGCCGCGTGTGCTAATGGCTACGCTACGTCCTGCCAACGCATATGTAGTTCTCCTTGTCTAGGACGCTGGAGAGTGTTTGCAGAAAGGCGTCGAATCAGACGGATGCCTCCCAAACGCCCTCCAGTGTCTCCAGCATTGAAGATTCACAAGTGACGGCGTACTAATTAACATCTTAACCACACATCAGTAACACAAGCAGCAACACCGCGCTGAAGGCTTTCGCCTCAACGCACTTTAGGTCAACTATGTGCCGTCCTGAATTTTTCAGCCTTTACCTAGCACCTGAAACTCACTTCAGTACCATTTAAATGCACACATTGTTCATGCTGTCGAGTAGACTGCCAATGTTATGCATCTGTTGGAACTTGTTCACTGCCTTGCTAGAGCTTGGTAGCTGCTCGGCTAGTAGATGGACTCAGTGGTCATGTATTATGTCATTGTGGGAAGTACATGGAACTGCTATGGTTCCGCACTTCATGTGGACACCACCGTCATGTGAAGCTATGCAAAGCTGTGATTTAACTTCATCAAGCACCCCTGTGTTCACCTAATAAGTGGTCGACCCTGTACCACCAAGAAGACTTTACACAGTGCCTAGTCATCTAGATGACAGCTTTTTTAATTATCTTAGTTGGTAGAGTGACTCAACAGCATGAACAATGTGTGCATTTATATGGTACAGTGGTGAGCAGCCTTGTCTAGAGCGCTCGGGCGGTGCACTTCCTTGCAAACAAATCCGTATTTTGTTGCAGCCTCTAGGGTCCAGCTGCAACGCTTGCACGGAAGTAGCGCCAGATAGCCTCGTAAACAAAGCAGGCACGAAAACTTTGCCCTGTAATGAGGGGCTGCTCTCTAATTTCGGTTTTTGTTACCAAGTGCGCACTGCTCAAGCACTCTAGACAAGGCTGCTCACCACTGTACTGAAGTGGGTTTCAGGTGCTAGGTAAAGGCTGAAAAAGTCAGGGGGGCACTTTGGGATATAACCTCAATTTCTCGAAGCTAAGTTAGCAGTTGCAGAAAAGTTCCTTTTGATCTGGGGCTCCTCTTTGGCACCACTGCTGAACAAGATTGGTTGCTCATTTGAGTAGGCCAACTAGGCAGTCGTTGTATTGATCCAGCTTGTCAAACAAAGAACAGCAATGAAAGAAAATTCTGGCACAGTGCATACTTCTTAGCACAATGGGATGATCGATAACCAACTCTTCGAACGCCCTGCACCGTTCCACTAGAATGCTTGTAGCTCATGGCTTGGTGGTAAATTTACGATTTCAAGTAGTTCAAACAAATGAAAACACACTGCTAAAGCACTGCTAATCAATACAGGGGCTATGTTTCAGCCCAATGTGCTTCAGAGAATTCCCCGGAATGGAATAGATTTTAAGTGAGGCAAACCAATAATACCCCCTTGAGAACAGCCTAATGGCCACCAGTACAAGATGTACTGCTTTCATAATCTTTGCAGACAAAGGAAAATTTGTCCTGTTCTGAGGTGCTAAACCAGAACCAGTGACCCGCGAATAGTCAGTCTACCAACTACGATAACTAGAAAAGCTGTCATCTAGATGACAAGGCACTGTATAGAAGTCTTCTTGGTGGTACAGGGTCGTCCACTTCCCAGGTGAACACGGGGGTGCTTGATGAAGTTAAATCACAGCTTTGCAGAGCGTTACATGACAGTGACATAACTTCCTGCTCGTTAGTTTGCAAGTGTCGACCATATGGCACATACATGTTTGCCTTATGAGTAGACGACCCTGTATGTGCATGATACAAAAGGTTCTAGAGTGCAGTGGGCTCTCAATAAATTGAATTCGCTTCATTCAGACTTGCAGTTTGGTCCTATTAACATCTGTGGTGTTTTAATTAAAAAGGTTCCTTTTAATTTGAACTCCATGTATCTTGAACAAATTCAGCTACCCTTCAAGTTTTAACCATCAAGACGTGACTGTATATATCGTGGATGTATTACAGTAATGTTGCCCTTATGATTGTGCTCACCATTATCTTGGCATTCGTGTCTTGCAGAACGAATCTGAACTTGAGGCATGTTGTGTAAGCATTACTTGCTTTGTTGTAGGTGACGTCTAGCCTGTTATGCAAAAAGCAAACATTTTTCCCCAATTGTTGCACCCTGACCAAACTATAAAAATCGGGTTAAATCCAATTTCTGCCCAAAATACTGCCATTCTGAACTGTAACGGGCAAGTACGAACAGCTGAAGTTACCGGAGGAAAATTAGTGGATATCTTTAACCTGTGTTTGATGGATATTTTTAACCTGTTTCAGATATATATATATTTTTCAAGTATTGTTGGCTGTAAATCTTTGTTAAGCAGTTTCATTCAAGCCATGGCTTTGGTTAAGGATAAATGTTCCAGTTAGAAGCAAACCAAGCATCTCATGAGCATTGTTGGGTCAAACCAGCAGTGTATTGCTCGAACAAGTTTTGTTATGCATTCCAAATGGCAGCTGTGACATTTTGCAGGGTATGTACAAGTGTGTATATAGAAATATTATGGATACAGACTGTAATGGACACCAACAAAGATATGCAGTAAAGAATATTGTAATTTTATCATTATTTTCTTGGTTAAACCTTTGATTCTTAAATTGTGTGTAAAAATGAACAGCGAATAAAGCACTGCATGTACAGGAAAAACAGTGAGCTAAATTGGTGTGCAGTGCATAATTATTTGTACTGGTCAAAATAACCGGTATTATAGAATCATTTTTGGAAAGCCGTAATTTGCACTTGGTTTTCAGTGAGCAACCTGTTGTCGTATTCTTATCACCTGAAATCTGGAGAAATTGAAGGTGGAAAATGAAGGGCCATAATTATGAGCTTGCAGTGCCTAGACCCTGGAAGTATCGCAAGATTGCTCCGAATTTGAGGCATTTAGCTGTCCACGATCCCTTGCTTAGCTATGCAGATAGTTAGAAAATTGCAGTCAAATTTATGGGAAAATTAAAATCACTGGTTGTTTAAAAACTAGAAAACAAGCTTTTAAACAATAGAAAGGGACCAGAATAATTTGCTACACTCTATGTCAGTATCTATTGGAATCATGTAGTGATATGTTGATTTAACATATGTCCAAATTTTGCCCTGCAGTGTCATTCTTTGTAATGAGTCTGGGAGTCAGCTTTGGAAGCATAAATTCCATGGTCATGCTTGATGGTTTATTTCTTTATCCCACTTCATGTGAGACTCTGCATTTCCTATTTGAGCTACTTATGTAAGCTTGCTTTTTTGGTACTTCAAATGAACAACATGCTGCCTGTCAACAATGCTTGGTTACATGTAGAACGGTCACGTCAAAACTGATGTACACAAGAGAGGACAAGACGGGACGGACGAGTCTTGTTCTCTCTTGTGTACTTCGGTTTTGATGCAACTCAATGCAACACAGAAACTTCGCTGGACATCCACAGGACATCCCTAGGATGTCCAGGGTAGCTTCAGTGCTCACTGGGAATGCATCCTGCTGAACAGTGCCAGGCTTGATAACATAAATCGCCTGGCACTGAGTGCAGCTTCAGTTTAGCTTTTTTTTTTTACTGTAATTCATATAGTTCATCAGTTTTAGTTGTATTTGAAAAAAATTGTATGACATCAGGAGGGCTTTGTAGTCACATTTTCACACCCATAATTTTTTTTTCTTTGGCATCTAGAATTTTAAAGTAACTGCTGCCACTCTATGCTTTGCCTGCTGGCTTGCTTGCAATGGCCACATTAGTGTGAAATAAGATTTGTGCTTTTATTAATAACTATGATAATAATTTAATGCCTTCATTTTCATCACAAGGGGTAGAAGAGGCTGGGAGCAAAAGAAAATTTCACTGGACAAGCTGTCCCTTCTTCAGAGAAGGTACCGTCTTTGTCAAAAGTAACCAGGCTGCCGCGAAGGCTGTAGGAGCAGGCGCGGGGCTGTGCGGCGGCGTTGAGCTCGCTGTCGCTGGCCACAAGCAAATACAAGAAATTATTACAATGAAGCATTGCAGTCAATTATAGGCATAGTAACCAGGGGGCTGGCAGAAAAGATTTTGCAGATAAAAAAAGAAACAGATAAGTGGCCTCGAAAACCGCCAAAGGCTGAAAAGCTTCCCCCTATGCATGCACTCAAGCAGTTTAAAGAGACAGTCCGCAACGCAACTCGGAAAAACCATATTTAAATTTTGAGGTCTGTTACCTTGCTTTAATTTAGACGCATCAAAACGAGCAGAAAAATTATTTTTTTCTTATCCATTTCAGCTATGGTGTACAGAACATAAGCAGGCATAGTTACACAGCGAAAAACGCGAGGTATCTACTTCAGCGCAGTTGTCCGTAACGAAAGAAGAGCATCGCTGCTACACAGTGCACCTCGCTCCGAACACGTGAAAGCGCAGCGCGTGCATCTTACGAGCCTAGTTTTATCATCTAACAAACAAGGGTGCAAAGTTACGTCAGCTGCTGCACCCTCGGAGCGGGCGAGCGCCGGCCAGCAACAGCGAGCACAACGTCGCCGCGCGCCTGCTCCCACAGCCTTCACGGCAGCCTGGTTACTTTTGACAAAGACGGTACGTAGTCTCGACAGGAAAATGGGTGTAGTGTACAGAATACCTGGACAAACAAGATGAGCAGTTGTGACAGAATTATAATAATATACAATCAAACAGAAATCAAAAAATAAATGTTGTGCTTGGTAGCAAGGCTCACGATCTTGCTCACAGGACAGGACATAGTTTGGGAAGTAGAACCTTTTAGCTGAAGCCACTCATTTGTAGCGGTAGCAGAATGTTACATTGGGGACCAAGGCAGTAGGTACTTCATTTTATGGTCCTCGAGTAGCTCTTGGTTTATGAGCTCACACTAACTTCAATTCGATAAAGGCATGAAGAGGTGATCGGATGCTGTGCATCTGTGCAAGATTTTTCTGTTCACACTATCACTAAGAGCATGATAACTAAACCTGCCAATGCTCCTAATAAGTGTCTGCGCAGTCCTGCCATTTGCCACCACGTGCAAAAGAAGGCACGTGCCTTTTGGCGAGGCAGTACTACTCCAGAATCTCCGACCGCAGGTTTTCTTTCATACCTTGGGAACTGTCAGCATTTTCACAGATGCGTCTATTTCACATGCCTGCAATGTATTTCTGTAGAAAGGTTCAGAAGTTGAATTTGTTCCCTTGGTATTTGCTTGTAATTTCAGCAGTTTTGTTGAGCCTGGCTGGATAAATATTCAACACTTTCGACTCCTAGATTTAAAACCCCACAGAGATAAGAAAAACCCCATCTACTATTGGCATCAAAAGTTTGCGAGGTGGCGGAGCTGCAAAAAATAAAAATTATTGTAAACCCTGAGGGTGAATTGAAATTGAGTAGTCCACTCTGCAACTGTGTGTGCAGCTTGTGATGTGTTGCACAGTTGAGTGGTTGCTACAGAGAGGGAACTGCCCAACTTGTCGGGGTTTGACATGGCAAGGGGCTGAAGAGCACCATGATGGCACGAGTCAGTCTGCAAAACGCCGGAAATCATGGCAGATCTATAGACATAACGTAACTGTATTTAGTTTTTATGTAAAATGTGTTAGAGTTCCTCATACCAATGTGAACACTGCACAACTCACATTGTGCACTTCTCAGTTTTAGTATGCGTGCATGAGATGTGCCATGATTCGCATCTTCAGTGTATCCAGCATGCTGCAAACTTTTGGGGACGGCAGTACGTGATGGCATCCGTCTATGAATGATACTCTTGGTTGCCATGGAGGCTCGAGGCAATGCCGTTTTTTCAAATCTTGAAAGTCATCCATGCCGAATATTCTCCCTAATCCCACGAGAGTACTTGGGCTGTCATCTGGCTGTCTGCCAAAATTTACCTGCCTGTGCGCGAAAGGCTTCCCAGAACAACTTATATGAGGGTGTCACTACAGGCCAGGAATCGCGGGGTAAATTTATAAAAGATGGTATTTACGAATGATAGGAAAATTTATCTGTGTTCTGAAGAAATGCTTTGGAACTGATGGCAACTGCATTAAGGAATGCTAAAAGACTCAGCATTCAGGTCAGAAATCGTTATCCATAATCATCATCATCATCAGCCTGATTACGCCCACTGCAGGGCAAAGGCCTCTCCCATATCTCGCCAGTCAACCCTATCATTATTACTTGTATGCAAATTATTTCAGTAAAACTAACTGAACTTGAGGACCTGCTGTCTGTTGAATGAGATTGACAAAAGCTGTTGTACAGAAATTATGAAATTTGGCTCAATGAAGCCCTTTGACTACGTCAGAATGTTTGCTTATTGACTTACATTTGGTGGCAAACTAATCGTTGTTCTTATCACGCTATTAATGTTAGGAGGGAGGGGGGGCAAATGTGAGACTTGTAGTCAGTGCCAAGACTCCTGCAAGTGCAAGATGAAATGTATACAAGTCATGTGGGTGCAAGTAAAACTTCAATTGCAGTCTCGCGAGCGTCCTGTCTTATTATATGTAGCCTAGTGTGTGTAGTGTCTGTAAGTTTGCTATAAGAGATGAATTTAAGAGGACACGTTATTGTTTATGGCATACTCTTCAGGCTACTACTCTCAGAACACTGATAACATGCAACTTGCTGATCCATCTCAAGTTTCTGCAGAGCAATTCATTAGTGTGCATTGTTTGGTCATGCGCTTTTACGCACAGCATTGATGAACCAAAAATAAGTTCTACTTATGTCTTTGGTGCTGCCATTCTTTTCATTTTCCAAGCTATATTGGCTGATGTCTGCATCACAACATTGTTGACAGAGCATCTTGAAAATTGCATTCAAAGCCACTGGTAGTTTCAGCTGTCATTGTCTTGCACTTAGATGTGAATGGGACGTTGCCAAGAATTACATATTAGTGTGGTGCATTGCATTGGTGTTGTATACTGTAGTAAAGTATGTTGCTCAATCAGAAGCCCAAGTACGTTGGGACACTGAGTGCTGTATTGTTGTCTTTTAGATGAGATCATCCCAATCGTTCGTACAGTCACCGTTGAGGATGACCTTGCTGTAAGTCCCACCTTCTCTGCTGTCTACCCGGGCCATTTTACGTTGGATGTGTACAAATAGGCCAAAACTGTCAATACAGATTTTTCCTACTGTGCTGTCAATAGCGATAAAACAAAAGAAGCGTTTGCGTCTTTGGCCCTCCAGCGATCTTGCTGGCATTTATTATTGCAGTTCTTGCTCAAGAACCTGTGCTAGCCTACTTGGGTATACCTAACTCTATAGACACATAGACCTGGTGAAAACTAACAACTGTAGCTATGTCTTGTGGTCAATAATATGGGGCACACTCCCGAACACTATATATATACGAGGGGGTACCCAAAAGAAACCGGACTTATTTTTGTTTGGACCTATTTGTTCACATTTTAAGCACAGACCTTCAATCTCCTTCAAAGTATTCCCCACTTGCAATGATACGCTTGTCAAATCTTTCATTCCATTTTTCAAAACATTGTTTAAATTCATCTTTTGTGATGCTTGACAGTGCCTCCGTCGTTTTTTTCTTCACCTCAGCAACATCAGCGAAACGCTTTCCATTCACCTATTTTTTTTTTTCATTCTAGGAAACAAAGAAAGTAGCACGGGGCAAGGTCGGGAGAGTATGAAGGTTGAGGAATAGAGGTCATGCCATTTTTGGTCCAAAATTGTCGTAGAGACTGTGTGAGCAGGGGCATTGCCATGATGGAAAAACCAGTCACCCGACCGCCTCAAATCTGGCCGCTTCCACCGCACACTGTTGCCCAAATCTTTTCAAAACATCCAAGTAGAAAGCTTGGCTAACTGTCTGACCCTGCGGAACAAATTCTCAATGGACGACTCCTCTCACGTCGAAAAAACAAATCAGCATTGTTTTGAGGTTTCGTTTCACCTGACGAGCTTTCTTGAGGCGAGGTGAATTTGAAGTTTTCCATTGACATGATTGTTGCTTTGATTCAGGATTCGATTCAAGAACATTTGAGTTGTCCCCATAACATCGTCCTTGTACGTCTTTCTTAATATTTCAAGAGTTTCCATTCAACTTTTTCCGAGCAAAAATCAGAATTTCACTGGCGCACGCTGTTCACGAAAATCAGCCATTACAAAAACGACATTCACACAAAACAGTCGTCACTCTAAAACTCTGCCCAAACTAGTCTGACCTCCTTCAACGACGGCACTCGGCTTACTGACTCTGGAATGTTCGTTCTATGCGCTCCTAGTGGCAAAACGCGGTACCACAGAAGCTTTGCCAACCCAAAAATTTATTCCGGTTTCTTTTGGGTACCCCCTCGTATATATATTGTCACGTAGCAGTTGGTACAGGTAGCGCCGCGTCCAGACGGCAGAGGAACGCCAACACCGAGATGATGCCAGCGCACACCGAGACGGCCAGGATGGAACGTCGAGCTTCGTCTTCTTCAGCAGCGAACCGCGTGGCGCACGAGCTGCGTGCCGAACAGCCGCCGAGCGGCTATTGTTGTAGACGCGGCATTACCCTCCCTCTCGGAAAGAGCATCGGCCCGATGCTTTAACAAGAAAATAGAGAGAAAGAAATAAAAAAAAACACAGTAACACACAGCACTTAGTCACTGAATGTCTCGCGAAAAATAGGGCTTCATCCGCACTACATGAACAATCTCTGGTCTCTGCTGACGGCGAGTAGTCTGGGAAGCCCCATCCGGGAGAACTTCATAGGTTACGTCACTTAGCTGACGGAGAACTCGGTAGGGGCCGAAATACTGCTTGAGCAGTTTTTCGGAAAGACCACGGCGTCGAATGGGGGTCCATACCCACACTTTGTCGTCCGGGGCGAACGTCATCAGTCTGTGGCGGCGGTTGTAACGTCGGGCGTCACGGTCTTGTTGGTTCATGATGCGCACTCTTGCAAGTTGTCGAGCTTCTTCTGCGCGAAGCGTGAACTCCTGGGCGCCAACGTCGGGGTCGCGGCCATCATGGGGCAGCATTGCTTCCAACATTGTCGACACTTCGCGGCCGTACAACAGACAGAAGGGCGTCCTCCGCGTTGTTTCCTGTTGAGCCGTGTTATACGCGAAAGTAATATATGGCAGGATATCGTCCCAAGATCGATGCTCAACGTCAACATACATGGACAGCATGTCGACGAGAGTTTTGTTGAGGCGCTCGGTCAGGCCATTCGTCTGGGGATGGTAGGCGGTTGTTTTCCTGTGAGTAGTGCCACTCAGCCGCATGAGGGATTCCAAGAGTTTGGCAGTGAAAGCGGTGCCTCTATCTGTGATAATTAGTTCTGGAGCGCCATGGCGGAGGACGATGCATTCCACGAAAAATTTCGCAGCCTCGGCTGCTGTGCCGCGCTGGAGGGCCTTGGTTTCAGCGTAGCGCGTAAGGTAATCGGTGGCAACGATAATCCACCGGTTTCCCGAAGATGATGTTGGAAAAGGGCCGAGAAGGTCCATGCCAACTTGCTCAAACGGGAGTCTGGGCACTTGAACGGGATGCAAAAGTCCAGCTGGCTTGACAGGGGGTGTTTTTCTTCGTTGACAATTACGGCACGTGCGCACATAGTGTCGTACAGTCGCTGCAAGCTTAGGCCAGTAATAGCTCTTTTTGATCCGAGCCAGAGTGCGGGCGTAGCCGAGGTGACCTGCGGTGGGCTCGTCGTGACACGCCTGCAAGATTTCTTCACGGAGATTCGCTGGAACGACGAGGAGGTAGTCGCTTCCGGTTGGAGAAAAGTTGGCTTTGTACAGCACGTTGTTGCGCAGACAAAAGGAGGACTGGGTTCTTGCGAAGGGCTGGGGAACCTCCTCGGTACGTGCTTCCAGGAAGTCGATGAGAGGTTTCAACGCCGGGTCTTCACGTTGCTGACTGGAAATAGTCGCTGCGTCTACGGCTGCGATGAGAGGAAAGTCCGGTTCGTCGTCGTCGAGCGCAGCTTCGACTGGATATCTGGACAAGCAGTCGGCATCGTTGTGCTGGCGCCCTGATTTATACACGATGGACATGTCAAACTCCTGAAGGCGTAAGCTCCAACGCGCAAGGCGGCCAGAGGGATCCCGTAAGTTCGTCAACCAGCAGAGACAGTGGTGGTCGGTTACAACTTGAAAATGCCGGCCGTACAGGTAAGGTCGAAATTTTGTCACAGCCCATACCACGGCAAGGCATTCTTTTTCGGTCGTGGAATAATTAAATTCAGCACGAGACAGAGTGCGGCTGGCGTATGCTATTACACGCTCAGCGCCGTCCTGCCACTGGACGAGTACAGCACCGAGACCCACGTTGCTGGCATCTGTGTGGACGAGAGTCTCCGCACGAGAATCGAAATGACCAAGGACAGGCGTGGATTGCAAGCGTCGCCGTAATTCATCAAATGCCTGCTGCTGCTGTTCTGTCCACGCGAATGGGACGTCCTCTCTTGTAAGATGCGTCAACGGTGCAGCAAGTCGGGAAAAGTTGGCAATGAACCGCCGGTAATACGCGCAAAGGCCCAAAAAACGCCGGACCGTTTTCTTGTCCGAAGGAGTGGGAAAGTTGGCGACGGCAGCTGTTTTAGCAGGATCCGGCCGGACTCCACGATGGCTGACGACATGGCCCAGGAAAAGGAGCTCCTCATAACCAAAGTGGCATTTCTCGGGCTTCAACGTCAGGCCGGCAGATCTTATAGCCTGTAGCACGGTCAAGAGGCGCTGGAGGTGTTCTTCGAACGTTGGCGAAAATACAACAACGTCGTCCAGGTATACCAAGCACGTCTGCCATTTCAGGCCCGACAAAACAGCGTCCATCATTCTCTGAAATGTTGCCGGAGCTGAACACAAACCGAAAGGAAGGACCTTGAACTCATAAAGGCCATCCGGCGTCACGAACGCTGTCTTCTCGCGATCCCGCTCGTCAACTTCGATCTGCCAGTAACCACTTTTTAAGTCCAGCGAAGAAAAGTAGCGCGCGTGCCGCAGCCGGTCAAGAGAGTCGTCAATGCGTGGTAACGGGTAGACGTCTTTCTTGGTAACCTGGTTAAGCTTCCGGTAGTCAACGCAAAATCGCAGACTACCATCCTTCTTCTTAACCAAAACCACAGGCGAAGCCCACGGGCTCCTCGACGGCTGAATAACACCATCCTGCAGCATCTCTTTGACTTGTTCAGCTATGGCTTCACGCTCCCTCAGTGAGACACGGTATGGGTTTTGTCGAATTGGTCGGGTACTGTAGTCCGTAATGATGCGGTGCTTAGCGAGAGGCGTCTGTTTGACTGCCGACGTAGACGAGAAACAGTCTTGGAACTGATGCAGTAGGCCGACTAGGCTCTCCCTATCGGCTGGGGGTAAGTCTGGGTTCACGTCGAGGATCAGCTGAGGTGTGCAAGAATTGCACGTTTCGCTCTGGAGGGCAAGGCAGTCGTTAATTTCAGCGATTCCCTCGAAGTATGCGACCGCAGTGCCCTTGGCGATGTGTTGCCGTTCGGTCCCGAAATTCGTTAGAAGGACATCTGCCAGGCCGTTCCGTAGCGTGACGATACCCCTCGCGATGCAGACCCCATGAGAGAGCACAAGCGCAGTGTTCTGTTCTGCTACGCCGTCAGCACTGCACCGGTCGTCACAAATGACAGTAGCGAGGGCACAGGATCGCGGAGGCACGGTCACATCGGCGTCGATTATGCGCAGGGCCACTCTGCGGGGTTCGGTGTCGGCTGAAATCGTTCCAGGGGTCGAAAATGTTACCAGACGATCAGGAAGGTTTATGATGGCACCATGCTCACGCAAGAAGTCCATTCCGAGGATCAGGTCTTTGCAGCAGTGCGGCAGAACAACAAAAGTGCCAACAAAAGCAGAATTGGCAATGGTGACTCGAGCAGTGCATCTTCCGACAGGCGTCATGAGGTGACCGCCAGCAGTACGAATTTGAGGTCCATCCCATGCTGTCTTTACCTTGCTGAGGCGATCCGCGAGGTGCTTGCTTATTATCGAAAAGTCCGCGCCTGTATCAACTAAAGCAGTCACTGGGTGCCCGTCAACGTGAATGCGGAGGTCGGCGCTAACTGCATCGGTGTCAGGGAAACTCGGGTTCACAGAATCGGGCTGCGGCGGCATCGGGATCTCGGCATCGCGCTCCGGCGGCGTTCGGGGGTCTTCGTTATATCCGCTGTCAGCAACCTTCCCCCCTGAGGTCGCCGCTTTCAGTTTCCCCGGCGCGGGCTTGGAGACCGGCCCCGCCGTCCATCTGGGAAAGCCTGGCGGCTGGGCGACGTGATGCGTGCGGGAGACGGAGATCGGGGTCGGCAGGTAGAGGTGGTGTCATGGGCAGCAAGGTACTCCTCTATTTCGTGGGGTCGCTCACCGAAACGGGGACAGGGAGCGTCACGTGGGAAACCCCGGAGGCCGATTTCACGGTAGGGGCAACGGCGATACAGGTGGCCGGCTTCCCCGCAATGGTAACAGAGCGGCTGCTGATCAGAAGTGCGCCAAACAGCCGCCTTCCGGGCCGGTGGACGCATGGCAGGTCCTCGCTGAGGCCGCTGGTAGAATGACGGTGACGGAGCGGTTGGCGGCGGCGGGTGGTACGGCAAGCGTTGCACAGGTGGCAACTCGGAACGGAGAGCCGCGGCGTAGCTCATGGGGCGTGGCTCCGGCATGACTGGAGGAGGCGGTGAAAATGCTTGGCGAATCTCGCCGCGCACAACCTCGGTAAGAGCCGCAGCCGTCGGATCAGAAGAGGCAAGGGTCAGGTTCTGCAGCTCTTCACGGACCACCGCGCGTATGAGCTCACGCAGCGACGCATTGTCGCTGGACACGCTCAAAGAAGCCGCACTGGCGCTTGGCTCACCGCACAAGGAGTCATTTCGGCGGCAGCGCTGATGCAAGGCCCGCTCAATGGCGGTCGCCTCTTTGATGAAGTCGGCTACCGTCTGCGGGGGATTGCGGACCAAACCAGCGAAGAGTTGGTCCTTCACACCTTGCATCAGGTGGCGGAGCTTCGTGGATTCCGCCATATCGGGGTCAGCACGCCGACAAAGACGGGTCACGTCCTCGGCGAACATGGCAACGCTCTCATTAGGCTTTTGGACGCGGGCGTCCAGGAGGCGCCGCGCACGATCCCGGCGGTCCGTGCTAGCAAAGGTGTCCCGGACCTGCTGGCGAAAGGTATCCCAGCTTTGGAGATCGGCCTCCCTGTTCTCGAACCAAATCTTGGCTCCGTCTTCGAGGGCGAAATACACGTTCCGCAGCTTCTGCGCAGGGCTCCATTGGTTGAAATCGGCAACCCGCTCAAACTGGTCAAGCCAGTCTTCAACGTCTTCGAAAGTGACGCCATGGAAGCTGGCTGGCACGCGGGGTTGCTGGAGCGTCAAGTGTGAAGCGCTAGCCTGCGCCATCGTGGTATGCTCACCAGGTCGATGAGTGCGTGCCTCTTTTGGGAGAAGACCAAACTCTGGGACCAGTCCCAGGAGGCGGCGGCTGCTGCGGTGAACGGGCGTGCAGACAAGGGGTAGGTGGTCGGGACTCGATGAGCGGCTGTCTGAAGAGGTGTTGGACATGGGACGTCGAGCCCGCAACCTCCACCAGTGTCACGTAGCAGTTGGTACAGGTAGCGCCGCGTCCAGACGGCAGAGGAACGCCAACACCGAGATGATGCCAGCGCACACCGAGACGGCCAGGATGGAACGTCGAGCTTCGTCTTCTTCAGCAGCGAACCGCGTGGCGCACGAGCTGCGTGCCGAACAGCCGCCGAGCGGCTATTGTTGTAGACGCGGCAATATATATATATATATATATATATATATATATATATATTAGCTTTAAGCGATAACATATTCAGTAATATTCTAAATGGATATATATATATGAGAGAAGCCAACAGCCATATATAATATATATATATATAGGGAATAAATTGAACACCTAGCATACAGTTCAACCAAAACATTTGACGTCAGTATTGTAAAGGTGTCAGTGCCAGAATGCTCTGTTTTCATATGACCACGAGAAGAAAAATTATCACGTAAATCATTACCGGTTCATGTAGCTTGTTTCATGTTTCATGCACTTCATCCTTTTGTGCTTGAGCTTGACCTTTTCTTCGAAGAAAAATGCGTGTGGAGGATATCCCTTTCGAGGTCACGCTGTATCAATGCATAGCAGTCATGAAGGCACATCCAGCAAGGAAATGTTTCCTTTTGGGGCCAATTTTCATTGACGTTACAAGAATTTCAAATTAGTAGTGCAAAATCAGGAAGTTAGGGAAGATGTAGCAAGCAAGTGTTCTGAGCAATAGGCGTAGGCTCCTTGCTAGAGTGGCGGTTTTGGATGGAACATGTGTGTTGTGAGAAGGAGCTGCCGTAGTGTAGAAACAAGAGTACAATGGTTCCATCATGGCTCCTTTCCACATACAGCCGAAGGCCAATTTTGGAGATGCAGAAAATATGGTCATCTTAGTTATTCAGATAATGTCACACAACTGTCCATAATGTGATACAGTTATTGAAGGGTTAATTTTTTTGCACCAATTTTTTTTTTCTGAAGTGCAAAAAAAACGAGTTGATGACCCTAGATGCAAAACTCTTTGTCCAGATCACTGAGGAAGCTTCCAACACCCGAGACTACATTTTATATTGCTGTAAAATTTTAGAGCAAGCCGAAAACAAGAGTACTTTCAATTGTTTTTTTTTTCAGGCATGCATCCAGACTCTGCAGAAGGTCAAAATCGAGGCGCCACCATTGCCCAGTGGTGAGGGTGCACTTCTCTGTGGATGTCATTTGGATTTGTTTGGGAGGAGGAGTAGTTAGACTTCCTGTTTACTTCTAGTCTGGCATCCTGTATATCATTGAGTGCTGATTTGAATAAGAGGAACTCATTTAATATTTATTTTTGTGCGGCTGCTGCTCTGCTACCTTCATGAGGACCTGTAATGGCCTGTGGTGGTTTTTTATTGGGTCATCGAGACATCAAAGAGCAGATAATTCCATAGTTGCTTCTCACATGCTTCGTACAGTGTGTGGTGGACTGTTGTGAAACATATTTGCCTGAAGAAATAATGGGAAAGTTCGTAAACCTCAGATGCCAGGACATTAAAAATGCATGCTGGCATTTAAACCTTGGGCGACATCTATCAACATGTCACACAGTCAAATCATTAATTTTAAGTCAGCTTGCATAGTTTTGTTTTTATCTCATTGTGTCTGAGTTGGTGTTGTGAGCAAATGTCTTTAACTTGAAGTGAGGGATGCAAGTTCTGCTTAGTTGGGATTTGTCTTTTTGTGTATTGTACCCTTCGCCACTGTGCTTACTGAAAAAGCAGTTAAAGGGAATCGAAAACCTCCTCACTGCTCTCGTCCAAGTGTCTTTTGATCTTTTCCCAAACTGTTTCGTCATGCACTTGTGTTCTGTCAAAGGATGTAATAGAATGCTGCCATTGGCTGGTCTCCTTATGCAAGATGAGAGGTGGATGCATTCACAAGTGCCTCACTAAGGAAAAGGTTAAAAAAATATAATACTATTACTAATGCACTTGTTCACCAATGGCCAAAACGTTGGGAGCACTGTGTGCATAGCACTGTGTGGTGCATGAGCACGGGTTCCAGCCCTGGGCCTGTGCGGGCACCTAGCAGGCTAGTAGCGCTGAGAGGAATAGTACTGGAGGAATGGCAGAGGAATGCCATTGTGTCTGAGGGGCTTGTTTTCCTGGCCCAATTAATTTGCACCAGCTGTCACTTTATGGGATCACTGATTACTGTGGCCTCTCTCCTGCAGGAAAACTGCCCTGTATTGTCAAACTGGCACCCAAGGTTTATGCAGAAAAAGAAGTGAGTCCCCCCATTGACTCATCTTTCTCACTTAGGGCTTTCTCTTTTTTTGCTTCTTTCCAAGATTTCTGCTCTCAGGGGCAGAATTTATTGTAGATTTGTTTTCATATATCTGTGCTTGTGCACTTGACGCATGCACGCGCGCACACACACACACACACACACACACACACACACACACACACACACACACACACACACACACACACACACACACACACACACACACACACACACACACGCACATACGCAGTGGTGGTTTCTGCTAGTGGAGAACCTGTAATGATGTTAAAACATTAAGTTGGGCTAGTTGGTAACGGCTTGAAGGAATCATATTCTTAGCGGTAAGAAACAGACACAACACCAAGAGTATGTGTCCTGTATGTGTGTCTCTTGGTGTTGTGTCTGTTTCTTACCGCTAAGAATATGATTCCTTCAAGCTGTAATGATGTGCTACAGAAAAAATAATAAAAAAGTAGCAGAACCAATTGGGAATTTTTTCAAGAATGAACCAACTAGCCCAAACATAAGTACTTAGAGCGGTGACATATGCAATGTGCAACCAAGTGGTCTGTTGAGCGGTGTTGTGTCAGGGCATGTAAGCAGCTGAGGCCATCATGCACCAAACACAAGAGTAAAGTTGTGTGCTTATATGTTAAAAAGCATGCCACACAACAGGAAGGCATGTTATTTGGGGCCTGCGAATATTACTTTTTCAAAACTGCATCGAATATGAATAATGTAGCTCTTCTGCTGAATTGAATACAAATAGTGTAGGTAATAACGGAATTGAATACAAATCGAATAATTTCACGAATATTTGCCGCTTTTACTGAAAATTCTCACAAAACGAATAATTGTGCAAAACAGCGAAGTGCGACCAGTGATGTGGGTACGGTGTTGTAACTTGTGGAGTTCTGGCTATAGCCACCAAAAGATGCAAAACTGGGTATAGTATTAATTCTGTCTATCATATTGTATGTATAGAAAAATTACCTTTCTTTGTTGAAGATGAAAGTGAATAATCTAGTAGCAGCACATCTTAGTAGGTGAGAGGAGCAAGAGTTATGTGTGAGCCATTGCCTCCGATCAAGATTGCATTGGCCTTTGTGAGCTTTCGATCGAGCTAGCGTCGGTGACGGGAGCGGTCACATACCGCGTCGGCTCCGTGACAGATCGCAATTAATTGCGATACATCAGCTTTTCCTCCTGCAAGCCTGGTATCATCGATCGTAGCATATATTGAGTGGTGCACTTCTCCTGCCATCTGCCTTGAGTCTAAATTCATCGCATCTGCTACAAAACATTTATTGCGAAGAAGGGCTTGAGGAGAAACTCCAGCCAATAGGCCTTATGCAAAATTGCTGCTATATATCGGAGAAAAGAAGAACCAGTGGAAAGCCGCCATGTTGGAGGATGACTGAAGCTCGTTCCGCCTCTGCTCTCTGGATTTAGGCGTGCCCTGCGTTAGCTTCCTTACTGCTGTGCTGGCTCGAAAATCTTATTTCCTGTCACTTGAGCCTGTAAACATGACTGAATGGTCAATTGACCTGTTTCTGCTGCCCAAGTTTCCAAGTGACTTCGCAGACACTTACTACGTGTCCAAACCACTTTCCGAACGCCACCAGGTACGGAGCTACAAGTTTTTCACGGAGTCCTACGTCATTTTGCCGACACTAAGCACCAAGAAATGTACGAAGAAGTGTACTTTTCGTTTATGGCTAAAAATGTTTGCGAACGGGCGTCCCGCTTGAATTGCTGTTGTTGTGGTAGCGTTTTCTGTGTTGCGTTGGTGCCGAAAGCAAACGATAGTAAACCTCGCGCTCATGTTGGTGGTGTCAAAAAAAGTGGCCTCTCAACATGCGACGCTTTTCATTTTCTTTGAAAAGTTCATACAGCATTTGTTTGTTTGCCCTAGTGCCCTAGAGCCCCTAGTTTGCCCTAATGCCCTAGACAGAGAAAGAAAACACTTTACTATTATTAACGGGCATAGACCGTTAATAATATTTACTATTATTATTATTAACATAGACCCCCTAGGTCCCTGCACGACCCCACTACACAAGTGTTTACCATTCTTGGACTATCGCCGTTAAAAACGGGTAGCCCGTGAATGCAGCCGTGTCTATGGTTTTACCACGATGAGCAAGCAGTCGTGCAATGAGATTTGTGGAGGATTCTACACGCATTATACATTCCCGCTACTTGTTGGAACTAGGGTACCGCTTGAGCGGCTTCCCTTACGGTCCTTTCTTTTTTTTTAATCAACACATGACTTCGTGGAAACCGGCCAGTTAAGTGAAATCGCTACATGCATACAAGCCGTTGCTCCACAAAATAGGCACCTTTCCCTGGTCTAACAAAAACGATTGACTGACTTGCAGAGCGCAAACGTTCCATGCCATGGGCACTTGAACCTTGCTAGTGTTTCCGTTGAAACAAATATTCCCACTAAAAACTAACGCGTGTAACCGCTGTGGCGGATAACGCTAGGAGCGACGGTTCTCGCAAAGCGCGACCCGTACCACTGAACAGCTGATCACAATTACTCTCTTGCGAGGCCGATAATCGCAGCACTTTACAGCCAATCGCAGGAGAAAAACAGCCTTGTGTGATATTTTCTTTGTGCCTACAAAGCTTATGTCTAATTTCATTTGCTACATGACGATAACAAAATGTGTTGCGCGATGTCTCTACATGTAGCGATGGTTCTGCAACATTTGTGCTGCGGATGTCGGGGATCGCAGTCCAGAAATAGAAATGCGCTCAAATCAAATGCTCTTGCCTTTTTTCCCAGGGCATCTTTGTGAGCCTTCTGCGTACAGCAAGGCACTAAGCAATATGTGGGCATATTGAGGACGGTGAAACTCGAGCACGCGCGACGAGCGTGTACCAGTATGTGCTGTGAATCCGGCGGCTATCCTCCAACATGGTGGATCGCACCCGGCAACCGCTAGATGGCAGTGCATTTCGCATAAGGTCTATACCATCTGCTGGTTTTTTTTTTTCAACAGAATTCTGGGAGTGCAGTAACACAAGTGTGCTTCAGAATAGTGAAATGAATACAAATAATGCATGGTGTACAAGTCCGAGTTGTAGCTGCAGGAGGTTGCAGCCTGTAAGTTACACGCTGAGAAAGTGTAATACAGATTGGTTTGATAGATGGGAAGGAGTAAATGCACGCTAAATGAAAAGACAGAAGGGCACTGTAGCATGTACAGCAAAACTAAACTTGAAGTTTGGCTGTACTGCCAGGATAACAGGTTAAAAAAGAAACGAAAAAATAGTCACAATAAAAATTTTTGATTTCCTGAGAGCCTATTTGTTTTTAAGGATGCACTTCAGGCTCGTGAACTCGTATGTGATTTGACGTTAAATTTACCATCTTTGAATTACCCCCGTGTCTTCAGGTCACCACAGAGCAGGACCTGTCATTTCCACCCATTGGCAAGGTGCTCGACTGCCTTCCCAGCAGCCCCACCATGTTTCCAGCTGGTAGGTTACCCACTACATCCTGTGGTGTGCAGGTGTTGTGTGTTGTCTATTTAAATTGCAGCTTGGAATGTCAGGTTCACTACGCCATGTGGACACTTGATGGAACGACAAAGGTTAACCAAGCTTAAGAAGGCATGGGTACGGGGCAACGGCCGCAATTTTTGACCAAGAAATGCGTGTCAGGTCATAGTTGCGGTTGATTCCCCAACCCTTCGAGAACCTGTGCACAAAGTTCCATTTCAGTCAAAATGCATGCTGACATTTACAACCCTGGGAAAAAATTCAGGGTGCACTTTGACGATCTAAAGTGCACGAGGCGAAAGCCTTTCTACGCTATTTTGTCTGCACGGCCGTAGGCACACACAAGGCGGCCGTGGGGGCGACTTGGATTGGCTAGTCGTGACCCATGACTAACTAGTCATGATTGGCTAATGACTAACCAGTCGTGATTATTTAGTGACTAACTAGTCATGACTAATTAGTTGATAACTAACTAGTCATGATTGGTGAATGACTAACTATTCATGACTGACCAGTCGATTGACTAGTCATGCTTGGTTAATGGCTAACTAGTCATGACTTACTAGCCATGACTAGTTAATGACTAGTTAGTCATGACTTGTGACTAGTTATGACTCACTTCAGATCTGACAGACAAACGGACAGTCACGGCCGCGAGTATGAGCTATTAAAGTCTTTCACCTTAAAAATCCATTGACATGTTGCACAATCCTAGTCATTAATTTGAAACTGCATGTGAATGCCATTTCGAAAATGTGCCAATGATGTTCAGCAGGAGCTGATTGGGGGAGTAAATGTTAACCTCATTGGGAAGGTGTCGTTTTTCACCCTTTCCAATATACAAGACCTCTGCAGAGAACAGAAGGATGTTTCACTTCAGTCAGTACAAAGTCATTATAATAGATTAATTGGACGGTAGATTGTAACATGCTGATAGTTCTGAAAAAGCAAATCTTGAATGAATTGTTGTGAAGTAAATTTTTAAGTTTTTTTTTTCTTTTTGAAATCAGTTCTTGAAATGAAAATGCTGGCTTTTGAAACAGCGAGTCTCTTTCTCAGTTCTTGACTAAACTTCAAATCTAGGAATGCTGTCATTCTGACAGAAGACAACACACACAATTTGTGTGAGGAATTTAAATGTTTTGTGTAATTTGAGTTCTTTAAGTTTTGTGTAATTTTGGTTGTTTTTAAGGCTCATTTTTGTACAGATAGTTCTTTGGGAGGCTGTCTATCTCTCGACCAATGAGCTGATGCGGAGTGCCACAGTGGGCAGGTGGCAATTGCATTGAATTTATTTGCATTAATTTCATTGCCACTTGACCACCATGGCAGGTCGGTCATCTGCCTTTTTGTGACGCAGATGGATGGACGCTGGCTTTTCTCAAGAACAGGACTCCAAATGCTGTTCCGTTAGAATATGTATTGGAAGGGTGTCAGGCAAGGAGTAATCTCTCCACTAATATTTAGCACGTGTTTACGGGAGGCATTCAGATATCTATATTTGGAAGAGTTGGGAGTAAAAGTTAATGGGGATCACCTCAATAATCTTGCTAAGATTATTAAGGTGTTACTAAGATTATTAAGGTAAGGTAGTACCTTGCTAAGTTACTTAGGGGAGGGATGAATTGCAAAGCATTATCAGTGACCTGGGTAGGCGAAGCAACAGTAGGACTAAAAATTGATGTGCAGAAAACTGATGTTCAAGAGTCTCGGAAAGGAACAGCGGTCTGCTGTAGGTTGTGAAGCTTTGGAAGTGGTAAGGGATAAACTTGAGGGGACACTTTAGCTCCACCTTAAGGGTGTGATATGATAGTGTTAAAGGGCAGCACTGGCATTTTTTCTAGCTTCTCTGATTTTACTGAAACTTGCACATTATGTTTTCCGGAGGTCTGGTCTTTTGTACCAAGTTTCGCAGCGGTGTGGTGTTTTCTTGTTAACAAAAGTGGCTTGAAATTAAATGTTGGAAAGCGCAGCGAGATGTGGTAGAGAAAATGATAGATGCAGCATTAAGGGACATGAAAAGTGCAGATTGGTGCAGGGAACTAACATGAGTTAATGTCATCCTAAACCAAATCAAGAATGTATGGCCTGGGCAAGGCATCTAATGTGAAAGTAAGGTAACCATTGATTGTTTAAGGTAACAGAGTGGATTCGAAGGGAGATTGAAAAGCATAGGGGTATGAGAGATTCATATGGGTGATCAAGATCAGGAGGTTTGTGGGGATAAGGCGGCCATAGCTGGCACAAGGCAGGGTGGATTGGAGGGGTGGGCCCTTTGTCCCGCAGTAGGCCTAGTTAGGCTGGCTATGATGGTGATGATGAAAAATGGTTTCATGTAGTGGTGCTCAGTAAAATTTGGCTCAGTCAACAGTTTAGGCCCAGAGGAAGGAAGCTGGGGAGCTCTAGCAGAACAGATGGAGTTGGAACTGGAGTTGGAGTGTTACGGTATTATGTATTATTAAATAGCACCAGATGGTGCTGCGCTTTGTAGTTAGATGTTTTTCCACTAGACAGAGGACGGCCCCCACTGCACACCTTGGGTGCTTACACATGGGTGCATATAGATCCTTACCTTATATAGATCAATACTTTTTTTTTTTTCAGTCCAGCAGAAGCATCCGTGCACTGTTTTCTTATCGTTCTCTTGAATCTACACCAACCCCCAAATGTTACACTGAGTTCAGCTGTTGTTCTTGCTGTACAGTTTTAAACCACTGTTGTCAGTGGTGCTCTCAGTGTAGCTTCCTTTGAGATAGTAAATTGATTCCAGGCAAACCTTTTGGAATTTTGAACACTTTATCTAAATTTAAGAGGGATGTCCGAGTGTAAGCTAAACTGCTAAACATTATTTTTGTTGAGAAAATTGAGCTTTTTTTACTTTTCCGACTCAACAAGCAGATTCTCAGTGGGCAACTGCAGAGCCAAAAGCTTTTGCAGTTCTCGATTCAGGGAAATAATTTAATGCTGCCTCTAGCTTTCGTCAGACTCAGATTTAGCCACATGTGTGTGTCATAGTGTTACTTTGGTGGCGAGCAGATTTCCCATGTGGAGACCTTTTAAAGCTGAACAGTACGAGTGTGCATCATTTCTCTGCAATGCATCCGCTCAACTCTGTGTCCACGTTTCATGTCTTCAGGGTCTCCGGATGCATCTGGAGCCAGCTCTGAAGAGGATGATGATGATGAGGACCTTGATTTTCAGGTGAGCTTGGTATGCAGTGCGGCAGATTTTAATGAAATCCTGGTCGAAATCAAGAGGAATAAATGGGCTTGGGCAGGGCCTGTATTGCGAAAGCAAGATAATTAACCACTAGTCCTTAAGGGTAACGGAGTGGATTCCAAGAGAAGGCAAACGTAGCAGAGGGCGGCAGAAAGTTAGGTGGGCGGATAAGATTAAGAAGTTTACCGGAATACGGTGGCTGCAACTGGCAACGGACAGGGTTAATTGGAGAGACATGGGAGAGGCCTTTGCCCTGCAGTGGGCGTAGTCAGGCTGATGATGATGATGTGACCTGCCTATGAGCTGACCCTTATTCTTGTTGAAACTAAGGGAAACAAGTGGACCTAGGCCAAACCTGTGCTGAGTAGAACAGCTTACTGGTTGTCTGGTGTTCTGTCAGGGCAACATGGTGGGCATGAAGGGAATGGAAATGCCATGGTTGACATAGTACTAGATGAAGTGTTAACCCATTAGCGCCCAGCGTACTTTTAAAAGTACATTTAAATTTTTTATGATTTCAACACGAAAGATTGAATTTTTCTTTTCAAGTTGGTAATGCTTCTGTCACCAGGGGATCGGCCAACGCCCCTAAGCTAAGAAGGCGCGTTTTCTTTTCTCAGTATGCCTTCTTTCCATAGTGAAACTTCACAATGTTTATTTGCCATGCACTCCACCGGTAGTCGCTGCCTTATAATTTTCTTGCGGCCATGTTTATGTACATATTACGCCAGTTTCAAGTATAGAGCAGCACGAAAAACGAAAGTAAACATTGGATGCTTTGAATGTCCCGCACCTTTGGCTTTTTTTGCTCTATGATGAATTATATCCGGCTGTACTTTCTATAGTACACTGGGTCTTCCTGTGTGCACAACGGCGCCTGTTTATTCAAGGTCATAGGTCTTATGGGTCTTTGCAATTCGTGAGAAAAAAACACTTTTTCTGCTCAGCGAAGCCTAAGAGACTGCTGTGCTTGTCGCCAGCTATCCTGAATATGGCGATGGTGTGATTTTAATTGGTTCTAATAAAATTTTCATTATAAAAACTGTATGTTCGGTACAACAGACGGTTACTGTTATGCATTTCACACCTGCTGTGGAAAGTCCTTGAGTTCGGAAAAGAAACTTTTGCAAGCATGCGTTGTTCTGTCGTTGGCTGAGGCGATTTCAACGCTTAGTGACCATTTCATCTTTTTTGTCAACCTTTTTACCAGTCAAGACATTCTTATAACGCTCCACCGGGAGGAATTTCGAGCTACACAAACCATTTGCCAAAACGGGTTTTGGAAATGTCTACTAGGCCCAAAGAAAACGACGGAATAGAAGCAGCGAGGAAAAATTGGTTCTTGCTTCAACAGTGTAGGTTACGTGCTTTTATTGAAGGCTAATGACAATAGTGTAGTCAATATGGCCTGCAACTATAACAGCTTTCAGCCTACATGTTTTGTAAAGTGGTGGTTGGCTAGAGCGCACGAAAAACAGGAATTCTGTGAGCCAAAACTTCCTTCCTAATACAACAGTGGTATGGCAGGTGTCGACCTTTTGGATCAAGCCGTCAACTGCTACTACTTGGGCATCAGGGACAAAAAGTGGGAGAGGCTGTTGACACGAAAGGTCCACTTTGCAATTGTGAATGCCTGAACAATCAACCAAATAGCTAGGGACGAGCCTGCTGACGATTTTTGCTTTCGCGAGAACGTTACTCGTCATTACCTACGCCATGATAGGCAGCAACCAACGGTTCGCAGACAGTCTGGCTCAACCGTGTATGATGCTTCTCTGAAAAGGAGAAAGCTTCCTGCGCAAATTAGGATATATGCGGTGCCAGTAGAGTCATAAAAGATTCATGAGGACTTCTAAGAGGTATTACATCACCCTTTGTAAAAATCGCAGACATTAAAAAAATTCACGCCACCAAGTAGGAGTGGAGCGCAGTAGCCACATGTGCTATGGGGAAGGCCCAGCGTACTATAAAAAGTACACCTGTGTAACTTCGGAACGAATGAAGCAATCGTAACGAAATTTAAGTAATCTGTTTTCCTTTATAAGAGAGCATTATGTGCTAAAAATGAAGAAAATCCCTCAGTTAGATTTTTCTTGGGCCTTAATGGGTTAAGGTCAGAAGTCTACGCATCTACTCTGGGTGCGGTTAGCAGTGATCACAGGTTATTGGACAGCATTGGAAAGGGGCTTTGCTCTGGCCTGTAGTAGACTTTGCTGATATCAGCTGCAGTGGTGCTGACTGATTCCGTCTACGAGATGGAATTTACATTTCTCATTGTATACTACCACTGTTACTGTGGACGTTATTTCCACCAAACATGCATTACACTCTTCTAGCCAGTCCATTTTCACTATGCACGATGATCTATGTGGTGGAGAAAGTGGCTTGTTGCATGAGGGCAACCCGTCTTCTAATTGCCAGGTCCCAGCGGCCTTTGGTGGACCCAGCAGGCAGCAAGGTGAGTGGCCACACTTTGTAGCTTGATCACCCTGCGGAAATTCTTAGTTCAGTTGTTCTCAGTCCTTTTGTCCTCGGGGGAACCCCAACGATCTTCAAAATGTACTGAGGTGGTGGTGAAAAACTTTAATTTGCAAAGAGAGTTTGAGGGTTAAAAAACCCTGCTACATGGTCGGTATCCTTAGTCCGGGACACCGCACGATGAGGCCCCGTCTCGCGCCCGCTTTACTAGAGCCCTTTGAGACTCCAGTGTGGAGCAGTTGAGGAGGGCAGTCTCCCATGCCTCTCGGGTGGGGGTGGGGGAAGGGGGAAGGTGAGGATTCTGAGTACATGCCCACACCATGTGAAAGATATCGCAGATCTCTCCACAGTGCGGGCAGCGTCCATCTGTGTTCGGATCGAAGTGTTTTGCTATGGCAGGACAGAGAAGAGTTCCTGTCTGCAGGCGCCGCAGAGTTCGCTCCTCCGCCTTACTCAGCCCCTTGGCAGGTACTGGGTAGAGACGGTGGCTGTCGCAATAATGAATTAGGATTTCGCGGAACCGCAGAAGCGGTTTATGAGCTTCTGAGCCAGGAGAGCTAGGATGAGGAGCCCGGTGTGTGAGCGCTCGGGCGGCCGCATCAGCGGCCTCATTGCCTTGTAGACCCTGGTGGCCAGGAGCCCAGATCACTTTTGTGCGAGTTGGATCGGCGGGAGTGCGTCTTAGAATTTGGGAGGCAAGAGGGGATATTTCGCCTGCAAGATAATGTTCACAGGCCCGGCGAGAGTCCGTGATAACTGTTCTCGATTTTGGATCGGCGGCAGCGAGAGCTATTACGACTTCCTCCGCTCGCGTTGAATTTGGGGCCCGAAAAGATAGCCCATCGACATTCATTCCCCGGTGGACTACGGTAGCCGTGAAGAATCCCGTGGGCGACGGCCCTGTGATGTCCACGTAGTAGACGCCCTCTTTATAGCCATATTGCCTCTCAAGCGTGCGAACCCGTGCTTGCCGTCTGCCTTCATGTGAAGCCATGTCCATGTTACGAGGGAGCGGAGCGACCAAGAGCATGTGGCGCCACAGCACCGGGATGTTCTCCGTCCCCTCTGGTATGCATGTGTGTTGGATGTGTAAGCGGTTAAGCAGGCGGCGCCCAGGCACCGTCTGCGATAGCCGCGTATATTGGTTCACGAGGTGGGCCTCCCGCAACTCCTGATAGGAGTTTACCACTCCCAACGCCTTCAGTTTGGCGTTGGAGGTAGCCACCGGGAGGTCCAAGTTTGGCGTTGGAGGTAGCCACCGGGAGGTCCAATGCTCGCTTTGTGTTCCTTCCTGCCTTTCATAAAATGGCCAAATTCAATTAATAACGACTGCTGCTAGAGTGAGACAGTCTGCTACTACAAGAAGTTGCAGTATGGTCCCTAAATAAAGTGCGCTCTGGTTCTGCGGCACCCGGTTTCAGAACTGCTGGCTTAGTGGCATTGCACGCATTTACTTTTAACCGCACCGGTTCGCTTACCGTTTTGTCACCTTTGAGATGTGCCACGTTTCACGACAGTCAATGGTGGGCGCCGGAGGAAGGCTGTTTGTTGTGCCTCTGGGGGCTCTTGGTACATTCAGTGTCGTCTCACAAAAAATTTCCGGCTTCTCTGTCACAAAATTTCCTAAGTAGGTAATCTAAATGCTACAGCATTTCCTGCTGTAAGAACGTGGTTAATAAGCCCCCCCCCCCCCCCCTTTTTTTTTGCAGATTCATGCATTTCAGTAATCGCTGTTCTTAATCTTCTGATCATGTGATGCAGTTCTTTAAACTGGTCAAAGTTTTTCAGGGCGAATTACTTTGAAATCATTCTGCGCCAAAAAAACCATCGTGTAAGGACCGGGATACTCACTGTTAAATTGTGCACTGTTAGCTTGATAATGGCAGAAATGCTGTGACGCTGTTAAGACTGTAGCTGTTAAGAATGTGAAGTTTTTGAGTTCCTGTATTTTGCAGCCCATAACTCGCACCTTTTTATAAGTTCTCCCAGACCTGCTAATTCTATTTATTTTTTGGCTGGTTATGTATACATAAAGTTGGATGCTTGTGTAATGCACAAAACTGTTAGTGGTCATTACAGCAAATTCAAATTTATGAGTTTCCTTATACCTGCTGTCTTTATGACATACACGAAGTCCTCTAGTTCATTAAGGAAAACCTTGATGTGGCCCTGACTACACCGTTCAGTGGTCTTAGCAATAAAAATAAATTAAAGAAGTGCTTACACGCTCTAAACAAACAGGCTTTCGTTCTATCCTAGGGAAAGCCGTGGAACAATTAATTTTCTAGACCTTTCTAACATTGTTCAGTGTTCCCAAACGTCATTGTCACTGTAGCATTCTGTCGATCATCTGACTAACTTCTTAAAACATTGTCCATACCATACACAGACGTGATGAGACCAGTTTTCAGAAGAAGGATTCAGAAATTGAGCTTTACACTCTGTGTGCCTGGTTAGCCATCTTGCAAAATGAAGTCTACCTCATAAGGCCCATTGTGGTGAAAGGTGCAGTTGTGGACAACTTAACCTGCAACGACGGAGCGCCGGCCAAAAATGACCAGTCACTCTCTGCAGTCACGAAAACACAAACTAATAATGAGACGAGGTTCTTGTCTTTACTCTTGTGCTGGTGTTTATGTCGTTACTGGTTCACATTCTCATAGCTGTACGGCAGCACTGGTAGTCATGTTTTATGTCGATCATCATTGCATATATCGTATCAGGTTAGCCTGCCCTTGACTAAATTTTTGGTCATCCTCAGTTCCGAGATTCAGTACAGAATAGTTTGAAGCTATGCTTGACTCTTACGTTGGCAGTTATAAGGTGCAACGGTGTATCGGATACATTGAACAATATAGTGGACATCTGTTAATTTGAACATGCTTAATTTGAACTTCTGGTTTATTGGAACTCGCACTTTGGCCCTAAAAAAGGCTCCCCTAACTTTCAGTCTCAGTCAGGTTAGAATTATTTAGGGTCAACAGTCTTTAGTGACAAAAAATTTCCCCTGTCTTGGCAAACAAAGTGGATTGAATGAAAGATGACTTTTTTATGCTTCTACGTATAGAGAAAAAATTCCAGCAAGAGCAAGAGTGTAGATGAATGTTGGTTACGGCCATGTGAACACATGGTGCTATTCGCAAGGAAATCAAAGCCCACTCAGCTGGGTAGCACTTAAGTGAATTGCCGCATGGCAGCAGTAATTATGTAACAGTGGAAACACATTTGGCAAGTTGCACGTGCAAATTGTAATTAGTCACATTCTGACCAAATGTAACACACTAATTTTGCAGTAAATGCAGCTTGTAATAACTACTGAAAAGAGAATGATGTATATTTACTCATACAACACTGAATGTTACAGTGGTGAGGCAAGAAATGATGGGCCTTGCTTTGAGGAAACTTAAAAATTTCAGCATAATAATTGTATTATGCTTCAGTATTGAGTGATGCTAAAGAGTCAATTTTAAAGTTACTTGCAATTTAAACGAGTGATATTGAGTTTGAATTTTTAATATTCGCTCACCAATGCTCATCACAAGACAACAACTGTCGTGGCGTGTGTGTGTTAGTGACCTTCTCTGTTTGTTAGTATAATGGCTATCTGCATCTCCGAAAACAGGGTCCGTTTCATTATTGCCCTGCATAGAAATGCCCACTCGCTCACTCACTGAGTGGCCGCCAATCTAACTTGTGTTATCTGCTGTGAATTCATGTGCAATAACAATGCTGCAATGATTTTCCATCTGTTTTGCAGATCTTCCAAACCTCCCAGTTGCGTTGGTGAGTAGTATACCAGTCAGACATGCACTTCTTCTTTCTAAGTTGCCAGTTTGTGGTTAATGAGCTGCCTAGCTAAAGCGTTATTGGTTGGCGAATTTTGCATCTAGCCTTCCAGCTGCCAGGCTGTTGCGAATTTGATTGCAGGGTTTGCAACATTTGTCTATGGAAAGTGCTGACCTTAGTGGCAGAGGGGCAGGAACATTATTTTAAGCAGTAGTCTGTTGGGCATACCGTCTTTACTGAAAGGATACCCTGTTATGTTTTCGAATATGTGAAAGTTGTGAAGGTAAAAATTAGTATAACATACTAGAAATGCAAAAAAAATTGAAACGACTCCATTATTTAGATTTCTGCATGCTCCAGTCGTCACATATTCAGTTGTGCCCATTAAGAATTAAGTGAATTGAGAGTGTCCTCACAACTGCGTTCGTACCAGTGGTTGCACTGGCGATGATTTTTGCCATTTACTGTGCGATCAAATTCTGAACAACGCTCCAGACAAGCAGGGGTAAATCTGTCAGTTTCACTGAAGATAAAATTTAACATTTTGATGCACCATTTTTTTTCTTTCCATCGAAATGAAATATTTTTTCACCTAAATAGTAAGAAAGAAAATTTGTTAGTTTTCGAGTGCAAATACTAGTGAATTATTTTTTTGCTGGGATGTGCAAACATTTCATACAAAGCGTCATTATTGATGGAAATAGCAACATCGAAATGCTGCGACTTGTCGAGTAAAAGCTCGAAGGACTATGGAAATAATATTTGTTTCGAACATGCACAATGCACTTGAAATTGCGGAACAAAAATGATATTACTACCAGTGGAAAAATATGTCTGCACTGAAATGGCTAACTGCTCACTGTTTTGCTAAATATTCTTTACTGCATTTGCTATATGGCATAAAAAAAAAAAACACCTAATTTGCAAGAGGGATATGAAATTCACCTGAAACAAAGAAATGACTGCTAGGTGCAATCCACTCCCAGAAAAAGTTGCGAGATTGCTTTGTACACAGTTATGTACAGCTTCCAATTTTTTAACATGAATGCGTGAATTGCGCTAACATGAATGCGGTAACATGAATTTAACATGAAGCGTCGAGTGCCTGGTGCAGCGGTGCCGAGGTGAAGCATAGTGCAAATCGGGAGAGGGAACGAGCATGCACACCGATCATGGCGCTGCAGCTAGCGTCGTCTGCTTCGGCTGTTCTGTTTCATGCCCAGCAACCCCCGTGCAGCAAGCTTTATGGCCGAGTTCTCAGAGCGTTTGTTTTGTGTTCGATCTGCTGTGTGTTTGTGGCTCTGGACGGGTACGAAAGCATAGCGTTCCAAGCATGACTATAGGCCCCAGCTGCATTTGCGGGAAGCATCTCGAGAGATTTGCTTTAGCGAAATTAGCGCGGCAATATCGAGGGTCCTCTTCAATCAGTTTTTCGCAAGTAACGATTGCAACTGGTTTGTTGGGCATGCTAGGCTGTTCCCAAATGTATGCTCTTTTCACATTCACCCACGCCATATGCAGTGAATAAAAGCAATCGCTCTCAGCTTCTTGGCGCTCCAATGCATAATAGCCGATGATGGGTAGGGGTTGCTTCACACTAATCAGAACAGCCTGGCCGATGAAGCTTACTCCAGCTGCACGAATGGTGGGCGTGCCCTTGCATGCTTTTTTCTCTTCTTCTTCCTGTTCATGTTAAAAAATTGGAAGGGTGTACATGGCATGTCAGTGAGTTAAATTAAGAAGATGGTGCAGGTTTTATTTCATTGACATGGTAAAGTGTGTGTTGAAACTTTTTTTTTTTAAAGCTCAGTCATAACAATTGGTTCACTGTGCATACAGTCACACTGTGCTTACATATACTTTTTGTTTTGTCTGTTTTTTTTTTCAGGAGGACTCGGACAATGCGGACAGCCTTGCTGCAGGTACCCTTGATTGCATTGTTATACTACTCAACTCCCAAACCACTGAGTGTTATGCAAACTACTCAGTAAGATTAAGGCAGGTGGAACTTCCACGAACATTTTGGTATCATTTGGAATCCAACTGACTTTTGGACTTTAGTTTTGGTTCCAATTGTATTTTTGGAATTTTCAGTTGATTGTTTTTTACTGAGTGGAGTTTGTGTTGGCTGTGTGCAGGATGAATCTGCACTGCTGGTTACTCGTGAGAATGGCAATTGGCTGTGTTGTTTCATCAGCTGCTCTGATTGGGTGGCACATGAGTGCCGGTCAGTTATGAGCTGGTTTTGTGCACAGGCACATGTTAGATTCAGCCATAGCCTGTAGAGAGCTTACATGGTTGTAGTAAAACTGAATTCACTCCTGTGTTCATTGCACTCTACTTTGGCAGTTGTGCATTTAATCATCAGCACCTCTGTGTTCAATTTTGCACTGCTTCACTGAAAAAGTTACTGCTTATAACAATGTGATTACCATCCACGTATTGAATCAAATGAATGAATTAATTTTGACATTTCTCAGCAACATTTTGGAATGTAAATGGCATTTCACACAGCTTAGGTTACCAAGTAGGAAGGCTTTTATATGCCTCTGCTAACTTTCCACCTTTCTCATACATCATCTTATGCGTTGTTTAAGATCGTAGTTCCTTGAATTGTGAGGTGTGAAGTTGTAGATCTGTTGCTCACATTTTATTTTGAACACTTGCTATCCTCAGTGCTCGATAGTGGCTTTCACACAGATATTGGCTTTGAGTTTCTGATGAAAGTTTTAGCACTGAGCTGCACTAAAACATACACTCGGTTATTTTTGTTTCATACACACACCGCTAAGATTGCGGAAAAGAGGTGCAGCTGTATGGAACTGTTATTTTTTACATTTTCTGTGCCATATCGGTCCATATGTAGTAATTATCGATTGTAACAATCACTTTTTCCAGCTTTATTATTATTATTATTATTTATGATTAATCTCATTACGGGGCATTACTGTATTTTGCTGTTTACTAATTCTTACAGTCGTAGTCAGTCCCAAGTCTCCAAGCGTAAAATCGTCCAGCATATTGTCTTTAATTTCGCTACATATGCTCTTTCTTTCAGATTGCACCAAACATTTTTTTTTAATCTGCTTTCCTAGGGTGCGTACAATTGAATGGTGTAGACGTATCATGTCATGATGTGTTGGTCATATATTGGGGCTGATGAGTGCTGCACAGTGTGCGCACAAGTGTTGGCAGCGTGATTACGCCTAGCTTCTTATTTCTTAAAGGCGCACTGAAGAGGAATCTGAACTCGTCTTTTTGCCGCGGGAACTCAATCTGCACGTTCCGAGCATTCTTAGAAACTTCGATTTATTGCCCTGTGTGGCCGATTTCCCTAATTAAATCGAATTAACGTCCGGCTCCCGCCTTTTTTTTTAATTCTCCCTCGTACGGTCAGCGGAGTCGACCAACGCGTGGAATGCCTTTCAGCCAGTCCCGCGGCGGCTTGCCGCTCTGCCATCGGCAGAGTAATATGTAGTAGTCCGTAGAAGCAAATAGTCCGCGCGTATTTTTATTTCTGCGGGCTTATTTTGCGGCTATATTATCTGCGAATGAACCTATTTATTCACGGAAACCTAAAAAACAAAATAAAGTGAAAGCAAAGCCTCCACGGAGCTGGCTGAAAGGCACTCCACGCGTTGGTCGACTCCGCCCACCGTATGAGGGAGAATTAAAAAAAAGAGGCGGGAGCCGGACGTTAATTCGATTTAATTTGGAAAATCAGCCACACAGGGCAATAAATCGAAGTTTCTAAGAATGCTCCGACGTGTAGATCGAGTTCCCGCGGCAAAAAGACAAGTTCAGATTCCTCTTCAGTGCACCTTTAAGATGTCGGAAAGGCCCTGTGTGCATTAATGAGGTGCACTATGGTCATACCGATCATATCCCTCATCTTAGTGAATTCTTTGTGAGCCTCACAGGCTCATTTTCGGGCTTGTAAGGAACAGCAGGTGGCAATACGTATGTATTCCGGATGACTTGGCTGTAGTAGGCCATGTAGTGTAGATACAGCTGTGGCCATTCAGGAATGTGTTTGTCATTCTCAGATGTTCTTGTTTCCAGAGCTTCCTGCCAGTCCCAATGTCCGGACTTGCACCGTGTGCGACTACGTGACTGAATCTGCGTGAGAAAGCTTAAGTCTTCTGGAGTTTGCTTTGTTGCTCAGAGTGCAATTCAGCCTTTACAAACCTTTATACCACTGTCATCATTATCAGCAACCTGACTACATGCACTGCAGGGCAGGCTGTAGGCTGCCGTCAAGGCAGATATGACATTACTTCCTAAATCTGTTCAGCCTTATGAAGTAACCTAAATGTCAGGCTTTGTGAGAGCATGTAGGCACTGTTAGCAAACCAGGAATGAGGCAAGTATAAATTAGGAGAAGTTTGTGAGCAAACTTCTCCTAATTTATACTACCTGTCTTATTCCTGGTTTGCTAAACTTACGGTATGCATTTCGAAAGGAAAAGAAGAAATAATTTCAGTAATGGGGACACATATAACCTTTAGTCAGTCAGCTGTGGAATTCTCGTGGCCCCTTGCTTTTCCTGCGACAGTTGCTCTCGTTGGCCGTGGTTGCAGGGACGACCTGCGCTACCACATCCGTCTGCATGCGGTGCAAGGGGAGCTGTGCTGCAAGCTGTGCCAGCGGCAGTTCCACACCCTGGCCGAGTTCAAGGAGCACTGCGACCAGCACGCCCCCAAGCCACCACTGCCACCTCCTCGTCCCACTGCGGTGCAGCCCCGGAGGCCTGCTTTGCTCTCGTGCGGTTCCTGCGGCAAGCTCTTCCGCTCACAGGTACCAGGGGGCAGTAGCTGCCACCGTTTGTCACTCGAGGGCGCTGTGAAGAAGTTCGTCAAGCTGGGACCAGTGACAGTTGTGTTGAAGTGCAGGATGTACCTTAGGGGCCGGGTTTTGTGGACAAAAGCGGGAGGCACCACCTTACCACCTATCCAAGCGGCACGGGTAATCGCCCCCATATTGGAAAACAACATTTGCCGATGCATGTCCGATATTGGCCCGTTTTGCTGTGCTGCTGGGCTAGTAGGCTACACCTGAGCTCCGTGTCAGTTGACATGAGCAGGGGATGGCCGGAAAGCTACAACTGACCATGTAGCTGGTTCTGGGCCACTATCTGTGGGCGTGCGATGTGCAAATGTGTGCTGAGGGTCTGGCTACCAGCTATTGTCTCCGCTGTATCTTCTGTGGCACTATTGGGCAAATAAGAGATGGAGCATGAACCGTGGCACTAACTTGCCGCACTGCCACTGCAGTCGAACCCGGTTGTAACGAACAGCATGATTTAACGAGATTCGTTTGATACTATATGGAATAATTCGATATACCCGAATTGGCTTATAACGAACTTGAGTAAACTTATGTGCCAAATTCGTTATATACTAGGTTATGAACAGTGGAGCAAAAATGCACTGATGGGAAAAAAACTATGCCAGTCACCATGAAGTCTACTCCGAAATTGATTTATTAGCAAGAATTGTACACCTATTTGTAGTAGGCAGTGGTTTTTTTCCTGAACACTGTGTTTAGCTCCATCAATGAGAATCACACAACACACAACATCATTTCAGCAAACTCCTGCACGCTTCACTGTATTCCTGGGCAGTATCGTCACAGCACATCGGTAGCAGAAACAGCTTTGCGAAGCGTTGGGCAGTCATCTTCCAGAGTGGCCCAGAGGTGGTACCTCGAGATTGGCACCAGACACCAGCACGCTGGAAACAATTTCAGAGCCCAACAGGCTCGGTAGCACAGCTATGTTGTCGTCAGCCGCATAAAAATCCTCGAAGGCAACTTCTGTTGGCACAGTATGTGGAACATCAGCGAGCTCTTCCTACAGCGTAGCAATGCCATTGCCGTCTTTTGCTGCACACGGCGCACTTGCAGTTTCCACGCCCTCGTTACACAGTCCAGCATGGCGGAAGCAGTTCTCTCGAGCTCGGTGGTCTCGAGCGTCTCGAGTCACGTCTTGCCCAGCACAACTGATCATTTCAATTGCGGCCAGCAAATTATCCTCCAGCGCATCATTAAGCTGCAGCTCAACTACTTGCTTCTGGTAGCGTGCGTTGAATGCATGGATGCCTTGATCAAGTCGCTGTTCGGTGGCAGGAAGCAAGGCTAATTGTTTTTGAGTGAAACGTCACAGCAGTGTGATGAGCAGTTATCCAGGAGGAAGCAACTCTTGCCCCCGCTCGTTGCAAGCTCCTTGAAAGGGCTTGCCAATGTTTTGTCGTCATTATGCAGGATGAAGCGCCAATAAGCAAGCGTACAGCAATGCAGCACAGACAGAGTCTAGAGAACAGAACAGCAGCACAACTGACTTGCAAATGTGGAGAGAGAAAGCATGGAGGACGATGATGCTGATTAGCGTTCGTAGGCAGCCTTCTCTTGAAGCTAGTGCGATTTGTCCGGAGCTTCCAGTGCATACCGTATTTACTTGCATAATGATTGCACTCACATAATTATCGCACCCCCAAATTTTGTTAGAAAAATTAAATTTTTTTTATTCCCCGCGTAATGATCACACCCCGAACTTGCCGCTGCAGTTTGCCGTGTACCAAGTCGAGTCGACGATGATTGTACTTGCCATCTGTCTGACAGATGGGACGTGCAGCTCATCATCATCATCATCAACGTTTCCCTCCGCCGCGAGCTTTCACTATCCGTATCGTCATCAGCATCACCAGCTCCAGTTTTTTTTTTGTTGCTGTCAAGTATCGGGATCTGCGGTACCGCGTTAGTTCATCGTGGTTGGTGGCTTTGCTGCCGAGCGTTGCTGTTTTAGCTTGACGGGCAAGCACCTTAATAGCTACACGGCTGGGAGTGTGCTCTCGAACACAGCGAGCGTGCGGCAGGTCGGAAATTCGACGTGGCTTAGAAGTGTGGCAGTTGCGACTGCGGCGTGCCTAAATTTTCGTAAGCGACTCCAGGCGCCGTGGTTTTCGCGGGCCTAAGTCGGGAACGTTTCTGGCTGGAGATGAAGCTTTCCAAACAGTCGTTTAAAGTGAGCATCCCTGAAAACTGTGCGCGGCTGTTCTACGCGATGTCGTACGTGCTGTGGGTCCGCAGCAGCTGCGACGGCAGCAGCACTAGTGAGGACTAGTAGTCAGTTCAGCAAAAACTTTGTTAAAATAAAGATTGAGGGGCGGGGGCGGGAAGGCGTCAGCTTGCAACCGTGTAAATACAGTATTGATCACAGTGCGAAGTTCAGGGTGCGCCTATTATGTGCGGAAATAAAAAAATCTGATTTTTCGCGACTAGACTAGGGGTGCGCCTATTATGCGAGTAAATACGGTATATAGAGCTTGTTAGGGCGACATACCACCTATTTTCTTCTCTAGTGCTGTTCAGGTTGTGAAGGTCAAGCAAGGAACAAATTAAAGGCACACTGAGCACAGTTCCTCTATCCAGTTCCTCTTCTTATTACAAATAAATTGCATGACACTTTCTAGCTATGTTGATTTTTTTTTCTGCACCAAAAGATGCATTCATTGCTGAGAAACTGGATTTATTATTGTAAATTTTTTATTCCTCTGCTTGATTCAAACTGTCGATATAGGGACTGAAAAGAATTCTGTGATCACTGTCTGGAGTGGACCTGTAGCAGCAGTTAAAGGGTTAGTGGTGCAGTGGCAACATGGACCATAATATGCCAAACACAAGGTGATGTGGATTAGTTATGGTTAACAAGCGAGAGTTTCAAACACATTGGGTGAATTGTGGTCAATTGTCTAGCCTATTTTTTGGAAGTACATAATTGAAATTGTGACCAAGCCAGTGAGATCTGTAGTAGAAAAAATAGTACTGACGTCATCGTGGTTTTTGCTTGCATGAACGGTTGACAGTGGTGATATCATTTTCATAGCCTTTTTTTTTTTCCCTTATAGAAGGTCTATTTTTGGTGAAAGTAGTGTATTCAGGACGGGGCAATCTATGGGTACAGGCCATCAACAGTTTGTCCCTTTAATAAGCAAAACCACATTGGACCCTCAAAGGAATCATGGTAACGATAAAGGGGTCATGGTAAGGGGTCATAATAAGAGGCCATGGTAAGGGGTCATGGTAAGGGGTCATGGTAAGGGGTTATGGTAAAGGGGTCGTGGTAAGTTGTACCACTGCACGTCCCTCTCTCTTATTACTGTGCAGGCCTGGCTCGAGCGCCACATAGAGCAGCGCCACGGTGGTGTTGACGATGAGGCCGAGACTGATGTGAACGACACCGAGGGCGGCACAGTGGGCAGGGGCCCTCCCACCCTGCAGTGCTGCGCATGCTCGCGCACCTTCTCGTCGGCGTCCGCCCTGCAGGTGCACGAGCGGCTGCACTTTGAGGGCCAGCCCCCGAGCGGGGAGCACGCCTGCACCCAGTGCGAGCGCTCCTTCACCAGCTACCGGGGTCTGCGCATGCACCAACGCAAGCACACCCGCCAGGCTGGCCAGCAGGGGTCGGCCGCCGCTATGAAGGCCGAGCCTGCCATCGAGGTGACTCCCTTCTCTCGTGCAGTGCGGCTCACCGCTGGCCAGTTTTGTTCCCTCCAAACCGTACTCATGTGGCATCTGAAGCACAGTAGAACCTCACTGATACATTCTTTTTTTCTGATGCATTAAAAGGAATTGTATTGCCCGGGAGAGCGTTTAATCTTCATATTTTCAAAATTCTGACAGCCGCTGCAGTGGCTTAGTGGTTATGGTGCTCGGCTGCTTACCGGAAAGACGCAGATTTGATCCCGGCCACAGTGACCGAATTTCGGTGAAGGCAAAATTCTAGAGGCCCGGGTACTGTGCGATGTCAGTGCACGTTAAAGAACCCCCAGGTGGTCGAAATTTCCGGTGCCCTTCACCACGGCGTCCCTCATAGCCTGAGTCATTTTGCGATGTTAAACCTCATAAACCAAACAAAACCAAAATTGTTACAAGAATGAAGTACAAAGGCATTTGCACACACTTTCACTTAAAAAGGAGGCCTCTCAGTACTTGTTGGTGCCAAGTCTGAAGAGCATTTCTAGTGGTTCTAGTGGACTTCTATCCACATCTGCATTGTCCTTAGTGTGAGAAAAGCTTTGCAACCGGCAAGGGCGACAGTAGCCGATGCCTTTGCACTGTTATCGTCGCCATTTTTAAATGTTTCGTTTCATTGCAGTTATGCACTGCGGAGAAGCCACTCTGGCAGCTGACTGCCGCATGTGGCTTCGGGCTAGGCTTGCTCGCACGTAGTCGCTGGCTTTAGGATGGTTCATTCCAATGTAGTTGTGCACTGCAGAGAAGCCTTTCTAGCTGCTGATGGCCACAGCACTTCTGTGTCACATGTTGCCAGTCTTGGCCTGCTCTGTATCTTACGATCAGAATTTGACAAAATCATGAACATACTTTCCGAAAAATTGTATCATCCTGAAACGTATTAGCCGGATTAAAAAACTCTATCGGATGTTTTTGTCACTCACGATTTTGAGCCTGTGAACCAGGAAATCATGCGAATCAGGAATATAGTATTGGCGAGGTTCTGCTGCATTTTTCTATTCCCACGTTTTTTTGCCACGTTTTTTTTGCAAAGAGCCCCATGGCAAAAGTACACAGTAGTGGCCTGCTGTGTGGATGCTGTGATGCCTTTTTGGTCTACCACATCCCAACTTGCTGTGGCTTCTGCAGACGGCGGCTGCAGCAACGCCTTTCATGGCAACCATGGTGTCCGCCATGCCTACGGGTGCCGCGACCGTCTTCTCAGACGTGCCCATGGCAGCGCTTCAGGACGCTGCCAGTGAGGAAGGCGACAGCAACACCGGGGTGGCAACAGCGGCAGTCGTCGCCACCGAGACTGGAACAACAGCTGTGGACGAGGGCAGTCATGAGCGTAAGGGCTGGGCCCACCACTCTAAACTAAAGTGGCTGTTTGGGCTTGTCGGTCAGTGATCATGGTTAAAGAATGCAGTGCGAAAAGACAAGGACAAACTAAGAAGTGGACAGGACTGGCGCTGACTACATTCAAAGAAACGAGCAGCTTTTATACTGCCATCCAAGACCCTCGTGACCAGATAAAGCAGCAGGCGTGGGAAATCTATCTAGCACTGAAACACATCATTGCACACAACATGGAAGAAACAGCACATTGAGGAGATGCAACGTCACCCTGGTACCTAAACACTGCATGACTAAATGACCAGGAAGAGCCAAAATAAATGAGTAACAAAAGAATGAATTATCGTCGTCTGCTTTGCTTCGAATTTTACACAGTTTTGCTGTATTGTTTTGGCTTCTGTTCTCTGTTTCTGCCAATTGCCTCATGATGAGTGGACAGCAATAGACGGTAATTCATTCTTTCATTATTCGTTTATTTTGGCTTTTCCTGGTCATTTAGTCATGCAGTTTTTAGGTACCGAGGTGACGTTGCTTCGCCTCGATGTGCTGTTTCTTCCATGTTGTGTGCAATGATGTGTATCAGTGTTAGATAGATTTCCCACGCCTGCTGTTTTATCTGGTCACGTGGGTCTTGGATGGCATTATAAAAGCTGCTCGTTTCTTTGAATAAATGTGTTGGTAGTCAGCGCCATTCCTGTCCACTTCTTCGTTTGCCCTTGTCTTTTCGCGCTGTATTCTTTAACCACCACTCTAAAGAAGGCCCATGGCAGTGGGGTCACAACTGTAGATGCAAGCCCCAGTGTGGGCAGAAAGACAGATGGGTGTGTCGTGGCTGACATGAGGCTGCCAAAGAGCGATTCTTTTCCTGGGTCATTATTGGTCCATGCATGAGCCTTCTTGCTTGCAGCAGTGCTGAGGGACAGGCACGCAACTGGTTGTAAAAAGAATGCAATCCTCTGGGTTCGCAGGAGGGAATGGTACGACAAAATGTACAAGGCATTGGAAGAACACATCATGTTCTACCATGCTTGCTCAAATGTAATGTGAGTTTTTACACCAGAAATTGAAGAAAGAAGTCACTCTTCATGTTATAATCAAATGTTCAAATTAAAATGAAATATCGTACAAACGCATGTAAGGGCCGCACTTTTTTTTCCAGATTCGGGGGCCAATTTTCGAGTGCAGCCCATACATGCGATGTGCGAATTTTTTTTCCTTTTTGAAGTAAAAACACATCAATGGGGGAGTGAGCGGCATTTATTCTACGTTTAATCGTCACTCGTGGGGTATTTGCACTCTGAGCTGGTGCTGTGCCGTGGTGCACGCTCATCCCAAAAGAAGCCGCGCAGCATGTCCGCTGTCGAGCATAGCCGTTGTTCTGCACTTCCATCACAGAGCAGAGCAGCTCTTTTTCCAGTTCAGGAAGCTCGCACGGCTTGCCTCGGAAAGTGCACTTTTTGCAGCTGGTGTTTCTCAGTGCACCCTTTTGGTTGCACGATCATCGGAAGCCCTTCTTGGCCACATTGAATTTCCTGCCTGCTGCATGCTTGCCATGTTCGAGAGCCGTCTCCCAGCCATGTAGCTATTAAGGTACTTGGCCATCGTGCTAAAACTGCAACGCTCAGCGGCAGCACGCAAATACCACAACCGCCACAACAACTACGATGAACGCGCTAACGCGCCACAAAAAAAAATTACTCAAGACGCTTTGGAAATGGTAAAGTGTGCTTGGCGAAAGCCTTGTGGTCAACCCACTGCCGCTTTCCCGAACCACTTGGCACGGAATCACTGGGCCGCTTTGGAGCCACGCGTCTCACTCACTCAACTGCAACGAGACGTCTGGCGAAAAAGCGACGGTGTAGCTGCCACCGCCAACGCGCGCGCACTTGTTCTACCGCTACTGTGTGACGTCACGGTTGCTATGCACAGCTGCGCCCACCACCGGCGTGCCGATTGCTAAGGAGAGGAGGGGAGAGGCCACAGTTGGCACGATTCCAGAAGCGTGACACCTCTGCTGACAATCTTCTGTCAACAACGATGAGGCGTTAAAGGCTTTCGCCTCAAAAGGCAGGATACTGATGCCGATGTAGATAGCGGGAAGTCGCGGCGGAGAAAAAAATTGATGATGATGATGACCGCGGTCTCAGGCGCCATCCATGGACAGCTTTTGGAAGCTCTTGTGTGCGTGTGTGACCTCCGCAATGAAGCGCACCGTTGCTCACAGCCGGAGTCGATCGCAGAGGCCACGGCGCGTGCATTTAGAAGGCTATTCCCGCCTAGGTCATGGAAAGTTCGGGTGCGGCCCTTACATGGATTTATTTTTTTTAAACATTTCCTTCGGGAAAACGGGGTGCAGCCATTACATGCGTTTATATGGTATTACGTGGAGACAGCACACTATGCCATAATTACTTGCACATTGGTTGATGCTTCATGCAGGTCCGCCCCTGTACGTCGGAAAACAGAAAAAGAGAAAGGTAGAATGCCACACTAGTCGACCAACTGAAGCTTCGAGCTTCAGATACCAATCAAAACATATTAGAGCAGTGGTTGAGCACTCAGAAACTCCTTGCCAGACATGGTGTTCTTGTGTACTGAGCTCGGATTGTACGCATCATCCCAACGAACTGCAGTAGAATGTGCACGACTTGAGGGCATTGGAAAGGCCTTCGTTTCGTTCGTTCTCTGAAAGTTCAGCAGACTCCCTCTATGTTTGCAGTGCCATTGATGCTGCACGCTAATGGCAGTGATCTGCTTTGGATGCACAGAAACTGTGGCGTTGCTATTGCATGCGATAAAGCGCTCTCACTACTTTCCTTGGCATCGCTATTGGATGCACTTTTTGGCGACATCGAACTTGTGCAATTTTCCGATGGCTTCACGCAAGGTGATGACTCGTTTAAGGGGGGAGCAGCTTTGAAATCCCAAAAATGGCCAAAAAAAAAGACTTTTTGTAAATTATTGTATCCACTTCTGTGCCTCGTTTTTTTTTGCTGTCCTAAAGTTGCATTGCTGAGTTCGACTGGGAAGTACTGTTCAAATTATTGTTTCGTGAACAACAGTGGCTGAGTGTTTTTCTCTATTACAGTTTTCTGCCTAGATACTACACACCTTGTGGAGCAGACTTCTTCACAAGTGTTTTGTCTATTTTGACCCCCCCCCCCCCCCCCCTTTTTTTGCTGCATATCTGGGGCCTTAGTGCAGGTCAAGGCGTTCTTTATTTTTTAAATTTTGAAATTTTAAACTTTTTGTATGAAATTTTTTTGAAAACTGAAATTTTTTCTATGCGAAAAAAAAATTCTAAGAACATCTTGATCTGTAGCATGCCACTAGAAACGCAATGAATGCTGAATCAGTCTTCTGCCATATTTTCTTAGCTCTGCGGCCTTTCCACAAGGCTCAGAGGAAAAAAATATATTGGAATTTTCTGGCAATGTAAAATATATTATGGTTAGGCTTAGAAAAAAAGAACAAGAAAAAATGCCCATGCCTGTGTCACTGGCGATGTAACAAAGAATAGGTTGGGGCAACCGAAAAGGAAATAGAAATAATAAACCCCTGCCTGCAACAGTGAAATTTTGAGTGATCACAGTATTAAGTTTAATATGCTCAAAAAATTTCCTATAAGTACATCAAGAAACAAAAAAATTTTTGCCTCCTTAAATGTTGCTGAGAACGGCCACTGAAATTCAGGAGGGATGACTCTTCACTCGGTTTGGCAACCTGGAGAAGTATAGTTTGTATGATAAGGCATTCAAAACGCATGGTCGGCACGGTGACGGCGTTGCGGGGCTCTGCATTTATCTTTGTATCTGTCTTATGTGGTAATCTTTAGTGCGGCTCTCCTGAAACAGAAAGGGCACATGAAAGCAATTTGTTGAGGTACTTTTGTTCGTTAGCTTCTACTCATCTTTTTGTGTACTGCAGCATCATTTCTCATGTTGCATATCTGTTCTTTCATTTGTCTTTTTTTTTTCCATTATGCATTCATAATATCAACCCTCGCATTACAATCATGGTCTATTACACTCAGGTAAATGCGGTATCTTTCTTCTAATGTGCCGTTCCTTCCTGTGAAACTACGTGCTAACCAGATCAAGTAGCCACTGTTCTCAAGCTCCATGTTCATTTTCTAGCGTTGATATTTCACTCATTGGACTTGTGTTGCAGTCGGATACAAGTCAAGAAAAAAGCGGATCTTCCCCGTCAAATGACCTCCTTGAACCAATTCTCATGAACTTGTTAACCTGAGTAGCGTGACAGTGCGGGGAGTGGCAGATGTTATGACACTGGCATTGTTATGACACTCTCTGCATTGTCATGCTACTCATGCTAGCAGGTTCACGAGAATCGGCTGACGCCACTGGCTGGAAAAAGGTCCTTTGATGGGGAGAAGCTGCTTTTTTTGTTGATTTGTGTCCAACTATTGTGCATGACTGCCTTAAATGTAGTTGAGCAAAGGACACTGCGCTGCACACTGTTCTGTTCGTCCTTCGCTGAGCTGTGTTCAGGAGGGCAGTGCACGCTTGTAGCAATGTTTGGGGTGCACACCTGCAGCAAATAAATTTGCTGCATCAAGGTTCAACAAGAAAGTTTTTATCGTGTGTAATCTGTATGAGTCGTTTTCTCTCCTTTTCAGAGATGAGCACAAGAGATTTGTGCCTTGTGCGCTTTGCTTGTCCAGTTTTTGGATTCACAAAAAAAAGTGTGTTGTCCAAGGGCTGATATTAGGGGTGTGCGAATATTCAGAATTTCAAATAATAAGCGAATGTGTTGATATTCAGTTCATATTTGATTCAAGAAGTTGACATTCGAGAATTTCCAAATATTCGGCAGCGATCAAATACCGCGCCGACATTCATAAATCCAACTGTAGAATAACAACAGTAGTAGGACAAGTTATCCCAGGATCGAGTCTAAAGGGTCAGGAGGACAGTACAAAGTCTTTTTTGCTTTTCTCCAACATTTATTGTGTAGACTGATAGCTGCTAGGCTTACCTGATACAAAAGTCCGCTAGTGGGCTTTTCCACATATCACACATTATGAGAACAAGATGGGCAGCGCTGTTTTTTGTTTGATCTTTCCAGATTTGTTGCATACTTAACACCCACACCCATGACACTCGTCCTGTCGCCTTTACAGCTCTTCTAGCATGAGCTCAGTTACCTTGTTTTGGTCAACAGTGATATATGGGAAAGCCTTGTTGGATTTTGTATGGGGCTCCCAAAGGCAGCCTGAGTTAAGGTGTCACAGGCAGAGCAAGTGAGCGTGTGATAATCCAGCCTGTTGAATGGTGAATCGTAACCCGTGCACCTGTGACGTGTGCATAATGGCAGCTGTGACAGCAATAGAATGGCCGCTGTCGCTGGGCCAAACAATGGCCTGGCTCCGTAGTTTCACCTTCTGAGCTTCTTCACGAGGCTGCGATGACGGCGGCTTACAGCCATGCATTTGCCAGTCGTCCGAATCCATCTATGTGCCTCTTTCGAGCTCCATCTGGTGCGTTGCTGGTCTTTTTACAACCAGTCTCACCATTCCGGTGTTAATGTGTGTTCCCCTCGCTTAAGTACGCATTGTTCTGCCAGCATGGCGAAACTGCGCTCCTCAAGGGCTGCTTGTTGTTTTGTGTTATTAGAGACTCCTCTCGCAAGACTTCACCACATTTATGGAAGTTTTGTTGTTTCTTTTATAGGGGTTCAAAGCTGGGGGGGGGGGGGGGGGGTGATTTCTATAACTCGAGCTTCGGATAAACCGGTTGTTTAGTCCACTCCCCTCTGGTTTGAAAATAATGAAGTTTTACTCAGTATGTTATTTTTTTGTTCCCAGTCATGTGTCAATCCATAGATTTCATTTTTTCGCTCATTTTGTGTCACCACCTTACAGGTAGCATACTGTTATGTTGTCTAATCAAGCAGTATACTCTTCTGCGCATGTCGTTTTTTTTTTTTATGGTGCTCAGTCAGCCTAGTTTTATTTATTTATTTAGTTATTAGTATCGCCTCACAGGCTCCAAGAATGGAGTATTGTGTGAGGAGGGGATTACATAGATAAGGGTAATGACAGGAGCATGAGCAACACGTTTATACAAAAACTTATTGACTGTTAGTACCGGTCACTGAAAAGTTTTGTTTGTTTTGGTTGTAAATACCACACCTTATTTAAAAAAAAAAAATTAAGGACAACAGTGTTTTCCTGTTTGTTTATCATCTGAAATTTTTTTCGTGCTGAAGAAATATTTGATATTAGAAGGCATTTTCTTTCTTCACGTTCGTATTCAATTCGTATTAGAAAATTTCAATATTCGTGCATCCTTAGTCGATATCAATCTCGGCAAGTACCAGTTTTGCTGGAGATTCTTGTTTCCGCAGTGCCTCTCAGCTTGATGCAATTAGTACTAGTCATTCAGTGTTAACTGTGGGGCTGTGGAAACCTACCCAGCAAACCAAAAACCTCTCGGAGACGTCTAGCTAGACGTCTCTGAGAGGTTTTTGGTTTGCTGGGTAAGGAGTAGCTGCCCCGACAGAGCTCACGGCACGACGTCTTTTCACAAGTCGTTGATTGCCTGTCTCCTCTCACCTGGGCGTTCCCCAGAGATGGTGTTGGACAGGGCGGGGACCGAGTATGCGTGCCCGCTGTGTGGCAAGCTGTTTGAGCGGGCCCTGAAGCGGGACCACCACGTGGTGCGCAAGCACACCAAGGCCTACCCGCTGCAGTGCACCATGTGCCGACGGGGGTTCATGTTCCAGAAGAACCTCGACAAGCACTTCCAGGACGCCCACCACAGTGAGTGTCCACAGGCAGGGTAGAAGGCACGCACAGTTTTCTTGTCCAGACTGGGTGTGAGTGAAAACTGAACTCAAAAGGGTGGTAAGGTGGAAAGTTGGGCGAGTTGAATCTTATTCATGATGTAGTTAGCACCAAAAACGAGGACCAAAGTTAGTTAGTTAATAATAACAATAATAATAATACTTTATTTCCACCAAATCAAATACAATTTGATGGAGGAGGGGAGAAAAAAAGCGGCTATCCGCTTGACGGAGTTCTCCTCTCCTGTTCAGACGGCAGTGACAGAAAACGAGGAACTAAATTGAACATCAAGTCATACATGAATAAAAACATCAATATAAGCAATGTCTATAACCGAACAGAATACGCAGAAATCAACAAGGGGTATCAGCAACGAATAAGGGGTATCAGCACAGTAGACACAACAAAGCACTCGTGTTGTGTCTTTCTCCCACATTGGTCCTCGTTTTTGGCGCTAACTACGTCATGTCAAAAGGGTGGGCAATGTTTCTCTCGACTGTACACTCGTCAGTGCAAAGTTCCTCTCTGTGGCAAATGCAGCTGTACCTAGTCTATCAAATTTGACCTGCTGTCAGTTTAATTGACACGCATGAACCCCGAAAGGGTAGCACTACCAAACTGTACTGTCTTGTGAAGGCATGGTGCAGTTTGCATGTGGAGCTATCATCTCCTTAAAAAAAAAACATGTTTTCGTTCTTGTGCAGGTCACTACATGGTCACGACAGCACCTGCCTCGTCCGCAGGCGCACAGCAAGAAGCTGTGAGTCTTTTCGACGGGTTCTTTTCAGGGATTACAGTGCATGGGAGTACTGACTCGGCTACTCGCCAGGGTGGTTGCTCTGTGTTCTTAATGGGACCCTAAAATGATTTTGATGCTGATGCAGACAAACCCACTTATAACAGTACTGGTTATAACGATATATCGGATGTAACAATGATCAGTCGCGGCAGCATCAGCTTTACCATGTATTCTATGGTAAAATAAACCGCTTATAGCAATGCTGTCATAGCACATTATCGGTTATATCAATTAAATCTGGCCATTGAGTGCCAACCATAAAAGAAACAAGAACATGGCAAAGCAGCATGTGTGTTGTCACATCTTCCCCTATTTTTCACTAACTTGGCCACGATCCCCGCTGCGCAGATTTCACGCATCCCAAGGGTAGCGTTACTGCGTCAGGCGAGCTGCTGCGTTGCTGCATTGGTCATATTTCTGCCTTGAGGCTTCATTAATGTGCCCAGCTGTCTGTACTGCATACTGTTGTTTGCTTCATTTGATATCGGCTCCACATTGGGACATCTACTTTAAACAGGGAAACAAAAACTGTGTGGGAAAACAGATTAATGTTTATGCTTCAATTATTGCACCATTATGACAAATTGTGGCCATCATTTGGGAAATGGCTGAAGCGAACAAAATGCACATGCGTGACCCAGAGCACTGACATGGTCTGTCTTTATTCCTTTTCTGTCTTGCGCCTCGGAGCAGCTGTGCCTCTTAGTGTCACGTTCTTTCTCCGCACATGACAGTGCACCAGTCCTGAACTGACGTGAGCAGGAACAAGACGCACAAAAAAATTCTTGCAGTAAAGATGCCCGAGAATGCATTGTGGTCCCACAAAACAAGCAAGCAGGGTTGCAGGGTTGTTGGGAGCAGTTTTGCAGTAGCAGTAAATTTAAACAAAGGTGCAGTAGAGGCAAGAACAGCGCTGACTGGAATGCCAACAGGAGTCTGAGGATGATGAGAGCCCCCCCTGAGGTCTTGAACTGTGTGCTGCAGGCGTCTGGGCCCTGCCTGCCGCATTTCAAGTGCAACTACTGCACCTACGTCGGGGCTGCCCTGGAGGACATCCAGGGGCACCTGTCCTCCCACCCAGAGATCCGCTTCTACGCCTGCGACCACTGCGACAAGGAGTTCTCGAGCGAGGTAAGTCGTCTCCACTTCCCCACTGCTGAGAGTCCACTTAATTCTCTTCTTCCGCACGATGCTGCACCAACAGTGTGTTGAACGTTCGACTATGCTCTACGTTTAGGCAAGTAAATTACTGTTCACTTAACGTGCAAGTAGCTAAAGAACTGGAAGACAAGTGCCAACAAAGTGCCCTTCATTCATCTCCAAGTCATTCATTACATGTCCCGGTGTTGATCGTCGCAGGTCGACACTTTGCCGGCACTTCACCGGTCTATTGAGCAGTTTTACTGTTTAGCACTGCGATAGCTTTTAGAAAAACCTTGTAACAAATCTTAACTGCAGTTTTATAGCAGGCTCTGGGTAGAAGACCTTCAAGTCTCTGCAAGCAGGTAGTAGTAGATTGCTGCATCTTTTACATTTATATGTGAACACTTATCATCAAGCTTAAGGCGGGCATAACAAAAGTGCACATGTAAGACTGCTTGTTTCTTGCAGTGGCCCTGTAAACCTCTAGTTTTAATTAGCACGTAACTGAGACCAGTCACCCTTGCATGGTTTCAGAGAGCATCAACTGCAACAAATTCAATAGCTGCTGCACACTCCTTTCACCCTCCTGTGAACTCGTGCTTTACTTACAATGCCCGCTGGCAGTGCAGGCCTTGTTGCCTTCACTTTGGTGCTGTCCTCCCCATGTAAGTTGATATTCCAACTCACTACAGCAAGACTTTTGTTTGAGTTACACAGTTGGTGAACTGACATAGCTAATGGAACACAACATCTTGTCTATTGTGTTTTCTCTTCCTTTCTTGCACCATTGTATTCCAACTCACAGTTGATAATGCATGCAGCCTCAGTGGAGATTCTTCAAAGGGGTTTCATAGCTTGCGAATGCTCAACCATTTTTGTGATTCTACTTCCCAGTGATGAGGCAAACCACTGGCTGCTTGGCATCATTTCTAAAGACTATCCTTCTGTGGCCCAAAACAGCAATAAATGTAATGGCATGTATATTTTACCTACACTGGATGGCTGATAAGCCTTCATTGCTACTGCCAGAGCAGCTGTGGACTGTCTCCACCCTGGCTTGGGAGGGAGACCTTGAGAAGCTTCTCTCCGGAATGCTGGGGAAGACACAGCCCATTGAAAGAGCTTTCTTAGCCTCCTGCAGACTGCTGTTTCTAGATTCCTTGCTGCATGGAGAGGTTTGGCTATGCTACAGCCATGCTCTCGCGCTGCACCAACAGATCCGGTACCAGCGGCATGTGGAACGACGCCGGTGCCAGCAGCGTCCCCAGTGTGACCAGTGTGGCAAGTGTCTGAGCAGCAAGACAGCGCTGCGCAACCACCAGCTCTGCCACGGCCAGGACCGCAGCTTCAGCTGTGAACAGTGTGGGGAGAGCTTCAAGACCAGCACCACACTCAAGTACCACCAGTGAGTGCCTCCATGTCGGCACTGCAGAGTACTGCTGATAGATCAGGCAAGCAGTGGAGCCAGCCTGCAAAAGTCTAAATCAAGTGCAATACTATATATATTGCGCTGCACTTGTGGTTTCTGATGCATCATGGCTGCTGTGTTGAGGCCGCTGCAGCAGATGATCTCCTCATCTACCTTCAGGCTGAGTGAAATGGGTCTGTGATTTGAGAAGAGCTGCTCACGTCCTAAGAGCCTGTGCTTGCAAATTGGAAGTCTCTGCTTTGCCATCCATTGCTGATTTTTTAACCTGGGAGTGGTATCAATAGGGCTCCACTGCTGCCCCCTACAGGGAGCTTGCAGAGGCTGTGCTGCTTTCAAAATAGCGTGATGAGAGCATTTTAGGCATTACGTTTAGTGAAGATGACACAGTGCCCGTGACAAAATGTGTAGCGCTTTATACACAAGGCCGGAATGAAGTAAGTGGAAGTAAGTTACCGAAGCAGTGGCCTTGTGGCAGAGCAGGTACCCACCGGCGATACAATGGGTACACGCTTTCTCCTGCCTCATGCTCAGCTTTTCTGGGTGAAATGCTTGCAAAAAGAATCTGGACCACTGTTCCATTGACGGGCCAGTGATTCGTTCCGCCGTCAAACAACCCTAAATCCGCCTTGTGCGGTAGAAGCTAATTTGTGGCCCTTTTTTTCTGATCCGTCAAGGCAACTGTGGTCTAAGGCCCTTTTCCCAAGCATTTCACCCTGAATAAGCCGAGCACCAGGCCAGGGGAAATCTTGTACCCATTAAAGAAACTGGTGGGTATCCGGCGGCGCGGGGGATCGAACCCAGCACCTCCCAAATGCGAGGCAGATGCTCTACCACAAGGCCACGCTCTCTGTCCTTCGTGTGTATTTTAACGCTAGCAATATGTCGCAGTCCGTGGATCAGAAGCACCAAATAGCCCTACTTTACTCTTTAATCATGTGTTATCCACTTTTCTGCGTCCTTATGTTTCAAGCACTACTAGTTTTGTCATCACCCACTCATCCTGTTTTACAAAATGCTGTGGGAAGCTTTTTTTATTTCATTTTGTCAGGCACATAGATTGCGTGTAAAGGAGTGATATACAGATGTGTAGTGGCTACACAGCATTGCAATTTCATGCAGGGACTTGCTTTCTCCCTGGACTGCAACGACAGCAGAACCAGTGTGCCGTATACTGTGGAAAGACAGAAGTGCTGTCAGAATGCAAAATGGGTCCTGAACTGTAGCCCAGTGAATGCATAGCGTCCCCTTTACGCAGGCAGGCGAAGCATGGCACCAGCCGGGCGTTCAAGTGTGAGCACTGCTCCAAGGGCTTCAACTTCCTGGCGCAGAAGAAGCGCCACGTGAGCCGCGTCCATCTCCGCCAGACCAACCACGTGTGCTCCCTGTGCCCCATGCGCTTCATGACGCGGCGCGAGCTCATGCTGCACCTGCTGTGCGGACACAAGTGTGCGTACCATCTGTTTACCCAGCCCCAAACAAGGAGTTGTAGAGGTTCTAGGAGACCTGTGGTTTCTCAAACGGCTTGAGTGTATCCTGCGGAAAGCAGAGGAGGTAGAGTAAAACCTCGTTGATACGTTTTTCAAAACAACTCTCTCAAATGCTAGAGCACCATTTTTATTTTGTTGTTGTAGTTGTGGTTGATGATGCTTCGCCTCCTTGCATCGAGGCACTGCGGAGAAGCGACCATGGCGGGTGGCTGCCTCTACATTTTAGCTTGTCACGTCGATGCCCGCATGCTTCCATTGCACGTGTGTGGCTGTTCAATTAACGTATTATACGATGACAGTTTGTCAAAACTTTAGACGTAGTAGCCGGGAAATTGTGTTATCTAGGAACGTTATAACCGGGAGTAATATAGCGTAACTTGGCTAGACATTTTTAAAGTCTGCGATTTTGAGCGTATGGACCGGGAAATAGCGTGAACCGGGAATGTGTCAATGAGCTTTTACTGTGGTTGAAGGATATGATGCAGTGTAATGGTTTCGAATAATACAGCATTAAGGTTTTTACTTAAGGTTAAGGTTATTACTGGTTATGTGACAGCCATCAATTAGATTGATGATATACAACGAGGTACCTTCTGCGCACTGTTCTTTTCGCATGCTCGACTAAATTCCAAAGGGGCCTAGTAAAGCTTCGCACGCAGTTCAGCTGATGCTTACTCCCAGGGAAGATGTCAGGAAATCTTTCTTTGTCAATTCGGAAGCACTAATGAACTGACTGTCTGCTTAAATTTCAATACTTTCTGACACTGAAGGTTTATTTATTTATTTCCAAATACTGTTAGCCCTTGCGAGCAGTTACAGGGTGGGAATGGTATAATCAGTCAGTACAACACAGTTCCAGCTCTTTTACAAAAGTTTCAAGGGAACAAGTTTTGTTGAATACGTGTCGGTCAAGGTTATTCCATTCTATAATTGTTTTAGGCAGAAACGAAAACTTATAGACATCAACTCTCGGCATGTATGACATAACTGCGAAGGGATGGTTAGTACGCGATGACAGTCTTCCGGGTGGTCGCAAGTACAAGCTGGAATCCAGATTGAACATATTGTAATAAAGCTAATAAAAAAACTTTAGCCTAGCAATTTTTCTGTGAATAGCCAATGTGGGTAACTGTGCTCGTAAAAGAAGTTCTGATACGGACTGCGTTCTTTGGTAAGACAAAAATATAAACCTTACTGCCAATCTTTGAACACGTTCAACCTTTTCTACAAGATATTGCTGATTCAGATTTCAAATTATGCTTGCGTATACCAGAGCTGGTCTTACTATTGATTTATTGGCTTTGTTGCTAACTCACCTTCTGATGTGATAGTCCTGTTAAAGATTCAAAGTGGTTGACCTTTTCTGCTTGCACTGGTGTGTGTCTGTGGTGTACTTAAACAGGGTGTGCCTAGATAAATGTGGCAAGTGCAATTTGCAGATCCGCCTAGGTGTTCTTGTATGTTCGATTCATAATCTGATTGCACGATGTACTCTTCTAAATTTTTTTTTTTTCATGTGCAGTCCAGCCAGAAACATCGGAGAAAGGGGGTGCCCTGATGCCTGATGGAACGGTTAGTCTCTCTTTTCCTTCCTTCTAGAATTTCCAGCATGCACCAGTGCTCCCAGAAACTTATCATTTTGCTCGGTTGTAACCTGGCTTCTTTGCAGCATGTGTAATGCTCGTGAATTACAGTGTCCTGCATTGACCTCGTGTGCTTTGAATGTCCCACCGTCACTTGCTTTGTCAGAGCATTAAGTATTAGAAGGAGTCGCACTTAGAGGAAAATGTTGCACTAAGTTGAGTTGTCTTCATCAGGAATCGTGGGGGCTGTAGGATCAAGACCAGCGATCTTTTGGCTTCTACATGGGATTTTTGAAAGGTGACAGAGAAGTAAAATTAGAAGTAAGATTAGGTCATCAGAGTCTTGCCAGTACATCTTGAAACATTGTAAATGAGCTAGTGGCTGGGACAATAAACAGGAATGTGCATTCAGACTTAACAGTGTCACACTATTGTGGTGTTGCTAGTGTTATCATGTGTTCCCTTTGTAATGACACACAATACCTTTCCATCAAACCTTTGGTTGTGTCTGTGAACATCTGTTTGGGCTCTCGGTTGGCTCACTGGGTATTGGGGATTGGGGGGGGGGGGGTTCTGTATGTGGAGCCTTCATTTCTAAACTCTTCATTTGTGTGTTCATACTGCTTTACTCCAGAATACCCAACAGTCATGGAGTTCACAGAGCATTGTGGCAGCAATCTGAATACTGTGCTTCAAATCTTGCTTTGCATTAAGCAGCTTTTTGTCAGACGACATGGTGTGGAAGCAAAAAATAAAAACCAGACACACAAAAAACAACAACAGAAGCACCAGCTTTCTCTTCTTGCGGATAAAACCTTTGAGACCATCCTAGCCATCATGCATGCTTGCCTAACCTTGAGAGTGGTTTGTCTGTCGTTTTTGTTATGGAATAGCTACAATAATTGTCATTGGCATGAACATAACCTGTTGTGCTTCGCTAACCTAACCACAGGTGCAGACACATATACACACAGTGCACTGAGTCGCCGTCATCATCAGCCTGACTACACTCACTACAGGGCCTCTCCCATATCTCTCCAATTAACCCTGTCTTGTGCCAGCTGTGGGCACCCTATCCCCGCAAACTTCTTAATATAATGCTTCCATCTAATCCTGTGCTTCTCCCTTGCACCGAGTAGAAGCAAGCAAACATTGCAGGAGTTTGTGTGGAAGTGGATGATCTTTCCTGAAACAAGCGATGTCTGCCCCAAGGGCATCTTATGAAAACGCGTTCACTCTCTGGGATCTCTTGCTTAGCTCACACCTTGTTGGGACATAAGTCTGCCGAACTGAACAGCATTCTCTGTGTGTAAATAAACACTGCCCTTTTTCCCCAGTCAACTGCCTATGAGATGCCAGTGAGTGAGGAGACAGGTAGTGCAACAGTTGCATTCAGGATGGTGGGAAGACTCGGATCAGCGTATTTCGCTTCCTTCCTTTGTCGAGGGCTCTGGTTCTTCGAAGCTGTTTGAACCATTCAAAAAAATTTTGGGTACAGTTCCTTGAGTGACAAAATTCTGGTGCTTTCGGTTCAGGGATGACTGCAGAAGTCTTGATGCAAATGTGCTGATCAAGTTGCTCTGCCATTGCGAATGCCGCACCAGTACTGTAAATCTCCTCATTTAATCACGTCTTGGTGCCACACAAGTGGACAGAAATGAGGGCTATGATTTCTGTATGTAATGTTAGCTTGTCACTGTAGCAGACAGCTAAATCGAGCGCAGTCTGAGCCACAGGTTTCCGGAGTCCATAAATTAAACACTTTCTAGATAGACATTGTATTCTGGTGTTCTCTAAACTGAACTCTCTAGTCAGCACCTGTTTATGTTTTAACGCAACAGTGTTAACAGCCCCTGTCGCAGAAAAGCCAGTGTCAGCGATGGCGGCGTTGGCCATGAGCGAAAAATCCCAGAAGCATTAATAAAACCGAGCAGGAAATTGGTCGAGTTGAGGAATCGAACCAGGGCCTCCAGAGTGCGAGACGAGCACCTAACCACTCCGCCACGCCAGCTCGATGGTTTGGAATGAACAAAGGCACGTCTAGTGAATACGGTGTCTTCAGTCACTCCTATCTTCCTCCCTTCCCTTACTTATAGCGCGGTGCAGGTGTCCACCAAGATATGTAAGACAGATACATTTCCTTTCCTCAGAAACCAATTTTACCGATGAGGAAGGTGTACAGCCGAATGGGCGATGGCGTTCTGTGGACTCCCTGGCAGCGTTGCAAGACGCTGTCATGTTCCACTCTTAACGGAAAAGCTTAAGCGTTCTCCAAATTTTTGTCCTTTGTCCTATGCTTTTTCTTCGAGCCTTCCTTGTTCTCTTCACCTGTGAAGCAGCTGTTGGAGCCTTACATATGCACCCTCCCCACCTCTCCCGTCTTTGTGCAGAGTGCGCCCAACCTGAAGCTGTTCCGGTGTGAGCACTGCACGTACATGTCGTACAGCCGCAAGGGCTACCTGCGCCACCTGGTGGACCACACGGGCGTGTGGCCCTTCGCGTGTGACCTCTGCAGCAAAGGGTTCATCGAGCGCAACCAGGCCGAGCGCCACATCCGCACCGCGCACACCAGCGAGAGCTACCCGTGCCCCCGCTGCCCACGCGTCTTCGTGCTGCCCTCCAGCTTCCAGGAGCACCTGCAGGCGCACGAGGAGCAGCGGGGAAGCGCCTGCCCACAGTGCGCCAAGTACTTCGAGACCCAGGGCCTGTATGACCTGCATCTGCAGGTATGCGCAGGCACCTGCCTGTCTCCTCTCGACCGACTGTTGCATCGATCAGCGAAAATCGAAAAAGAATTATTTCGGCCTAACTGCTCGCTTGTTAGGGCTTCAATATTGCACCAAGGTGGCATTTGGTGGTCAGTTTTGTTTCACACTTCGTTTGTTTGGGGTACTTGCCTGATTCGGTCAGCATTAATCAAAAATCTCCATTGTCTATGGTGACGGTGGACCGAAAAGGCAAGGTTTTGCAGCAGTCGTACCCGTAGCGCCATCTGTGCCCGCCGGAGGAATGAGAGCTCTAGCATTGAGGCTGCAGCGAAACGCAAGAGGGGTGAAAGTGGCTGTGCGGTTGGTTTGAAAGTGCTTTCTTGGCTATTTTATCAGAATTGGGTGCAGAAAACATTGCACGCAACTGCCCCTCCCCTCCCTTGCGCATCCCCCATGAGTTTCTCCGCAGCCTCCCTGCGCGGTAGAGTGGTTGTTCGTCGGTAGGGCGCATGATGGCGCTACCGGCATCATTACTGCGAAAGCTTGTAGTTTTGGTTCGCCATCGCCACAGACGATGAAGACTTTTGATTAACCTTGACCGAATCAGGCAAGTACTCCACTTAAACGTAATATAAAACAAAACTCACCACCAAATGCCACCTTTGTGCAAATTTTGAGCCATAACAAGCGGGCAGTTAGGCTGAGGAAATTTTTTTTCAATTTTCTCTGATTGATGCAACTGTCGGTATAGTTCAGTAATGTGGAAGTGGCAAAGAAAGTGACAACATCTATGCTGTGCTACGTAATGTGCGAAACACAGCCATAGCTGTTAGACTCATGTGGCACGCAAAGATGCTGTAGAATGTCATGGAGCAAAACAAGCTCCGCTGGCGTGACACCTGGTTGTGAGCACAACGCATTGACATGGCACTGTGCGTTCCATCTGCATTCATAGCGTGCAGCGTAGCACTGACGCACATGCTGTGTCACACTGCTATCGACGCATGCATATATCGTCTATTCCCACCACGTGCTATTGGTTACTACACACATCGTGGTTCGCGTGCTTCCTTGACACTGGTGCCCCATACCGGCTTCTCCGTGCGGTGTACCCTGTCACTACGCCTGTGCAGCAGTGGTGGACGTCTCCCCTTGTCCTAGATTCCACACTGCTTCATTCTTGCATTGCTGTGCTGCTTCTTCTTCCTGTGCTTTTTGCAGTGCTTCGTTGTGCCAGCTGCGCCAAGCACTGCAAATGGTGTTCCTCTCCCCCCTCCTCTGTAGCTTCCACAGTGCTGCACAGTGCGGGCGCTGGTACTAGCACCTATCACATTAAAAGGCAGCGATGCAGGAGTTGTGTGATAAGGCAGAGCAAACTTGATCACACAGAATCAAGTAGGGATGAAAGTTTAGAGTGGTGAGCCTGTGTTACGACAGCCAGCCAGGGTGCACTCAGTTTCAGTCAGGCCCTGGGAAAGTAGGCCACGGTGGAAAGGCGGCAGCATTCTGGAAGCTGAAGCCACTGCCTATGTATCCTCAAAGGCGCAGTTGCAAACCCTTGTGGACAGACATCTTCTCCGCTTCTCCGTGCGGTGTACCCTGTCACTACGCCTGTGCAGCAGTGGTGGACGTCTCCCCTTGTCCTAGATTCCACACTGCTTCATTCTTGCATTGCTGTGCTGCTTCTTCTTCCTGTGCTTTTTGCAGTGCTTCGTTGTGCCAGCTGCGCCAAGCACTGCAAATGGTGTTCCTCTCCCCCCTCCTCTGTAGCTTCCACAGTGCTGCACAGTGCGGGCGCTGGTACTAGCACCTATCACATTAAAAGGCAGCGATGCAGGAGTTGTGTGATAAGGCAGAGCAAACTTGATCACACAGAATCAAGTAGGGATGAAAGTTTAGAGTGGTGAGCCTGTGTTACGACAGCCAGCCAGGGTGCACTCAGTTTCAGTCAGGCCCTGGGAAAGTAGGCCACGGTGGAAAGGCGGCAGCATTCTGGAAGCTGAAGCCACTGCCTATGTATCCTCAAAGGCGCAGTTGCAAACCCTTGTGGACAGACATCCTGGTGATTGGCAGCAGTGCTCATCTACTTGTGACTGAGCCATGCGTGATCGGTCTCGAGAAGAGAATGGCAAATCAGTCTCTTGTGTTGCACTCCACCCACTAAAGTGTTTGCTTGCCATTCGGAATTGCATTCAATCATTCGAAAGATCGGTGCACGTATTAGTCGAACCATGCAAACATTTGAGCTTTAAATTCAGATCAACTAATAGGGTAACTTGTGTGTACTAAAATTATCGGGTACTTGTTCCAGCCAGTGTAGAGGCAGGGTGCTGTAAACCTCTTTTTACATGCTTCGAACCAAACTCTGAATAAATGCCATTTTTTTTTGTTACCTTTGCTTTGTAAAGTAGTTTTGTTACCATGTTTGTGTATCATCATGATGATCAGGTTCTCAACTCAGAATCCACATGATGTGCACAAAGCAAGCTACACTAGACGGTTGCATGTTTTGAGGCACATTTTGTAGCTCACTTAGTTTCAGTCCCAAAACAACTAAAGCTTCATGTGCTGTCTCCTGCTACTACAGTAAAGCCTTGATAATATGTGACCAGGTTATTCATAATCCTCGTTAATTCAGATTTTTTGTGGTTCTGACATTTGCCATGCAAATTTTACCGGGTAGATTGAGAAGTCAATGCACTGCTGATCAGATAGTTCATCAAGATAATTTGCATCCTCGTAGTAATGCCTGGCCTGCAAACTGGCTATCGGAATGGCCCCTTCTGATTTGCTCGCCACTGCTTTTCCCGCATCTTACCATCTGCCTTGTACATTCGTCAATCAGTGCTCTACGTATCAAAGGTCTAGAATGTGACTGAATTCTCCACTAGTGTAGTGCATTAAATAGCTTATGTCGATGTGTGTAACGGAGTGGATTCCAAGAGAAGGCAAGCGTAGCAGGGGGTGGCAGAAAGTTAGGTGGGCGGATGAGATTAAGAGGTTTGCGGGAATACGGTGGCCGCAGCCGGCGAAGGACAGGGTTAACTGGAGAGACACGGGGGAGAGGCCTTTGCCCTGCAGTGGGCGTAGTCAGGCTGATGATGGTGATAATGATGATGTGCACAGGGGGAACACACTAGCATATTTGGCACCCAGAAGATCAAAATGCATGCGACAAACCTGTGTGGTCCGACTGAGACCAACATGGCACCTTTCCCTGCCAACCATTTCATTTCATTTCATTTATTGAACCCTCAAGGCCAAAGGCATTAAAGAGGGGAGTGGTTACAAAAACAAGAAAATATATAAATAGATGCAACACATGATACAAAACAAAGTATTATCATATTCCTGTTATACAATGCTAGCTAGTGCAGAACGAAAATGCTGGCTATCACTTATGTCGACGATATCTGCGGGAAGGCGGTTCCATTCGCGTGATGTACGAGGCAAGAAAGACTGAAATGCAGTTACAGTGTTACACGTTTCAATGCCAACTTTGTGACGATGATCAATGCGGTTTGACACGTATCTGGGGGAGGAAATGAGGGCATCATGTAGCATGGGATGATGGTATAGTTTATGAAAGAGGCTCAAATGAATTGTCTGCCGGCGGGATGCTAAAAGAGGCAAAAAAAGATTAGCTTCCATGCTTGTTACACTTGCGGTACGGTTAAAGTTGGACAGGATAAAACGAGCAGCGTTATTTTGAACTAGCTCAAGCAAAGTTATCAGTTTTTCATGATGGGGATCCCATATGGCGGCAACGTATTCCAGATTAGGGCGTATTAGTGTTTTATGGTGGTAATGTGGCTGGCGATGCAGGCGCACTCCCGGGAGCTGCACTACCGGTGCCACACGTGCGGCCAGGGCTTCAACAAGATTGCCTCGCTCAACTTCCACGCCATCGTGCACAAGCACGAGAAGGCGGGCCCCAGCACCTGGAGCCACGCATGCGAGGTGTGCAAGAAACGCTTCAAGTACCCCGGCAGCCTGGCCGCCCACCGCTACCGGCACTCACAGGACACCGTCTTCAAGTGCGACCTCTGCCAGGTCACCCTCCACTCAGAGGTGGGCCTCTTCCTTTTCAGGTGGCAGCTCACGGAAGGTGCCTTTTGCGCATTGTTTTCTCTAAACAACCGGGACAGCATGCACTTGTATCATGTAGACAAAACAAGCTGACTGGCTACTACTGAGACAAAATAGTCTCAGATATGTTTCCACTCATATGAGAAACATCATAAGTAAGTAAAACAGCGACTAGACACGGGACGAAGGGAGAACAACACAGCACAAGGCGCTTCTTCCTTCGTCCCGTGTCTAGCGCTGTTTTACTTACATAGGATGTACCAACTTGGCCAAGCCTCCGCCTTAACAACAGAGAAACATGGCCTAACTTCACATAATAAATCGGTACCATTAAATGCCTGGTGGCAGGCAGTGACGACAACTGATGCCCGCTTTGCCATTCAAGCACAAATGCTTTATGGGGACAGCGTGGTGCATGTGTTCTTATGGTGCCCTGACATTATGTCTGGCAGCATAACAATTCATCATCATTGCTGGGGGCAATGTAATGGCTGTGCTGACTTTGGAGGCACTTAATGTGGAGCTGAGAGTACCAACGTAGGTAGGCTAGCTGGAACTGTTATATGTCATCACAGATAGGTACGCGCGTATACTTTTAACGCATAAAATGGGCGTAGCCTCACTTGCGTGAAGCCTCTAAGGATGATCAAGTTATTTCTGCCTTCAGTATTGGGCGAGGTATAGCAAGGGCTCACATTCGACCCTTTCCCTTTTTCCTCCCCCATTGCAGGGTGTGTTTGAGGCGCACATGCGTCGCCACCGGGGCGAGAAGCCCTTCAAGTGCCCCTACTGCGACAAGGCGTTCACGCTGGCCATGTCGCGGCGGCACCACATCACCCGCTTCCACACGGGCGACTACCACATCTTCTGCCCCATGTGCCACAAGGGCGTCGTCTCCAACAAGATGCTGCGCCGACACGTGGTCCACGTGCACGGCAACATGCTGGGCGACACCGGCAAGCACACCAAGGCCGCAGCTCTGCTTCTCAACGCCGTCTCCGCCGTGGCTGCTGGAGGGGGCGACGCAGTGCTGGCCGAGGAAGAGGATGTGGTCGAGCTGCAGCACCATCAGGTCATCGCGGGCGCCGAGGCGGAAGACACGCTGAGCGTGGCTGACGACGGCACACTCACCGTTACGCTTACGGCCGAGACGCTGCCAGCCGATGCTCTGCTGCTGGGTGCCGTCGAGTCTGTGCAGGGCGTCGAGACTGTCGTCGAGACGGTCCAGTTCCAGTGAACATCAGTGTCGGGAGTGGCATAGGCGCCGCGGTTGTCTGCCACATTGTCGGTGACCCAGTGATGCAAGCCAAAGCAGCATGTCGGGCATGTCAGGCAGACAGCATGTCGCATGTCGGGCAGCATGTCAGGCATTCACAGAGCTATGCACATTGCCTTGAGAAACCTGAGCTCTCTGTTGCATGCGACAGATTCCGAGGCTTCAGGAACAGCATAGATCTTTTCAAGTGGACCGGTTTGCAGCGTGGAACTACTGGTTGCTGCCACCACAAATTTCGTGTACAGGATATGTTCTACGTTTTATATAATTATACATTTTGCCTGGAAGCAGTTTAAATACCTGCTTTGTGTGCCCGAATGATATTCTTCCAATGTAAATTTGATACATACTGCACATCAGCTGAAGGCATCAAATTTTATTGTCCCATGTGCAGAGGAGATAACATGCACTTGCACAGATCAGCATACTGATTCTTGAATATTTAAAGGTACTTTGTGAAACTTTTTGTGTCAAACTTTTTGTTCACAGCTCTTGGTGAATACCTGAGCTGTTAATAGCTTCGGTGCTAGCGGTATGCACCAGTGTATTTCTTGGTGTCGGAACATTCATGAGATGCCTAAAGGTGCATTTGTGGGGAGATCAGAGATGCTGATGTGGTTCTTTTCAAAGCTCCAAATTGCTTTGTTACATCTTGCCCACAAGTTCCCTTTTATATCCTTCCAAAATTTATAATTTCTGCAAACGTAGTCATATCAAGCACACTTCACATGAAGATGTTTGCAGGAATGCCAACAGTATAATTGACAAAACTATGTGCAGACTGTTGTTTTAAGGCTTCCTTCAGTTGTTTTGCAAGAATCCCAACGGAAAGCCAACATAGCTGTGTGAAGATTGCACAGTTAACCCTTTGCGGTCCGAAACTTTTACCCGCTTTCCGGCTGTCCTGGTCCGAAACTATTTTGCCAGTTTGTGGCGGCGCGATGAATAACACGAACTGTGGAAGAAAAACTCGCAGGATATTTATTTTTTCGCTTGCATTTTGCAGGCAGCTCCTCTACCGATATTTGAGCTGCGTGTGATAGCGCTCAAAGCAATCTCCTGGGTGCAGGCCAGGGTTGTTACTGCAGGTTTTGCAGAAAAACACAGTTTCCCTCCTGCCTCCTTTTGTTTTTCGATCGCTACAAACAGCACAGTCCTTGCTGTTTCGGCTTGGGAGCTTGTAGATGAAATGGCTCTTCCCATCTAGCCTTTCCTCGCACTCGTTCCGCGCAGATGGGCCTCGCTTTTTGGCTCTAGCCCTCACGTCACCCACCAGCTGTTGGATGAGGTTGCGGCGGTACTGCAGGTGTCGCTGTTCTTTCTCACCATGATTCTGCAGCTGTGTGCGCCTCAAAATAAAGCTATTGACAATGGAAACCTCTAGAAGCCAGAAGAAAAGCTTTCGCCACCATTTCATTGTCTTTCGACAGAATGCGTAGCTCGCACAGTAATGATCCGCACGGTCAACTGCACCCATATGTTCTGTATAGTCACATATGACCATTGGTTTCTTCGTTGTCACTTTCTTTCCTCCTGCTCGTGTCCTTGTCACTTCTTTCAGAGATACATTGTGGGAAGAACTAAGTACCGTCACTTGACGCTTGTCTCTCCAAGCAAGCACCATGTAGGAGTCTCCTTTTCTGTAGGCTGCCACTTCGCCCTTCTTCAGCTTTTTCTTGACCTGCTGTGGCATTTTCTTGCGATTTGGCATCACAGTACCAGTCAGTAGCACTTTCTGTAGAAGCAACTCCTCGGCAAGCATTGGCGAAGTGTAATACCTGTCTGTGTAGAGGTGGTAGCCACTCCCCGGTGTAGCTTGCTGCACTTTCTGGAGCAGGTGGAGAACAATCCGGCAGGTGAAGGGGAGGTCGGGGCGAATGAGACTGTCAGTTGTTGTGCTGCCGTAGTAGGGCTCAATTGCCGAAATGTACCCCGTTAGGCAGTCGGCAAGTGCGAAAACACGCATGCCCCATTTTGTTGGCTTTTGAGGATTATAGCATTTGAACGAGACACGGCCCTTGAAACCAACGGTGCTCTCATCGATACAAATTTTGGGGCCGGCTCTGAAATGCTCTCTGCATTTCACGTCGATGTATTGCACAACGTCCCTGATCTTGCTCCCGCGAGTTGCCGGCCGACCTGAAGAGGCATCATGGCATGGGGCAACGTGCAACATCCAAAAGATTTGCAGAAATCTTTTCCGGCAGAAAACATGCGGAAAGAAAGGCATCTTGTTTAGAATATCTTGGCTAAAATACTCCTTCAGTTCTGGTTTTGGATTCAAAGCCATGTTTATAATTACTCCCAGAAAAGCTTTGAATTCTGTCAAGGTCACGTCTTCCCAGTCCTTCCAAATTGAGTTCTTTGGAAGCTCACCGGCACTCGAAATCTTCTCACGTGCATACCGGTTCGTTTCGCGCACAATATTGTCCATCAGCTCGTCTGTAAAAAACAGCTGAAAATAATCCAGCTCACAGTTGAGATTGCAAGCGCTTACTTGTGATCCTGCGTTCGCGACAGTGAAGGGAAGTTGAGGAAAATCAGGCACATTATCCGCGTACACTTTCCAGTCCGCAGCACGTGGTCGCGCACTGCTCACTTGTGTGTCAACAGAGGTGCTGTCTCCACCGCCGTCGTCGTCTTCGTCACTAGCTTCTGTCGAATCACTGTCATCACTATCTGATGGAGGCACGTAATTCTCTTCCTCACTGAAGTCATCATCGCTTTCACTAAATGCACCACCGTAAAACGCACGCGGTGAAAAAGTTGCCATGCTTAGCAGCGAACCGCGCGAACGTTCTGTTTCGCGCCCGAGAGCGCTCTCTTATCCAGAAGCTGTGCTGAACATTGTGCTGCACCCTAGTGCAAAGAAAGTAAAATTCAACAAATAAAGTTTACTTAACTCTCTATAGATGGCGCAGCATGTAAAACAAAAATGCGCACGAATCGCAGTGAGAAAAACCGCGAAATTTAAACCGCGAACTCCCTTGTCGGGCGGTGCCCGACAGCGGACCGCTACGGCCATGTTGCCTTGTCGGGCCCTGCCCGACAACGGACCGCAAAGGGTTAACCTCACCTCTGCTGCCTGAGTCAACACATACATGTATATCTACTGTTGTCGAGCATGTCGTTTCCAGCGCTTGGCTGAATGCAGTGTGCCCTTTTTCTTTTGATTGTATCGAATTGTACTGTTGCCAGATTAAATGGCTGTTTCATACAATTAAGTGATCAGTCTCATGTTATTTTAATGAATCAGTTGGTAGTTACTGCTAGAACTGTGGCAATAAAATATCTGTACTTACCTGAACGTGTATTCAGGACATATCGGATAGAATAAGCAGTGAAAACTTCAGTATAAGTAATGTTTAATGAACGATTTCTTCAGCTGTAGTTGATACGAGCAGCATGTAGATAGTGCTGAGACGCTCATGCAAGTACGTTATCTTCCGAGGCGCTTAGGATTACACATTTTCACACAGTGGAAGGACAGATGACAGCTGCACAAGGCTTCTTTGCACTTTTATTATGTGATTGAAGATGGAAATTCCTGTCATTGTTATTTTTTGTTCTCTTTTAGAGATGTCTGTAGTGCAACACTCTGGAGGCCCCAACACCAGTGCTGCACAGAGCAGCAACGAGAATACGACTTCATGTTTCTGCCTGCTTTTTGCAGTGAAAGATTTTATAGCTTTAGTTTAGCCGTATAGCCGTGCATTCTAATGCGGAATCTACAGCATCAGCCATAGGACCTTAATTACTTAGTGAATTAATTTAACTTAATTCAATGGTCACTACTTGCCAACTGTGGCAAAATTGGTGTGCATTTCAATCGTGGGCGTGTTAGAATCGAGTAAATGCGGCAATTCGAACTACTGGCTCAGTCCCAGTTAACACCTTGTAAATGAATGGAGTCAGATCCTTGCTAATTCGGATAATATGGGTCTGGCACTGGTTAATTACAGGCTCCTGAAGGAGGCCTTTCCAGGTATGACTGGCGCGGCAAGAAATCGTGGCATAGCCCTACACAAGACCAAGAGTTCCGTTGGTTTCATGCTGCAGAGTTGCCCGTGCACCTCTGACGTGCGCGCGACGGTAGTCGTCACGATGAACGAATAGCGCTGCCTCTGAGAACAGTCCAATCGCTTAGTTTTGATTTTGCTTTCCCGAGCTTCGTGCTCGCCTGCACGGTGTTGGCTCGGTGCCGTTTTGGACACTGATGGGCCTGTCGCGATGTTTTCTTTCCCATTTTTCTTCCCTCTCACCGCTTCAACGTTGCTGTGCAGTTTCCATCGCTTCCCTCCGCATGGTTCCCCATATGGCCAAGATACTAGAACCGACCTCTAAATTTTACGATTTCCTGTGCAAAGTCTCACACACCACCTACTGTCTTTTGTAAGACATACTGCTCTGCACAGTACTTATCTAAAACCCTGAAATGAATTGTACAGGGTACAGTTGGCACTGTACCCTGAAAGTAAAGTATGCCACAAGAAAGAGGGTTGCATCTTACTGTAGACTACGAAACATGCAACCCTTTAAGGGGGGACGAGCGTCTTAAAACTAACTTTTTTTATTTATGGCTAGAATCTCGAACTTTAGCACACAGATAGGTTTTTCTCTTCAGATTCCAAATATGTAATCATAACTGAGCTAGCTAAAGGTCTTAAATCTTACAAAGTCTAGAATGTAATTAGGTAATTTCTTATGCAGCTTTAATAAACTTTCTCATTGCATTTTGCTGCTTTTAATTACATGAAATGATAGCCAGAGAGTTCCCATACCCAGTAACATTCTCAGTTTTTCTCTAAAGGCATGTCATCCTGATAAACTATGTCAAGAGTAAAAGGTTGCAGTATTTGACACTGAAGCTCGTTAAGCTAATTGTAAATTATTTATATGTGGCCTAAACAAAAAAATAAGAATGTCATTAGGTATGGGAATTCTCTGGCTATCTATTAATGTAATTCAAAGCAACAAAATGCAATGAGAAAGTTCATTAAAGCTGCATAAGAAATTACCTAATTACACTCTGGAATTTAAGAACTTTTGATCTAAGACCACCAGCTCAGTTATTACATTTGTGGAATCAGGAGAGAAACACATCTGTGTGCAAAATTTCAAGAGATTCTAGCCATAAATAAAAAGGTTAGTTTTAAGTCCCTTGTACCCCCTTTAACAGTAGGCTGTTTAAAGCCTTGTGGCAATAGGCAAGGCAACGTGGCCACATTGCAACTGACATCACTGCTACTCTCTCTACTCTCTTGCTCTATTTTCACTGGCTCGAACCCTCTGCATTTCAATGCAACCTCCAGAGAGAGAAGCACACACTTGTTGAATGACACTTGCTGCAGCAAGTAACTGTGCCTGGGTACTCTAACGAGAAAGCACTCGTGAACGAGCTTTCCCAGAACTTACAATGGCAGTCACAATAATGAATATGGAGCATGCTTCGCTGACATGACTCCTTACCCAGCAAAAATTACTATGTAGTACTTTATACATCGGACAATTATTGCAAATTGCTCAACCCTTCCGTTATGTATTTCAGCAAGCTTTTTAAATGCTGTTCTATTACTGTTGTATTTTGTTCATTGTTTTTCGTGAGCGATTTTTCCCACTTATGTAATGCCCACATGGGGCTTCGAGGCTAATAAACTGGAAAAAAAAAGCAGCTACTGTGCTTGAGTAAAAACCCAAGAAATTTATATTTTTTTCCAACTTTTCTGAAGTTCTAACATCAAAGTGTGCTCACTGTTATTTTGGCTGCACCTGTACAACTGTCAGATGGTACGCAGTCGTGCAACATATTTTCGCCGGGGACAACTAGTAAAAACGAGAGGTCAGTAAAGGTGGAGAGATATCTTTAATCAACAGCACTTATAAGAAACTAATTAAGTGGCAGTGAATCAGATTCCTTGGGAACTGGATAAAAAAAACCACCATGGACATATTAAAAATTTAGTGGCAACAACAATATTAATAACAAAGGAAATAAAACTTCTCAAGCCCAATGTAGCCATGACACCAATCGCACAACTCCAAACTCAAGAAGGCACTTGGTGATAAAAGCATGCGCGTGGCTACAAAGCAGAGTTGAAACTTCACCGACCACTACGAAGCACTGCCACTGTTTTCGGTGTGCATAATTTGGCTAAAAAATAGTACCACGCACCAACAAAATATGTACAGGGTGTAAAACCGTAAGACCGTAGCTGTCCAAAGTGACACTACAACTCACTGACATGCACTCTTGCAAAATAGTAAATCATTAATTTCTAATGTGTCATATCTTCGCAATAAGGACAAAGTTTCAAAAACAACTAGAGTTCAACTTATGTACAACTCTCGGGCAGATTCACAGGACAAATAGAACAGCGCACAACAGCTCAGCTCGGCGCCTGCTAATGCCTGGAATGCAACGAGCCAAGGCGGTGACCGGACTGAAAATGTGCACCGGAATGAGGAGTACAAAACGTACAAAAAGAGAAGAAGTACTTTTTGCTCAGTACAAGTGGTACCATAAGGCAGAGAGCCCCGGACCCACTGCAGATGGCTCGGAGACACAAGCTCCCACTTCCTTGCATTTGTACCTATATTGAGAGAGAATACCAGAGATTCTCCAATACAACATGGAACCGTAGCCACGGAGGGAGTTTCATTAATGTACAGGCACTGCAACAAAAACAACACCCATTCAGCATAATGTGTCATCGCAAGACACTGGCAGGCACATAACGCCAACACTGAGAACAGTCCACCTCCAAAACCTAAACACTAGCAGGCACTGGGTGAATCCACGAACACTCGCAGCATTCGTGCAGGAACTCTTCCACAGGCATCCTTGCAAAAGTGGGGAGGAACGCAGCAACGCACCGAGAATCAGGCAGGCACAACACTGTCTCACAGCACTGCGCTTGCACCCTCAGGTAACTACGAGCTTTGTGACAGTGACCAGCCAGAGGAAAAGTCAACAACAGTGACAAGCTCCGGGCCTCGGAAGTGTGTGGCTGCAAGTCGCTAATGCCTCGCAAATTACTCACAAAGTGAACAGCTGATGCCAGTCGACAGGCACCGGAATACAATTCCAGCCAATCTCTCCGTGTTCAAAAGCAGTCTTTGCAGCTCGGGCCAGCATTCGAACTTTCCGAATTTGAACAGTAAGTCTGCCTTTGAACAGCCACTGATCCAGTGTGCCTTCGAAAGGCACAGTGTTAATCTCCATACAAAAGTGCCACGGTTTCGTGCCTGGAGCACTAGCGAGGGTCCACTGCTGCGTCTCCCCGACTGACAGGTGCCACTACTTCGCGCGGTCCTCAGGGGCCCGGTGCATCCGCGGTAGAAGACTGATGCGAAGGTCCGCGCTCTTCCTGAACGAGCCCACTGAGGTCGTCCTGGGGCTGGCTCTCCTTGAGGCACCCCTTGCGCAGAAGGAAGGGCCGCAGGATGACGTCGTTGTAGAGGAACATGCCCAGGATGAGCACCACGAAGCCGACGATCTGGGTCCAGTTGAAGCTCTGCCAGCGGACGGACAGGGAGAAGAGCCAGATGACCAGCGTGCGCACGCTGTCCAGGACCATGCGCGTAGTGGCACTCAACTCCTTGGTCACGCTGATGCCGGCAAAGTTGAAGAAGGATATGCTCAGCACCGTGCCTGCGCACACAGAAACAACGCACATTAATACATGCACTGCTGCTGGCAGACACAAGAATGAGTCGGTCCGCAAGACATCACGATGATCCTTAGGCTGAAGCAACTGCTCTTGCAACAACTGCTGTTTATCACCAATACATTTTTCCAATTTGCCTCTCACCCCGTTCTGTATGGCCAAGGTGTGCAATCATATGGTTGGGGGACGAACAGTGCAAGAAGAGAAGAATGGGCTTGTCGAGAAAGAGACCATATGAGCAGCTTCAACGTCTCAACTTCCAGAGTATCGTTTGGTTTGGTGTATGGGGTTTAACGTCCCAAAGCGACTCACGCTATGAGAGGCACCGTAGTGAAGGGCTCCGGAAATATCGACCACCGGGGTTCTTTGACGCGCACTGACATCGCACAGTACACGAGCCTCTAGCATTTCGCCTCCACAGAAATTCAACCGCTGCGGCCGGGATCGAAGCCTCGTCTTTCGAGTCAGCAGCCGAGCACCATAACCACTGTGCCACCATGGTGGCTCCAGTGTATCATTACAAAAAAGAGTCAGCTAAGAGTACACAGCCAGTCCGAGAATTTTTTGACAGAAGCAGAAAAAAGAGCCTTTGAGAAAGTAGAACACCACGATGCAGCGAAGGCTCCCCTTTACTGAATGAGCACACACTCAATGCTTGCGTTGTTCAAAATGGGTGTCTGCAAGTGGAACACCAGCAAATTTCACATATGACACCTGTGCATGGTGTGTACGTGTACCCTATGCCAGCTCGTCACTTCCCACTCTCCTTTACACCTCATTTGTGCCCCTTCTTCATGGCAGGGTAGCCAAGTGGATTCAAGTTTGGTTAACCTCCCCGGCTTTTCTTCCACCGGTTCGTAACTATTTACAAGCAGCAGCTTACAACACAACAAAAACCTGGCTGATCAATAGTGAAACTAGTAAGCAAAGCAACAACTACCGGAGTTCCCAAACTTGGCCAGAACAATGCCAAAACGGGTGCTGCACTGCTTTCTCACTGGGGAAACCAAAGACCTAAATCACACATGCAATGCTAAATCAAGTTATTAGCTACAATGTGCTACGCCTGCAACAATCAATATCATTTTTTTCTCGTGCAGCAGCTGACTGGAACGGCCTTCCCGATAATATTGCTGCCATAACATGTTCATCATCATTTTCAAGCACTGTTGATTCCTGCATTTTGTAAACCCCACCCCTTATGTAACACCCTGGAAAAGGGTCTTTAAGGAAAATAAAGTGAAGTGAAGTGAAGTGAAGTGTCATTAACTTCAAAGGACCTCACCTGCACAAACACAACTGTGGAATACTGAACAGCCAAAGCAAAGCCTGAAACGTCCGATCACTGATTTCTCATGGCCCTTGTTATAAAACCACAAACACACCACTGACACAATGGTGCATTTACCACGGAATAACACAAGGGCCCCTCAGAGGGAAGAAAATGTTTGCACTAAGAACAAACTCGGATGCATGTACGAAACCCAGACAAAGAAATTGTAATTCCTGCACAAAACTGCATGCCCGTAAGTGGCAGCTATGACTGGCACAGAGCAATGGACCAGGAAGAAGAGCCCCAGGAGAGGAACCAGCGGACTCACCGATGACACCGGCGCAGACCTGCCAGCTGTTGCCGATCTGGATGAAGCCATCAATGGCGTCCTCCAGCTGGCCACCGGGGTTCTGGAAGATGGTGTTGCCGGCCGGGATGAAGTACATGGGCACCAGCAGAAGGCCCAGCACACAGAAGCCAAAGAAGCCTGCAAGGAGCGCCACAGAGAACGGGGTGTGTAAGCACCGTGTCCATAATACTATGCCTCGGCAAAAGGTAAACGAAACTGACACTATGAGGCTGCAAAACTGCACGAAAAAAGTTAGCCTTCACCTCTGGCTGGCATCACTAAGGTGGCCGTGAGAGAGAAGCAGAACAAGAGAATGCACGAAAGGCACACAGCTCCATGAATCAATGCACTGCGTACATGGGAGTTTTATAAGGTTTCCGAACTGTTTGCCTCACAAAAAGATTCAGCTGCACAAAGCTGGGAGCCCAGTGTATGCTGAAACCTTGATAACTCTATGTTGGAACTTAAAAACTATTGCGGGAGGCACTTAAAAACTCTCGTCCAAATACGAAATAATCAACTTGCACAGCAGTTCCTAAACAGTAGACCGTTTCAAGCCAGAAGGCCAAATCAAAAAATTTCTTTTGTGCATGAGGTTGTCCTCGCACTGCGCTAACTCTCACCTTTGTGAAAAGCTTTGTGGCAGCCAGCTTGCTCAGTTGCATTAGTGCTCCGGACCAGAGATGGCCCCAACGGAAAAAAATTAGGCGTGGTTTAGCTCTGGCTAAGCCTGGTCATTGCATTAGCTGCGACGCTTTTTGAGTCGTGCAGCGCGTTCTTCTGCTGTCTCTCGAGCGAGTTGCCTTTTTCTAGCTTGGTCCTGTCGCAGTTTCTTCTCTTTAGCGCTCCCCATAACGACAAGATTCCACCGAGGTGAAGCGCGCATATACTCCCCACGAAGCACCACCTCCTCACCCTCTACCTCGGTGGAGAGCACACATCTGGTGGGAGCGAGCGACTACCCGTGCGGCAGTGGCGCGGCGCCAACGACGGCGACGCCATCTTGCGGAGCTCAGCTGAAACGGTTGCTAGGCAATGGCTGTTCAAGGCCATTGGTGCCTACCGGCTACGCGACGAGGCGAAAACCTGGCGTAGTGTTGCTAAAGCAACAAAAGCGTTGTTCACAAGGGGGATGTTCCCACACTTTCAGACTGACTGGTGCCAACAGAAGCATGGGAATGCTTTTGCCCGTAACCGTGGAAACACCAGCAGCACCAAAAGCAGCATTCTACAATAATTCCTGAGCAGTGAACTTTTGTCGGGAAAAAGCTGCAACTCCTTACGAAAGGAACACAGCCAGGAAAGTGCTACTGCAGTCGCACTCTTTGCACACGCTCTCAACGAGTGTTTCTATTGCAGCTCAAAATAAATTGGTTTTCTGGGAAAGCAAATGGCGCGCAATATCTGTCTCATATATCTCAGTGGATACCTGAACAGTGCTGTAATGGAAGGGAGGAAGATGGGAGTGAAAGAAGAAAGAGGTGTAAGGGAAGGGATAAAGGTGGGAGTGAGAGAAGGAAGGAAGAAAGAGGTGCCGTAGTGGTCCACCTGGGGATCTTGCACTGACATCCTCGCAACACATCAGTAAAGGCACGGCTGGCACTTGCCTTCCCAGCCGACGGCCTGCAGTGGAGCCACCTTGTACTTGGTGACAAACTTCTCCTCGATGACCATCTGCGAAGCAGTGATCACCTGGGCCAGGACGATCAACAGGTCACCTGGGAAGATCAAGGCAGACCCCAGCAGCATTTTACAAGAGGCACAGTTGCAAATATCGGCTGAGTGATCTTTATTTACAGCAATGCTCAGAAAAAAAAAAAAAAGAAGACATGCACCGAAAATTTGGCGCCTGTATTCCTTAATACGGCAACTGACAATGACCTGTTGCCATCGTGCTGCTGGTTTCATGTATGTGCTTCAACTACTCTGGTGAAATGGCTTGCCTTTAAGTAGCTCACTCAGACACTCTGGTAAGCTCCTTTACCATCTATCACTATGCTGCTATGTAGCCCTGTGCAGTTGCATGTGTGCGGATGGCAAGAACTGTCTGTAAGGCACCCCACACCTAGCAGGATCGCTTAGCAGTGTATGCTAGCAGGTTGAATGCATGAAAAATGATGCTGTCTCATTTATATTGTCATACTTGTAAAAATGTGCATTAGACCAAAGGTAACCTCAGTCACTGCAGTTAGATTTTAAGCAAATAAATTTTAAACATACTGGTCATAGTTGTATTAAGCATGCTTAAAGTCAAGCAAAAATGACTAAAGTCGAACTACACCATTTAATTACATAAGGCACTGAAGAAAAAAAAAACCTAAATAGCATTTAGGTTGCCTGCTATGGTGTCTACAATGTCTAATGTTCTTGCTGTTTTCCCACCAAAACTTCAGTTGGAATTGGTTCCATTGCCATTACATGGTATGCATGAGTCATCACCTTCTAGAATGCTAGAGTACCTTCCACTGGATGATCATATCATCATCATCATCATCATCATCAGCCTGACTACACCCACTGCAGGGCAAAGGCATCTTCCATGTCTATCCAACTAATCCTGTCCTTTGCCAGTTGCGGCCCTACATCCCCGCAAACTTGTTAATCTCATCCGCCCACCTAACTTTCTACCACCCCCTGCTACGCTTGCCTTCTCTTGGAATACACTCCGTTACCCTTAAGGACCAGCGGTTACCTTGCCTTCGCATTACATGTCCTGACCAAGCCCACTTCTTCCTCTTTATTTCAACTAGAATATCATTAACCTGCGTTTGTTCTCTCACCCACTAATTCAACCCACTAATCCACCTTAACTCACCCACTAATTCACATTAATCCATCTTCTGGGGTAAGTCTACTTCCAAAACTTTTTGGGTCCTTTGGAAAATTTCGGAGATGCCCCAGCTTCGAAATTTGGTAATGCCCTATGACTGGTCCACTGGTGGTCACGTGCTGTTGACATCACAATCCTCTCAATGACATTCACAGATCCCTGGCGAGTCCTCATACCACTCTTAGCGCAGTGGTGCGACCGTTAAGTGATGCGCCATTGCACTGCAATGGCAGGTGCTGCCACCGGTGGTGCTTGTGATAACCAGGTATAAAAAAAAAAAAAAACCTAAACAGCAACCTGTCCACCTGCCATAGGTGGGCAGGTTGTGACAATGCCACAAGGTCACGTGGCTAGGGATTTTCTTCACATATTTTTCGCAGACTTTTCGCTCATGGCCAATGATGCTGACACAGGCATCGTTAAAAAGAATGAACAGACCAGGACGGAGCAGGCGTGCAGTAGGCAGCCATGCTTCCAGCCCGGCACCCACCAGTGATGATGCTGTTGGGCCCCTTGGTGGCATGGCTGTCGGGGAAGAGGATGTCCGACAGGCCGACCACCACCAGGCCGCACATGACGGTGAAGATGCCAAGCCACTCGTACGTCCGCAGGCGCCGGCCCAGGAAGGCCACCGACAGCAGCCCCGTGAAGATGATCACCGCACCTGTGCGTGAGGGGGGTGGGGGGAAGGCATTACTCGCGCTGCGAACTCAATCCATGAATAGCCACGAGCAATGTGCTAATCAAAGGCACCACTAGGGCTCTCATGCTTCCACGTTTGCCTCTAGTAACCACAAATCTTCAACAATGCATTCTTAAAATTAACCGGGACCTTTATTGTCATACGCTTTTAGTCACATGATGTGACCACAGCCATATGCTAAGCAAAGAATGCACGTGTGACATTAGGAAGAGAGCTGGCATAACCGAACATCACTGTCACCAATGCATTGCCAGTAAATGGAGTTGTGTACGAGTGCCATTTCCATGTGGCTCACAAAAGCATGGCAGGTGCCACAGCACAAAGGCCAAGGCACTGAAGTTAGCAACTCGTCAATTCCAAAGTTTTCTACATGAGCACAAGCAAGATGTTTTTGTACCTTATCTGTTTTTACCTAACGTATACCGCAGCGGTGCAATTAACGCCAGCACCTGCAAAGCTGGCCCTGCTTGCAGTTGGCAGCAACAACTTCACCTTGCAACTGAACAAGAAGCGCTGAATGTAGTAACTGAAATAAAACTAGGCTAATATTTCAGAGCCCTAGGAAGAGGCACGTTTGTGATCGGGTACCAAGGTACAGGAAGCAGTGAGGGAGTGCATCTATCCAGTCCAGGAAACGAATGAAGATTTTTACCATGAGAAATGCTACGACAAGAACAAGGTACAGGAATTGCTTGCAGCTCAAGTAATTAACAACAGCTGACCAGCATCCTCCAAAACGAAGCAGCATAACCAATGCATCTTGCCAAAACTTGCCCATCACTAACTAGCAGGCTAATGAAAAACACTTGAAAGGAGTGCACACCAACCAATGGAAGATATAAAGGCAACATTCCGGAACAGAAAAGAGTAACGTGCATTAGTGGACTCAACCAAACGTGGACAAAACACACTCGCTGACATCGGGTCTCGCAATGAGCCCTCTCCAGTTTACAAGTGTAATGCCAGGCAGGAAAGAATGCTCACGAAACGTGAAAAGTGGCAAGTTCGACCACAACACGAGCTAGACGTGCCCGAATCTGACATTTCCCGATTACGCCTAAATGTGACGCGTAACAAGCGTAGGCTGCTGAACAGCGTCTTGCCCATTGCACAGTGAGGTCCCAAAGTGCTTTCCGGAGGTTTGGAGCATGCTTGGCCGCCTGGTGTCAATTTCACTACACCATAAGCCCTGTGATGAAGAAGCGATAGACGCTACCATGCCTCACTGCAATCCACAACCAAGTGTGCAGACAATGCCAGTTTTTGTTTTGTTTTTTTAATTAAACGCATGCTTGCGTTACTAGACTAGTTTTTGTTTTACTAATTTACCTATGCTTGATAAGCAAAGTGCTCAGATACAAGAGAAGGACTGATAAAATGGTTTGGTTCGGTTTATGGGGTTTAACGTCCCAAAGTGACTCAGGCTATGAGAGACGCCGTACTGAAGGGCTCCGGAAATTTCGACCACCTGGGGTTCTCTAACGTGCACTGACATCGCACAGTACACGGGCCTCTAGAATTTCTCCTCCAAACAAATTCCGCCGCCGCGGCCGGGATCGAACCCGTGTCTTTCGTGTCAGCAGCTGAGCACCATAACCACTGAGCCACCGCGGCGGCGACTGATAAAATGAGTCTTTCACACGGCAAGTCTACATCATTGAAGGCTAGTCCCACTTTTACTAAGCAAGGCAAGTTCACTGGCTGAGACAATCTGTGAAGACTATGGTGAAGCATCACAGACATTCATTTATTGGCATCACAGATCCCTGCGTCTACTGTGATGAGTGCTTTATTCCCAATTGTAGAAAAAAAAACTTGGCGCAATGGAAGAACTGAAAGGCACTCAAGAGACTGTCCTGTCTCACAGTATCTAAGACAATGACCGCATTCCAGACATTGTGTCGATCACAACACCGTGCTTATCTTACGACTGTGGCCTCTACCTGATAAGAGCCATGGGAGTGACCTACTCAATCTGCCAGCCTGCATAGCATGCGCCGACAGCACTACCGAAGACATTACCGCAGCAGCATTGCTGATAGGGGCCCATTCTACGGCTCAAACAAAGCCGGGTGAAAACGAGCTTGCCCTAGAATGCTTGCCAGGGTGGAAGAAACCGCCCGAGCCCTGCTTTCTCCCAGCTCTGTCACTTTTACCCATTTTGCCTCTGTGTCAGTGTGTCAGGTCACTTTACTTTTGCCTGTATTCTGTGCGGTAAAAAGATAACAAAACTACTATCTATCCTCTATCTCTATCCTCTAAATGCACAAGCAGGCAATGCTACAGCAGCGCATTGCAGTCTGGTCGGATGCGACATGAGAAGGCACTGAAGCTCTGGCCACACTGAGGACTGCCGAACAGAATTCCTCTGTGACAAAAAGTAGACCGTCGTAAAAGATTTTCTTGCTACCAAAACAAGAAGTTAAGTGCGAGACAAAATTATGAGCTCAAGAATTGCAATGCATCCAGCTTGTTTGATCAGTCAAGCTTTAAAAATTGATTTTGTTCATTGTGGTCCAATACAGGATGTTGTGGACAGTGGCCAGTATTACCAACTGTTGTTTTCTCAAGTTGTATCCTACTACAGCTTTTAAACTAACCTTCCACAAACATGAAACGTTTTTTTTTTCAGAAAATTAAATGAATTAGGTTTGTGCATATGTCCTGTTCAAAAAATCAAAAAGGTAGCATGGAGGTGGCCAATCGTGGCATGGGTCTGAAATTCCTATGGAGTTGAACTGAAGCCTTCAACAATGATATAACTGCATTGCACCATGTTCGTGATCAATTTCGACTGCTTAGCACAAAGACACTCTTGTATTTCACCACAGCTAGGACTGAACCCACAACCTCCTCTGTAATATGCAGCCACTGAAGCACCGGGATTTCTAAAGAAAAGGCAACACTAATTCCTTTTCTGTCTTCGGTGAGCAGCTCTGTTCGAAAAACACCTGCAAGTGCTAACCAGCAAATGTGCTACACTAAGCCATAAATAATTTATACAGGCAAAATGGAGCGACGACTACAGCCATACTGCTGAGCTCGAAAGGAAAGGCATTAAACGGGCACCCTTCAAATTAAGCTGAAAGGACGGGACGGAGCCAAGACGTTCATTGGAGCTCAATGCTCAGAGAAAAACTGTCCATCCACATTCAAGAGCACAATGGCCATGAAAACTATGACGACTACCATTTGACGCTCACTCAGCCGCTCCCTCAGTGGCTGAAAAGTGGAAACGAAGCGTGGGCGACTCACCTCGCAGCATCTGGAAGCTGGAGGCGTAGGTGAGGTTGAGCCCGACGTACATGATGGAGGTGCCGACCAGGTCGCACATGGCAGGGGGCAGGAAGATCAAGGGGTTGAAGTCTCGGCTGCCGCTGACACTGGGTGGCAGCTCCACCGGCTCTCCTGCCTTGGCCTTGCGTGAGTAGTACCAGAAGACCAGCCGGAAGGCCAGCAGGCACGACAGCTCACCCAGGAACATGCCCACCGCCTGTGAATGCCACAGGGCATCATCAGTGCTGTGTGGCTGCTCTTCATAGCAGCAAAAAAACTAACAATGCCACGCCCATATCCTTTGCAGACAAAGCACAAAGTGGAGAAAAACTGAACCTAGCAGCCCTGAGAACATCTGATGGTGAAAGCCCACCCTACTTCCACCCAAATATCAATGCTTCAGCTGCTAGACCCACCCCAGCAGTTTCAGAAGCATCAGTTTGACAGAAGCATAGGCTGTGATGCTCCTAAAATTGTTCACATTAACCCCTTCACCGTTTTCTTATGTCAACGAATTTCTTAACAAAACTGCTTATTTTTTTTATTCCTGATTTCAATTAATATTGCAATGAAAACCATGCATTCGATCTTTAAAAAAAATATCTGAAGCAAACATGAAGTCAAATTAGCATATTGAAGTTTATTATTCCTCGCAATACAGAAAACCAACTTCCTGCAGGTAATAAGCGATAAATATATTCAAGCAAGTCATCAGGTGAGCTTATAGTGGTCTAACCGGGAGCTGCGAAAAAAAGGAAACCGAGGGGGTCGCGTAGGGATGTTGCTGACGTCGATCTACATCCACTGTCGTGCGCTCGCGATGTTGCATCAGAGCTGTCCTCTTCTTCATCGGAAGAGCTGATCAGCACAGCGTCATCACTATCGTCCTCGCTCCCTGAAACAATGTACACTTCGGTGTCTGAATCACCATCGTTTGAAGAAGGTGACGAGGAAGAAAAGCGTCTTTTCCGAGAAGACGGCTCAACAAAACACGCATCGCCTCCGCCGGACGCCATTTTTAAAACCCAGGTTGCCATACGAAAAAAATGTTTATGCGGTAGAAGAAAACTAAATTATCAGGTCAGTGCTGCCATCTGCCGACTAAAATGCCATCTAAGCCCCACACGAGCGCTGCTCGTCCGAAACGCTGAAAGGAAGAACCTATTCGGCGAGGACGAGCTACAGTCGTCCAAAACGGTTTGGGGACGGCTTGGCAAAGACGAGCGCAGCTCGTCCGAAACGGTTAAGGGGTTATTGCACCTAAAGTTATACGGGCTCTGGATTTGTTTTGTCAACTGCCCATAAACTGAAACACCAACTGCAGATGCTGAAGCACCTGCATTCTAATATGTGGTGCCATTTTTTTCTTTTTCTTCACCTGTGTTCCAAAATGCTGAAGCATACATGGTGCATACATGTACCGTATTTTCCGGTGTACAAGACGCACCCTTGTATAAGACGCACCCGCCATATATGCAGGCTGTCATTGAAAAAAGTGGTATACAAGACACACCCGTGTATAAGACTCACCCCAATTTACCCAGTTAGGCTAGTGAGGCTTAATTAAGCATGCTTACGCAACCTTGCAAAATGCACCGTACGTGGGCGAAGTTCTTAAGCAACGCTAAGTGATCGAAAAAGGCAACACTCACGCCATACCCGCCCACATTTTAGCATAAAAGAAAAAAAAAGCGAAAGAACTCTATCTCCAGAATTTATTTTTACATAAAACCTTCAAAGTCTTCATCTTTGGATGCGCTATCGAAAAGGCAACGCGGCTGAAGCATTCTTTTGCACTACGTACTTGCAAAGGGTGACTAAAAAAAAACATCGGCTTCTCTTGGCTTGTCTTGACAATGGCGAGAACCGCGACTGTCGCCATCTTTTGAAATTTCATGTTACCTTTGCTTGGGCTCTCCTAAACGGCCGCGTGTTTAAGATCCCGGAAGTGGTCAACCCCGCCGTTTCATGGTAAAGTTCACCTAAAAAAGTTGCGCACAGCGGTCCCCGTATTGAAGTATTAACCACGTTACAACCGCGTTATTGGTAGTAATATTTTTTCGGTGAAAAAAGCTTGAACATGAACCTGAGTAATTTCTGAACTCGCAAAAAAAAAACGAAAAAATCGCATATAAGACGCACCCTTGTATAGGATGCACCAGCAAGGTTTTTGAAAAAAAACCCGCGTCTTATACACCGGAAAATACGGTATGTATGGGTATAACTGAAATCTTATTTTCTTCATGTCTTTCTCATACTACCGTTGATGCCACTATGCGAATAGGAAGTCTGGAACTCTTGAAACTGTTTGTGCAGCTTTTTCTGGCATTTTCCTCACGACGACTGGTTTCCTAGAACACAAAAGTCTGCACCTTTGAAGAACTTTCGGTTCAGGGCATTGCCAAATCCCATGAAGTAAAAACCGAGTGGCATTGCATGAAGAGTTCGGTTCGCCACTATCCCGAACAGATGCTTATTGTAGCTGGCTTCAAGTCCTTCCTATCTCCACTTGCTCAGAAGTACGCAATACTGCACTGTAGATAGACACACCTGTCATCAAGCATCACAGTTCTAAACACCCATTGCTCCGAAAACCAAACCTTTCATCCCTTTCTGATGCGAAGCAGTGACAACTGCCAATGGATACAACGACACAAAACTGGAGGAGGTCTCTGCACCATCGCCGCAGAAATGCTGCTTAATTACCCCATTTATAAATTGGGTTTACTGCTGCTGCTTGCCACACGCAACATACAAACAGCACTGAATGCAGGATAATATAAGGATAATGCAATATAAGGATAATGAAATAGAATAATATAAGGACCAAATGCAAGCTAGAGGCCAAATAATGGAGCAATAAGAGTGTCCAGCGCCGAGGTCAGGTAAACATTTTGCGCTGTGCACCTCAAAAACCTAAGACTGCTCGCATATTTGAACGCCGACGTGTTGCTTATTCAGAAATTCCAGATGTTGACGTAAATGTAGCAAGCAACAGGGGCTTGATATCATAAACAACATGTTCTATTCTGCATACGATACTTTCTGGCGCTCCTTTCTCCTGTATAAAAGGCAAACAAAGTGTGGCAACATTGGACATGTACAGTCTTTGTCAAAAGTAACCAGGCTGCATGGTTTGCTTCTAGCTTGTATAGTGGAGCCCTTGTCGCTTTGTTAAAGATCGAAAAGTGTTGGAAGGTACGAAGACTCCCAGTCCTTACCTTAACGACTATTTCAGCTTCGGGGAAGCTGTAATGGCTGCACTCTGCGAGCTAGAAGCAAACCATGCAGCCTGGTTACTTTTGACAAAGACTGTACACACTTGTTACAAGTGCAATTGCAACTCAAACAACCGAACACGGTGTGGTATGGGAGGCGTAACATCCAGAAGTTGCATATAGCTACGAAATATGCCATAGTGAAAGGTTTGGATTAATTTTGACCACCTAAACACGCACTGACATCATACAAAGCATGGGCATTGTTGCATATCACCTTCATCAAAATGTGGCTGCCACGGCTGAGATTCGATCCCATGTGCTTGGCCACAGCATGCGAACACTACAGCCACTAATCCATCAGAGCCACTAATCTACCACTAATCCAACAGGTAAACTGAACAGACAGAGAAATTCTAAATGGGTGCAATCAATATTGGGCAACTCTGAAGGTGTTCACCATGTTGCACAGCACCAGAGTTTGGGACAAGTTCGGAGAATCTTATCACGCTAAAAATAACATGAAAGAAGCCAACAGCCACAGAAACCAAGGGGCACAGGGGATTTTTAATTTATTTATTTTGTGGTGTTGATCAATTTAGAATATTACTGAACATGTTATTGCTTAAAGCTAATTGATTAGAAAAGCAGAAGAAAAAACAACCACTGCCGCCAGTGGGATCCGAACCCACGACCTCCAAATTACCAGTGACCAGAGGAAAAGAAAATTCTGACACTTGTGTTTGCACATTCTTCTCTCTTTCTCCCTATGGCCTCATTATTCTTAACCTGAAGGCATTACTATAATTACCAGCTTAAGACTTTGGCACTTGTTTTTCTCAGACATCCTGCTTTGCTTAGAAGAGCGGAAAGACGGGCAAGTTGGTTGAAATGCATAGCTGAAAAAAGCGCGAAAAGGAACACACAGTCGAAAAGAAAGAATTACAAGGAAAGGCGCTGCTCACGTTTATCTTTTAATGCACAGCCTTTTGCAATGTTGCAGTACAGACGCGGTAAGCTCAAAGTTCCCTGCATCAGAGGCAAACCTGTCAGTAGAACAGTGTTTGTCTTATCCCCTTCTGTATGTGCGCTGCAGCATTATGGAGAGATAAACGCAAGAAAGAGTAAAGTGCGCTTTGTAAGCAATGCTGATAAAAAGTGCAGGCTTGAATGCAACAGTGAACACAGTGTTGCTCTGCTAAAACAAGTAGTTTCTTTGCTATGTAAGCAACAAAGTTGCTTGAGTCATGGGTGGGGTATTGTATTTGGTTTATGGGGGTTTAACATCCCAAAGCGACTCAGGCTATGTATGAAGGATAGCGTAATAAAGGGGTTTGAAAATTTAGACCACCTGGGGTTCTTTAACGTGCACCGATATCGCACAGCACATGGGACTCTAGCATTTCGCCTCCAGATGGTGACGAGGTGGAGCTTCCCGGTCTGCAAAGGCTTGTGTAAGTTAACGGAGCAATGCTTTAGAATGCAGAACTGTCATAATACTACAGCACCACCATCTCACTATGACCCTGACTTTTGTACTTCGTAAATTTTGCCCTTTGACTGAGTGCAACTCCAACTGCCAACTAGCTACAGTGTGCATTTCAGGGATAGTGACCTTTTCCAGTCAGAACCAAACTTAAAAAACTGCTCTGTGCCCTTCTTGTCATCAGCCTTTTTCAGAATGAACTCAAAAAGTCCAACGGCAACTTGTAGTGGACTGTCTCACTATACACCCAGTTGACGAAATGTTTAGGGGAATCCCCCAAGGTGGAGTAGATTTGTAATAAGGGAGCAATTACTCATTGACGTCCACCCGAGCGCAGCCATACGGCTACAAAGGAAAGCTATACAGCTTTCTCAGAAACTTCGTAGTTAAAGAAAAAATTCGTCCTGTTCCGGGGATCGAACCCGGGACCACCGCTTCACCGGAGCAGTCGCTCTACCAATTGAGCTAACCGGGACGGCAAGCTTATGGTAGGGCGAGAGCGAATTGATCAATTCCCCTAAACATTTCGTCAACACTGTTCCCACTTTGAGTTATTGATCAATTCGCTCTCGCCCTACCATAAGCTTGCTGTCCCGGTTAGCTCAATTGGTAGAGCGACTGCTCCGGTGAAGCGGTGGTCCCGGGTTCGATCCCTGTACCAGGACGAATTTTTTCTTTAACTATGAAGTTTCTGAGAAAGCTGTATAGCTTTCCTTTGTAGCCGTATGGCTGCGCTCGGGTGGACGTCAATAAGTAATTACTCGCTTATTATACACCCAGTTATTTTAATTTCTGCATATTTTTCAGGGACTGTGTGCATACAGGTTCTTTTTTCTTTTTGCATGCTTGTTAGACAGGAAGGGACAGAAGCCCAAACCCGAGAGTTCCTCAGCATCTTCTGAGAGCCGCTTTGGTTCCCAGAGGTTAAGGCTATCCAGAAGCATCTGCCCTGGATGTGGGAGAAGGAGGTTATCAGCTTCCAAGTGATGATGCCGGGCACTCACCAGATTTTTAATGGGCGCAAGCATCCCTCCTGGCCTGATACTCAGCTCCCTCTCGAGTGAGTTGCTTGAAGAATAAGCGCCAAACCCCAGCTTGAGCAGGCCAAATGCGTTTGCCATGCCGCTGTTTGCCCAAGCTGCCCTTGCGCCATTAAAAATTGTGAGGAGGACACTTTTTGCAACTAAAGTGGTGAGAGGACACTATGCCGTGACGACTTCCGGTGATTGTGACGTCGCACCGTTCCCGTGGCTATATCGATACCCAAGTTGTACATCTTTCGGTGATCTTAAGAGTTAATTACGCTTAATTACACATTTTCCCATCTAATTTGACACAAATCCGACGTTTTTCAGACCATTCTGTGACGATTTTCACTATGCCGTGACGAATTCCGGTGGATGTGACGTCGCACCGTTCCCGTGGCTATATCAACGTCCGCGCTTTTCCACGCAATTTCGACATTTTTGCCTACGATTAACTAATTAATATAGAGTCAAATTTGCCTTCCAGGTTCATTTTTCCCTCCTCTATGTGAAGCAATCATCGGTTTTCTTCTATCTCTTTCAGTTCCCAAGTTCAATGCGTGGGACATGCTTTGTTAACGGACGACAGTATGAGCCATTAAAGGCTTTCACCTTAAAATCCAATTGTCATCATGGGTTGGATATCATAATAAGAGCAACAGTAGATGCAAACTCCGCATGAACATCCCAATAAAGTTTCTCTCTCTCAGATCATCTGAGAGGCCAAGTACCACGACAGTGCCTCACGATTAAACAATCATTCCTCTTAGTCGTCACAGCCAGAAAGAATGAGTAATACAGCAGTAACGTCCCATGACCTAACTTACTGGCAGTCTGGAAATCAAGCACCTATTGTGCACGCAAGGATACAGTGCTCGCAGAGTGGCCACAGGAGGAGAACAAAAGGGCTTATCACACTCCAACCGGCTGCGCTGACAGATGCACCAGCGCAGATACGAAGAAACGAACATTGCTCGCCGATTACGGTCAGAAGGCCTACAAATAATTGTCAAAGAAAAATACGGCTTCCTGTTGAGACAGACCTGGGCCCGTATTCTGGAAGTGTTCACCAAGAGGACGCGCCTGCTTTGATCTGCGCTAAGGGCTGGAGCCTCATATGCAAACAAGCCAGCTGTGTGAAGACAGTTGACTGATCTTTACTGTGACATCATCGCAGCTGAAACTCCCGACTGTTGAAGAACTTGTGCTGTGTTTTGTTTGCAATTTATATTAAAGCATTCGAAAGCAAGCACAGGCAGCCGAGTGATTTAAATGCGGTCGGAGCTTCTAGACAACTAATGTGATCTGAAATGGTGAGTGCAGTTTTTTCCGCTTTCTCAAGCAACAGTGTGGCCGAACAGGAGAAGCTGCACTCACTCGGACGTGTCCATTTAGCGGACATTTTAAGAATACAGATATATGCCTAAACAGGAAGCTTCCTTTTTGGTGCCTATATGCTCTGCAAAACCTGTGACATTCGACAGAATAGAGCACCGAATAGTACATGGAGGAACAGAGGGAACTTGAATGGCGATACAAACAAGACTCTGAAGATGGTCTTCCGCTTGGAGGCATCTACACAAACAAGGCTTGGCAGATTGTTTTTTCTGACACCACTGCCTGCTTCTGATCAAGCATCAACCTCAAGGTACCTTTGAAGTCAGGTGTTAGCTCAATTACAGAGCAGTACACGATGGACACCTTGGAGAAAATCGCTCAACACCTTTTAGCTGCACAGAGTCACTGGTGCAAACTGGCTGCTCTTCGAAGCTGGTCACAAAATGAAAATTTATTAAAAATGATCTGAAGACACCTTGGCAATGAGATACTGAAGACTGGACTTTGCTATGAAGCTGTTTATATTTCGGCCTCCTCAGCATTAAGGAAGACCTTGCTGTCTATGGTAGACAAAGTGGCTCTATACAAGCAGTGTAAGGTGGGGCTTCTCACCCCATTTCGTGGGTTACTCATACCATCGTTCCTACTTGTAGCCCTATGACCTGGAACAGAGCTATTACTTCATCTAATGGATCCTCTTGTTCCCCATTTCTCAACCACAGCCACAGGCCTTCCTCTGCCTTAATAAAAGTTTACTCATTCATTCGTTTCCTGCTTCGGGGCAAAATTCACGGCCAAACTTCAAGAAAACACAACCAATGAGAACAGAACTTGGCGTGCTGCTATTAAAGGTTCAAGCAAGTCCGGACACTCCCACGTGAACGTCGTCACGAGGTGCACCTTAGCCATGCTTTGACATAACTTGCATCACTAATCCCAGATGAGGGCCCTCTAATGGCTGGCTTAAGTATTCTGGCAGAGGTGGCTGCAATCAAGATTTACGACCCTGTGTTGTGCTTCCCCTTGTGTGCCTCCAGCTGCTATAGAGGCATCATTCAGGAAGTCTGTCTGTGCACCTGTGATTGACTCTGTAGAAAGCACAGCCTTTCCCAAAACACTTACGACCCATCCATGAGCGTCAAACACTGCTGGGTGGAACTAATTAGAAAGTACGAAATTAACATTCCTGCTCGCATTCCTAGGAGATACTTGCTAGAGCCGCACACCGAACAAAAAAAGGCAAGAGTGCAGAACCTTGTTCAAAACGCTGTGCCCAAGCATTTCCAGGCAAGGGCATTTGAAAGCAGCGGGTTTATTACATAGTACAGAGTTTATCACACCTGTCTAGAGTGCTCCAGCGGTGCCGTCCGGTGGAAATAAAGCAAAATTCTAAAGAAGGCATTGCCTTTCGCTGATAATACTTGCACTGGGGAGAAGCCTAATAGACATGTGCACCACACAGGCACCAGCGCCTTACCCCCGGCAAAGCAGCTGCGATAAGATTTAATTTGCTCCCCAGCACACCGGTCGAGCGCTCTAGACAAGTGTGATTGACCCTGTACTCTTATTACAGATCAGAGAAAATAACACATGCCATCATTTCCGAAGGAATCGAACCAGCAGGCATGTTAATCCCAAATTCTGGCCAACTGTACGACACTGTCATGACTAGAGTGAATTCACATAATTATCCAACACACACACACACACCCTGCTCCGCGAGTTAATAGGGCGCAGAAGAATTGCAGCTGTTCTAATTCAAGCTGGAAACGGTAACTAACGCTCAAGGGCAGCTTTTCAGTACTCGAAAATTTTGCTAAGCAGCTGTGATTCACAACCTAAACAAAAGCTCGCACAGAAAGCGCGATATATATGCCACAAGCTAACGTCCCCACTAGTGCTTTCATAACGCTCGCCACTTGGTACTGGATATTCTCTTAACTGGTCTTCGTTAGGCAAGAAACGTTCAGGAAACTGAAGAAATGCGCGACTTATTTTGACGCACTGAGGCCAGCCCGGCCTACCGGCAGTTTCCGAGATATGGCCTTCTTAATTACGTCTCGGAAGGTAGCACTCATTAAGCGCGCACGCCCCCGCGACAGCGCGTGCTTTAAACTGTACGAGTACCAACTACGAATGGTGATTCACACGCGTTTGTGCTCTAACGCGCCGAAAGTTGCGCACGGTTGAAAGCAGCCCCAAAGCACGCGGAAACAAGACGGTCCATCATTCATAGAGTTGTGTCACGAACGCACGTGACGATTTCTCGCGTTGAGTCACCGCGCCGCCGGGGCTGAGCCATCGGCCGAACATGTGTCTTGAGTTTGAGGTCGGTGCGAATGCTCTCACGAAAGTTTAGCCAATAAAGCAGAAAAAGCGACGCGTAGTGACCGCTCCAGAGGAGAATTAAGCAACGCCAACGAGGAATTTGCCCGCTTTTGTAGTCCAATGTCCAAGCCAGCGCGACTGATCAAGTGTCACAGCAGCACATCACGAGGACGCGCTTTTCACAAGCAAAACAACTTACCTGCAGGAATGGATGGTCGAAAAGCCTCAGCTTGCCGTCCCGACCGATCGAATAGGAGTTGTCCGCCCATCTGAAATCAAATGCGAACGAAATTAGGTTTCCTGAACCCTGGAGTTTAGTGTTTCACGCTACGCGTGTAAAATCGCAAACACACTCAGAAGCCACCCATGCGCTGACAGGTTTTAATGAAAACGATACTTTGACGATAAACATTGTTTCGGGAAGCCCACCGTACGCTGGCTGAGAAACGAAAGTTGGTGTCAGCTCAGACTTACTTTGTTGCCAGCGTGTTGATGGAGCCCGTGAATACGAGCATGAGTGCGAGGAACACTTGGTACTTGGTCCAGGCCATTGTTGAGGAGTACTAGCAGCGATGCGACGCAGCTGGAACCGACTTGCGCGACGCGCCGCAGGCCGTGGTCGGAAGGTGCTATCCGTCAGCGGCGAAAGGGAATGCGGCGTGCTTGGTCGGCAGCAGATCTGACAAGGCGTCGGAATACGCCCCCCGTCACGAGGCCGCGGCCCTATCAGCCACTCAACTTGCCGATTGCGAACTTTATCGCCCGAAGAAAGGGCCGCGCGAAATCGCTACGAGAAGATTATCGACACTGTCTGTCACTGAGGCGCTGCGGCACACAGCTGACTCGACGGCGCGGGTTGACTCGCGACTAACACGAGCCACTGCCAATGGCGCAGGCGAGGCAGTGTACTGCTGACACGGGGCAATGCAACGTTCAATCCAACGACGCAACGACGTTGGCTCAACAGGCGGAGGAAAAGGGAGCCCTCGGCTAGCCTCTGTACCTCGGCGATCCCCCTGCAGCACAGCAGCGCAGGCCGACGTTGCCGAAGCGCGCACAGCAGCCTTGCACCCGCGCGAGCCGCGTCATCTCATGCGCAGAAATCAACACGCACGCACAAAAGTGTATTTGTTATACGACAGGTGACGCTTGCGTAGGCTTTCTGCGCTACTGGCGCGAGTTTCAAATGTTTTGCTCCTGTATCGCTGGCAATCTTCATCTCACCATGTCCACAGTAGTCAACAAATTCAATACATTTTTTTTTCCTGTAAGATCTCAGCCTTAACAGCAGCTGCAACGAAACGAACTGGAGCTCAAGAAAATTGAAAAAAAAAGAAAGAAAAGCGCATAAGGCTCTTTGGTTTTGTGTGACCTAATTGTGTGCACATGTAGATTTTGGATGCGCGCAATGAATGCGCATTATGTATAACTCAGACTCCCAGTTGTGGTTACGTGATGAATGCATATGTGCTCAGATGTTTCTCAGATTTATCCTTCGTTCCACAACATATACATATTCAGACTTGCGCACATACACATATGTAGTTGGTAAGTGCGAGGTATGCCTGCACGTTGTAGGCAAATAAGTTTTCTTTGTCTTTTTCGTTATGTACAGTACTTCGTACATCGGGAGCCATATAATCTGGCGTCCGAAAACTGGCCCCACTGGAGAGATGCACACGGGTGTACAAGGGAAAAAAAAAGAGTTTGTATTCTATCTCCGAAAACAGCTGGGGACGAAGACGGCTGAGTTTATGAAAAAAAAAAAGGAAGTCAAAACTAGTGGCTTTGGTATAGTGCCTAGAGTATTCTAGGCACTATAGCTATGGGCAATACGTTCAAAGAATGTTCTTAAATAAAGGAGTTCTCGTATGTGTTCTTGCCCGCTGCATGCTCAGCTGCAGCTGATTATAAATCTTAGAGCAAACTGTTAATTTAATGAATTCATCAAGCTATCCTGTCTTTTGACGTACACTCGCCGTCAAAAGTAAATGGAAGGCGACTTTGTCAAAAAAAATTTATTTCTTTAAATCTACAGCATAATGGTCAATGTTTGTTGGTGCACAGAGCAATTCGCACAATCACAATTAGGCTGCACATATGTATACATTCAAGGATGCGTGAATGGGGGGGGGGGGGGGGGGGGCAATAATGGTTAAATTTTTTCGTTAATATTGCCTTCCATTTACTTAATTCTTATGGCACCTGTACATTGCATTGGCTACCGTTACAAGTGACTCATTTTTAGGGTTTGTGAGTTGCACTGCATGTTTTATTTCGACAGTCTGATTGATACCGCGGGCGTTTCACCTGATATCTACAGTTTTTGCGTGCACTGGAGAGGCTGCTTAAATTTGCTTGCAAGGTTGTCGAAAGCGCTTGTATTTTGCCGCAATGTAGGATGGTGATGAAAACGTCTATTAAAGAAAAATTTGTTGGGGCCACAGAGCGCCGAAGGTAACTGTGTGTCCGACATTACTTACGGTGGGCTACACTGTTCGCCATAAAAAGGGGATACCAGCAGTATAGTTCCAAAATTAGTTCGCACGTCTTACTGTATCATGATGCGCTACACTGCTAACAATGCTGTGGCGAAAAAAGCGCTCTTGTAACCCCAGAAGTCTACCTTTGAAAATTGCAAAACAAATACCTGGAATACTTTAATCCACAACTCCGAACAATTAACAGCCAGGCGTACATATATGCACGCTCGGTGCGAACTCGACCAGAGGCACAAAATGAAAATCTTTTTTTTTCTTTATTGCATTTTCACAACGGGTACAAAGAAGTAAAACTTGTCAGCAACACTTGCACTGACACGGCAGGTTAAAATTTTTTCAGTTCAACCAAGTCATCCAACACATTTAACCAAGTTGGCTGATCAGGCAGTGCCTGATACACTTCCCTCAGACGTATGACACCTTCAATGAAATGCTCGTGTGGGGATCTCACAACTACTTCTGCATTGTTGAATTGTGTCCTTGTTTTCCATAAACTATGGAGGCCAAGGAGCGTAATAGTGTCATACGGGATGTCCTGTTTTCCTACCGGTAGCAATGCGGGTGTAGCGGTAAATCTTCCTTTAAGGTTCTTTGAAGCACATCCCAGAAAAAAACCGCATCCCAACAATCTAAAAACACGTGATAAATCACACATGCATACCTGGATTATAGTTTGGTGGTGGCACAAAAAGAAGCTCCGCGGGCTAATTGACCGTGACCCCCGCCACTGTCACGGCCACACCCATTTTTTTTTTTTATGACTGCTGCTGATGCTGCTGCGGTGAGCCAGCGGAACAGTGCGAGAGTTGGGCCGTTCTGTGGGTAGAACTGCAGGACGGTGTGTGTGTACATCACCGTGGCGCTGAGGGAGGTTTTTCCCTGCGGAGGGGCTTTCTCCTCGCGTAGAGTGAAAGGCCGTTGCGCTAGGGCGTGCGTGCGCCCAGTGCCAGCGTTGGGCATTTTGCTCGCGTTCGAACCGCTTTGGCCGAGTGGTGCCTACCACCTTTAGCAGGCTGCGAGGTTGTTCGAAACTGGGCTTGGCCCGCAAGGGGCACAGCGGGGTTTACGGAGCTTCTCCCAAGCGTACACCCCTAAAGGAAGCCGAGCGCCAGGCCGGGGGACGCTTGTACCCAATTTTACCGGTGGGTGTCCGGCGGTGGGTTTCGAACCAACCACCTCCCGCAGCCGAGACGGGCGCTCAAACCACTGGGCCACGACTGCGGTGACATTGTATGCGCACCAAATAGCCTTTTATACACACAGGTACAGTTTTTCAGTTATTTCAACCGATGGCTGTTTTCTATTTATTTTCCGGAGGACAGCTCCAGAATAATAGATCCAACGCCCGAATACTTTCGGCGAACGCTTGAGCATCGTCGACGTCGGCCGCAATACTAGACGGCTTGTTCAACGCTCCTCTTCGCATTTGTCACTGGGATGCTGTACTTCTTAGTGTGAGTCGGCGAACAGTGCGCATCGCGGCAATATTTGGAGTCATATTATTTTATCTCCCTTCCAGCTCCGAGAACGGGCAACACTTCTACTTGTACACCAATTGCGAAACTCCGGTTAATATCTGTGGTGGCTTTAGCATAGAGTTTCTATGGCGTTTAGGGAACAGATGGTTCCGCCACCTCTGAGCCAAAGGATTAACTACGGTAGGTCATGTGATGTGTGAAAAGCAATTGTAGTTACGTTAATTCCGGAAGGCGGCGCAACCTTTTCTTAACATTTTTATTCTGTTTTGGTTTGTCATAAACAATAACGAGGTGCTCGACAAATTTTGAGCCTGGCGACAGTTATGTTTTATATTAGAGGAAAGCGTTATACAATGCATTCGTAGACTTGGTAGTTTTCCTTCCTATAACGAGATGGCGCCACGGTCGATAAATATATTTCGTCTGCTTCTGTTTTTCTGTCTTCAGCTCTTTTTGGTACCCATATGAGGCGTCGGCAGGATTGCAGCGGAGAAATAAGACCAGTCTGTTCTGAAGTCTGGTCGTCTGGTCTGAGACCAGCAAAGCTGATTGCTCACTTACATCACAAAAAGACATGCATACAGCTATCGACGCTCCTGGAAAGTGGTAAATCGCGCAGCTCGCCAATCAAGTCCGGCAGTTCGATCATAACAAGCTGTTTCACTAGTGCCTCCTCTATTTTTACAATGCCAGCCGGATCGGTCGCTTCGCAATGGGAGCCGTAGGTACGCCTCATTTCAGTTAATTGCCGCGTTGCGGCGGTAGACAGATGGTAGCACTGCTTGCGCCATACTTGCGCATGGGCGCGTAGTTTCACGCGGTGGTGATGGCTGTGGTCTACTCCTGCACCACGCGTCTGTCAGATAATTCCTTCTTACCCCTTCTCGCGTAGCTCTCGCTTCGTCCGCGGCGCGGCGCTTTCTCCAGCGACAACCGGCACAGCACAAATGTACAGCACAAAAGAGAACAGCTTAGAACTGACTAGTCTTAACTGGGAAAAGGCGGAAGCGAATATTCCTAAAACCACATCCGCAGGGATAGACGAAATTCCAATTAAGCTGATTAATGAACTTGGCCCAAGAAGCAAGGCCGCGCTGATAAAAGCATTGCAGGCAGTCATAACAAATCAGCAAATTCCGCACAGCTGGAGACAGAGTAAAATGAATTTGATTTATAAAGGGAAAGGAGATAAGATGAACATAAAATCCTTCCGTCCGATTACGATAACATCTGTTATGTACAGGCTGGCAATGCAGGCGGTGAAATTAAAAATGCAGTCATGGGTAGAAGGGAATAGGATACTCGGAGAACTTCAGAATGGGTTCAGAAGGGGTAGGCGGTTAGATGATAGCCTGTTCGTGCTTACCCAATGCATAGAAATAGCTAAGGCGGAAAATAGACCTCTGTTTATAGCCTTTCTAGACATAAGCGGTGCATACGATAACGTGAACAGGGAACTCCTGTGGAGCATATTGAAAGATTTAGGTATTGGTGATGAGGTAATTGATTTTCTACAGGAAATCTACCGAGATAATGAAGTTGAAATTACATGGGAAGGGAAAAAAAGTACCACAACTGTAGGGGTGCACAAAGGATTAAGGCAAGGTTGCCCTCTATCACCGCTGTTGTTCATGCTTTACGTGATAAATATGGAAAGAAGGCTAGAAGAAAGTAATCTGGGTTATAATCTATCGTACAGATTAGGCGGAAATGTAGTTGAGCAGCGACTCCCGGGTTTAAATGTATGCGGACGATATTGTACTGTTAGCAGGTAGCCAGGAAGATTTACAAACTTTGGTTAATTGCTGTGGAGACGAAGGAGACGCTCTAGGATTCAGTTTTAGCGCAACTAAATCAGGTGTGATGATTTTTAACGATACAACTGATCAGGTGCTTACAATACAAGGCCACGAAATACCCAAAGTGGCCGAATACAAATACCTTGGGATATGGCTAAACGAAGGGCAGATATACACGGAAAAGCATGAACAGGCTCTTAGGGCAAAAGGACGAAGAGACGCCGGGATAATGAAACATAGGGCATTATGGGGGTACAACAAATATGAAGTACTAAGAGGTATTTGGAAAGGAATAATGGTGCCGGGACTTACTTTCGGCAATGCGGTTCTGTGCTTAAGGGCAGAAGTTCAGTCGAGATTAGACGTAAATCAGAGAGCTGTTGGAAGATTAGCACTAGGTGCCCACGGCAAAACCACAAACGAGGCAGTACAAGGGGATATGGGCTGGGCATCGTTCGAGGCACGGGAAGCTAAGAGTAAAATACTATATGAAGAACGCCTGAGGAAATTGGACGATAACAGATGGGCAGCTAAGGTATTTAAATATTTATACAGAAAGAACGTTGACTCACAGTGGCGGAAAAGAACTAGAAAACTAACCAGTAAGTATGCCGGTCATGAGGACGGAGAAAGAAAGAGCATTAAACGACAGGTTAAAAACGCGGAAGTTAAAAATTGGATGAATTCAATGGAAAAGAAACATAGTGTAGAACTATATCGATTCTGGAAAAAGCAGATCAGGAAAGAATTTTTCTATGATAACTCAAGAGGCAGTGCCCTACTTTTTGAAGCTAGATCAGGTTGTCTTAGAACGCGCAGCTACAAAAAGAAATTTAACGAAGAAGATGACACATGTGCAGTGTGTGGTAGATCTGTGGAAACAATTGAACACCTCATAATCAAATGTGATGGTATCCATCCGGATGTCGATGCAGGCACAGTCACTCTTTCTGAGGCCCTAGGGTTTAAAGATAACAATGGTCATGTAAATAAATTTGCAGTGGAAGTCAGCAAAAAGCGATTGGAGGATTGGTGGCTGAAAAGCAGAGATGTGGCATAAGGTTAGAATAGTAGGAAACCGTAGGAAAAGTTGATGGAGAATCTTAATGAGAATTGCCAACACAGTAAACAAAAAAAAATAATAAATAAAGAAAAGCTGAGCATGGTGGCAATTGCCACCACCCCGTTTCAAAGGGGGCGCTCCTATCCATCCATCCATCCATCCAACCGGAGAGGCAGCTTTGCTCGCCGTTTGCAGATGGTGGCCTGAGGCGTGCGTTCCGCTCATCACTTGGGGATGGCGGCTGTCATACTTGAGGTGCTGTTTGAGGTGTTTGCACCGCTTGTTGCTGTTCCTTGCCAGACGAGTAGAGCGTTGTAAGTTGTTAGGTTCGTTCGTTTCGTGGCATCATTGTTCGCGAAAATTGTCTTGCGAGGGTAAATGGCGTGTTCCGCGACGCCGACGAGGTGTCCTCGCAGCAGCAGTAAAATGGCACCAGTTAATTATGTGCAGTAGGGCTACTGCTTACAATTTTGTGCGAAGTCTGGATTTTAAGGCGAAAGCCTTTAATGCCTCATGCTGTCGTTAGCAAGCCGCCGCGGTGGCTGAGCGGTTATGGTGCTCGGCTGCTGACCCAAAAGACGCGGGTTCGATCCCGGCCGCGGCGGCTAGAATTTCTTTGGAGGAGAAATTCTAAAGGCCCGTGTACTGTGCGATGTCAGCGCACGTTAAAGAACCCCAGGTGGTCGAAATTCCCGGAGCCCTCCACTACACCGTCTCTCATAGCCTGAGTTGCTTTGGGACGTTAAACCCCATAAACCAAACCACTTAGCAATCCGTGTCGGCAGCCGTGTCGACAGCCGTGTTGGCAGCGTTTTGGCGGGTGTCCACCGAGATATGTGAGACGGTTACTGCGTAATTTCCTTTCCTCAAATACAATTTTCAGTTTCTTCATTACGGCTCCTCTTTCTTCTTTCACTGCCACTTCATCCCTTCCTGTACGGTGCGGTTAAGGTGTCCACCGAGATGACTGAGACTTACAGCGCCATTTCCTTTCCTGAAAAGGCGTTGCGTTCAAAGGGCAAGGCATCGTACCGAACGGATGGTGGCGTTCCGTGGACTCTCTGGCAGCGCTACAACACGCTGTCGCGTTCCCCTCCTAAAGACGAAGCTTAAGCGACATTAATTAGAAGTCAATTAGTGTTGCGCGATTAATCAGTAATTAGTCATTAATTAGCAATTTGTCATTACTTCATAAATTATGTGTGACGTCATCCAGTGGTGACGTCACCAGTGTCACATAGGCAAAGTGGTGCAGAAAACGCTGTCGCCTCTACGCACTTTAGATAATCAAAGTGCCCCCTGAATTTTTTAAGCTCGTTTGTGTGAAGCTGAGGAACTTCGCTGCACAGACTGTACAAAAGAAGAGGACCTTTACGTGTTTATTTACATATATTTACAACTATTTACAGTAATACTATTACAACGATTTGCATGCACCTGCAGATATATACATATTATAACTCATTGTATTTATAGCCATTTGCATTTATAGAATTTGTGTCTATTTGGTTGTATTTACAGTGATCGGAAGTTTGCATTGTAGCGCGCAACCACTTTTGTACGCGCGAGGAGGAAAAACCATCTCATGCGCGAGCGAAACTCAATGAAACAAAACACACCTAACGCCCAGGTGGAGACGCCAGCACTGACGCCAGTTCGAACGCCCCCATGTGTTTAGTCGCCCTCTCCTGCGGCTCCGAACGACAACGCCGGTAGAAGAGATGCTGACGCGGCGCCGAAAAAACGCTGCCTTGCGGTTCAGCCTTTACGGTGACTGCCCCTTAACACGTGCTGAAGCGGACTTGATTTCTGTTTTATCTGCCTCCTTTTCTTCAGGCCGCTGCGGTGGCTCAGTGGTTATGGTGCCTGTCTGCTGACCAGAAAATGCGGGTTCGATACAGGCCGCGGAGGTCCAATTTCGATGGAGGCGAAATTCTAGAGGCCCGCATACTGCGCGATGTCAGTGCACGTTAAAGAATCTCAGGTGGTCAAAATTTCTGAAACCTTCTACTACGGCGTCCTTCATAGCCTCAGTAGTTTTGGGACGTCAAATCCCATAAACCATTACCCTTTCCTTCAAGCGCTTTCATTTAGTTTTGCATCGTTTGATTAGAGCCTGGTTGTAGTCAGGACCAGGTAGAACTTCCCAAATCCTTTGGCAACAAGTTCATTTTAGAGCGCAGCTCTTGTAAATTGGTTTTTGAGGAAAGGAAATGGCGCAGTATCTGTCTCACATCTCGGCGGACACCTGAACACCACCACCTAGACGAACTTCTAGGTGGTGTTGACCTGAACCGCGCCGTAAGGGAAGGGAGGAAAGTGGGAGTGAAAGAAGAAAGAGGTGCCGTAGTGGAGGTCTCTGGAATAATTTCGACCACCTGGGGATCTTTTACATGCACTGACATCGCACAGCACACGGGCGCCTCTTGCGTTTCGCCTCCATCGAAACGCGGCCGCCGCGGTCGGGTTCTAACCCGGGTACTCCGGCTCGGTAGACGAGGACCTTACCACTGAGCCACCGCGGCTCTTTGGCGCCCGTTTCTGCGTTTCACGGCGTCGCCGTCGCCGTTGCCCATTGTAACCACCAGTGGACACCTTAGTATAGCTTTAAGCTGAGGAACCAATGTAGCGGAGTGGACACCTCAATCGTGCTTTAAGCTACGTGGTAGTAGTGACAGGTGTGCGCTGCATGCGTTGGCATTGACAACGTTGTGCCATTTTAAGAAAAGGAAGTGGGCATAACTGGCTCCCTGGGTCAGTGGACGCCTGAATCCAACACCACCTAGACGAACTAGGTGGTGTTGCTGAATCGCGCTTATAGGTACGTGGGGTGATGAGAGATTAATTGATGAAAAACATATTTATTTGCTGAATATTTGTAGAACATGTGGGTGGGCCACCTATAATTATAGTCCGGTGGTCCACTGCATGGTTATTGCTGCTACGCTGGCCTTCCCCACCGGCCAGTGCTGACGGTCAGGATCATCGCTGAGCAGAATAGCCTCCCACAGCTCCTCTGAGGGAGAGATGTGGGCTGCAGGCATTGAAAATGTTGTGCCAGAAACGCGGCGCTGAAGCCACGTCGGCGTTCATTGTGTTCATTGGGGTTGGCGTTCACAACGTTTTACACTCCGATCATTTTAAGGAAAGTAAGTGAGCGTAACAGCCTCCCTGGGTCAGTGGACGCCTGAATTGCGCTTGTAGGCACGTGGGGTGATGAGAGAGAGGTGTGGCTGCATGCGTTAGCGCTCACAACGGTGAGCGAACTCTCGCGATCAACCATTAACTGCCCAGGGTAGCAGGTTGGGTACTTTAATGTACATATAAAGACAAACAGGAATTTCTTACCACTTACGCGGGAGAGCATCCCGTTCCGGAACTGTCGCCGCTTCTGCAGGGCTTTGGCGCGGGCTGCCCTGCGTTCTTCATCGTGCTCGGAGTGCATGTTCTTATAGGGATGGGAAGGATGATGAGATGGGAGAGTAGGACTAAAGGTGGTGGTGGTGTAAACTTTATTGGCCATGACAAATTACAGGTGGGGGGCAGAGCCCCCCTCATGGCCTGCGGGAGTGGCCCACACAGTGGGTTCCTCCCTTACAAATGGTGTGCCAGACCCTGGAGGGCCAGCCTGTTAGAGGCACTGGTGATGGCGAGTCGTTGGTCTTGGAGTGCTGAACTGGACATCAGCTGTTCCCAGTAAGTGAGTGCCACCTCTGGGGGAGGGGGGTGCGGGTAAGTGGAACAGGTGAGCAGAACATGCAGAAAGTCGCCTGGTTTGCCACATAGTCGACAGGAGGAGGAGAATAGGACTAAAGGTAGGAGGTCTCCATCGGTAGGATGGGTGATAGGAGTGATACCTAGCTGACAAGTAGAGTGCGGCCTGTCGCGGTACCCGACAGGCGAGTCAGCTCCTCAAACGTGTTGTGGGTACCGAGGTTGAGAAGCCGGGCACTAGAGGGGGGGGGGGGGGGGGAAGAGTAGGCGGAGAGTGACTTTTGTGCAGTTCCTGAGGAGCGCGTTGACGAGGCCCAGGATGCGAATCTTGGAGACTCTTGCGGAATGGGGTGGTTTCCTAGCGTGAGTGCGATGGGAGTGTTGGCGGGGTTGTGCGGCCTGGGGCGGTACAGGAAGAGTTCCGATTTGGAAGGGGAGCAGGCTAGGCCGCCGCGCGCGCGAACGTACGAGTCGATGGTGTTGAGGGCCGACTGTAGATTGTGTTCCATGTTTGCATCACTGCCTCGATTGGCCCAGACAGTGATGTCGTCAGCATAGAAGCTGAAATGTACGTCGGGAACTTGGTCAAGTTGGTAGAGAAGTTGGAGATGGGCTATGTTCAAGAGGATAGGAGACAGCACAGCACCCTGAGGCGTTTTCCATGCTCCCAGTGAGGCAGCGGAGAGCCGGTGGTCGCCCAAGGTGAGTGTGGCTGTGCGTTCGTAGAGGAAGTCTCGGGCGTAATTGCACATCCGCGGACCTACGCCTATGGCTTGGAGGCCTTCTAGGACGGCTGCGGGTAACCCAACGCTGGAAAATCTTGCATGTTTTAGAGCGCAGCTCTTATGCGCCAGTTCGTGGGTTGAGCCGCGTCGCTGTATCCGCTGCCTTCGGTGTAATCGAACGCGAGGAGTCCTATCTCCGCGCATGCAGGCGTTCACTCGGCACGGCCGAGGAGTCCGCACTCCTCGAGACCGGCCGTGCCGAGTGAACCCCTGCATGCGCGGAGATAGGACGAGGCTAGGGAAGGGGAGCTCTGTCTCCGGCAGCACGCAACATAGACGGTCAGTCTAGGTGGCGTTGCACGCGCTGCCTCCGCACAGTAGTGCTACGCTCCGCTCCGTTGGCGAGCGGTGCTGGGAAATGTGTTGCACGCGATAGGTTTTCCCCGTTGGCCACACCACTCGCAGCGCTGTCTCCCTAGTATAAACCGTCTGCTTGTGAACCAGGCATCGGTGCAGCAGGTCCACCCATTTCTCCGACCGCAAGCCACCTTTACGGCAATCAAAGACTGGGAGAGGAGTGTTCGATGAAGAAAGAATGTGTGTAGAAAATAAAGAGTGCTCTGTAACTGTTGTGGGTTTATGAGCGGACACAGGCCACCAACCACTGCGGGTTCGAACTTCGCGCAAGCCAAGGGCCCCGATCAGCCGTCACCACACACACCCTGGGGCACCGCTGCGGCGCACTCAACCTCCGCAAGGAGGAGAGCGAGTCCCGCAGAGAAATAGGCCTCCAAGTTCACAAAGGAGGCGTTTATTCAAGTCGTCCTTCAGCAGGTACACAAACACTCAATAGTCACCCCGTCCCGGGGGCGCGCGAGGAGCAAGGCTCCGCTGCGCGCACGAAGCGACTAGAGCAATGCGCGCCGCTAGCACGCCGCTGCAGGAGAATATCCCCGCGGCAGTGCTGTGATCTCTCTCTCGTATCGACCGTTGGGCCGGTTGCGAGAGAGAGTGGGCAATCAACGCAAGGTACGCCTGCCGGAGGTCGCTGGACCCCGCTGGACAGGCTCGAGCCACTGCAGGTCAGAGGATACGTGCGGGCGGGTTCGAGTATGCACTGGTCCGAACGGCAAAGGCCGGTTCGGACAAACAGTAGCGTACGCACCTTACGCTGTCTCGGAGGGATCTCTCTCCGGGCTCCGCTCGGACGGTCGCGCGGCGCGCGGCCGCCCAAGCGGGTCCCGAAATCCCGCCAAAAGGCGCCAATGGCAAGGGCCCTTGGGAAGCCAAGGCGGAGCTCTGGCCAAATGACAGTGATTAGTCACTTAGCCGCCTCTCCACCGCCTGAGGCGGGAGCAAGGGAAAGAGGAGAACAACGCGGGAAGCCGGCACCGCCGCGCAAAGGCAACGGCGGGAAGCCAGGATTCCCACACTGTACAAACATGCAAACGCCCGCAGCCAGAGTGATGGTTGTTGTTGCCACTGTTGCAGTTGTTGTCGCTGAGGTTGCTGCTGCGGTTGTACCCACCGGTTTTGTAATGAGTACGAGATTTCCCTCGGCCTCCTCCTCGGCTTTTCTAGGGTGAAATGCCTGGGAAAACGGTCTTGCACCAAATCGTTGCGCTGACGGGCCAGTGATTCGTTCCGCCGTCAAACAACCCTAAATCCGCCTCGCGCGGCAAAAACTCTCTTGTGGAGCGTTTTTGTTGTTGTTATAAACAGTTGAAACAGGTCCATGCAGCTTTACAGAAACCGAGGATAATGCTCTGGACAGACGGAGCGCTTTGACACGGTGGGGAAAACATAAGCGCCAGGTGGCTTCTTGTTTCTTCGTTTCATTTCCAGGCAACTTATGTCGCTCAACCAGACAAACAAAACCAGGAACAGTGTGGAGTCCTTGCTTCTCCTTTCCTGCAATCACAAGTGACTGACAAACATTACTTTGTGAAAACAATTAGGGCGCTATTTTACAGCCCTGCGCTAGCTTTTGCGTCAATAAGTGGCACATCTTGGCTGAATAGAGCGCGGTGAGCTGAAGTGTGTTAAGCCAGAGAGGGAAAGCCGCGATGAAGCCTAGGCTGCTGCCGCTACCTGGCATGCTATTTGTGCTGGGCGAGCTAGGACTCCAGGTACAGAGCGAGGCCCGTCTTGCCGCGGCGCCACTGTGCGGCCTCCTGGCGGTCGCCTGCTCGTGCAGCTCCTCTAGCTGCGCCTGCAACAGCTCTGGTTCCTACTGCAGACACTTCTCCGCATGCTGCAACAAAGGGAAGAGGTAGCAAGGGCACGATGCATAGGTGCCGAGTTTCCAATCTGTCGGGGGGGGGGACTTGGGCCTAGTTAACACACTCTCTCTTTCTTTCTCCCCCTGCGAGGACACGGACCGCTCCCGTCGCGGCGACGACCATCCCCCCTCCCTTCCCCTCCCCCTACATCCCTCTACCCCTTCCGCTGGTCCCCAAGAGTGATGTCACCAACTGGCCAACATACGTCGGCACCAGTATCCCCCCCCCCCCAAGAATACCTCATAGTAATTCACGTCAAGTTTGCCCTCCCCTCTTCTCCGGGCATGCTCCTTGTCAAGAGATATTTATTTATTTATTTTACTCTCGGAATACATAGTGTACATTACAGAAGGGAACGGCAATTCACAGCAATATAGAAGATAAAAAAAAAACTAAGGGGGCCAAGTACTGATCCCTGAGGAACCCTAGAACCAAGTGGTACAGTAGAGAAATCAACGTCATTAATGCTGACAAATTCTACACGAGAAGGAAATCCACGGATACAGTTATGAACTGCGGGTCAATGTCCAGCACACTGTTTATGCAACAGCAGTGAGTTATGAACTTTATCGGATGCTTTAGAAAAAGTCAAGACATATGCAGTCGCGTGAAAAAGCGGGTGAAAAAGTGCCAGTCGTAAGTGGAGGAAAATAGTTGTATGTAACAAGAGAAAAACTTTCGGAAGCCATGCTCTGTTAGAGAGAAGAAATTGTTATCTTCAAGTAAATTAACAAGATGAGTAAATTGTGGAAATTACTGGGGGAACAGCTTCCCGCCCCGCACTCCACTCCGCGGAGGCAGCGTTTCCCGGAGGGGTTCGTGCTCCAGGGAATAAAAGGGAGGGGCGACAAAGCGTGAACACTCATATGCTATTTATTACACTTGCAGTTAATACACAGAGCGGGCCAGCTAGCTAGAAAACATCAACGAGGCATTCCTCGGAAGTAGAAGGCTGCGTAAGAAGGGCTTTCGCGGCTTACCAGATGGGGCAGGGGCGCGACTTCGGATATGTATGGGCGGCGAACGTTTGTATGCGCCGACAATGGCGACCGGATATTCCCTTGCGCGCCGCCTTCTTGGTGCAGAGCCTTCCCCGAGCATTTGCTGGGGGAGGTGACGAGAGCGCACGTTTACAGCGCTCGCTTCGCTGCCTGAAACCAGAAGTCCAGCGGCCAGGCACGACGGAGTTCCATGCACCTGCCGCGGAAGGTGACGGGAGTGCGCGGCTGCAACCACTCGCGACGCTGGCCGGATCCCAAAGAGCCTCTCACCGTCTCCGCGGAGTTCCGCGTAACTTTCGAGGTGGCGCTCCCGTAGCTGCTTTCGCTTCCCCCACGAGGGAGGTTTTCTCCGCGCCTTCCCTTGTTCTCCTTCTCGTGGAATGCAATCAGCTACCTTTAGGAACCATCGGTTGTCTTGTTTTGGGGTTACATGCCCTGCCCAAACTCATTTCCTCTTGATTTCAGTGTGGATATCATTAACTGGCATTGGTTCCCTCATCCAGTCTGCTCTCTTCCTGTCTAATAGCTTCGTACATATTGCCCGCCACTTCAGTCCCTGGTTATTAGTAGCATGTGGTAATGTGCTGCCGACTCCTGGACGGTTGTCATGCTCCTACACCAAAGAGTGCTCGTGTCGTCTGCTTGCATGTTTCTCACATCCCGTTTTTTAAGTGCATTTCTCCCATCTTTAATAAGATGCAGTAGCACTACAAACTACAGCTCTTGTAAAAAGTGTTCACGCCAAGGGTTTTGCTTCCGCACTGGACTGCGGGTGTGTATGATGCCGTGGTTAATCCACTTTGCCGGTCATCGCGATTTCATGCTATGGGGATAGCAAATTTAAGACGTTTCGTTGCCTTCTTTCTTCGGAGGGGCACAGGTCTCTCCAAACTTGGTTATTCGGCGGTGATGAAGATCGAGACCTTCGGCGGTAGAGAAGATGAAGACGAGGAAATATATTTACAGAGATATGCAAGGTTGCAAACTGCAAGTAACAGAAACGAAGCCACACAGACAAATTCAGTGCGTGCAACTTAAAAGAACTGATCTCACACAGAGAAACACTCTACATCACCTTACTCATCCAACAAAGGTTGATGCCATGATACTTGTATATAGAAGTACTGTCATAAAATTTAAGAGCGTGAACACGGGAGGGCGTGGCAGATAGCCTCAAGCCCTACTTGGGGCGATACGCGGCGGCTGCTTTTAGCAACGTGGTGGTAAGGGCAGTGTTGTCGGTAACGCATTACTTTTTTCGGTAACTTAGTAACGTACTCGTTACCATTTCGGAACTGTAACGGGTAACGTACTTACGTTAACATTTTCCGGTAACGTGATGTGTCACGTTACTAGTTACTTTTTATTTCAATTGTCCCCCTCCGCTTCTTTTTCAGAAAAACAAAAACGCCGAAAATAATGTTGCAAATAAACAAAATCTACAGGTGTTCTCGACGACCCTTGTTGAGGGTTGCATGCATGCCAGGGAACACCTGCCATTGACGACGTACTCAACTAAAAACACACTTGTCTTCAACCCCAAACCACTCACACACAAAACTCTTTATCTAAAGAGTGGACGCATGACAAGCTACCAATGGACCATTTGCAGAAATCTGTAAGTCAGTTTCTCCGTAAGCTTGTTCTCCAACCAAAAGGTCTCGTTCCCAGGCGACACTCTCGCATTTTTTGTGGAAGCAGTTCCCTCTTCTGAGTAAACTAAGGAATCTCGCCAGTTTACTTCAAGATGGCCACTAGAGAGCCGTCCAAAGTATTCTAGTTCACTATAGTCGAAAGAGTACAATGGTACAGCACAGAAAAGGGGATTGCAGTCAACCGGCTGTAGCACCGAAGTAGAGGTAAAAGAAGGAAATGGGCCTTTGTCGCGTGGGGGCAGTAGTGAGCTACCTCATACTAAACTTTCTAAAAATTTTCTGCTCAACAACACCGTCGCTCCAACTTTCTCTCTTCATAGCCATAATACAACCCCCCCCCCCCCCACCCTTTCTCCCCTAGCCAGAACAAGGAACAACGCACTCCCCACAGCACTGTGACAAAGGACGGCCTCCCTCCTTTTCGTGCCTGACTCTGCTGCAAGCAGAGCGCGACCATGTGGAGTTTTCATTCGCTTGAAGAATATGAGCCTGTCGCAGGGTTCGAGATCTTTTGGTTGGAAAATAAGCCTTGCAGAGAAGACGAGTTACAGTTACAGCGAAGACACACTGATTAAAATTTATGGCCATGGAGTAACGGCAAAGTAACGTGCGTTACTTTTTTTTGGTAACGGTAACGCGTTACCTTTTTTGTAGGTAACGTAGGGCGGTAACGCGTTCTTCTTTTTTTAGCGTAACGAGTAACGTATTTAGTAATTTTTTTTTTGGTAACGCCTACAACAGTGGGTAAGGGTTATGCCACCTTGCCAGCGTCCAGCAAGCCGTAGGACACACCTTCCTTTCCACTTTGTTTACGAAAGCGGCCGCTGCGTATCGCCACTAGTAGGGTTCGAGGCTATCTGCCACGCGCTGCCGTGTTCACGCTCATAAATTTCATGACTGTACGTGCTAAGCACAGATCCTCTAGCTAGACAGAGAAAACTGGTGTCTAATGCTTTTCTCCCATTTTTACAGGTTTTCGGAAACAAACAAGGTAGAGGAGTCATATTTACGGGCCCGCCCTAAACTTCGATCAGCAATGAAATTTTTATATAGAGCAGCCACAGCCCTTGAGGTTAGGCGCACCCTCGAACGCGGGGCTTGGCGGGAAAAAAAAGAAACAAAGAAAAAATTCTGAACGCCCTCTCCGCACGGGACTCCTTGCCCTGATCGCGTGATGGTCTTTTCATTTACCTTTTCCCCACTGCACCTGCGTGTCGCTTCTCGAAGACTGACGAGTTCTAGCTAACCGGCAGGGCGAGTCAATTGCTGGCTGATCGTGTAAGTGTTAAATGGCGGAGGCAGAAAACGAGCCCCGCGACGCTTCGTTGTGCTGCGTAGCGATCGGACTGTGATAACGTTGGCACCGCGGCGGATGACGTCCGGCGGTGATAGTGGAAGTGCGGGCTACAAGAACGCGGTTCGTGAAATGAACCCTTGTCACTTTCTGGTCGTTCACTTGGTGTGCCTGTCGTGACGTAACAGTGGCGACGAGGAGTGGATCTAAGCGAACGGCTGGATCGAACTAACCGCCTCAGTGGCGGTGTTAAAGCCATGCCTGCCGACCGCCCCCCGGATTTCGTCGAAACCGATGGCGCCTGGGAAACTTACGAGATACGCTTGGAAGCGCACTTCGAAGCGCATGGCATCACGGATTCGGCTAGGATGCGAGCTTGGCTGGTGGCCTCATTACCCAGCTGCGCAGTCAACGTGCTACGGGTGCGTTTCCACCCTACAACTATTAACCAGCTGCAGTACAGTGACATCGTCAAGTACCTGCGAAACTTCTAGGCACCCTAAGTTTGACGAAATATCCGCAAGCTACAACTTCTTCACGCGAGTGCAACATGAAAATGAAGCCGTGCGGGAATTTATTGCTGACGTCCGCCAACTTGCCGAGAGCTGCAATTTTGGTGGCTCGTTGGAGCGTATGATCCGGGACCGCATGGTTTGTGGGGTACGAGACGAGAGCACCCAACGCCACCTGCTCACCTCTCGCACTCGGACGTTGAAGGAAGCCGAAGAATTCGTCCTGTCGGCTGAAAAGGCCATGGAAGACGCGCGACGCATGCAGAACACCGAATCTCAGCTCATAGACACTGCTAACTTCGTCAAAACGACACGAATGCCAAGGAAGGCAGCAGAACCTGCTAGGACGGACATACACAACAGCCAGCCGTGTGATCGTTGTGGCGGGGTATACCACCAAACCAACGAGTGTCGTCACGTACGGACGGTCTGTCACAACTACAGGCAGCACATACCTGTCCAGAGTGTGGCTGGCACACCGCGAACGGCTCGACAAGCATGCGGGAGCGTACACCTTTTCCGGATGCACTGAAGAAGACTCGGACGATGGGGACGCACTGTATGCCTTAATCGCGCGAACATCCGGGAATGAAGCGAACATTAAGCCCGTTTTGCGCGAAATAATTTGGAACGGCGTTCCTCTTACCGTGTTGGCTGACACCGGAGTGTAATCTCAAAGGCAGTTTTCCTTAGACACTGCAATGTGTGGCCTGCATTGCAGAAGACGATATATAGGGACATATGTTAGGTTGGAGCAACCTTAAAAGAATGAAAAATAAGAACCCCCTGCCTGCACCACATACGTACCCTAAGGTTATTTTGTTTTCGTGGAACACAGTCTGTCGTAGGCCAGCTGGAACTGACGGCAACCATGGGAAACACTTCCGTGCAGGGCCGCCTCATCGTCGTTGACTTACCAGGGCCGACGCCTTGCGGCCGCGACATCATCCCGTAGCTTCAACGCGACGGGCTGGCCGTTCCTAGGGGCCAACACTGTCGCATACATGCAAGTAGGGTCGGAACTCGAAAATGAGATCCTGCAAAAGCTTCTCGGTGAGTTAAGCGATGCATTTTTCCCCCGGACTGGGGCTATGCAAAGGGCCCCCTGTGAGTCTTCATTTGAAGGGGGGGGGGGGGGGGGGGGGGTTAACCCCTCGGATCTGTAATGCGCGCACTGTCCCCCATGCACTGAATCCGATGAACTCCGAAGAATAGACTGGCTGGTGACCGAAGGCATGTTATCACAAGTTCCAACCTATGGGCGACGCCGGTGGTACGAGCTGTTAAGCTGAATGGTAGGCTGCCATTTTGTGGGGACTTCCACTTTATTGTGAATGCTGCGACCGAAACCGAACAGTACCCAATGCCAAGGGTAGAAGATATGTTCGCAAGTCTTCACGGGAGTGAAGTCTTTAGCACGCTGGGTCTTCTGGATGCATATAATCAGCTACAGTTGGATGAAGATTCCAAGAAGCTTACCGTAATCAACACGCACAATGATCTTTACTGCTTCAATCGCCTTGCTTTCGACATCTCCTCAGCGCCAAGAATATTTCAACGTCGTACGGAGCGGTGCTTAATGGCATTCCATGCGTACAGGTATACCCGGACGATATTATCGGTGCGAGAAAGCATGAGACTACTGGGTGCTGACGCAGGCGCTACTACGGCTACGAGAGCACGGCCTCCGGCTTAATCGGGATAAGTGCAAGTTCTGACAGGAAAAGGTCACGTTTTTAGGCCACTGCATTGACAAAAATGGCCTTAGACCGAACGAGGACAACGCAGCTGCAGTTTTCAGCGTACCTATACTCCGTTTCATACATAGCTGTCAACGCAGCCAAGGCTACGGCGCCTGTTCGCGCTCCTCGTCCGCATCGTAATGTAGTGCGTCAAAAGTGAAAAGAGTAAAGAACTCAAAATTAAAGTTATTATTGGTTAATATTGCAGTATAATGATAATGGTGTTTTATTTTGCAGAAAGATTGCTTTTTCTTTAATGTTCTTCAAAACAGAGTGCCTTAGTTTTCTGGTTTTTTTTCGGCTCCTCCTGTATCAGGTTTTCGCAGCTAGGCCGGCCGGCGATGTCGTCTGCTTTCGTCTTTCGGTTTCCGAGAATGCGAAAATGGCACCGCTATCTCCTACTCGCTTGTTTTCTTCGCCCACTGCGGCTTTAAAAACATCTCCTGCTCGCATATTCTCCAAGCTGAAGCCTCCGAAAATTTCGAAAGACTGCAAGCAGGTGATCGTCAACGTTTACTGTAGCGTAAGGAAGCGCTTCCCGGAGAAGACTGCGCGTGATGTTCTCGAAACTGTGGGCGAGGTGACCGGGGTGAGCCCTCGGACAGTTGCGAGGTTCAAGAAAGAAGGTCTCTCTGCTGGAATAAGATCACCTTGTGTGCCGCATGCTAAAAAGTCGCTCATTGCCCGAGAAAAGCACTTCGCAATCACGTCCGTCGCCAATACAATACAGTGCCTTTTCCCTTCGAAGCAAGTAAAGAGCGCTGTGTTTTTCAAGGTAGGCATTAGAGTTTGACAGTTTCGACTTTATACCTAATGATTATTTTAATAAAAATAAAAAAGTGAAAAAAAAAACAGCAAAAGCCGGGAGTCGAACCTTGGCATCTTGTAAAATGAACACACAGGCGCGCGCTTCGTACCACTCAGCCACGACGCGAGGCGGACGGATACATTTTGCTTGTTTTTTGCACAGGACTACTTTCGTACCTTTGGCAGCGTTGCACCATCGATGAGTGAACTCAAAGCCTTCTTAGGTCTACTGAATTATTATGGCAGATTTCCGCCCCGAATGTCTACCATGTTGGCACCCTTGTACGGTTTACTAGCGAAAGGCACGAAGTGGCAATGGCGAAACCAGCAGGAAGAAGCATTTCCGGGAGCAAAGACACCGTTATAGAAGGCTAATTTCCTCATACATTTTGATCCAAGTAACCCGATTGATCTGGAACGTGACGTGTCATCGTTCAGTGTGGGAACAGTCCTTTCCTATCGGATCGGAGGGGTACCGTATTGGATTTAAATCTCGCACCCCGCGCAAGGCTGAAAAGAAATACTCGCAACTGAAGGAAAATGCACTGACCTTGGTATCTGGCGTTACACGGTTTCGGTACAATTTGTATAGAAGGCTGTTTGTGCTAGACACGGACCACAAATCCTTAACACGATTGCTTAGCCCCGATGAAGTTATTGCCCGGATGGCCGCGGCTCTCATCCAGCGATTGGGCCTGCTCCTTGGAGGTTATCAGTATAACTTAGGTTATCGCAAACGCAACGAGTATGTAAACGCGGACGTTCTCAGTCGCCTGCCTGTGCCAGCAAGAAAACCGGAAAACAGCCGGACGGAATTGCCGGAGTATGTTTTCTACTTGCTGACATTAGAGCAGGGCCCAAAAATTAGTGCATCTAACTCGGAAAGACTCATTGTTGCAGCAGGTCTCAAAGTAGATTGGGAAAGGACGGCCCACACATCTGACCGAAACTAAGTCGCGGTTTCGACCCTTCTTCCACAACCGTAACGAGTTCACAGTAAGTCGGGGACTTATCTACTGGGGTCACCGCGTAGTGGTACAAAAAGCGGCAGCATCGCATTTTCTCGAAATCTTTCACGATACTCATTCTGGAATGGTAACAATGAAGAGCTTACTAAGGCAGCCCAACACCATTGGTCGAACGTCGGGCAGTTGTTGGCAAAAATTTTAACGAACATCGGTCCTACGCCGGCATTTGGGCCGAGCGCTACCATTTCGGCACATTGGACCCACTTTCATGGCAGTTTAGGGCCAACGTTCGGTCGATCGAGCGGACAACGCAGGCCCGGCGTTCGTTCTGCAGCATGGGCCAGTAAAGGTCTCATACTGGCATCCAACATTCAAACATTAGTGTCCAGCTTTTGAGTAATGGTATCCAGATTTCGAATAATGGTATCCAGCTTTCGAGCATTGGTATCCTGCTTTCGAAAACTGGCACATGAAAAATATAACCCACTAGCCAATGACCAGCACTCTGGATGTGGCGCTCTACGTAGCAAATATTCATAAATGAGGATGCCAAAGAATTCCTGAAGAGGGACCCCTTTATTGCATTGAGTTACAAGAATCAAGCTTCTAGCGCACGCAGGATAGCTTGCGATGCCGCCAGCCACCATGGGGAGGAAAGAAAAGGGGGCCAAGAGCATGGTGGCAGAGACTGTGGAAAAATCATTTGTTTTCAAGTACGGTGCGTGCCGATCATTCAAGTTGGACAACGCAGCTCGGCAAGCTACTGTGGCACGGCTAAATCATCTATAAAGTGCTTAACGGAGCTGTCCTCCAGTGAACTGATCAGTCATATCCGAAGTAATCGTCGCACTCCTCTTGCTAGACGACTGTTGCACTGCATTGAAACAAATTCTTCGTCCAGCTCTTGCACGATGACCTCACGAAGCGCCGAGCCTGCAAATAGATGCATGATGTCATGATAAGCCTAATTATGGCCGTCACAGGACAAAAACACAAATCATTAAATAACAGTTAATTTCGTGAGGCAGTCTACGTGGAGACACTAGCAACATATTTTGAAGGATAATGTTTAATTTATACTTAGGAACTAAGACCACTTTAGTTGCACAAAGTGGATTTTAATTTACTAAACTTGCCGTGTGCGAAATGGTTCATTTTTAGTTTAATGCGCCGTGTCGCATCCCCAGTAAGCATATTGCCGCGAATGTACAGGGTCTGTTCTGAAAGTATTAGGACTGGTTTTTTCCTGGGCGAACGGGCGGACGAGATTTGGTCTGCGCGTGCACGATCGTTGAAGGGGGATATTTGGAATGCTGGGGAAAATCGGCAGTCGGCTCTCGGCCGTTGAAGAGAGGAGGTCGCTTGTACTGTGAACCCCTGTCGAAACGTCTCGTCACGCCGAGCGTTTACTGGATCAGCGATACGCGATCATATTTTGAGTAAATCTTCGTAAAACGGACAAAAAGACTCACAACATGATTAAGAAGGCCTACGGTGACGCTTCCATGGGTAGATCAGGTGTTTTTTGAGTGGCACAAGCTTTTCAGAGAAGGTAAGGAAAGAGTGGAGGAAGACGACCGCTCCAGACGCCCTTCGACCAGCAAGACCAACGAAAATGTGTAGCGAGTGAAACATTTGCTTAACAGTAATCGTAGAATGAGTATCAGAATGATTTCTGATGACTTGAGCATTCCTCAAACCCAAGTTTTAAATATCGTGACAGAAAACTTATCCATAAGGAAAGCGTGCGCGAAGTTGGTGCCGGGAGTGTTGTCAGAGGAGGAAAAGGCCAACCGGTAGGATCTTCTTCATTATGTGAATGAGGAACCCGATTTTTTGCACAGCACAAGGCGGAAACGCGGCCTCAGCCCCCCTACAGCCTCGACTTGGCCCCGCCAGACTTTTTCTATACCCGAGAATAAAATGGACGCTCGAGGGGAAACATCACGGATCGCTAGAGGTGGTTCAACAGGCCGTGACGAGGGAGCTAAACAGCATTCCGGTCCAGGCGTTCCTGGAGGCGTACGAAAACTGTAAAACTCATTGGCAGAAGCGTGTAGGTACGGAAGGGTGCTACCTTGAAAAAATGTAATCGTTTGTACTATTATCTTGAATAAATTTTGTTTAAAAAAATGAGTCCTGCTACTTTCAGAACAGACCATGTATGTAGAGTTCGTTCGTTCTTCAAAGCTGCCGTCACGCCTGTTTATCGCTTTGTTTTTGATGCAGGACGCGCCTAGATTCATCTCTATTGATCGCGTCCAGGCGGAGCCGATTCAACGTTATTCCAGAATGTTCTAGCAACTTTCCAAGCTTTATATCGAAAGTTCGCTATCAGCTTTCAAATAAGCACGGCCAAGAGTGGCCGGCATTCTGTTCAACGACCGCCGCGCACGCTTGTTGCTACGCCGCCGCCGAGTGATTCAGTTCTTTGCGGTCGCAAGTCAGACGAAATAAAGAGTTTCGCTTAGGGGCCATCCTCGCTGTTTTCCTGTTCGCGAGACTGCAGTCACCACTACGTGACATCTGGTGCAGGTGCTAACGGATGTCCCTGTCGCCCTCACCCCCTGGGAGCCGCCAAAGCAGCCCGAGCCGTCTGGAAGAAGATCGCGAGAAAGCCGCAGAAGCTGCCTCAACTGAAGATGAAGGGCGAAGCAGCAGGCCGTCTCCAGAGGCGTCCACCAGAGTTCGGACTACTGCCGGACCGCACGCGAGCAAGGAAGGTCTCCTCAATTCCGACGTCAACCATGGCTACGACACCAGACCTCATTATTTTGCACCGACCCCGACTGCCGCCCACGTTCAACGGTTCACCGGGCGAGGATCTTGAAGATTGGCTGGAACAGTTTGACCGCGTCACCGTATTCAAGAGTTGGGATGACCAGACTAAAGTAAGACAGGTTTTCTTCGCTCAAGGACCAGCCAGAATTTGGTTCTGCTGTGCTCTTGCCCACATTCCGCTAGCCTCTCTGGAAACCAGCGCCGTGCGCCCGTCGTCGTGCAAAGCAAGCCCAGACTCTCATCGGACATGTCGCGGCTTGCACCATGAATCATCCCGGCTCGCCGGCGCGGACCCTTCCTCCTCGTCCTCTCTGGCTGTATTTGTTTTTCAGTCCTGTCCGGGACTACTTGGGGACTCGAGTCAGGTATTTGTTTTTCTCGGGCAGCAAGAAAGCTCCGCCCACCTTCCTGCGTCGCTATGGCAACGCGTTCGTTTTTCGCCTGTGGCAGTTCGCGGGCTGCTTGGGGCTGCGGGGAGGCAGCAGACGACAGCTGCACGCCGCGGTGCCAGCCATATTGAGTTAGACTGTGTGTGCATTTTGCGTACTTTTCGTCTTCCTGGAGGACGATATTGTGCGTTAAACCTTCACATGGGGTCCGTAGCTGCTCTCTGAGCCATCGTACGACTTTGTTCTTGCATCTTCGTTCTATTTTCTTGAAATCCACTACACACGGACGCGCATTCGGAGCGGCGAGCGCGTATTGTTTGCTCGTGTCTTCAAGGTTCTTGTTCGCTTGTTTTGCGACATGCTGTCTGCGCGCTTACCTGAAAGCATCGCAGGTGAACCACTCGTATAATGGAGCAGCTGTAGCGCTTGCTGTCAACATTTTTTGCGAAAGCTTTCGTCTATCTGCCTATTCGGAACGAGTTGGGCTACTCTGTGCAAACTTCGGCGCGAGCAGTAGCGGCGAGCATACCTCCGAAGCTGAGTTCTGTAATGCACCTACACTAAGCTGACAGTACGGTCCTCAAATCGACTCAGTATCATGATCGAGCGCAGGGCGTTGCTTCGGCGTCGTGGTGGCCATGGCTTGCGTCGTCTGCTTTAGATGACAGCGTCCAGGTACGGTAACCGAGGGGGAGCCCGGCTTTGGCGGCGAGTCCGCAAGCAGCCTATGGCAAGTAGGTCATGTGACCATGACGCTTTTCCTGTCCGAGCGGAAGCCGAGACCTGTCAGCAAGTAGTCCGGGACTGGAAAAACAAATGCGGCCACTGCCGGCTCGAGACTCCTACAACGCTTCGCCGGCCGCCCTTTTCCAGTCTGCAAACCTTCAACGGCCGAGCCCTCCCGACCATTCGTCCAGTTTGAACGGTGGCCGGTGCCGTGACTTGATTGGAGGGTTTGAACGGCTGGCTGCCGCAACGGTCACCGGAGGCTTTAAAGGGGTTGTGAAAAGAAAATGAAGCTGCCCGATTTTAATTTTTACTGCTTCCATAAACATTAGACATGCTAATTCCGAAATATTTCGACTCAATTTTGAGTCTGCATTTAATAAATCCCGTTCGAAATCGCTGCCTTTTTGAGCTCATGAAACGACCATGCGCCGCCGTCGGCTGGCACACGCACTACTCGACTACGTCATTTTAAGATCTTCAGAAACGTAGAGATATCTTCAACTTTCGTTTGCCCTAAAATAATAGCTTTATGAGAAATTCAGAAAGTGAAACAAGGTTTTCCAATTATTTGCACGCGTAATTGCACTCTGTTAAACTGCAGCGCGTGGTCATAGATCAATCACTGACCTGGGACCAGTTTCGGTTTCGGTTCTGCTTCTCCATCCTCCTTGGCTTCAGTATCAGTGGCTCGACATAGCCTTGTTTACGTGAACCTATCTAGGTGGTGTTCCTTGACAGCGGTGGTTTGAGTCGGAGAATCGAGCTGAGCAAGGCCACCCCATCTCGACGACTCTCTGTTTACATGAACTCGATACGAACGAGTCAGCTATCGCGGCGCGGATCGGCTCCGCGCTTCTGTTCTTTGCTGCAGAAAAATATATTCCAGAAGCGTGAAGAGGGTTAGGCATAATTTGCAGATGGGGCTGCGAGTCAACCCACCCCTTGCGATAGAGATGAAGACTCGAGTCCACGACCGGGTTCGGACGTTCACGGTCGGGGCTCCCGCAGGTAGAGGTGTCGCGGTCTCTCGGCATGACTGCTACTTGCCGGGCGCGCGACGTGCCGTTGCGAGCGGCGTAACAACGACTGACAGCAGCTCGCCGCCTGCGCCCAACCGATGTCAATGACAGGCCGCACGCGGCGCGTCGCACTGACAAGGGGCAGAATGCGAGCGCGCAGAGCGCCAGCGTCATAATGACGTGGGGGCGCGTTTCTCGCGGCCGGCCTGTCAGCCTGGATGCCGGCCGCCGGCGTCAGAAAAACACGCTAGTATTTGTTCACGCAAGCACTGGAATAGATGAATGCCAAAAATGAATCATTTTTGAGGATCGTTGGCTGATGCCGAGTTGCTGGCAGTATTTAATTCGGCGATACAAGCAAATTTCATCCAATGACCGCTTTATTTACTGCCTGGTCGCCGCTCGCATAGCTGGCATTTGCTAGCTCCGCTGGCATCGCGGAAATCGAGCATATCTTTATTTTATTATGGGACAGGTTCACAGTTAAAGGGGTGACGAGAGTAGTACCTTTTACTGCGCTGACCAGTTCCGAAGCTCCCTCAGCTGTCGTATCGATAGTATCGATGCAAAACCAGGTAGGCTTAGCGACGACCAGGGCCGCCGGCCTCGATCGCAGCTTCGTCGCCCGGCGCGTCCGCAGACGGCGTCGTTGCCGAAAGCTCGGCATGCTGCCACTGCTCGAATAGGCAGCCTTTCTGATAGCATGGCGCTGTTTTGTCTTTTCTGGTGCGAATGTGAAATACAGCGAGTCTGCAGGCCGGCCGGCAAACCTGGATCCCGTCCGCTGGCGTCATAAAAATGAGCTAAATATTTTTCTTCACGTAAATAATAAACTTTGGGAGCAAGAAGTGTGGAAAATAGATCATTTTTTGAGGATCGTTGTACAATGCCGAGTTGCTGGTAGAAGCAGCAACTGTAATACGAGCAAATTTCTTGCCACAACCGCCGCTCAGCTGCCGCATGCCCGTTGCGGTCCGGCTTGCGCGCCTGGTGTCCGCTATATAGCTCCACTGCCGAGCGCACCGCAACAATGACCATATGTTTTGTTGTGAGACGATGCTGTTGACAGTAAAGCGATGCCAAAAGCAGGCATTTTATTATAACCCAGGCTACTTCCGAAGCGCTGTCCACCGCGGCTTCGATGCGAACAGGCCTAGCGACGACCAGGGCAGCCAGAGAGCAGTGCAGTTCGTCGCAGGGCGCGCCCGCGTCCAGCGCCGTTGCCGAAAGCGCGCTACGTGGGCAGGCGTGCTTTGTGGCCGCCCGAGTGCAGCCGGCAGACTTTCTGATAACATCGCTATTTTGTCTTTTCTGGTGCGAACTTCAGTAGCCAAGCAGCGCGCAGGCGCTGGTGTGCGGTGGCAAAGTGTTACACCGGATGTGGGCCGGGCATGGCGCAAAGATGCTTGCCGCTCCGTGTCCCTGCTTGCTGTAGGCGGCAGTTTGCAAGCGGCGACTGGTGCGGCGCGCTGTCCAAGTTTTCGCACATGTGTCAGCTTGACAGCTAGCAGACCCCATTCTGAGCAGACGACGGTGCCACATTCGAATCAATATGCGTGCTGTAACCTCGGTCAACTATGGCTAAACAGGCCTCGCTAAGCCGCCATGTTGTGTTGACGACAGAAGCCTCTGATTGACTTCTTAAAATGACGTTAGCTGTGAGTTGAGGGGGACGCGCGCTGGGAAACCGAAATTTAGTTTTTTTCGCTATTCAATCAACCCAGACGATGAAACGAACCAAAGTATACTATAAAATGAAGGGTCAGAATTGCAAATACACACGTCGTTCAAAATTTTCGCAAAACGTTTCACGACCCCTTTAAGAAAAGGTTACGCCACTTTCCAAAATTAACGCCACTACGTCAGATGGCCTAGGGTAGTTAAACCTCTTGCTCATAGGTGGCGAAACCATCTGCACAGTCGCTGAAACTGGCCACCACAGATATGAGCCGGAGTTTCGCAACTGGTGTGATACAAGTAGATGAGTTGCCCGTACTCGAAGCTGGAAGAGCGATAAAATAATATGACACCAAATACTGGCGCAGATGCGCACTGTTCGCCGACTCGCACTGATGAGAAGCAGAGCATCGCAGTGACAAATGCGAAACAGGAGCGTTGAACAAGCCGTCGCGTATTGCGGCCGACGTCAACGATGCCCAACCGGCCGCCGAAAGCGTTCGGACGTTGGATCTATTATTATGGAGCTGTCCTCCAAAAATAAAGTAGAAAACAGCCATCGGTTAAAAAAACTGAAAAATTACACATGTGTGTATAAAAGCCTATTTGGCGCGGTTGTGCCAACACCGCAGTCGTGGCCTAGTGGATTGAGCGCCCGTCTCGGCTGCGGGAGGTGGTTGGTTCGAAACCCACCGCCGGACACCCACCGGTAAAATGGGTACAAGCGTCCCCCAGCCTGGCGCTCGGCTTCCTTTGGGGTGTACGCTTGGGAGAAGCTCCGTAAACCCCGCTGTGCCCCTTGCGGGCCAAAGCCAAGTTTCGAGCGCCCTCGCAGTGTGCTTAAACAGACAAGCACAACTCCCGTTCCTCAAACGTGAGGATAAAGTATTCCTTCCTCTGGAAAGAACTCCCTCAGCGCCCTACCCACTATCGCCTGCACTGATCCGCTGACAGCAGCAACAGCAGCAGTCATAAAAAAAAAAATGGGTGTGGCCGTGACAGTGGCGGGGGTCACGGTCAATTAGCCCGCGGAGCTTCTTTTTATGGCGCCGCCAAACATAATTCACCATGTTTCGGAACGCATGTGTGATATTCATACTGGCCGAGTTGGCACCGAGCGTGCGTGTGCTGTTCGGAATTTTGGATTAAAGTACTAAGGGTATTTATTTCACCGTAGCTGTTTTGCAATCTTTCAAGGGAGACATTTGGGGTTACAAGAACGCTTTTTTTTTTCGGCCCAGCATTGTTAGTAGTGCAGAGCATCATGATAACAGTAAGACGTGCGAAATAGTGGGCTTATTAGCTCTTAGTGAGTAGCTAATTTTGGAGCTATACTGCTGGTCTTTCTTGCGGACAGTGTTGCCCTCCGTAAGTAACGTCCGTTCATAGGTTTAATTTCGGACACACAGTTACCTTGGGCGCTCTGTCGCCCGAACAAGTTTTCCCTACACAGCGCAAAATTCGAAGGCTTTCGAGAAGCTTGCAAGCAAATTTAAGTAGCCTCTCCAGTGCACGCGAAAACTGTAGAGATTGGGCGAAACGCCTGCGGTAGGCCACATATCCGTCATACTGTCGACATAAAACATGCACTGCAAAGCGCAAACCCAAAAAATGAGTCAATTGTAACTGTCGCGAATGCAATATGCACGTAAAAAGACAGGATATCTCGATGAATTAGGTAAATTAACTGTTTGCTCTAAGATTTATAATCAGCTGCAGCTCAGCATACAACGGGCAAGAAAGCAGACGAGACAAACTATTTTCTTTAAGAACATTCCTTCAACGTACGTAATGCCCCTAACCGCTAGATTCAACCCCCCCCCCCCTTTTTTTTCATAAACTCAGCCGTCTTTGTCCCAGCTGTTTTCCGAGATATTTATGTTTTTTTTTAATTTATTTATTCAAGTTACCCCTAAAGGCCCTCCAGAAGAGGGTATTACATAGGGGGGGGGACACAATCATAAGTAATCGCGATACATTTTAACGAGTAAGTGTAACAAAAAAGCGTTAATTAAAACATAAGGCATCACACAAAGAAAACTTGAACACTAACAAAAACAGCAAACATTTACACATTTCCGTCACAGCGAAGAAGCTCATGGAATTTTTTATTGTCAGTTTCTGTGGCAATGGCAAACTATTCCATTCAGTGATATTACGCGTTTAACTTTGAAAGAATGATCACGGCGTGGAAAGAGAGCACCAGGTGACTGAAACAAATCACGGCGTAGGGATGGGTGGTGATAAAGCTTATGGAAAAGGGTTAAGCGAGCAAGTTTACGGCGATATGACAAATCTTCCAGTTCGGCACGTTTTCTTAATGCTGAAACGCTTGTGAAGGGTGAGTAGTCTGAAAATATGAAACGAACAGCACGGTTTTGCAAGGATTCAATGTTAGTGATAACGTAGGCTTGAATAGGGTCCCAAATGGCCGCAGCATATTCGATTTTAGGGCGTATTAGAGTTATATAAGCAAGCTTTTTAACGTGTATAGGGGCGTATCTGAGGTTACGTTTAAGAAAACCAAGTGAGCGGTTAGCAGATGCTAGGGTGAGGTCGATATGGTGATGCCATGTTAGGTCAAACTGAAGGTGCACCCCAACGTACTTGTATGTTTATGTTAGTTCCACAGTGTTGTCATTTAGAATATAAGTGGTTGGAATACGAGCTGTACGGCGAGTGAAAGATATTAGTTTAGTTTTAGAGACGTTTAATGTCATTAACCATGATGAGCACCAAGAGCTTACTGCGTTCAGGTCAGATTGTAGGGATTGACGGTCACTGTCTGTAGTAATGTTACGGTAAATTACGCAGTCATCAGCGAAAAGGCGAAGTCTAGATGTTACACAGGCAGGTAAATCATTAATATAGATTAGAAAAAGCAAGTGGCCCTAGCACGCTTTCTTGTAGTACCCCAGATGTCACATTAGCAGAGGAAGAGTTAGAATTATTAACGGAGGTAAACTGAGTTCTAGATGATAGAAAGTCCTTAATCCAAGCGAGCACGTTAGGGTCTATATTAAGCTGTGCTAGTTTCAGTAGAAGTCTTTGATGAGGAACCCGATCGAAAGCTTTTGAGTAATCCAGGAACACTGCGTCGACCTGAAAGCCCGCGTCAAGTGATAGTTGTAAGTCATTAATAAAGCCAGCTAATTGAGTATCACAAGAAAATTCCTTGCGAAAACCGTGCTGATAATCGAAAATAATGTTATGATCTTCGAGATAGCTGATGACTTGGCTATGAATGATATGTTCAAGTAGTTTGCAAACAGTGCTGGTTAACGAGATGGGTCGATAGTTTAATGGAGAGGAACGCTCACCTGATTTAAATATAGGTATTACTTTGGCTACCCGCCAGTCATTAGGAATTAATCCGTGTGATAATGATTGCGAAAACAAACAGGACAACACAGCGCTAATGCTTTGGGATGTGTTCTTCAGCAACTTATTGTTAAAGCCGAGGTGATCCGAACTATTAGTTATTTTAAGATTGTTTAATAAAGCTAAAATACCGGTTTCATTAATAACTATTTCAGGCATGCAAATATCTTGGATTATCTAAAAAAAAAGATAGAAAGTAAACTCTTTTTTTTTTATTGTACATCCGTGTGAAACGCTCCAAAGGGGTCAGTTTTCAGATGCCCGTGTACTGTGCGATGTCAGTGCACGTTAAAGAACCCCAGGTGGTCGAAATTTCCGGAGCCCTTCACTACGGCGTCTCTCATAGCCTTAGTCGCTTTGGGACGTTAAACCCCATAAACCAAACCAAACCAAACCAAACCAGATTTATATAGGATTCCCGATGTACACGTGCGTACATAACGAAAAAGACAGTTTGTTTGCCTTCAACGTGCACGCGTAGCTCGCACCTAGCAACTATGTGTATCTGCGCATGTCTGTATATGTGAATGTTGTGTACCGAAGGATAAATCTGAGAGAGGTCTGAGTACATATACATCCATCACGTAAAAACAACTGGGAATCTGAGCTATAAATAATGCGCATTCATTACGCGCATTTAAAATCTACATGTGCACGCAATTAGGTCACACTAAGAGAGCCAAAACCAAACAGCTTTGTGCTCTTTTCTTTTCTTTTAATTTTCCTGAGCCCCTGAGCGTCCGTGTCGTTGCAGCTGCAGAGAGAGTAAGGCTGAGACGTTACAGTAAAAAATATATATTGAATTTGTTGAGTATTCGAAGCTACTCTGGGCATGGTGAGATGAAGATTGCCAGCAAGATCCAGGAGCAAAACATTTGAAACTCGCGCCAGTAGCACAAAAAAAAAAACCTACGCAAGCGCCACCTTTTGCATAACAAAAACACTGCTGTGTGCGCGTGTTCATTTCTCCACAAGAGATGGCGCGGCACTAGAACAAAAAAATTTCAAAGTGGTTTGCGCGGCTGCATGGCCCTCGGCACCTTCGGTCCTCGCTGCTCTACTGCTGGCCCGCAAGGTGTCGAACCGGAATTCTTTTTGGTACGGTTCAAGTCGTGTTAACATTTTTCGTGTTCCGTTCCGGGTTCGGCTCCAAAGCGACATTTCGTTCCGGTTCGAACCGGTTCAAACGGGTTCAAGACAAAAAACTTAAAACGTAGATGGGTTCTGATCAACCTTGTTATGCTGTTTGGGATAAGTATTTAGTTTATGATGGAGCTCAGTAGATATGCATTTGCAATGAAATCTATCCTTTCTCTTTTGCGGAGTCTTATCACACACCATATTTTACTTCCATGCTTCACTCTTTAGCATTGGTGTGCGGTACAGTAATATATTTCTCATGCGCAATCTAATAGCGCATGCAGCGCGGGGTGAACTAATTACGTGCTTTAAAAAACGCTTAAAACTTCTGCAGATGCGGGGAATAGGATGCGTGCTATTCGGCAAGTGCCAAGCATTTTTAATTTTTTTGACAGCCTACTGCACGCAGGGCATTCGGGACCTTGCTGGAGGGTCTCTGGATTGCAATACATATACCAAAACACAAATAGAAATTTAAAACACGAAGTCGAAATTTTTAATGACGAGGGGGTGATGCAAGAGGGGGTGTGTGTCGCTGGGGCTCAGAATTGCGTACTGCAAAGGCGTAGGTCAAATTTAAGCTGGAGCTTCAACTCGAGGCGTCGATGGCGGGGAGCCAAGCGCATGCTGCACTTCTTCGCGGACGATTTCCTCAGGGGTCCCTACTTGACGCTTGCTAGAACATGGTAACAGGCTTCGCAGCTCTTCCTGTACAACTTAGCGGATGAGATCCCGCAGGTTGCCTCCAAATGCTGCGCCATCCGAGAGGGTAGTCGAGGCCACTTGGAACTGTCGAGGAAAATGACGGGCTCGTGCTTCCAATATTTTCTCAATGGCGGCTGCTTCACTAGTGAATTCAGCGACAGGCTTCGGTGGATTGCGGGTCAGACCACCGAAAAGTGCCTCCTTAGCTCCACGCATCAAAAGCCCCACCTTCTTCTCCTCCGTCATGTCAGGATCGGCAAGTCGAAAAAGCCGCTTCATGTCTTCTACGTACGCGGTCACAGTCTCATTCGGGTGTTGGATGCGTGATTGTAGAAGCAGCTGAGCTCTTTCTTTTCTGACGATGTTTGATAATGCCTTCAGGAACTCTCGCTTGAATGATTCCCACGTCGCTAGGGCAGCTTCGTGGTTTGCGAACTGTTGTGATTTGGCATCCCACCGCTGCCACCACTTTTCGGGCTAGGCCTCCGAGCCTAGCCCCAACACGTTATGTACAATATGTACAAGGGCTTTTACATGATAGATACGCGGGCCGAGAGCACAAGGGGCTAGCACAAAGAAGAAGGGCGGAGCCCGGCGGCGAGCGTAGCTCCGGCGTGATCGCTCCTCTGCTGCCCGTCTGCTGCTCGGGCTGCTCGCTTGAGCGTCGTCGACGTGGGCCGCAATACTCGACGGCTTGTTCAACGCTCCTGTTTCGCATCTGTCACTGCGATGCTCGACTTCTCATCAGTGCGAGTCGGCGAACAGTGCGCATCTGCGCCAGTATTTGGAGTCACATTATTTTATCTCCCTTCCAGCTTCGAGTACGGGCAACTCTTCTACTTCTATTACAGCAGTTGCGAAACGCCGGCTCATATCTGTGCTGACCAGTTTCAGCGACTGTGCAGATGGTTTCGCCACCTCTGAGCAAGAGGTTTAAAGGGACACTGAGGAGAAATTGAAGTTGACTTGCATCGACAGAATACCAGCTCCTGATTACAAAAACGCCATTCATACTGACAACAAAGCTCCTGTAACATAGAAAAGAGCAAGAACCAAAATACAGGTATCGCCGCCACAGGCCAAACTCGCAAGTACAAGCTTCATGGCGTCATAAAACAAAACAGTGTTGCTAGAACCAATAATTCTAGCAACACTAGGACACGAGAAGCTACGAATCACTGAGGCGCAGCAAATGCATGCGCAAATCTCCTTGACTTCGCCAGATGGCGCCACGTACCCGATAGCTACGCGCGCTCCTGCAGCGCGGGGACCAATCAGCGCTTGCTCTCAGCGGTATGGGGGCTCCCGGTATTTCGCTAACGGTAACAAGGTACACGGTATGCTAAAGGCGTCTATTTGCGAGAACTTCGTTGACGACTTCGAGAACGGGATCCATTGTAACGTTGGCAAAACGCCGGTGCAAATGTAAACGAAGCGACGGCCGCAATAGCCGATAGATGCCTACAACGTGCGGCCGGCGGTAGCTTTCTTTTCGGCTGCTGCTGGGCCGCACTGCTGTCCGCCAGAAATCACGGAGTCTGCGTTACGTCATGTGAATGTCATGTTTCACGTCACTTAGTTCTGTGTCGTCATAGCAGAATCCCAAGTTTGAATCAGAGCGGCGGGAAAAACTATTTCAACTTCGAATCCAAATTTCTTAGAAATAAATGCATCTTTCGCTGCCGGCCAAGTGGCAACAAAGCCATGAAATGCCGAACTATCGGATTTTGCTATAAAAAATATTAATAGAGCTCTCCTCAGTGTCCCTTTAACTAACGTAGGCCATCTGACGTAGTTACGCTTATTTTGAAGGTGGCGTAACCTTTTCTTAACATTTTCTTATATTCTGTTTCGCTTTGTCATAAACAATAAAGAGGTGCTGGATAAATTTTGAGTCTGGCGACAGTCATGTTTTATTAATAGAGGAAAACGTTAAACAATCCATTCGTAGGACTTGGTAGTTTTCCTTTTTTTAATGGGATGGCGCCACGGTAGATAATAAAATTTCGTCTGCTTTTGTTTTTTTTATATTAAGTTCTTTCTGGTATCCATACGAGGCGCTGGGAGGATTGCGGCGCAGAAAGAAGACCAGTCTGGTCATAAGTCTTGTCGTCTGCTCAGCTGGTCTGTAGGCCAGCAAAGCTGATTGCTGAATAACATCACAAAAAGACATGCAGACAGAGGTCGACGCTCCTCGGAAGTGGTAAATCGCACAGCTCGCCAATGACTTAGACAAACTTTATTATATCAGATAATCAGGACAGCAGCCTCGCCATCCCGTCCTTGTCAGACGGCCGAGATCCCTTGGGACCGGGAGGCTTGGAAGGCATATCTGATGAGTTCGGGCAGTTACCAACAAGCTGTTTCACCCACTCATGCTCGAAAAAGTGCGACTAGACGGCGGCACCTGCAGTGGCGCAAACACCGAGGGTGGGAAGTAGTCGCGGCGTCCATCAGATTCCCCCCCTTAAAGGGACACTGAGGAGAGCACTATTAATATTTTTTTTATAGTAAAATCCGATAGTTCGGCATGTCATGGCTTTGTTGCCACTTGACCGGAAGCGAAAGATGCATTTATTTCTAAGAAATTTGGATTCGAAGTTGAAAAAGTTTTTCCCGCCGCTCTGATTCAAACTTGGGATTCGTCTATGACGACAGAGGACTAAGAGACGTGAAACGTGACGGGCACATGACGTAACGCAGACTCCGTGATTTCTGGCTGCCAGCAGTGCGGCCTAGGAGCAGCCGAAAAGAAAGCTACCGCCGGCCGCACGTTGAAGGCATCTATCGGCTATTGCGGCCGTCGCTACAGTCGCTTCGATTACGTTTGCACTGGCGTTTTGCCAGCGTTACGATGGATCTCGTTCTCGAAGTCGTCAACGAAGTTCTCGCAAATAGACACCTTTAGCATACCGTGTACCTTGTTACCGCTAGCGGAATACCGGGAGCCCGCCTACCGCCGGAAAACAGGCGCTGATTTGTCCCGATGCTTCAGGAGCGCGCGTAGCAGCTGGGCACGTGGCGCCATCTGGCGACGTCAAGGAGATTTGCGCATGCATTGGCTGCGCCTCAGTGATGCATGGTTTCTCGGTTCCTGGTGTTGCTAGAACCATTCGTTCTAGCAACACTGTTTTGTTCTATGATCTCATCACGCTTGTACTTGCGAGTTTGGCCTGTGGCGGCGATACCTGTATTTTGGTTCTTGATCTTTTCTACGTTACAAGAGCTTTGTTGTCAGTATGAGTGGCGTTTTTGTAATCAGGAGCTGGTATTCTGTCGATACAAGCCAACTTCAATTTCTTCTCAGTGTCCCTTTAACTTGGGCCATTTGCAGCCTATGAGAGACGCCGTAGTGAAGGGCTCCGGAAATTTCGACCACCTGGGGTTCTTTAACGTGCACTGTCATCGCACAGTACACAGGCCTCTAGAATTTCTCCTCCAAAGAAATTCAACCGCCGCGGCCGGGATCGAACCCGCGTCTTTCGGGTCAGCAGCCGAGCACCATAACCACTGAGCCACCGCGGCGGCTATGTTGTTAGTTGAGGCATATTACAGGGGCGGATTAACGGGCAACTTAACTCACGGCGGCGGTCGTTGTAGACGGGAGGATTATATTGACGTTCCTTAACCGTTTCAGAGCGCAGCCCTTTGGCGCCCCTTCTTGCGTTTGGCGGCGTCGCCGTTTCCCCTCGTAACCAGAGCCGTATATAATATTCGGTGATAATGGAATGTGCAGAAAAATTGCTGATGTCCACCTGTTCCGCAGTTTCTCGGATAGTCATACGACGGTCCCGCATCACCCCAGCGTTCACTTCGGCAATGGCCTGGTCATTTCGGCATGTTGATGGCCGAGCGGAGCGTGGCTCTCCCCCCACCGATTTGCAGCCGTCTTTAAACCAATTGTACCACTGCTTAATCTGTGTGCTGATCATAGCATTGTCACCGAAAGCCGTCTGAATATTCCTAATGGTTTCTACTTGGCTGTCGCCGAGTTTCTGGCAAAATTTGATGCATTATAGCGCTGCTCCTGTCGCTCCGCCATTTTCCTTGCAGTAAAAAACCGACGAGAACACTGCGCACTGCCTAACTCAAACGCTGCGTCCCAGTGACTGACGCTATCGGCAGGCAGGAAAAAATTCGTGCATGCGCACGAAGGTTCAAGGTAGGCTGGGGCAAGCGTGCTTGTTTCATATCGATCGGGTGGTCGCAAAAAAAAAAATAAAGTCGGATACTTTTCTAACAGACCTCGTAGTTTTGGTTTGATTTATTGTGGTTCAAGGTGGTTCAGTAGAGTGGCGAGGATCGAAGGTGCCGAGGCGGGCACCGCAGCCTTGCAGCCGCGCGAACCACTTTGAAATTTTTTCTGTTCTACTGCCGCGCCATCTCACGTGGAGAAATGGATACGCGCGCACAACAATGTTTTTGTTATGCAACAGGTGGCGCTTGCGTAGGTTTTTTTCGCTACTGGCGCGAGTTTAAATGTTTTGCTCCTGGATCTTGCTGGCAATCTTCATCTCACCATGCCCAGAGTAGTTCCCAATACTCAACAAATTCAATATATATTTTTTACTGTTACGTCTCAGCCTTACTATCTCTGCAGCTGCAACGAAACGGACGCTCACGGGTTCAGGAAAATTAAAAGAAAAGAGCACAAAGCTGTTTGGTTTTGGCTCTCTTAGTGCGCATCTGCGGCAATATTTGGTGTCATATTATTTTGCCTCTCTCTTCGAGCTTCGAGTACGGGTATAGTGATGAGTATTCTAGTTCACTATAAGTACGGGCAACTCTTCTACTTGTATCACACTAGTTGCGAAACTCCGGCTCATATCTGTGGTGGCCAGTTTCAGCGACTGTGCAGATGGTTTCGCCACCTATGAGCAAGAGGTTTAACTAACGTAGGCCACCTGACGTAGTTACGTTTATTTTTGAAAGTGGCGCAACCTTTATTTAACATTTTCTTATGTTTTGTTTCGGTTTGTCATAAACAATAAAGAGGTGCTGGATAAATTTTGAGTCTGGCGACAGTCATGTTTATTAATAGAGGAAAACGTTAAGCAATCCATTCGTAGAACATTAACAATAACTTTGTACTTTTCCTTTCTTTAATGGGATGGCGCCACGGTAGGTAATAAAATTTCGTCTGCTGTTGTTTTTTTATGTTAAGTTCTTTCTGGTATCCATACGAGGCGCCGGGAGGATTGCAGCGCAGAAAGACCAGTCTGGTCTTATGTCTTGTCGTCTGGTCAGCTGGTCTGTAGGCCAGCAAAGCTTATTGCTGAATAACATCACAAAAAGGCATGCAGACAGAGATCGACGCTCCTCGGAAGTGCTCAGCTCGCCAATGAGTTCCGGCAGTTCCCAACAAGCTGTTTCACCCACTCATGCTCGAAAAAGTGCCACTAGAAGGCGGCACCTGCAGTGGCGCAAACGCCCAGGCTGGCAAATAGTCGCGACGTCCATCAGCCCCCCCCCCCCCCCCCCCGTAACTTGTGCTATTTGCAGCTTATTTTGTTAGTTGAGGCATATATTACAGGGGCGGATTAACGGGCAACTTAACTCATGGCGGCGGTCGTTGTAGACGGGAGGATTATATTGACGTTCCTTAACCGTTTCAGAGCGCAGATCTTTGGCGCCCGTTCCTGCGTTTCGCGGCGTCGCCGTTGCCCCTCGTAACCAGCGGTGGACACCTCAGTCGCGCTTTCAGCTGCAGAACCAATGGAGCGGGAGCTTGCAGAGCGAAGAAAAGGCGCATAACTGCCCTCTTGGAACAGTGGGCACCTCAATCCTGCTCTAAGCTATGTGGCGGTAGTGACAGGTGTGCACTGCGTGCGTTGGCATTGACAACGTTGTGCCAATTTAAGGAAAGGAAGTGCGCAAACACACCCTGGGTCAGTGGACGCCTGAACCGCGCTGGGGTGATGAGAGAGAGATGTGGGCTGCAGGCATTGACAATGTTGTGCCAGAAACGCGGCGCTGAAGCCATAGGCTGTCGCGTTCATTGCCTTTGGCGTCGAAAACGTTTTACACGCCGATAATTTTAAGGAAATGAAGTGCGCATTACTGGCTCCCTGGGTCAGTGGACGCCTGATTCGCGCTTATATGCACGTGGGGCGATCAGAGTGAGTGGGCTGCATGGGCTGCGCAGACAATGATGAGCGAACTCTTGCTATCAACCATTAACTGCCAGCTGCCGGGGTGGCAGGGTGGGTGCGCTGCCTATCCAGCGTCGGAACGGAATCAACGTTACAGTCGCCAAGCCGCTTATAGTTTTGGTTTGGTTTATTGTGGTTCAACGTCCCAAAGCGACTCAGGCTATGAGGGACGCTGTAGTGGTGATGGTGGTGAAAAACATTTATAATGCAATAAATATTTACAGAGAGGTGATTGGGGTAGGCCCTATTGGCCCTTTCCCCTAACAATACTAGGTGTAGCCCCTATTCCGGGGCCCCATTGGCAAGCAACGCCGCCCGCGTCCGGTGAACCATGGCCTTTTGGGTCTTTAGGTCCTGACAGCCGAGCAGGGCCGCCTCCCAGTCCTCTCTGGTGGGGTTGGGGTTGGGGGGGATAGATGGGTTTGATTGACACGCCCAAACCATGTGGAAGGTGTTAGCCACCTCCCCACAGAACTGGCACGTGCCATCAAAGGATGCGTTGAAATGTTTAAGTACCGCCGGGCACAGTACAGTGTTAGTAAGAATTTTGATGAGGAGGCGCTCGTCAGCGCGATCCAGTCCCTTACAAGGGGCCGGGTAGCGCCGGTGCTCCTCCTTGTAGTAATCGGTGACGTGTTTGAATGTAAGGGCCAGATTGTCTGATTGGGAGTAGGTGCCCAAGGACAGGGAGATAGCCCGGGGAGAGAGTGCGCGGGCGGCCTGATCGGCCTGTTCGTTTCCCTGGAGGCCCTGGTGACCGGGGGCCCAAATCAGGTTGCGTGGAGTTGGATATTCGCATCGGCAGCTATATTCCAATATGCGCCAGGCAAGCGGGGGAGCCCAGCCCAACTCATCCCCCGCTTGCCTGGCGCATATTGGAATATAGCTGCCGATGCGAAGATCCAACTCCACGCAACCTGATTTGGGCCCCCGGTCACCAGGGCCTCCAGGGAAACGAACAGGCCGATCAGGCCGCCCGCGCACTCTCTCCCCGGGCTATCTCCCTGTCCTTGGGCAGGGAGATAGCCCGGGGAGAGAGTGCGCGGGCGGCCTGATCGGCCTGTTCGTTTCCCTGGAGGCCCTGGTGACCGGCAAGCGGGGGAGCCCAGCCCAACTCATAGCCGCCGCGGTGGCTCAGTGGCTATGGTGCTCGGCTGCTGTCCCGAAAGACGCGGGTTCGATCCCGGCCGCGGCGGCTGAATTTCTTTGGAGGAGAAATTCGAGGCCCGTGTACTGTGCGATGTCAGTGCACGTTAAAGAACCCCAGGTGGTCGAAATTTCTGGAGCCCTCCACTACCGCGTCTCTCATAGCCTTAGTCGCTTTGGGACGTTAAACCCCATAAACCAACCAACTCATAGTTCCGACAGGCCCCTCGCGAGTCGGTGATGATGTGTTTCGACTTGGGAGTAGTGGGAGCAAGAGCAATGGCAATCTCCTCCGCGTGTGTTGCGCTGTAGGCTTTGAAAGTGAGCCCGTTGACTGTGTTTGTGTTGTGTACGACTGCGGCCGTGTACCACACCCCGTGGTGTGGGCCGGCAACGTCCACATAATACACATGTTGTTGGTTACCATAGTATCGCGCCAACGCTTCCGCGCGCGCCTGGCGACGACCGCTATGGTCTTTTCTGGACATGTTGCGGGGAAGGGGTCGGACCCGGAGGGCGCGTCTCCAGGGTTCTGGCACTCTCTCCCTTTCCTCAATATGGTAGTCATGTTTGATGTGTAGCGGTCCAAGAGGCGGCGACCGGACGTGGTCTGTGCAAGACGCGTGTATTGGTTGACTAAGTGGGCTTCTCGAAGCTCCCGGAATGTGTTTACCACGCCCAAGGCCAGAAGTCGCTGGTTGGACGTGGTGACCGGGAGGTCGAGAGCCCGCTTGATGACTTTCCGGTGGATGACCTCCAGTTGGTCATCATCATGTTTGCGCAGGTGCAAGTAGGGGGTTGAGTAGAGGATTCTACTCGTTACGAAAGCATGGGCAAGCCGCAGTGCATCCTTGCTTCGTAATCCACCCCGCTTGTTGGAGACCCGGCGGACCATGCGGCCCACCTGGTCTCCCACCGTGCGAAGTTTGGCTAGGGTGGTGTCGACTCTGCGTTGGTGGTGTATGAAGAGACCAAGGAAGCGGATCTCCTTGGACTCCCGGATCGGTCCCGAGGGGAGACTGATGCAAAGCGGAGTTGTGTCCCGAGGGGAGGGACGTATGTGCACAAATTCTGATTTAGATGGGGCGCACTGGAGTCCGCAGTAGGCCGCGTAGTCGTCGACTAGGGTCGCCGCTGCTTGCAGGCAGGATTCCATGTGGCCCAGGTTACCTTGCGTGGCCCAGATTGTAATGTCATCCGCATAAAGAGCGTGATGTATCCCGGGCAAAGAGGACAATTTGGAGGGAAGATGAAGTATTGCCAAATTGAAGAGGAGGGGAGACAGGACCGCGCCTTGAGGTGTTCCCCTCGAGCCGATGGTGTATGGCCCGTGTTCCGCATCTTGTATGCGTATGTAGGCTTGACGGTCTGTAAGAAATTGTTTTATGTAGTTGAATGTTTTGTGGCCACAGTTGGTGTTACTGAGGTGGTCCAGGATTACTTCGTGTTTGACGTTGTCGAATGCGCCTTTAAGATCCAAGGCCAGGACCACCTTGTCGTTGTGGGGACATTCGACAGGATCTAAGATGTCGTGGTGAAGCTGCAGAAGTATATCCTGTGCAGACTTGTGAGGGCGAAAACAGAACATGGTGTCCGCGAAAGTGTGCTGTGTTTCGAGAAAATCGGAGAGTGTCGCGCACCATTGTCTCCATCAGCTTGCCGACACAAGACGTGAGGGAGATGGGGCGAAGGTTCTCCACATCAATAGGTTTGCCGGCCTTCGGAATAAAGGTCACGAGAGCGGATTTGCAATCGAGAGGGAGAGGAGTCTCTCCGTCCCAAATGCTATTGATGTATTTGAGGAGCGCGGCGTAGGCTGCGTCGGGAAGGTTGGCCAAGAGCTTGACCGTAACCTTGTCGCGCCCGGGTGCAGTGCCCCGCTTCATTTTGCTTAAGGCTGCCCGGAGGTCGTGGAGTTGGAAAGGCTTGTCCAGCTTCGTGTTCTCTTCGCCTGCATACGAGTACGCCGCCTGCCGGGGGTCCTTAGTGGTGCACAGGTAGCGATCCCTGAGCGTGTGCGCTAGTTGTTTTGTCGTTCCTGTAAAGTTGTGCAAGGCCCTATGTAATTGGCGTTGGGTTTCCGTGTGTGTTTGTATTGGATCGATGAGAGCGCGGAACAGGCGCCACGTGTTGCGGCCAGACATCTGGCGAGCAGCCGTGTTGCACCGGTCCACCCAGTTAGTGTCGGCTAGCTGAGTAGCATATTCCGCTGCCTGTTGTGTGAGTTCGAGGATGCGGTTCTTTAGGCGTCTGTTATGTTTCTGTTTCTTCCATCGCTTCGTGAGGCTGCGACGGGCCTCCCAAAGGTGAATAAGGTGGTTGTCCACGTCTGTTTGTGTTTCTGTGAGCTGTATCTGCTGTTCGTGTTGTGTGAGTGTAGACGTGAGCGATCTGGACCAGACGTCGTATCCCGACTGGAGGGGGTCTACAATAGGTAGAGAGGTGCGGAAAGTCGTCCAGTCAGGGATACGAGCTTGTTTTAGTGGGCGTTTCAGGGGACGCATGTAAATGGTTGTGTTGATTATACAGTGATCACTACCCAGAGTGTCCTCTGTATTCAGCCAGTGGGCATGCCGTATGTTGCGTGTAAATGTGAGGTCCGGGCAATTAAGTATCTCGTTGAATGGAATTGCCGACACGTGTTGGGTTGGCGGGGTCAGTGTGCAGGGTGAGTCCAAGTGTGGAAAGAAGTTCCGCAAGCTTCCTCCCACGACTGTCCTCCCGGGGGTACCCCCATAGCCTGCTCGGGGCGTTGAAATCGCCGACGATTAGGAGGGGATCCCTACCCGCCACCTGCATAGCTTGAGTGAAAATTTCATTGAACGTGACGTTCTTAAGTTTCGGTGGGCAGTAAATATTTAGAATGTGTACAGGTGGGTCAGACCGCTTTAGGGGCAGCACTGAAACCATCGTGTATGGGAAAGACGGTGTTGTGGGAAGTGTGACCTCCTGCGCAGTGTATCGCTTGTGAACAAGTATACATGTCTGCGGGTTGTGTTGAAATGTAGTGTAGTTTGTTAGTTTGGCACCGGCGCCGGGTTCCTGAAGGGCAACCACGGCGACGAGAAACTCAAAGGTCTCAAGATAGAGGCGGAGATGAGTCCGCTTCTTGTGGTCCTTGAGACCTCGGCAGTTCCACTGCGTTATTGTAAGCTGCTGAGTTGCTCTTGCTCGCGACTTAGGGTTGGGGGCCATGGTCGGAGGCAGAGGGTGGGGTTACGTTGTTAATACTCCCCAGTCCGCTAGTGCCCGGCGCAGACGTGCAGGAGTCTTCCGAAAAGTCAAACTCATCGGGAATAGCTCTATTGAATTTTGAGGGGCGGTTAGCGTCCCTGATGGGTCCTACGCGTTTAAGGACGCGCGGATTGTCTTTTATCCATTTTTGGATAATGTGCGTTACGGCTTGTGTCACCTGTGCGATGACACTCTCCACCTGACGCGCGATGGTATCATGGATAATTTTGGGGAGGTCAGCCAATTGTGTTTCAATTGCGGTCACCCGGGTCTCCAGGGCCGCGGCGCGACTCTCCACAGGAGGAGGGATCTCCCTGTCATGTTTTCTGCCTCGTCGCTCGACGCGGGTGGAGTATGGAATTGGGATTTGAGCGAGTTAAGCTCGCTGGCTAGTTTTTCGTTTTGAGCTCGCGCTTGAGTTCCTGCGTCTCGGCGGTGCTGGTGAGGGAGGAGGGGAAGGAGAGGAGGCGACCCTCGCCCAGCTGCCTACCTTGGGTTGGTTGCAGGCGGCGCTGCCAGATGAAGCGCTGAGAGCTGGGAACTCTGCTTCTCCGGGTGGTGGCGTTACTGTTGCTGTCTTGCCAGGGGGAGTGAAGGTTGCCCGATACGCCATAGGTTTTGCTCTTTGACCTGGTTCAGCAGTAGTTGAACCGCAGCTACTTTTGTGTTTCGCCTCCATCAAAACGCTGCCACCGCGGTCCGGTACGAACCCGGGTACTCGGATCAGTGGCGGCTGATCTCGATAAGTGCACCGCCCGAACCGAGACGCATAGCCGCCGCCGTTGTTGTTGTGACTGAGAGAAGGGTGAAAAGGAAGGTGCACGAGACTACCGACTGGCTCGAGCCGAGCCACCACCGCTGCCTCGTTGCAGTTAGAGGAGAGTTAAAAGATAGGAAGGAAGAGTTAGAGAAGAGACGCGTGTCGTAACAACCCCGTCCGCCAAAGCGAAGACGCAGGCTTAAACAACAGATACCCCAAGATCTCCCCTCTCTCCCCGAGCACCTGATTGATAAAGTAAAGTAATGTCTTTGAAGGAGTAAGCTGGAGTGAATTCGAGTTCCTGATCGTTGGGGTCGGAGGGGTATGTCCGGTGGGAGAGCGCGCGGGCGGCGGCGTCAGCTGCCTCATTTCCCTCAAGGCTCATGTGAGCAGGGTCCCAAACGATACGACGGGGACAGGGGACGCTATTTTAAGGCGATAGCCTCTAATACTGTCGTGAGCAGCCGTGCCCGTGTCGGCATCCGTGTCGGAAGCCGCGTCGGCAGATTTGTCCGCGTTTCGGCGTCAGTACCGAAAAAGAAACGGCGTCGAGGCTGGGAATCGAACCAGGGCCTTTGGCGTTTGAAGCGGAGACGCTACCACGAAGGCTCAAGGTTTGGTTTCGGTTTATTGGGGTTTAACGTCCCAAAGCAACTCCGGCTATGAGGGACGCCGTAGTGATGGGCTCCGGAAATTTCGACCACCTGGGGCTCGTTAACGTCCATTGACATCGCACAGCACACGGGCCTCTAGAATTTCGCCTTCATCGACATTAAGCAGCCGCGGCCTGGATCGAAGCCGCGTCTTTCGGGTCAGCAGCCGAGCGCCGTAACCACTGAGCCACCGCGGCGGGCCAAGGTCCGAGCACGAATAAAGGCGCGTCCAGTGAATGAATTGCTTTTATGAATAAAAGAAAAGGAATAAAAATTAAAAATAAGGAAAGAAAAAAGAAAAGGAAAAATAAAAAATAAAATCGACAAAAATCGAAATGAAAAATAAATAAAAGTGACGTGGGAATCATTGAAGCGAGAGTTCCTGAAGGCATTCTCAAACATCGTCAGAAAAGAAAGAGCTCAGCTGCTTCTACAATCACGCATCCAACGCCCGAATGAGACTGTGACCGCGTACGTAGAAGACATGAAGCATCTTTTTCGATGTGTCGATCCTGACATGACGGAGGAGCAGAACGTGGAGCTTTTGATGCGTGGATCTAAAGAGGCATTTTTCGGTGGTCTGACCCGCAATCCACCGAAGCCTGTCGCTGAATTCACCGGTGAAGCAGCCGCCATTGAGAGAACCTTGGAAGCACGAGCCCGTCATTTTCCTCGACAACTCCAAGTGACCTCGACTACCTCCTCGGATGGCACAGCATTTCGAGGCAACCTGCAGGATCACATCCGCTAAAGTCTACAGGAATATCTGTGTAGCCTGTTACCATCTTCCAGCAAGCCTCAAGTAGCAACCCGTGAGGAAATCGTCCGCCAGGCAGTGCAGCATGCGCTTGGGTCCCCCTCCAGGTGGCACCGAACATTAGAGTAGTGTTATAAAAATGTTATGTAAGTTGAAGTAATGTTACATGTTGCATAGTAACTTTACATTAACATTAAAAATTAACATATAACGTTATAAGTTACATAGGAAACGTTACTTTCACATTCTAAACAAACGTTGTTTTAATGTAATCTACTAAATTATTATAATGTTAGAGTCGCAACTATAAAACAACATTGCAAATATATTTCGAGCACGGATTTCCAGACATTTTCTCACTGTTCTTAGAGTAAAGATGTTTTTCAACTAACAGTACCTTGTAACCACATCTCTTAGATAGTACTCGCCATAGATTACATGAAGAGCCCCATTATTTTGTCACAAAACGTTAGTTACTCCCATTCCCCACTGTCACTCATGGGACATCCCGCAGTAGCGAGTATATAAGCTCGGCGGCATGATATCCGTTTGGAGGTGAGTGAATACTAGTTGCTGTGCTGTAGTGTGTCGCTCTTGTTGTTGGTTGTTCGGAAGTGTTGTAAGTTGTGTGCGGTCACCACTGGCAGGCCTGCATGCTTGTCCGGGGCTGCTTCACCATTTTCGAGAATGTTGCATTTATGTTGTTTACATGTTTCGTGAATGTTTGGGGAAGGTTATTCGAACGTTTATATTGCCACCTAGTCTTGCCAGGTGGCGCATACGAAGTAGAGCGACGACGACGAAGTAGGGCTCGCGCCGTGTGGAGTCTGTCGCTGTTGTTGCCCCAGCTTGCCTGGCCTTCCCTTTCGTGCCTGCTAATAAAGCCCCCCTTCGTCAGCAAGTACGTTACAGCCTGGTGGAGGTGCTGGGTACCCGTGAGCCCATGCAAGAGACCCCTCCAGGCAGCCGTCGAGCCAGCCCTGTACCGCTTGACACCCCGGTACATCGCTTCAGCCGGAGGATCCAGGGACTGCCATCGGAGGTTGGACCATTAGAGAGCGGCGCCATGGCGACAGCCGCTCTTCCTCCTCTGCAAACCGCTGCTGCCGCGCCATCCCACTACACCTTGCAGACTCCGCGGATTCCCAAGACGTTCCGTGGGGAACTTTTTGAGGATGTGGAGGACTGGCTCCTTCACTTTGAACGCGTAGCTGCGTTTAACCAATGGGACGACGCAGCCAAACTCCGGAACGTTTACTTCAGCCTCGAGGATAGTGCTCGCACCTGGTTTGAGAACCGAGAGGACGTTCTAATCTCGTGGCATGAGTTCCGTCGTCGGCTGCTGGAGGCCTACACAAGCGCTGATCGTCGCGAACGAGCTGACCGTGCGCTACAATCCCGCATCCAGCTGCCGAACGAAAGCGTTCAGATGTACGTCGAGGACATGACGCGCCTCTTTAGAAGAGCTGATCCGGCCATGCCAGAAGAAAAGAAAGTCCGGCATTTGATGCGTGGCGTCAAAGAACAGCTCTTTGCAGGCCTCGTGCGCAGCCCACCATCGACCGTCGTTGCATTCCTTGCCGAGGCCGCGACGATGGAAAAGGTTCTTCAACAACGTTCTGCTACTTACAACCGGCCCGTGCATGCTGCTGCAGTCACCGAATCGTTTGCCACCGCCGGGAGCCACCCTGACGATTTGCGCGAACTGATTCGCACCATCGTGTGTGAAGAGGTCCTCAAGTTTTGCAGCCCTTCGCAGTCTGCACTTGGCTCGATTTCCGCTCTTGTTCGCGAGGAGGTGCAACAGGCGTTCAGGGGTCCTACCGTCGAAACACCACCTCTGCCGGGAGACTACAGCCGCCCCACCTATGCCGAAGTTGCGAGACGCCCGGCTGCAGCTTCGCCACCGCCGATTCCAGTAACGCCTCCTGCACCGCTGTCCCCAGTTCCACCAGTCCCGTAGCGCACTTGCGGAAGGCCGATGTCTGGCGCACATCTGACAACCGGCCACTCTGTTTTCACTGCGGAGAACCAGGCCATCTCTCCGCAATTGCTCTTATCGACGCCTCGGTCTGCAGGGATTTCGAGCCGATTCGCCCAGACCCCGGTTTGGCCACCGGCCTCCAGCCATTGAAGACTTCCTCGCGGAACAGCGACTTTCAGCCCGTGCGCCGCATCAGCCGCGCTCATCTTCTCCGAGGCGCTCTTCCCCGAACCCGCACAACTCCTCGCGAGCAGTACAGGGTCGCTCGCCGAGCCCTCGCCGGGAAAACTGAGACCAGCGACCTTCGGGGGCGAGGTCGCTGGGAGTCGCTGCGCTGAAGTGATGTTATGCACTGTGCTGAAGAAATGATAATAAAAAGAATTGAATTGAATTGAATTGAAGACCTCCCGCCGCCGCCGCTACGCTCCGACCGTGAACAGATAGCACCGTCATCTGACCGAGACAGCTGCGTTTCCTTGGACATACCTGTTCTTCTCGACGGTCACAGAGTCAGTGCATTAGTGGACACCGGGGCCGACTATTCAATTATGAGTGATAAATTGGCGACTCTTCTAAAAAAAATGCTTACGCCTTGTTCTGTAGAGCATCTCCGTACTGCCGGTGCTCATCTCGTTACTCCAAAGGGTATTTGCACGGCTCGCGTTCAGATTCAGGGATCTACGTTCGTCGTCAGTTGTGTAGTTCTGTGCAATTTCTCCCGCGATCTCATTATCGGCATTGACTTTCTGCGGGAGTATGGTGCTGTCATCGACCTCCGCCAACGAATCATCACCTTTTCGACCAGTAAAGCGACCCACCTCGCCGAAATTTGCCACCGCAGTGCCGCCCTTCGTGTTTCTGCAGACAGTGTCACGTTGCCGCCACGGAGCAGTGTTTTGGTTGAAGTCACTTGCAACGACTTGCATGACGCAGAAGCAGTCGCCGAGGCTAACCGTTAACTCCTGCTTACTCAAGGCATCTGCGCCGCTCGCAGTATACTGACGCTTCGTGGTGGCCGGTCTGCGGTCCTGGTCACTAATTTTTCTAATGAGTACCGGCACCTTTTTGCAGGTACTGCTATCGCTTCTGCCGAACCTGTTACCGATATTCCCGTTTGTTTTGCGTCCGCGGCAGCCGGCACTGACGAACCTTCCCTTGAAAACGTCGACATAAACTACCACCTGTCTCGGGAGCAACGCCTGGCTTTGGAACAGCTGCTGAAGGAATACAAGTCGTGCTTCGCTTCCTCCTCGAAGGTTCGTCAAACACCCATCACGCAGCACCGCATCATCACCTATGACGACGCTCGCCCTATACGACAGCAGCCTTATCGTGTTTCTGCTAAAGAACGGGCGGTTATCCAAACTCAGGTTCAGGAAATGCTTGACGAGGGCGTTGTTCAACCTTCCCAAAGCCCGTGGTCTTCACCTGTAGTCCTTGTTAAGAAGAAGGACGGCACTCTCCGGTTTTGTGTCGACTATCACAAACTGAACCGTGTGACTAAAAAGGACGTCTACCCGTTGCCGCGCATTGATGACTCGCTGGATAGATTACGGCGCGCTAAGTACTTCGCATCCATTGACTTAAAGAGCGGCTATTGGCAAATTGAAGTAGACGAACGGGACCGCGAAAAAACCGCCTTTGTGACTCCAGATGGCCTCTATGAATTTAAAGTGCTTCCTTTCGGTTTGTGCTCCGCCCCGGCTACGTTCCAACGGATGATGGACACCGTCCTCACAGGCCTCAAGTGGCAAAGCTGTCTTGTTTACTTGGACGACGTCGTAGTTTTTTCGGAAACATTTGACCAACATCTCCAGCGCCTGCGGGCTGTCCTCGAAGCCCTCCGCTCGGCAGACCTTACCCTGAAGCCCCAGAAGTGTCATTTCGGTTACGAAGAGCTCAAATTTCTTGGTCACGTTGTGAGCGCTGAGGGAGTGCGGCCGGACCTCGAAAAGACTGCCGCCGGACTCCGAAAAGACTGCCGCCGTCGCACGTTTTTCCCGTTCCGACCGACAAGAAAGATGTCCAGCGCTTCCTGGGTCTCTGTGCGTATTATCGGCGCTTTATTGCGGACTTTTCCACGATTGCTGAGCCGTTGACGCGCCTCACCAGTAACATTACAAAAACATTAGAAAAAAAGGACATTGAAATAACATTTGAGCGTAACAAAAATGTAACATTATCGCAATGTTTCGGTGCTACCTGGGCCGCCATTGACGCGTCCAGTTGAAGCTCCAGCTTAAATTTGATCTACGCCGCTGCAGTACGCAGTCCTCAGCCCCAGCGACACCCCCCCCCCCTCCCCCCTCTTCCATCACCCCGGAGGCGCACCTTCCAAACCAGTACACGCGCTGTCGCCAACGGAGTCGGGTCGTCGCCTTCTTGCTCGAAGACATATCCAACACACCCCTCCAATGGAAGACAGGTTTCACATCCCGGAACTGTGGAGACGTGCCCTCCACTTGCGGCCTCTTCCAGCAAACATGTCACATGAAGACCATAATGGTCGGCGCCTGGCACGAGCGGAAGCGCTAGCCCAATATTATGGCAACAAAACAGGTGTATACTACGTGGACGCCTCCGGCCCTCACCACGGGGGATGGTACACGGCCGCGGTAGTTCACAACAGCAAGACAGTTAACGGCCTCACTTTCAGAGCCCGCAGTGCAACACAAGCAGAAGAGGTCGCGATTGCTCTCGCGGCCTCACATTCCAATCCAAAATACATAATCACCGACTCGCGAGGGGCCTGTCGGAACGTCGAACAAGGCTGCACTCCCTTCCTAGCCTATCGAATATACCAAAATTGCATACGGGATACGGACCCCGCACACCGTTACCTCATATGGGCCCCTGCTCATCAGGGGTTGGCAGGAAACGAGACAGCAGACACAGCCGCCCGCGCGCTATCTCACCGGGCTGTTCTCTCCTCCCCCCCTGATCAGGAACCCGATTTTAATCCGGTCTATACGTTCAAAAATATCGCAACCTACTATCAAGATAGCCATCGCCTTTACCCTAGCCCATGTAAAGGCCTCAAGAAGGCGGATGAGCGGCTCCTTCTCCGCATCTTCACCAATACATTGTTGTGCCCGGCAGCCCTGAAACAATTGGACCCCTCCTTTAGCGGCAACTGCCCGCACTGTAGTGCGGTGTCTTCGGACACCTATCACATGGTGTGGGCCTGCCCCTCCAACCCGGCCATTCCCCCCATCCCCAACCCAACCCGGGAGGACTGGGAGGCGACACTGCTCGGCTGCCACCACTTACAGGCCCAGAAGCCTTAGTCGGGCGCGCCCGGGCGGCGGCTACCGCCACTGGGGTCCCAAACTACGGACCTCCACTTAGTGTTTGTAAGGATCGGTCCCTTACGAGCTGATCCAAGCGCCTCCTGTCCGTTCTGATTAAATGTTTTCACCACCACCACCACCATCACCCCCTCGCCATTAAACATTTCGACTTCGTGTTTTAAATTTCTATTTTTGTTTTTGGCATTTGTATTGCAATCCAGAGACCCTCCTGCACGGTTCCGAATGCCCTGCGTGCAGTAGGCTCTCAAAAAAAAAAAAAAATAAAAATGCTTGGCACATGCCGAATAGCACGCATCCTATTCCCCGCATCTGCACAAGTATTAAGCGTTTTTCAAAGCCCGTAATTAGTTCACCCCGCGCTGCATGTGGTCGTAGATTGTGCATCAGAAATATATTACTGTACTACACACCAATGCTAAAGAGTGAAGCATTCAAGTAAAATATGGTGTGTGATAAGACTCCGCAAAAGAGAAAGGATAGAGTTCATTGCAAATGCATATCTACTGAGCTCCATCATAAACTAAAAGCTTACCCCAAACAGCATAACAAGGTTGATCAGAACCCATCTACGTTTTAAGTTTTTTTTGTCTTGAACCCGTTCGAACCGGTTCGAACCGGAACGAAATGTCGCTTTGGAGCCGAACCCGGAACGGAACATGAAAAGCGTTAACACGAACTTGAACCGTACCAAAAAGAATTCCGGTTCGACACCTTGCGGGCCAGCAGTAGAGTGGCGAGGATCGAAGGTGCCGAGGCGGGCACCGTGCTTGCAGCCGCGCGAACCACTTTGAATTTTTTTTGTTCTACTGCTGCGCCATCTCACGTGGAGAAATGGACACGCGCACAGCAGTGTTTTTGTTGTGCAAAAGGTGGCGCTTGCGTAGGTTTTTTGCGCTACAGGCGCAAGTTTCAAATGTTTTGCTCCTGGATCTTGCTGGCAATCTTCATCTCACCATGCCCAGAGTAGTTCCGAATACTCAACAAATTCAATATATATTTTTTACTGTTGCGTCCCAGCCTTATTCTCTCTGCAGCTGCAACAAAACGGACGCTCAGGGGCTCAGGAAAATTAAAAAAAAAGAAAAGAGCACAAAGTTGTTTGGTTTTGGCTTTCTTAGTGGGACCCAATTGCGTGTACATGTAGATTTTAGATGCGCGTAATGAATGCGCATTGTTTATAACTCAGATTCCCAGTTGTTTTTACGTGATGAATGCATATGTACTCAGATGTTTCTCAGATTTATCCTTCGGTGCACAACATGTACTTAAATATACAGACATGCGCAGATACACATAGTTGGTAGGTGCGAGGTACGCGTGCACGTTGATGGCAAACAAGCTTTGTTTGTCTTTTTCGTTATTTATGTACTATCGCGCTCAATGTGAGTTGCAACGCGCGGTCATCGACCGCGGCTCATTCCGTGGTGTGCCTCCTCCAAACTGTCGCTCGGAATTCTGGGAGAAATTTTTTCCTGAGCGGGGGTGCTGTTGTTTCCTGGAACAGCAGTTTCTCCCAGAATTCCGAGCGACTGTTTGGAGGAGGCACACCACGGAACGAGCCGCGGTCGATGACCGCGCGTTGCAACTCATATTGAGCGCGATAGTACGTGTACAGCGGGAGTCCTATAATCTGGCATCCGAAAACTGACCCCTTTGGAGTGTTGCACACTGGTGTACAAGAAAAAAAAAAGAGTTTACTTTCTATCTCGGAAAACAGCTGGGGACAAAGACGGCTGAGTTTATGAAAAAAAAGGGGGGGGGGGGGGGTTGAATCTAGCGGTTAGGGGCATTACGTACGTTGAAGGAATGTTCTTAAATAAAATAGTTTCTCTCGTCTGCTTTCTTGCCCGTTGTATGCTGAGCTGCAGCTGATTATAAATCTTAGAGCAAACTGTTAATTTACCTAATTCATCGAGATATCCTGTATATTTACGTACATATTGCATTCGCGACAGTTACAATTTACTCATTTTTTGGATTTGCGCTTTGCAGTTTTATATCGACAGTCTGACGGATATGCGGCCTACCGCGGGCGTTTCGCCCAATATCTACAGTTTTTGCGCGCACTTGAGGGGCTGCTGAAATTTGCTTGCAAGAGGAAAAATTTGTTGTGGCCACAGAGCGCCGAAGGTAACTGTGTCCGAAATTAAACCTATGTACGGATGTTACTTACGGAGGGCAACACTGTTCACAAGGGAGACCAGCAGTATAGCTCCAAAATTAGCTATTCACTAATAGCTAATAAGCCTACTATTTCGCAAGTCTTACTGTTATCATGATGCTCTGCACTGCTAACAATGATGGGCCGAAACAAAAAAGCGTTCTTGTAACCCCAAATGTCTCCCTTGAAAGATTGCAAAACATCTTCGGTGAAATAAATACCTTTAGTACTTTAATTAACAATTCCGACCAACAGATAGGTGCACACGCACGCTCGGTGCGAAGTGGGCCATAATGAATATCAAACATGCGTTTCGAAACATGGTGAATTATGTTTGGCGGCGCCATAAAAAGAAGCTCCGCGGGCTAATTGACCGTGACCCCCGCCACTGTCACGGCCACACCCATTTTTTTATTATGACTGCTGCTGATGCTGCTGCCAGCGGATCAGTGCAGTCGCTGCGAGAGTTCTTTGCAGAGGAAGGGCTGCCTAATCCTCACGTTTGAGGAAAGGTCATTGCGCTTGAAGCACACTGCGAGGGCGTTCGAAACTGGGTTTGGCCCGCAAGGGGCACAGCGGGGTTTACGGAGCTTCTTCCAAACGTACACCCCTAAACGAGCCGAGCGCCAGGCTGGGGGACGCTTGTACCCATTTTACCGGTGGGTGTCCGGCGGTGGGTTTCGAACCAACCACCTCCCGCAGCCGAAACGGGCGCTCAAACCACTAGGCCACGACTGCGGTGGCAGAGCACGCGCACCAAATAGCGTTTTATACACACATGTGCAGTTTTTCAGTTATTTTAACCGATGGCTCTTTTCTATTTCATTTTCGGAGGACAGCTCCAGAATAATAGATCCAACGTCCGAATACTTTCGGCGACCGCTTGAGCGTCGTCGACGTCGGCCGCAATACTCGATGGCTTGTTCAACGCTCTTGCTTCGCATCTGTCACTGCGATGCTCCACTTCGTATTAGTGCGAGACGGCGAACAGTGTGCATCTGCGCAAATATTTGGAGTCACATTATTTTATCTCTCTTCCAGCTTCGAGTACGGGCAACTATTCTACTTGTATTAGACCAGTTGCGAAACTGCGGCTCATATCTGTGCTGGCCAGTTTCAGCGACTGTGCAGATGGTTTCGCCCCCTCTGAGCAAGAGGTTTAACTATAGTTTAACTAACGTAGGCCATCTGACGCAGTTACGTTTATTTTGAAGGTGGCGTAACCTTTTCTTAACATTTTCTTATATTCTTTTTCGGTTTGTCATAAACAATAAAGAGGTGCTGGATAAATGTTGAGTCTGACGACAGCCATGTTTATTAATAGAGGAAAACTTTAAACAATCCATTCGTAGAACATTAAGAATAACTTGGTAGTTTTCCTTTTTTAAATGGGATGGCACCACAGTAGGTAGATCATAAAATTTCGTCTGCTTTTGGTTTTTTATGTTAAGTTCTTTCTGGTATCCATACGAGGCGCCGGGAGGATTGCAGCGCAGAAAGACCAGTCTGGTCTGATGTCTCGTCGTCTGGTCAGCTGGTCTGTAGGCCAGAAAAGCTGATTGGTGAGAGAGAGATGTGGGCTGCAGGCATTGACAACGTTGTGGCAGAAACGCGGCGCTGAAGCCATAGGCTGTCGGCGTTCATTGCCTTTGGCGTCGAAAACGTTTTACACGCCGATCATTTTAAGGAAATGAAGTGCGCATTACTGGCTCCCTGGGTCAATTGGCGCCTGAATCGCGCTTATATGAACGTGGGGCGATCAGAGGGAGTGGGCTGCATGCGCTGCGCTGACAATGATGAGCGAACTCTCGCTATCAATCATTAACTACCAGCTGCCAGGGTGGGTGCGCTGCCTATCCAGTGTCGGAACGGAATCAACGATACAGACGCCAAGCCGCTTATAGTTTTGGTTTGGTTCATTGTGGTTGAACGTCCCAAAGCGACACAGGCTATGAGGGACGCTGTAGTGAAGGTTGCCCGATACGCCATAGCTTTCGCTCTCTAGCCACGTTCAGCAGTATAGTGAACCGCAGCGGCTTTTGTGTTTCGCCTCCATCGAAACGCTGCCACCGCGGTCCAGTTCGAACCCGGGTGCTCGGATCGGTGACGGCGGATCTCGATAAGTGCACCGCCCGAACCGAGACGCATAGCCGCCGCCGTTGTTGTTGTTGTTGTTGCGACTGAGAGAAGGATGAAAAGGAGAGTTCACGGGCCTGACGACAAAAATGCAGTGGGCACTTTGGCTCTGTAAAGTGCTGCACGGCGAAAGCGTTTCCTGGCCACTGTTTGTTTGTATTTGCTTTTTTGTTTTCATATTTTGTTTTTTATTTATTTTTTGCTCCTTTTCTTAATTTTATTATTTTTCATTTTTATTTTCATATTTTATCTCTGTTGTATTTTTATTTCTGTTTATTTTATTATTTTTATTTATTAGTTTCCTTTTCTTGACTTCACACCTTTTATTTTATTTATGAAGCCCATGCATTCACTAGATGCGCCTTTATTCATGCTGGAACCTTGAGCCTTTTAAGCAGTGACGCCGAAAGGCGGACGAATCTGCCGACGCGTCTGTCGACACGGCTGCCGACGAGTCTGTCGACACGGCTGCCGACAGCGTCTGCTAACGATAGTATGAGGCATTAAAGGCTTTCGCCTTAAGAGGGTTCACCAGTGGCAGTGTCCATAGGAAATACATGGGAACTTTCAGAAGCTATACCGCGTCTAAATATGGCTCGATTTTCATGAGGTTTGTGGCAGCGTTTTCTTCTTGAATGAATAAAGGAAATGTTGCGGGCAGATTTCATTGTTTAAGTTTCACTTTTTTACCAATTAGACGCAAAGTTCCAGAAAAATGGTGCTTTTAGATATGTAGGTCTTTCATGTCATCTCGTGAAAAAACCAAGCCAAAAATCAAAATTTCGTCCGCAACATTTCCTCCCTTTTTCTTTCTTGATTGTTAAGACACGATTTTTATCCATATCGAAGTTAGTGTTAGCCTTTTACAGGCTCTGAAAGTTGTGTATGTATTTTCTGAGGGGATTTGAATTTCGCGCCAAAATTTACTAGCGCGGCGTGGCTCCATCTGGCGACAGAATATTTTGTCGCTACTGCACTCTACCACCAACTTCTTGCTTGTCTGTGTTCGTGCGGATGCGTTTTTCTTAGAACACGGACGAACTTCATTTCTTTCTTTCCTTTTTTCTTGCTTGGGCTGTATTTCTAAAAGATTCCTGCTTTTCTTTTTTTCTCGAGCTGGTGGTGCTAAAAAGAAGTGAGATGCAAGGCCACACCTACAAGCTACCCCCCCCCCCCCCCCCCCCCCACACACACACAGTAAGGCACTGTTTGCACCAAAACGCAGGTGTGTCGAGTTATCCGGCCAAAAACCGGTTACTGGGTTCATGTAAACGCGCCGTGTCGGGTCAGGAGTCGGGACCAGTCAACTCCGCGCAAAGGGGTAGGTTGACTCAACTCCTCCCTGCCCCGATGTGCTTGTAAACGCTGTCGAGCCGAAAAAACGGAGGGGAAAGGATAAGCGCGAAATTGTTTTTGCTTGCGCCGTCGCATCTCCGAAGCAGCGGTGGCGTGCCTCAATCTTGGATATGTTACCACTGCTCGCTTGCAATGCGAGGCTCGAAGCTTGGTGTCGCTGCAGTTGAACCGGTCTTCACTCGCTAAAATCCAGTTTATGCAAACACGCGACGTCTGGTCCTTCTTTTTACTTTCTTATTACCAAAAATTTCAGGGGGCACTTTGACTGTCTAAAGTGGGTAGAGGCGGAAGCGTTTTCCGCACCACCTTCGCTGTTTCTGTGGCACCGGTGGCGTCACATATAATTGAGTACTAATTACTAAGTGATGACAAATCACTTATTAATGGTTAATTACTGATTAATGCCTGAATACTAATTAACTGCTAATTAATGAGGCTTAAGCTTCGCCTTTAGGAGTGGAACGCGACAGCGCGTTGTAGCGCTGCCAGGGAGTCCACGGAACACCACCCGTTCAGCGCGATGCCTTGCCCTTTGAACGCAACGCTTTTTGAGGAAAGGAAATGGCGCAGTAATTCTCTGTCATCTCGGTGGACACCTGAACCGCACCGTAGAGGAAGGGAGGAAGTGGGAGTGAAAGAAGATAAAGAGGAGCCGTAATGAAGAAAATGAAAATTGTATTTGAGGAAAGGAAATTACGCAGTAACTGTCTCACAAAATTCAGGGGGGCACTTTTTTGACCTAGTGTGTGGTCACTGATGCCCCTAAGAGTGGAACGCGACAGCGTCTTGCAACGCTGCCAAGGAGTCCATAGAACGCCATCGCCCATTTGGTTCTACGCATCGCTCGTCAGTAAATTGGTTTTTGAGGAAAGGAAATGTATCTGTCTCGCATTTGTCGGTGGACACCTAAACCTCGCGGGAAGGGAATGGAGGAGGATGAGAGTGAGTGAAGACACCGTATTCACTAGACGCGCCTTTGTTCATTCCAAACCATCGAGCAGGCATGGCGGAGTGGGTAGCATGCTCGTCTCTCACGCCGAAGACCGGGGTTCGATTCCTGAGCTCGACCAATTTCTTAATCGGTTTTATTTATTTATATGGCCTGACTAGTAAAGCTAATTAGTCTAATTGGGTAATTAAACAATTACCTAAGCTCAGTCCCACTTACTTGGAGCATCACTATACGATGCCTTCAATTGGTTGCATGGTTACCAGCCAAAGTACAATTGGCCCGGTTTGAAATTCGCGCACTGTGACGTCACGACCGTTGCCACCAATTGAAAAGCGTGACATTTTCTGTCGACAACTGCTGCTTACAACGATGAGACATTAAAGGCTTCCGCCTTAATAATTACAGTGTTGTAGGCGTTACCGAAAAAAAGTAACTAAATACGTTACTCGTTACACTAAAAAAAAGGAACGCGTTACCGTTACCGAAAAAAAGTATCGCACGTTACTTTGCCGTCACTCCATGGCCATAAATTTTAATCAGTGCGTCTTTGCTGTAAGAACTCAAGATAACAGTTTTATAAAGCTCATACCTCATATAATTCCAACTTCACAAAGAAAACATAGCTGAACTGAGCAAATTTACAGTAATTGTGGTGTGTATCTGCTTACGAAATTACGCGGAAATTGTGTAGCAACAAAGAAATGTAAATGTCATAGTTCCTCAAAAAATATATTTGCGCACATAAAAAATTTTTTTTTTACTTGAACCTTCGTAATTATCGCAAAAATGCGAGTGTTTACGTCAAGGTGTTCAAGGTCAGCTTCGCTCGCTTAGGAGCTCAATAACGAGAAACGTAGCCGGAGTTGCAGATAGAAACAGCTGGTTGACTGCGATCCCCTTTTGTGTGCTGTACCATTGTACTCTTTCCACGGCTCTCTTAGGGCCATCTTGAAGTAAACTGGCGACATTCCTGAGTTTTCTCAGAAGAGGGAACTTCCACAAAGAATGCGAGAGTGTCACCTGGGAACGAGACACTGACTTACAGATTTCTGCAAATGGTTCATTGGTGGCTTGGCATGCGTCCACTCTTTAGAGAGATGTGTGTGTGAGTGGTTTGGGGGCGAAGACAAGTTTGTGACTGCGTGTTCGTGCTTTTTTTTTAGTTGAGTGCGTCGTCAAGGGCAGGTTTTTTTTTGGCATGCATGCGAGCCGCAACAAGGGTCGTCAAGAACACCGGTAGATTTTGTTTATTTGCAATACTATTTTTGGCGTTTTTTTTTTCTGAAAGAGAGGCGGAGAGGGACAATTGAATTAAGAAGTAACCAGTAACATGACACCTCTAATTACCGAAAAATGTTAACGTAAGTACGTTACCCGTAACAATTTCGAAATGGTAACGAGTACGTTACTATGTTACCGAAAAAAGTAACGCGTTGCCGGTAACGCCGTTACTTGTAACGCGTTACTGACAACACTGCCAATAAATAGCCACTAACAACACGCGTTGGTCGAGTTGGGTTGACCTTGCGCAGCCCGACTCAACCTGACGTTATTGGTTCATGTAAACAGGGCTAAGCAAGAACTCGCTTATGCAATGACAAAGTTTGCGTCCGGCCACCATGCATAGCTGCAGGACGCTCTCGGTGCTTTTGCGAGCCACACTTCCCGTCCTCTTCAGTTTTCTCTAACTCTGATTTATTTCTTTGTGGAATTATAAGCAGGGAAGGAGGTATCAAAGCAAGTAAATCTGTTATAATTTAAATATTTTCACGAGGTGGTGAAAATGCCGTGAAAACACAGACGAGCAGATTAACGTGGTACTGAAACAAGCTCTTTATTGGGCTGCCGTAGAATAGGCGTCTCCACCCACACACGGTCACCTGGCTTGTATTGTGCTTGGAGACGGCGGAGATTGCAGCGTTGGGCGTACGTTCGCTCTTGGTCTGTAATGCGTAGCCGGGCAACTCGTAGAGCTTCTGCACGCTGCAAGCAGGCGGTGACATCAAGTATGTCCTCATTGGTGACGTTTGGCAGCATGGCGTCCAGCGTTGTGGTTACTTTTTGCCGTAAATGAGCCTAAAATGTGTCACATAGTACTGGTCTCAATAAGTGCGCTGTAGTAGACGAACATGACGTACGGAAGGAAGACATCCCAGGCCTTGTGTTCTGCGTCGGCATGCATGCCGAGCTCGTCTGCAATGGTTTTGTTCAAGCGCTGCATGTGGCCGTTCATCTGTGGATGAAACGCGTCATCGTCCGACGGCACCTATACTGTAGCGCAGGATGGCTTGCGTCAGCTGCACAGTGAACGCAGTTCGTGTGTGTCGCGCGGGACACAGTGAAAGAAGGAAAAGCGAAACACACGCTGTAGCCAGAATGGGTGTTCTAGGCGGTTTCTTGGCTATCGTCATTTTCCGACGTTTCCTTCAAAGGTCGCTTGAGCGAGCGAGCCTTTTGTGCTTCGAGAATGTAATCAGGCTCACGAATTGGAAGGCCACGGCTCCTCCTTGGGTCCACGAGCTCAGGCAGCAAGCAGTACATATAAAATTTTTTGAGCCGCGGCAACATCTCGTCCTCCCAAAACGATTGATTCCTGGAAATCGCTTCAGTGCTGATGCCTTTTTTGGTCCACAGCACAAACAAGCACTTTTTACGGCGAGCAATATTCAGCTGTCCTTGCACTTGGTACCAGTAATTACTTTTTGTCTTCAGCTGCAATCTCCCGGTCTTGTTTTCCTCACAGCAGACTATTTTTTTGGCGCGAACTCCTTCTAGTGGAGTAAGGTCCCTCGCTGAGTAAGGACACTTGACTTCAACAAGAACGTCCTCCCCAATGAGTCCGTCCGGGGAAGCGCCAAGAAAGGGGTTCTCCTGGTCAACAAACAGGCCGCACTCCTTCACCACGACGTTGCACTCATTTTCGATTTGCTTGAGTGCTAAGCACTCGTGGTCTTTTCCATACCGAATCGCTTCGGAAGTTATTTCCTTGTACAGGATGTCGCCAACTGTCCGCCCACATCCCGTCGTTGGTTTCATTTTACAAATAGCACCAAACAATGATGCTGTCAATCTCTTTCGCCTTTCTTGTTTCCACAGAGTGCATCCACTCTGCTTCGACGTTGCTCGCTGCAGGTCTTCGATGTTGGTTGCTGATAGCGAAAGCGATTTCAGGAAGGTGTCGGAAGTAGATTTAAAAGCACCGGGCTCCATGTCTGGTAAGCCGTAATCAGCATCGGCACCAGTATGTCGCTCCTTTTCTCTGCGCTTGCAGCGTGAAGTGGTTGGTATCTTCTTTTTCGGTAGCTTTCGCTTTGAATTCCTCCTAGAAACTATCGCCTTCACAAATGATTCTGTGCATCCTCCAAGCTGCCCTCCCGAAATCCTGCGCGCGATTTTTTCGTGGTATGTTCCTCGGCAGTTGAGCGATAAGGAGGCTGCAAAACACCTTGTCTCGTAGGATCTTTTCAAACAATAGTTTATCCTCTTTCCTCCTACAAATTTCGCCACAATGGAGTTGTAATGTTCGGCAGCATTGTTATCGACGTCCATTATTAGGCTCGCCGTGTTTGCAACCACTCTGCTCATGGCAACACAAATTTCTTCACAGATGCCTTTTTGAACTATTTCAGGAAATATATTTTCTTCTCCCGCTTTGCTTCCGGAACAGAAGTAATCAGCGCAGTTAGCGTGGTCTCCGAACACATGATTTGGGCCGTTCTTTATGTCATGAGCAAGATGGTCTATTTTTTCAGAAAACGATGCCTCTTCAGAGCTTCTAACTTTTATTGCTGTTGCAACTCCATGCCGTAGGCGAACAGCTGCTTGGAGAATAGAGTTCTTTAATTTAGGAGGAATTTTTTCTAGCCGCTTCTTCTGAGCGATCTCTCTTATTTTTGCTGCATAGTTTCGAAGTAGGTGGTTCCTGCACTCAATTTTTTCAACCCGCTGGTTGCCATACGGTGCTGCTGCTACGATAGATCTGTAAGTGCTGGAATCGCCATCAGCAATAAGTTTTGTATATTTGATGCCATGTAGCTCAACGCTTTTCTTGAAGCCTTCCACCACAATAGCTTGCTCCATGCTTGTTGAGCTTCCCTGCCAGTTCTTGTGGCACTGATGCTGTTTCGGGGTGGCACCTTGTGGAGTCCGGCCACACATTGCGCATATCTTGTTTTTCACGCCAAGGTACAGGACCTTTCCAGTTCTGTGACCAACGATAGCAGCCTGAAAGAGTAAGACCAATATTAGTCAAGAAGCTGCCCTACTGGCTGCACTGCTAATCGCTCGAACATATAGGTATTTCAGCTTATCATGCCTGCTATTCAAGTGCTACTTTAACACTACCTCTAGGCAGTTTGATGCCTTTCGATCACAACGGTACATAGCCCCGTGTACATGCAGCTAGGTTATGAAAGCGCGGATCTTTTCCATACCTCCCCAATTAGCCGAAAGAACAAGTGGGAAATATTTCAAGTACAAAATGCAGCGCTTTTTACCGCTATGGCAACTAAATAAATTCGTGCACTCACCACGCCTGACGGAGCGTCATATTTGTTCCTGTAGGATCTCTTTGACCACGCACCATCTGCGATGACTGCTATCGTGGGTGTACCGTCACTGTCAATGTCGCCGCATTCTCTTGCCAGCCTTGCCTCCTCTGCGCCCGCTGTTTTCATTTCCTCCCAGGCGGCTTGATTGATAATGTTGCCAACGTCGTCCTCTATTTTCGTGTAAGTGTCCGATGACATTCTTGGGATGTTCATAGACGCAAGCAGTTCGTTAAGGTTTGAGAAGCCACAGCCAATTGACATTATTCCACACACCGCTGATGTGTTTATATCGCCGCAGCCGCTGGAAGCTTGCGCATCAGATGGCGGGTCTGTGTGGATGACATCCTTCCTTCGGCACATCCTGCATACAAGAGTCAACGTGCTTCGTAGACCTTGCTTTCTTTCAGACACACAGTCCATATCCGCCAAAGTGCAGTTGAAGGGAACATGGAGGGCGGTCTTTTGCAAGCTGGTCAACAGGTACTGAAGGCTAACAATGCGCCGCCCTTGAATTCCAGCATTTGCACTGCCGCTCTTTACGGTGGTGATCGCGGGACCTCCATTAGCAATATCTTCGTCGCACGACTCTGTTGTGCTCATCACTGAAGATGACAGGGCACTTCCTGACACCTCGGATTCTTTGATGGGGGCTTCAACGTCTGCCGGCCTTGGGTTGTGCTCGTTGACTTCTGGGGACGCAGAATCTTCAGCAGGGTGGGCAAGGTCGCCACCATAGAGGGGATAGTGTGTTTTGCACGTAGGAGGTTCGTTATCACGAGCTTGCCTCTTTCTGGTGTTCGCAATCAGTGCACCTGCACGTTTACGCTTCCCGTACCTGAAATTCTTTGCTGGCATTTTCTGCTGACTTGTTGCCTGCTGGTATTCAAGCACCTTGAGACAAATCAGGGAACAAAGTATGGCGCACAAAAGTGCCACAAGATGATGGCTACCGTCAGAACAAGCCAAACTCAAGCCTTGTTGGTGCTGAGAAGCGGAAGATGGGTGTCCGGCCCTGGGAACGCTCGTACGAGACTAGGCAAAGTAAGCTGCACGCTGTCACTACAATCGAGGACATCCTTCTGCAGCTAGAAGGCTACGCGGGAAAGGGAAGAAGACCAGCCATGAGCCTTGTGCTTGTAACCAGCCGGAGGGACGACGCTTACAGCAGCATGGTCAGTGCAAGAATGAACCACTGTTTATTGAAGGCACAGCTTTTATAGGCACGAGCAAGAGCGCTGTACCGGAGGGACGACGCTTGCCGGCGTTCTGGGCCAGCCGAGTGGGACGCGCGCCGGCGTTCTGGGCGAGCCGAGCGGGACGCGTGCCGGCGTTCTGGGCAAGCCGAGCGGGACGCGCGCCGGCGTTCTGGGCAAGCCGAGCGGGACGCGCGCCGGCGTTCTGGGCGAGCCGAGCGGGACGCTGTAACCTACTGCGCATTACTGTTGCGCATCGGCGCGATGCAATCACTGATGCGCGGCACTGATACGAACACGACACGTGTCCGTTACAGTGCTAGGAGCTCCTTTCTTTCCTTTTATTTAGAGACTGACTACATAGGTGTTCAACACAATGGAACCTTTTCCGGGTAATGTCCTGCGGATGCACCAAGCCATTTTAACCGACCACACCTGTCTGCTCAGGCGAAACCAGTCACCCCACCTTACCATTGTAAAAGAATTTTCGCAGAAAAGACTGAAGGAAGCTTAGGCGACCCAAACCAGAAACGCTAAATTGGTGGGTTACTGGGAAATGGTCCATTGTATGACCCCCACATCCTTCTGTGCTCAATGGCTTGAGAGGGGGGTCAACTTTTTTGTGCTTCGGTCTCTGGAACCTTGGCCGCATACCTACAGATAGTTCTGGGCTCTACTTTGTGTACGCGGAAGAACGAATACTTTTTTTCGTGTCGCGGTGTAGTTTACACACCTGGAGGGGGAATAGAACTTCCCTCCTTTTTGGGGTACTCAGGTGCTGCCATCTATCGACAGAAAAAGTTCAAATCTGAGTTGCCTTGTATCTGGTGAGCCCTCTTAAAAGAGAGGAAGAAAGAGTGAAAGAAGAGACGCGCGTCGCAACAACCGCGTCCGCCGAAGCGAAGACGCTGGCTCAAACTACAGATACCCCCAAGGCCTCCCCTCTCTCCCCGAGCACCTGTTCGATAAAGAAAAGCAATGTCTCTGAAGGAGTAAGCTTGAGTGAATGTGAGTTCCTGATCGTTGGGGTCGGAGGGGTATGTCCGGTGGGAGAGCGCGCGGGCGGCGGCGTCAGCTGCCTCATTTCCCTCAAAGCCCATGTGAGCAGGATCCCAAACGATACGCCGGCGACAGCGGACGCTGTTTTAAGGCGATAGCCTTTAATACTATCGTTAGCAGCCGTGCCCGTGTCGGCAGCCGTGTCGGAAGCCGCGTCGGCAGATTTTTCCGCGTTTCGGCGTCACTACTTGAAAAATTACGAGGAACTTTAGCGGCTAAAGTGGTGAAAGGCGAAAGCCTCTGTGCTGCATTCTGCTACGCGATTGTTCACTTCACATTCTGTTGGTGCATTAATTAATTGCCAATTAATGGCGCTTAATGGTGCCTTTAAGATTGGAACGCGACAGCGTGTTGTAGCGCTGCCAGGGAGTCCACGGAACGCCACCACCCGTTCGGCGCGATGCGTTGCCTTTTGAACGCAACGCTTTTTGAGGAAAAGAAATGATTTCAGGAAGGGAAATTACGCAGCAACTGTATCGCATATCTCTGTCGACACCTGTCGAAAATTGTATTTGAGGAAAGGAAATTACGCAGTAACTGTCTCGGATATTTCGGTGCACACCCGTCAAAATTCGCGCGCAGTGATGTCACGACCATTTCGACTAATCTGAAACGCGGGCAAATTTGCTAATACGTTTTGGTCACGAGAGTATGAGCCATTAAGAGAGAGAGAGAAAAACTTTATTCACACAGGAATTCGGGGCACGCCCCAGGGTCCCCGCACGACCCCACTGCACTCAAGTGTTTATGTTCCTACGGCCCATAACACTGGCAGCACGGCCGGTTGCGATGGTCTGCACGGCCGGGTCCTCCGAGCGCAGCAGAGTCTCCCAGTCCTCCCAGGTCTTGAGGTTCTCTAGGCCCCGCGGGGGAGGGTCCGCCGGGCAGAGGGAAAGGATGTGGAGGGAAGAAGCGAAGGGTTCTGGGCATAGGGCACATGCGGGAGTGGGAAGGGATGGATGATAGTGGGCTAGGTTAAGGGGTGAGGGGAGAGTGTGTGTCTGTAGTCTGCGCCAGAGTGTTGCGTGTTTGTTATTTAGGGAGGGGTGGGGCGGGGGGTAGAGCTGGCGTGAGGCTCTGTATGCCTGGGTCAGCTATCCCTCACCATACCGCAGGCTGCACATTGGCGACAACTACAAACCCGAGCTGCTCCATACCCAATACTGCTGCATGCCCGATACCCAGACCAATTCCCGTCATCATGCAAACTTTGCGGCAAACCAGGAGACTTCTTACACACCCTCCTCACATGCCCCACCTTCCCTCATCCCCCATCACCAACCGTGGCGGAGTCTTACTGGGAGTCTCTTCTGACCAGCTCGTCCGCTCAAGACCAGCGCCGGATCATCTCCAGCGCTCACAGAAGGATTGCGCTCCAGGGGCTATCCTTCGCGTTGTCGCTGCACGCCGCATGGGCCGCACACGACATTTCGTGGTGACTATCGCTAATGCCAAGCTACCCCGCTACGTGAGGTATCTCGGCTTCACTTTTGAGGTGTTCCCCTACAAAAGCCGGCCGGAGGCATGCTTCAACTGCCGGAAGCTAGGGCACAGGGCGGCTGTGTGCCCCCACCCACGAAAACCAACCTGCCGACGCTGTGGCACAGCACATGACGCTCCTCCAGATGGCCAACCGCCCACGTGCCAAGCTTCATGTATTGTCTGCAAAGGTGGCCACCCGACAGGCAGCAGAAGCTGCAAATACCGCTTCACGTCCTCCACTCGGCCCAAGTCTTCCCCATCGGCCACTGACGCCGATACCGGCTCCAACTCGACGAACCCCGGACGGCAGTCCCGGTCCCGAGACCGCAACCGCGGCGACCACAACCTACTGCGGGACGACTCCTTCCCCCCGCTCGGCAGCGACAGCCCTTCCAGCCGCACTCGCAGCCGTTCCACATCCGCCTTACGCAGCTCTCGGGCCAGCTCTCAAGGCCAGCCGGAGACCAAAGCAGTCAAACAAGTTGGATGGAAGACTCCTGCACAAGTCACCGCTTCTCCACCAGATTCACAGGTAAGGGAGCTGGCAGACATGGTCAAGGAACTACAGCTACAATTGGCCAAAGCAAATGCCAAAATTCTTAGCCTAGAATCAGCACAGGCAAACCCCAAATTGCAACCGCAGCAGGTGGCTCACGCTCCCACATCCGACCCCGTAGGTGATCCACGCATGGACACTGAACAGTATAAACGCAACAAGCGCAAAGCACCTCCCCCCTCCTCACAAGCAGACATAGATGCCAAATTCGAGGCAGCTGATACGCGAATGGCCCAATTCGAGGGCGCCCTCCTTCGACTAGCCCCCACCATTGACCGTCTAGTAGAAAGCTGCGCCACAATGGCAGCCAACATCCAAACCCTTCATGCCAGGCTCGATACTCTCACGAATCCCCAGATATCCGCAACCCCTTTGAAGACGACAACCCCTCCTAACTACCCAGCACCCATTATTGTTGCCACATCGGAGAGTGCAACCGCGCGCTCACGTGCAGGCGGCATTCTTAAATCACCCGTCGCGCTATCACAGCGCCCCGAACCCTACGGGAAACGCGATGGCTAGCTCCCCCTTCACAGTTTGGCAATGGAACTGCAGGGGCTTCAAGGCGAAGCGGCGAGCCTTGGAGCACACCCTGCAGGCCCAGCCGCACACCCCCCACATCATCGCACTTCAGGAAACCTACATGGACACGAAACTTACCAGCTACGCCGCATATAACCAACAAACAACACCAGACCAACGGCCCAACACCGCCATCCTGGTCCACCGAAATTTAGCAGCTAATCATATAGACCTTAGTTACCCCGAGGTTCCGCACACTTTCGTACAGGTCCTACCGAACAGCCGCTCACAAGCCCCACTCCACATCCTCAACGTCTACAGTCCCCCTAGCGACAAAAGTACAAGAGTGGCAACCCTCGTTCGTAAGGCCTGCGCGGCTGCACAAACAGGGATGCTACTCATCTTAGGTGACTTCAACGCGCCGCATACCGAGTGGGGCTACCCCCGCAAAGCGTGCGGTCGTAAGGGAGCCAAAGTGTGGGAAACAGCCCAAACACTGGGCCTGACACTACTCCTAGACCCCGACAGGCCTACTCGCATTGGAAACAGTGTCACACAGGACAGCTGCCCCGATCTCACTTTCGCCCGCAACATCCCAGACGCACGCTGGGAAAACCTCGGCATGAACATAGGTAGCGACCACTATGTTCTCAGCACAACCTTCACGGCTACACACAGCAAAGCCCCCAACCGAACAATCAGGCACACTAACTGGGACGCCTTCCGATACGTGCGCGCCAAACGCACTTCGGCCCCCATAGACGACCGGAACACATGGACAAACTCGCTGCTCGAAGACACCGCCAATGCCACCTCCACGACTACCCAGGACGAGGATGGCCCCTCACCCGACGCCAAACTCATACACATGTGGGAGGCCCAGCGCAGTCTTAGCGCTCGCTGGCTGCGCCAAAAACACAATCGATCCCTCAAGCTCCGTCTCGTTCGCCTCGAGCGAGAGATCGAAGCTTACTCCATCAAACTGAGTCAAGAGCAATGGCATCAAACCTGCGACCGTCTTAACGGCCAGTTAGGATGCAAAAACTCGTGGTTCTTGCTCAGACATCTACTGGACCCAACTCACACCAAATCCACATCTCACAAGAACCTCACCCGTGTCATACACGCTTTTCAGGGCACAAATGAGGAACTCCTCGCTACCCTGAAAGACAAATACATCAATACTTCCACTGAAATTCCCATCCCTTCAGTGTACACGGGTGCTCAGAACACCAACATGGACGCCGACATCACGGCAGGAGAAGTCCGCGCCGCCCTCAACCAGATTAAAACCACCGCAGCCGCTGGCGACGACCACATAACCAACAAGATGCTTCGTAACCTCGAAGATCAGTCCGTCGAGGCACTCACGGACCTCTTCAACCAACACTGGCATGAGGGTCGCCTTCCAGACACTTGGAAGCATGCCAAAGTGATTTTCATACCTAAGCCAGGCAAACGACTCCAGCTGGGCAACCTTAGGCCCATATCGCTCACGTCCTGCCTGGGAAAGGTCATGGAACACGTCATACTCAATAGCCTACACACTCACGTAGACCAAGAGGACCTTTTCCCCCCCACTATGATCGGCTTCAGGACCGGCCTCTCCACTCAAGACATTATGTGGCAAATCCAACACGACATCCTCGATCCGAGACCCATCCGAGCTACACGAACTATCCTAAGCCTAGATGTCAGCAAGGCTTTCGACAACGTGTCACATGCTTCCATCCTGGCAAACCTCTCACAAATGAATGTAGGCACTCGCACTTACAACTACATCGCCGACTTTCTTCATAACCGTACAGCAGAACTTCACATTGCAGACCTCCACAGCGAGAAGATCACACTAGGCACCCGAGGAACACCACAAGGAGCAGTCCTATCTCCGTTCCTTTTCAACACTACAATGAGAGGCCTCCCTCCGCTCCTGGAAGAGATACGTCACATTAAACACTCAATATATGCCGACGACATTACCCTGTGGACCAACTCTGGCTCTGACGGGGAAATCCAAAACTCCCTTCAAACAGCAATCGATAAAGTATACTCCTTTGTACAGGCGAACGGGCTCACATGCTCCTCCACGAAGTCAGAATTACTAGTCATCAGGGACAGACGAGTTCGCTTGCCAGTCCCCGACCCGCAAGAACCTATTGTGCTTGAAGTCGACACACATCCCATACCGCCGGTCCGCACCATCCGCGTTCTGGGTATGTTAATACAGAACAACACGCAAAACTCGGAGGCCATTCAGCGCCTCCGCACCACAGCCAATCAGATCAACGGCCTTATCCGCCGCATCAGCACCCGCCGCAGAGGTATGAAGGAGGATGACCTCTGTCGGCTCACGCAAGCTTTCCTCATTAGCAGGATAGTCTACTCCTACCCCTACTATCACCTCCGCCGGAAGGACGAGGAAGCTGTGAACAGCATTATACGTTCAGCGTACAAAGCGGCACTGGGGCTACCTCAGTACGCCAGCACACAGCACCTCCTCCAACTCGGCATCTACAACACGCTCACAGAACTCATAGAGGCACACAAGACCGCCCAAATCCACCGCCTCTCCCGCACTAAACACGGGCGGCTCATACTTGACCGTCTCAACATCAACCCCATAGGCGACGTCCACCCCACGACGCCCATTCCGATAGGGGTGTATAGCCGCCTAGTTATAAAACCAATCCCCAAAAACATGCTACCTGGCCGCCATGATACGCGCCGTCAGCTGAAAGCCCAAGCACTAGATGCCACATACCTTGCCGACGAACACGCAATATACGTAGATGCTGCACGGCAAAGTGCAAACACATACGTGGCTTGTGCAACCACGCCACAATCTACTCTCGTCACCGCCGCCACAGTAGTAGCTCACTCTCCGACAGCGGCAGAAGAAACCGCCATCGCGCTGTCCATCGCTGACCCACGTACGCGCACAGTCCTAAGCGACTCCAAAAGAGCGATACAAAATTACTCGGCAGGTTTTATCTGCCACCCCGCTGCACGCATCCTTCGCGGCTGCACTCTCGACCATAAGATCAACCTGGTCTGGGTACCCGCCCACGCGGGAAACTCTGGAAACGAAGGGGTCGACCGACTAGCCCGAGGACTAACCAACCGGGCGGCCGGCCCCACGGATCCAGACGCTCTTGCCGAGGCTCCCCAGACCTTTGCCGAAATTACCAACCTCTACAGAGAGATGAGACGCCAGTTCCCGCCTCCACACCCCGACTTGAATCGAGCGCAAGCCAGCTTGCTCCGCAGATTGCAGACGCACTCCATCCTGAGCCATTCTAGAGTGAAAGTCTAGAATGGCTCAGGATGGAGTGCGTCTGCAACCTGCGGAGCAAGCTGGCTGGAGCAAGCTGGAGCAAGCCCCATTGGCAAGCAACGCCGCCCGCGTCCGTTGAACCAAGGCCTTTTGGCTCTTCAGGTCTTGACAGCCGATCAGGGCCGCCTCCCAGTCCTCTCTGGTGGGGTTGGGGTTGGGGGGGATAGATGGGTTAGATTGACACGCCCAAACCATGTGGAAGGTGTCAGACACCTCCCCACAGAACTGGCACGTGCCATCAAAGGATGTATTGAAATGTTTAAGCACCGCCGGGCACAGTACAGTGTTAGTGAGAATTTTGATGAGGAGGCGCTCGTCAGCGCGATCCAGACCCTTACAAGGGGCCGGGTAGCGCCGGTGCTCCTCCTTGTAGTAATCGGTGATTTGTTTGAATGTAATGGCCAGATTGTCTGATTGGGAGTACCCTTCCAAGGACAGGGAGATAGGCCGGGGAGAGAGTGCGCGGGCGGCCTGATCGGCCTGTTCGTTTCCCTGGAGTCCCTGGTGACCGGGGGCCCAAATCAGGTTGCGTGGAGTTGGATCTTCAGATCGACAGCTATATTCCAGTATGCGCCAGGCAAGCGGGGGAGCCCAGCCCAACTCGTAGTTCCGACAGGCCCCTCGCGAGTCGGTGATGATGTGTTTTGACTTGGGATTCGTGAGAGCCAGAGCAATGGCAATCTCCTCCGCGTGTGTTGCGCTGTAGGCTTTGAAAGTGAGCCCGTTAACTGTGTTTGTGTTGTGTACGATTGCGGCCGTGTACCACCCCCCGTGGTGTGGGCCGGCAACGTCTACGTAATACACATGTTCTTGGTTACCATAGTATCGCGCCAACGCTTCCGCGCGCGCCTGGCGACGACCGCTATGGTCTTCTCTGGACATGTTGCGGGGAAGGGGTCGGACCCGGAGGGCGCGTCTCCAGGGTTCTGGCACTCTCTCCCTTTCCTCAATGTGGTAGTCGTGTTTGATCTGTAGCCGGTCCAAGAGGCGGCGACCGGACGTGGTCTGTGCAAGACGCGTGTATTGGTTGACTAAGTGGGCCTCTCGAAGCTCCCGAAATGTGTTCACCACGCCCAAGGCTAGAAGCCTCTGGTTGACCGTGGTGACCGGAAGATCGAGGGCCCGCTTGATGACTTTCCGCAGGATGACCTCCAGTTGGTCATCATCGTGTTTGCGCAGGTGCAAGTAGGGAGTTGAGTAGAGGATTCTACTCGTTACGAAAGCATGGGCAAGCCGCAGTGCATCCTTGCTTCGTAATCCGCCCCGCTTGTTGGAGACCCGGCGGACCATTCGGCCCACCTGGTCTCCCACCGTGCGAAGTTTGGCTATGGTGGTGTCGACCCTGCGTTGATGGTGTATGAAGAGGCCAAGGACGCGGATCTCCTTGGACTCCCGGATCGGTCCCGAGGGGAGACTGATGCGAAGGGGAGTTGTGTCCCGAGGGGAGGGACGTAAGTGCACAAATTCTGATTTAGCTGGGGCGCACTGGAGTCCGCAGTAGGCCGCGTAGTCGTCGACTAGGGTCGCCGCTGCTTGCAGGCAGAATTCCATGTGGCCCAGGTTACCTTGTGTGGCCCAGATTGTAATGTCATCCGCATAAAGAGCGTGATGTATCCCGGGAAAAGAGGACAATTTGGAGGGAAGATGAAGTATTGCCAAATTGAAGAGGAGGGGAGACAGGACCGCGCCTTGAGGTGTTCCCCTCGAGCCGATGGTGTATGGCCCGTGTTCCGCATCTTGTATGCGTATATAGGCTTGACGGTCTGTAAGAAATTGACTTATGTAATGGAATGTTTTGTGGCCACAGTTGGTGTTACTGAGGTGGTCCAGGATTACTTCATGTTTGACGTTGTCGAATGCGCCTTTAAGATCCAAGGCCAGGACCACCTTGTCGTTGTGGGGACATTCGATAGGATCTAAAATGTCGTGGTGGAGCTGCAGAAGTATATCCTGTGCTGACTTGTGAGGACGAAAACCGAACATGGTGTCCGCGAAAATGTGCTGTGTTTCGAGATAATCGGAGAGTCTGTCGCGCACCATCGTCTCCATCAGCTTGCCGACACAAGACGTCAGAGAGATGGGGCGAAGGTTCTCCACATCGATAGGTTTGCCGGCCTTCGGAATGAAGGTCACGAGAGCCGATTTCCAATCGAGAGGGAGAGGAGTCTCTCCGTCCCAAATGCTATTGATGTATTTGAGGAGCGCGGCGTAGGCTGCGTCGGGAAGGTTGGCCAAAAGCTTGACCGTAACCTTGTCGCGCCCAGGTGCAGTGCCCCGCTTCATTTTGCTTAAGACCGCCCGGAGGTCGTGGAGCTGGAACGGCTTGTCCAGCTCCGTGTTCTCTTCGCCTGCATACGAGTACGCCGCCTGCCGCGGGTTCTTAGTGGTGCACAGGTATCGATCCCTGAGCGTGTGCGCTAGCTGTGTTGTCGTTCCTGTAAAGTTGTGCAATGCCCTATGTAAGTGGCGTTGGGTTTCCGTGCGTGTTTGTATTGGATCGATGAGAGCGCGGAATAGGCGCCACGTGTTGCGGCCAGACATCTGGCGCGCAGCCGCGTTGCACCGGTCCACCCAGTTAGTGTCGGCTAGCTGAGTAGCATATTCCGCTGCTTGTTGTGTGAGTTCGAGGATGCGTTTTTTTAGGCGTCTTTTATGTTTCTGTTTCTTCCATCGTTTGGTGAGGCTGCGGCGGGCCTCCCAAAGATGGAGCAAGTGGTTGTCCACGTCCGTTTGTGTTTCTGTGAGCTGTATCTGCTTTTCGTGTTGCGTGAGAGGTAACAGATCAGAGGAAAGAGAAAAAGGAAAGAAAAGACGCGCGTCGCAGCATCAACCGCGTCCGCCGAAGCGGACGCTGGCTGAGTGAGTGAGTAGAAACTTTATTGATTTATAAGATTTAGCCTGCGGTTGAGGTCTTCTTCAAGTCTTCTCTTCAAGTCTTGAGGTTGCCTCCTAGCCTTGGGTGGTCCCCTAGTCCAGGGCTCCACTGAGTCTGGCCACCTCGCTTGCGTGTGCTATGAGTGCCCTTTGGGCCTCTAGCTCGCAGCTGGTGAGCCGGCTCTCCCATTGCTCCGCACTTGGTGTGTCGTGTTTGTGGAACGATATGTTTCTGTCGCATTCCCATGTTATGTGGTAGAGTGTTGGCCTCGCTTCGCACCAAGGGCATGTGGCGCGGTATTGTGTCGGGAACATCTTGCTTAGTATATATAAGTTGGGGAAGGAGCCTGTCTGTAGCTTCCGCCATTTTGCGGCTTCTTCCTTGCTTAGCTCTTTGTGTGGTTGGGGGTATTTGTATCTTAGCCCCCTGTATAAACTTAGTGTTTCAGAGTACCCAGCCCCTAGGCTAGTCCAGAGCTCCTCCGGGGCTTGTGACCCCCCAGCTCGGATAGTAAGCCCTCGAGCTAGTTCGTCCGCCCTTTCGTTGCCCCAGACCCCCGCGTGGCCTGGTATCCAAATTATGTTATGTTTCTCTCTCCTCCCCGAGGGTGTCCCCTCGCTGAGGATCCTGAGTGTCGTTTTGCCTACCCTTCCTTTTGTGTAGTGTCGACACGCTTCTTGTGAGTCTGTTAAAATATTCAAGGGTCTCCCCTTTCTATCCCCCTCCCTCATTGCTAGGGCTATCGCTATCTCCTCCGCCTCTGCTACATTTGATGCCCTGGCCGTGAGGCTTGTTATGTGTTCTCCCTGGTGGTTGACGACTACCGCCACCATTTTATTTCCTCGTTCACCATAGTACGGGGAAGCGTCGGTGTATACCGTGCTGTCCCTGTGCCCTATTGTTTTTTCATAGTATTCTGCTCTGGCTCTCCCCCTGCTGGCATGGAGGTTTGGGTCCATGTTGCGGGGGATGGGTTGTACACTTATGTTTCTTCTTAGTGCGTCTGGTATGTTTGCCTTGTTGTTGTGATGGTTCTCCGTCTCCCGACCCAACCTAGTCAGAAGTGCTCGTCCGGTTCTTGTGTCGCTGAGTCTTTGAAGTTGTGGCTTTATTTGGCATTCACTCAGCTCTTCAAAAGTGTTGTTTAGCCCTAGTTGCATTAGCTTCTCGTTGGACGTGTTCCTTGGTAGATGTAAGGCTATCTTGTACGCTTTGCGAAGGATAGCTTCTGCTTGCTCTCTTTCAGCTTTGATGGTTACGTGGTATGGTAGTGAGTATGTTATTCGACTGACTATCAGGTTGTTCACCAGTCTGATTGTGTCTTCTTCCTTCATGCCATGCCTTTTGCTGGCTACTCTATTTATCATTCGGCCTACTTGCTCCGCCGCTTTGCGTAGCAGGCTGAGTGTGTGGCTGCATTTCCTGCTACCTTGCAGCCACATGCCGAGTATTCTTATCATTCTTTGTTCCGGTATGTTCTGCCCTTCTAGTTTCACCTCGAGGTTAGCCTCTGTAGGGTGCCTTCCTACTCTGAGAAGTTCGGACTTTTCGGTGGAACACCTTAGTCCCCTCTTCTTCATGTATCCTTCAATGCAGGTGGCTGCCGCTTGTAGACTTTCTTCTTTGCTTCCTAGCGAGCCTTCGCTGCTCCATATGGTGATGTCATCCGCATACATTGCGTGTCTGATTCCTTGTATCTGGCTGAGCTCTTTGGCTAGGATGATCATTGATATGTTGAAGAGCACCGGTGATATCACTGAGCCCTGTGGAGTTCCCCTGCATGGTGTTTGAAAGACCTCGCTTCGTAGGTCTCCCAAACCCACCGTTGCAGTTCTGTTTGTGAGGAAGCTTCTCACGTAGTCGTGTGTTTTCTTTCCGCAGTTGGTGGCGTTGATGCCTTCCATGATTGCTGCGTGGGATACGTTGTCGAAGGCCCCTTTGATGTCCACGGCCATGACTACGTTTTCCCCTTTGCTTGGCATTGTATCTAGTACTTCTTCTTTTGAGCTGAAGCAGCACGTCTTGGGTCGATAGATGTTCCCTGAAGCCGAACATGGTGTTGGGGTATCATCCTCCGTCTTCTAGGTGTCTTTGTATTCTTTTAGTGATGATTCTTTCGAAAAGCTTGCCCAGACACGATGTTAGCGAGATAGGTCTGAGATTTTCTATCTGCAGTTTTTTGCCTGGTTTGGGTATCATAACGACTTCCGCGTGTTTCCACTCTTTCGGAACCGTTCCCTCTTCCCAGAGTTTGTTTAAGTATTTTGTGAGCTGTTCTACCGCTTCATCGCTGAGATTTCTTATCAACGAGTTCTGGATCTTGTCCGCCCCCGCTGCCGTGTTCTTTGTCGTTGCCCTTATGGCTTGAATAACTTCTTCTCTTGTTATCGGTTTGTCCATGTCCTGGTTTTCTTTCCTTTGGTATTCTCCTTGGTAGGCTTTCACCTGTTCTTTTCCGTAGCATTTCTCTTTTACTGCTTGGATTAGCTGCTCCTCCGTCCCTTCGTATTGGTGGATCAGTCTTTGTATCGATTTGTTACTTTCTGCTTTGTTCTTCGATGGGTCCATGAGCTTCCTTAGTATTTGCCACGTTCTGGCCGTGCCTAGGGTGCCATTCAGTGTTGTGCTGAATTGTTGCCATCCCTGTCTAGCCAGTTGTGTTGCGTATTCTTCCGCTCGCTGGGTGATTTCTGCTATCTTCTTTTTTAGTTTCCTGTTAAGCTTCTGTTTCTTCCAGCGTTTGGTTAGGCTTTTCCTTGCCTCCCATAGGCCGAGGAGTCGTTTGTCTACCTCTGGTGCCTGTTCTGTGCGGTTAACTTCTTTGGTATATGTATCTCTTATTTGTTTAAGTTGTTGGCTCCATTCTTCTAAAGACGTGATGTCGCCTTTGATGCTTTTGCAGTGGGTGCGGAAAGCGTCCCAGTCTGTCAGTCTTGCCTTGCCTATTTTCCTTCTGATGCTTTCGGCTTCAATGGCCACTCTGATTATAAAGTGGTCGCTGCCTAGGTTCTCCTGTGTGTTTTCCCACTCTGCTTGTTTAGCTCCTCTGACAAAGGTTAGGTCGGGACACGTGTCTACGCTTACGCTGTTGCCTTGCCTTGTGGGTTGGCTCTCATCCGTAAGTAGCTCGCAGCCTGTGCTTTCTGCTGCTGTACATATGCTCCGCCCTTTTATGTCCTCTTTTTTGCTGCCCCATTGCGGGCTTTTCGCGTTGAAGTCTCCTGCTATAACTAGGGTGTTCTGCCCTGCAAGTTTCTTTGCCTCCGCGAAAAGCTTGATGAAGTCTCCCCTGTTTTTAGGTGGGCTATATATGTTTATAACAAAGGTGCTTTTTGCTTTCCTTTTCCTTTTGGGAATTATTTCAGTTATCACGTGTTCTAGCTGTGTGTCTGCTATTTCGCCATGATTTATTGCTGGCTGAAAAAATTCGCTGTGGCTTAGCTTGGTTAAGCCCGGTAATTGCGAAAGCAAAATCCGTACCTACGCCATGGTTCAGCTGGTAGTGTAGCTGGTGGTGGTGCTTGTGGTTAGACGTGTGGTGATGCATCGGTTATACAATCCAATCCAATCCAATCCAATGTATTCTAATCTAATCTAATGTAATCTAATCTCATCTAATATAATGTAATGTAATGTAAACTAATATAATGTAATCTAATCTAATCTAATGTAATCCAATCCAATACGATACAAAGCAATCAAACCCAATCCAATCTAATTTAATCTAATCCAATCTAACCTAATAATGTAATCTAATCTAATCCAATCTAATCTAAGGCCGCGGGTGGTGGCATCGCCACTGCTCGCAAACGGCGCGAGATGGTCGCCCAGCTCTTCGGCGTGACGTCACACAGAAGTCATGCGAAAAGTAATTTCATGTGCACCTTCGTCGCACGGCAAAGGCTTGAAAGTGCAAGTAGTAAAGCTTTCGCTTTAAAAACAGATAAGTGGCCGTAGCCGCGCTTCGTCACCACCTCCCTGGCGCATCTAGTGAATGCATGGGGTTTATAAATAAAATAAAAAGAATAAAAATTAAATATAAGGTAAGAAAAAAAGAGAAGGAACAAAAAATAAATGAAATAGAACAAGAAATGAAAAACTAAAACAAGGAAATAAACAAAAAATCAAATACAATAAAATAAAAATAAATTATTGAAAAAATAAAAAGAATAAAGATAGGAAAAGTAACAAAAATAAAAATGCAATGTTAAAAATAGAAAATAAATAAAAACAAACAGTGCGCTGGGAAAAACTTTCGCCTTGCAGCGCTTAGAGAGCCAACGTGCCCGCTGAATTTTTTGGAGAAGGCGGTAGGCTAGGTACGGTACCCAGCCCTGCTCGACGTTCCGACAGGCCCCTCGCGAGTCGGAAATAATTGTTTTTGAATCGGGATCAGATGCAGCCAACGCAATGGCGACCGACCTCCTCCGCGTGTCTTATGTCACGGGCTCGGAAAGTGAGGACGTTCACTGTTTTGGATTGGTGGACGACGGCGGCCGTGTACGATCCCCCATTGTGGGAGTCGAAGGCATCCACGTAGAATACGCCGGCTTTCGATCCATAGTGGCGGGCCGCGACAGGCTCCGGCCATTTATGGTCCTCACGGTTCATGTTCGCGGGAAGAGGGCGCGCGTGGAGGGCGCATCTCCACTGGGATGGAATACGCACGCGCTCTTCCATGAGAGTGGTGTGTTGGATGTGTAGTCGGGCAGGAGGCGGCGACCCGACGATGTCTTCGAGAGACGTGTGTATTGGTTGGTCAAGTGGGCTTCCCGGAGCTCCCGAAATGTGTTCACCATGCCGAGCCCCAGGAGGCGCTTGTTGTAGGTGTTGACGGGGAGGCCCAGACCCCGCTTAATAATTTTGCGGAGGATGACTTCGAGTGAATCCTCGTCTTGTTTCCGCAAGTGGAGGTATGGAGTCAAATGGAGAATTCGACTGGTTACAAATGCATGCGCCAGCCGCAAGGCGTCCTTACATCGAGTAAATTTCAGGTTATCTTCCTTCTTTGCACCAGGGGTGCCCCGTTAGAGACGGTCTTGGGATGCAGTTAGGATACAGGGATAAAAGGAAGACTGGACGCTTATGTACAGATATTTACATTACATACAAGTTTAGGCACTGGAGACAAATTAAGCGGCAAAAAGACGAAACAACAAAAAGTGGAACTGCCTAACACTAGGGGAGGCCCCTACTCGGCATCGCCGAAGATGCATAGCACCTGACCTTAGCCCAGAACCCTCCTTCCGGCTCCGGGGCCCCGGTTTTAAAGACCTAAAGGCCCGGCCCGCATTCGGTAGCATGCGATCATGTTACACTCTTAACATGATTGGTTTACCAAGGGCATGGCCGGCCCTCCAGCTTCCGTAGGGCAAATCACCCTCTCCATCGCAAAATAAAAGTAAAAACAAACACAAACACACATTCATGCGAGCACGTGGAAGGTAAAACATTCTGTCCCTCGCAAAAATAAAAGAAAAAGCAAATGCAAACACACAGTCGTGTGCGATCGGTTTCCCCGATGACCCTCGACCTTGGCGTCGTCCTGGAAGAGGGATTATCGAGCTTGAACGGGCAGTTACCGCTGTAACTGCCACTGCGAGCTCGGACCCGCTTTCCTTTCCCAAGGCTGTTTAGTCGGTGCCTCACCGACATCGGTCAGTCGCGTCACTGGACTCACGCCTTCGCTGTCCCCGGCTAGCCGCGCTGTCACCGGCTATTTGTCATTTTTCAATTCAATTCAATTCAATGTTTGTTTTCCAACTCTAGGTTGGGGGGCACCTCAGCGAAAAAGCAGTTTCTCACTGCTTGAGAGTGCCGGGGGCCCTCGCATACATCAGCAGGCGACAGTTTTAGCAGGAAGCTGCTTTACATGGAACATATTACAGGCATAAACACAGGCATAAACACAGGTATAAAGGCAATATAAACGCAGGTATAAACACAGGTATAAAGAATAGATATGTGGTTACCGAAATAACAGTGCAATCTCATGGTATTACCAGAGGGATACAATCAAAGCATCAAAAGGATAGTTTCAACGTTTCACGAAATATTCGCGAACTTGTCTCCGAGTAAAAGTAGTGAAATCAGCACCCAGTTTTTCATGTTTATTCAGCACAAAGGGAACCTGGTATGTAAGTGATTGCAGTAAGTATCCCGTGCGACGATGCGGTAGAAACCACATGCCTGAAGCACGGGTTCGGGGATCACTTCTTCGACTAGTTAAGCAAGAAGAAGCGGTTAAAAATGCTTTAAAATCTTCACTTGAAAAGAACAACGAGTAGACTCAGCGGAATTCAAAGACAGTCATCTCATTGATAATGCCAAAATCTGTAAATAACTGGCCGGTTGCATGTAGTCGTGGGAAATGGCCAATGTAGCGCAAAGCTTTCTTTTGCAAATGATGAAGAATGCACAGATTCTTAATGCTCGTTGTAGCCCACACAAGTGCGCCGTAATTAATGCGAGAAGCAAAAAGAGCGCGGTAAACTTGGAGTTCGGCTTTCACTGGTAGGAGCTGCCGGCATCGTGATATTGCACCTGCTGCTGTTGATAGGTGTTTTGATAATGATTCGATATTGCTAGTCCATGTCATATCAGCGGAGAAGGTTACACCCAATATTTTAAGTTTATCAACTATTGTTATCACTTCAGGACCAAGTACAAGAGGGTGGTTTATGTCCACATGTTTGTTTCTGGCTTTGAACAGTACACCTTTAGTTTTAGTTATATTAATTTTTAGTCCATTAAGATTGGACCAATCCAAAATTTTCAGCAATTCAGATTGAGCTTGCGCTAGAACTGCACTAATATGTTTGCCAGAAACAAACATGCTCATATCATCAGCATAAAGCACAAATGATGTAGTATTTCTATTTTCAACAGCGTCATTAATATATACATTGAACAAAAACGGCCCCAGAACACTACCTTGAGGTACGTCGGAGGTAACTGTTTGAAAAGACGATCAGATATTGTCAATAGAAACATACTGCTGGCGGTCACGTAATTAAGATTCAAGCAACGAATGACATACACCACGTAAGCCATATGCAAACAGTTTGTGTAACAATATTTGATGATTTAGGTGGTCAAAAGCTTTGCTATAGTCAATAAATATGCCGAGTGTAAGGTAGTTGTTGTCAATGTTGTTAATTATTGAGTTCTTTCATTGTAAGTAAAGCCGTTTCAGTACACCTGCCTTTCCGGAAACCGTGCTGGAGGTCGGTTAGTAAGTTATGCTTCAAGAAAAAGATGTTAATACGTGCAAATATTAGTTTTTCTAGTCCTTTTGAAAATACAGGAAGTATAGATATCGGTCGATAGTTATTAATATCATTCTTTTCGCCCCCCTTATGTATAACGGAGACTCTTGCTTTCTTCGTAGCGGTTGGAAAACATCCTGATTCAAGTACTAAGTTAAATATATACGACAAACAGGGTGCGATGATATCAATAACGTATTTAACCGGCTTTATTTGCAAGTCGTCACCATCTTTGGCATTAATGTTATGTAAGTTCAAAAATGTGGAACAGATTTCTGCCTCATCGGTTGGCTGAAGAAAAAGAGTGTCACTGCAGCTAGATGGAAAGGTGAAATCTGCTTCCAGGCTATCTTGTGTATTTGTCAAGTTGACAAAATGAGTATTAAAGTGTTCCGCTAAGTCAACACCGGAGAGGTTTGTATTGCTTAGAAATTCTGCCGCTGAAAACCTTGGACTTCGGCCCTTCAACACCATGTTTATAACATTCCATGCCTTATGAGGACGACTCTTTAACGTATTTGTAAAAACGTTATTATAATACAATTTCTTCGCTTTCCTTAGCTCCGCATTTAACTTATTTCTGCATTTCTTCAATGTTAAGAAAGCAGATGGCTCTCTGGTGTCCAGGAATTTTTTGAAAAGTTTGTTTTTCTTCTTTATCATATTCAGATGATCGGGCACAACCCAAGGCTTTCTTATACTTCCATTCGATTGCACTCGTCTATATGGAAAGCAGGTGTCATAGTAACGGCGAAAAATAGAGAGGAATGCATTGTAGGCATCGTTCGCATTTGTTTTCTCATATACAAGAGACCAGTCACCGTCTGAAACACACGCGCGAAAAGAATCCATGTTTGCTGTCGATAGGCACCGAAAGGTTACTGGAGGCTTAAGCATTTTTTTCTTGGAGAGATTGCTTGAATATGATATAAAGATGGGACTGTGACCACCTATGTCATAGCTTATAGTGCCCGCAGTTTCAACTGCTGTGTCTGCGTTTACAATGAACTGATCAAGCAATGATTGTCCAGTCAGCGAAACACGAGTTGGTGTCGAAATCACAGTTTTGAAGCTGCACGAAGTCACTATATTATTCAGCTGTAAAGAATGAACGTAATCACTGCCCATGTTTACATTGAAGTCACCGCCTAGTAGCAAGCGATAATTTTTATCTGCAACTTAGTCTAATATTTTTTTCAACGAACTCCAAGAAAATGCTATGGCGGCCAGTTGGCGGCCGATATACCACAGTAAACAATTGTTCTTCGGCTTGTACGCACAACGATTCATAATCCCTAGTGATCCGCGTAAATGGTTTAAAAATGTCGCAGGATATGTTTCGCTTGACATGCATCGCAAGGCCCCCACCACGAGTTTCACTTCTGTTTAAAAAATAATGACTGTACCCGTCTATAGATAGCATGTCACTGTCTAGGCGATACCACGTTTCTGTTAACATTATCACATCGAACTGGATGCGGCACTCATCAAGAAAATTTGAAACATGTTCCTGTTTAGATATAAGAGATCGCGAATTTATATGGACTGCAAAAGCTGTGTTCTGTGTACAAGACTTTAAAGGAATGTTGCAAGGCAAACGGCTTTCCAGATATAGCATAGTGTTCCGAGGATGGCAGTATTGGCCTGCGTGACCAACACCAGTGGCTTAGACAATCTTGTCCAAGTCGCCCATGCAGGTGATGCGCACAGTTGTGGAAGTCTCATTTTGCCTGGCGAAAATTTTGCCATTCTTTGTCCAGGCAAACTTCCATTTTTTATCCCTTTTCCTCGCCACAGTCAGGCTCATTAGCTTCTTCAGAGTGGGGCACAAGTGTTCGTTAATATACACGGCAGAACTTTCAGTCTGACCAAGATCAGTGTAACCAAGATCAGCAGTTGTGGCTTTGACTTCTTTTGCTTTACTCAGGACAGCGTCACGCTTAGACCGGTTGCGAAACTGCACTATCACATTTGGGCATGTCAACTTCTTAGCCGGAATCCGGTGGCAGGCTTCAATATCTTGACCTGTTATGGGCACTTCGATTACTTCTCCAATCTTTTGGAGTATGTCAGGGAGGTTTTCGTTGTCAGTTTCGGGAAGCCCTTTAATTTCCAGGTTTCTGTTTCGAGAGTGTCGCTCCAAATCGGTCAGCCGAAGCTAAAAAGCAAGGAGCATGTTCCTTAAGCTGTCGCGATCAGAAAATAGCGCAGCGTTTTCTTCTTTTAACGTTTTATTTTCCTCCTTTTGTGCTGAGAGTTCGGCGGAAATGTCATCATAATTCTTGCTGCAGAAATCTACGCTCTGCGATAGCTCACGGGTTTCATTACGTAAATCCTTTTCTATTGCACTGCGCATTGCTGCAATTTCGGCGCGAAATTCTTTCCGCAGCTGATCACGCAGTTTTTCTATCTCACTCGGCATGCTCAAAACACAGTTGGCAGCGACAGCGGAAAAAGGTCACTTGTAGTAGAGAGGGTAAGTTACAGAATGCACTCAAACCTGTAATGCAGTTGCAGAAAGTTTAGTCGAAAGAGCTCCTGCTGCCGCTGTCTCTGCCAACTGAAAGGGCTGCTCTCCAGTGTCGGCTCTTTTATCCTTGATGTCCCCTGGTGGCCGTGTTGCTTCCTGGCACGCTGGGGCGTGACAGCCTTGTCAGTCCGTCGATGTCAATCCGTCACAGTTGTCGATGATAACAGCGACACGATGATGGTGTTGCACCGGTAGATCAGGGATTGATACCTGTAATGCAGTTGCAGAAAGTTTAGTCGAAAGAGCTCCTGCTGCCGCTGTCTCTGCCAACTGAAAGGGCTGCTCTCCAGCGTCGGCTCTTTTGTCCCTGATGTCCCCTGGTGGCCGTGTTGCTTCCTGGCACGCTGGGGCGTGACAGCCTTGTCAGTCCGTCGATGTCAATCCGTCACAGTTGTCGATGATAACAGCGACACGATGATGGTGTTGCACCGGTAGATCAGGCATTGATACCTGTAATGAAGTTGCAGAAAATTTAGTCGAAAGAGCACCTGCTGCCGCTGTCTCTGCCAACTGAAAGGGCTGCTCTCCAGTGTCGGCTCTTTTATCCCTGAAGACCCCTGGTGGCCGTGCTGCTTTCTGGCACGCTGGGGCGTGACAGCCTTGTCAGTCCGTCGATGTCAATCCTCACAGTTGTCGATGATAACAGCGACACGATGATGGTGTTGCACCGGTAGATCAGGGATTGATACCTGTAATGCAGTTGCAGAAAGTTTAGTCGAAAGAGCTCCTGCTGCCGCTGTCTCTGCCAACTGAAAGGGCTGCTCACCAGTGTCGGCTCTTTTATCCCTGAAGTCCCCTGGTGGCCGTGTTGCTTCCTGGCACGCTGGGGCGTGACAGCCTTGTCAGTCAGTCGATGTCAATCCGTCACAGTTGTCGATGATAACAGCGACACGATGATGGTGTTGCACCGGTAGATCAGGCATTGATACCTGTAATGCAGTTGCAGAAAGTTTAGTCGAAAGAGCTCCTGCTGCCGCTGTCTCTGCCAACTGAAAGGGCTGCTCACCAGTGTCGGCTCTTTTATCCCTGAAGTCCCCTGGTGGCCGTGTTGCTTCCTGGCACGCTGGGGCGTGACAGCCTTGTCAGTCAGTCGATGTCAATCCGTCACAGTTGTCGATGATAACAGCGACACGATGATGGTGTTGCACCGGTAGATCAGGCATTGATACCTGTAATGAAGTTGCAGAAAGTTCAGTCGAATGAGCACCTGCTGCCGCTGTCTCTGCCAACTGAAAGGGCTGCTCTCCAGTGTCGGCTCTTTTATCCCTGAAGTCCCCTGGTGGCCGTGTTGCTTCCTGGCACGCTGGGGCGTGACAGCCTTGTCAGTCCGTCGATGTCAATCCGTCACAGTTGTCGATGATAACAGCGACACGATGATGGTGTTGCACCGGTAGATCAGGGATTGATACCTGTAATGCAGTTGCAGAAAGTTTACTCGAAACAGCTCCTGCTGCCGCTGTCTCTGCCAACTGAAAGGGCTGCTCTCCAGTGTCGGCTCTTTTATCCCTGATGTCCCCTGGTGGCCGTGTTGCTTCCTGGCACGCTGGGGCGTGACAGCCTTGTCAGTCCGTCGATGTAAATCCGTCACAGTTGTCGATCATAACAGCGACACGATGATGGTGTTGCACCGGTAGATCAGGGATTGATACCTGTAATGCAGTTGCAGAAAGTTTAGTCGAAAGAGCTCCTGCTGCCGCTGTCTCTGCCAATTGAAAGGGCTGCTCTCCAGTGTCGGCTCTTTTATCCCTGATGTCCCCTGGTGGCCGTGTTGCTTCCTGGCATGCTGGGGCGTGACAGCCTTGTCAGTCCGTCGATGTTAATCCGTCACAGTTGTCGATGATAACAGCGACGCGATGATGGTGTTGCACCGGTAGATCAGGGATTGATACCTGTAATGCAGTTGCAGAAAGTTTAGTCGAAAGAGCTCCTGCTGCCGCTGTCTCTGCCAACTGAAAGGGCTGCTCTCCAGTGTCGGCTCTTTTATCCCAGAAGTCCCCTGGTGGCCGTGTTGCTTCCTGGCATGCTGGGGCGTGACAGCCTTGTCAGTCCGACGATGTCAATCCGTCACAGTTGTCGATGATAACAGCGACACGATGATGGTGTTGCACCGGTAGATCAGGGATTGATACCTGTAATGAAGTTGCAGAAAGTTTTAGTCGAAAGAGCACCTGCTCCCGCTGTCTCTGCCAACTAAAAGGGCTGCTCTCCAGTGTCGGCTCTTTTATCGCCTGAAGTCCCCTGGTGGCCGTGTTGCTTCCTGGCATGCTGGGGCGTGACAGCCTTGTCAGTCCGTCGATGTCAATCCGTCACAGTTGTCGATGATAACAGCGACACGATGATGGTGTTGCACCGGTAGATCAGGGATTGATACCTGTAATGAAGTTGCAGAAAGTTTAGTCGAATGAGCACCTGCTGCCGCTGTCTCTGCCAACTGAAAGGGCTGCTCTCCAGTGTCGGCTCTTTTATCCCTGAAGTCCCCTGGTGGCCGTGTTGCTTCCTGGCACGCTGGGGCGTGACAGCCTTGTCAGTCCGTCGATGTCAATGCGTCACAGTTGTCGATGATAACAGCGACACGATGATGGTGTTGCACCGGTAGATCAGGGATTGATACCTGTAATGCAGTTGCAGAAAGTTTACTCGAAACAGCTCCTGCTGCCACTGTCTCTGCCAACTGAAAGGGCTGCTCTCCAGTGTCGGCTCTTTTATCCCTGATGTCCCCTGGTGGCCGTGTTGCTTCCTGGCACGCTGGGGCGTGACAGCCTTGTCAGTCCGTCGATGTCAATCCGTCACAGTTGTCGATCATAACAGCGACACGATGATGGTGTTGCACCGGTAGATCGGGGATTGATACCTGTAATGCAGTTGCAGAAAGTTTAGTCGAAAGAGCTCCTGCTGCCGCTGTCTCTGCCAACTGAAAGGGCTGCTCTCCAGTGTCGGCTCTTTTATCCCTGATGTCCCCTGGTGGCCGTGTTGCTTCCTGGCACGCTGGGGCGTGACAGCCTTGTCAGTCCGTCGATGTCAATTCGTCACAGTTGTCGATGATAACAGCGACACGATGATGGTGTTGCACCGGTAGATCAGGGATTGATACCTGTAATGAAGTTGCAGAAAATTTAGTCGAAAGAGCACCTGCTGCCGCTGTCTCTGCCAACTGAAAGGGCTGCTCTCCAGTGTCGGCTCTTTTATCCCTGAAGTCCCCTGGTGGCCGTGTTGCTTCCAGCACGCTGGGGCGTGACAGCCTTGTCAGTCCGTCGATGTCAATCCGTCACAGTTGTCGATGATAACAGCGACACGATGATGGTGTTGCACCGGTAGATTAGGGATTGATACCTGTAATGCAGTTGCAGAAAGTTTAGTCGAAAGAGCTCCTGCTGCCCCTGTCTCTGCCAACTGAAAGGGCTGCTCACCAGTGTCGGCTCTTTTATCCCTGAAGTCCCCTGGTGGCCGTGTTGCTTCCTGGCACGCTGGGGCGTGACAGCCTTGTCAGTCCGTCGATGTCAATCCGTCACAGTTGTCGATGATAACAGCGACACGATGATGGTGTTGCACCGCTAGATCAGGGATTGATACCTGTAATGAAGTTGCAGAAAGTTTAGTCGAATGAGCACCTGCTGCCGCTGTCTCTGCCAACTGAAAGGGCTGCTCTCCAGTGTCGGCTCTTTTATCCCTGAAGTCCCCTGGTGGCCGTGTTGCTTCCTGGCACGCTGGGGCGTGACAGCCTTGTCAGTCCGTCGATGTCAATCCGTCACAGTTGTCGATGATAACAGCGACACGATGATGGTGTTGCACCGGTAGATCAGGGATTGATACCTGTAATGCAGTTGCAGAAAGTTTACTCGAAACAGCTCCTGCTGCCGCTGTCTCTGCCAACTGAAAGGGCTGCTCTCCAGTGTCGGCTCTTTTATCCCTGATGTCCCCTGGTGGCCGTGTTGCTTCCTGGCACGCTGGGGCGTGACAGCCTTGTCAGTCCGTCGATGTCAATCCGTCACAGTTGTCGATCATAACAGCGACACGATGATGGTGTTGCACCGGTAGATCGGGGATTGATACCTGTAATGCAGTTGCAGAAAGTTTAGTCGAAAGAGCTCCTGCTGCCGCTGTCTCTGCCAACTGAAAGGGCTGCTCTCCAGTGTCGGCTCTTTTATCCCTGATGTCCCCTGGTGGCCGTGTTGCTTCCTGGCATGCTGGGGCGTGACAGCCTTGTCAGTCCGTCGATGTCAATCCGTCACAGTTGTCGATGATAACAGCGACACGATGATGGTGTTGCACCGGTAGATCAGGGATTGATACCTGTAATGCAGTTGCAGAAAGTTTAGTCGAAAGAGCTCCTGCTGCCGCTGTCTCTGCCAACTGAAAGGGCTGCTCTCCAGTGTCGGCTCTTTTATCCCTGATGTCCCCTGGTGGCCGTGTTGCTTCCTGGCATGCTGGGGCGTGACAGCCTTGTCAGTCCGTCGATGTTAATCCGTCACAGTTGTCGATGATAACAGCGACGCGATGATGGTGTTGCACCGGTAGATCAGGGATTGATACCTGTAATGCAGTTGCAGAAAGTTTAGTCGAAAGAGCTCCTGCTGCCGCTGTCTCTGCAAACTGAAAGGGCCGCTCTCCAGTGTCGGCTCTTTTATCCCTGAAGTCCCCTGGTGGCCGTGTTGCTTCCTGGCTTGCTGGGGCGTGACAGCCTTGTCAGTCCGTCGATGTCAATCCGTCACAGTTGTCGATGATAACAGCGACACGATGATGGTGTTGCACCGCTAGATCAGGGATTGATACCTGTAATGCAGTTGCAGAAAGTTTAGTCGAAAGAGCTCCTGCTGCCGCTGTCTCTGCCAACTGAAAGGGCTGCTCTCCAGTGTCGGCTCTTTTATCCCTGAAGTCCCCTGGTGGCCGTGTTGCTTCCTGGCACAGTGGGGCGTGACAGCCTTGTCAGTCCGTCGATGTCAATCCGTCACAGTTGTCGATGATAACAGCGACACGATGATGGTGTTGCACCGGTAGGTCAGGGATTGATACCTGTAATGCAGTTGCAGAAAGTTTAGTCGAAAGATCTCCTGCTGCCGCTGTCTCTGCCAACTGAAAGGGCTGCTCTCCAGTGTCGGCTCTTTTATCCCTGAAGTCCCCTGGTGGCCGTGTTGCTTCCTGGCACGCTACGGCGTGACAGCCTTGTCAGTCCGACGATGTCAATCCGTCACAGTTGTCGATGATAACAGCGACACGATGATGGTGTTGCACCGGTAGATCAGGGATTGATACCTGTAATGCAGTTGCAGAAAGTTTACTCGAAACAGCTCCTGCTGCCGCTGTCTCTGCCAACTGAAAGGGCTGCTCTCCATTGTCGGCTCTTTTATCCCTAATGTCCCCTGTTGGCCGTGTTGCTTCCTGGCACGCTGGGGCGTGACAGCCTTGTCAGTCCGTCGATGTCAATCCGTCACAGTTGTCGATGATAACAGCGACACGATGATGGTGTTGCACCGGTAGATCAGGCATTGATACCTGTAATGAAGTTGCAGAAAGTTTAGTCGAATGAGCACCTGCTGCCGCTGTCTCTGCCAACTGAAAGGGCTGCTCTCCAGTGTCGGCTCTTTTATCCCTGAAGTCCCCTGGTGGCCGCGTTGCTTCCTGGCACGCTGGGGCGTGACAGCCTTGTCAGTCCGTCGATGTCAATCCGTCACAGTTGTCGATGATAACAGCGACACGATGATGGTGTTGCACCGGTAGATCAGGGATTGATACCTGTAATGCAGTTGCAGAAAGTTTACTCGAAACAGCTCCTGCTGCCGCTGTCTCTGCCAACTGAAAGGGCTGCTCTCCAGTGTCGGCTCTTTTATCCCTGATGTCCCCTGGTGGCCGTGTTGCTTCTTGGCACGCTGGGGCGTGACAGCCTTGTCAGTCCGTCGATGTAAATCCGTCACAGTTGTCGATCATAACAGCGACACGATGATGGTGTTGCACCGGTAGATTGGGGATTGATACCTGTAATGCAGTTGCAGAAAATTTAGTCGAAAGAGCTCCTGCTGCCGCTGTCTCTGCCAACTGAAAGGGCTGCTCTGCAGTGTCGGCTCTTTGATCCCTGATGTCCCCTGGTGGCCGTGTTGCTTCCTGGCACGCTGGGACGTGAAAACCTTCTCAGTACGTCGATGTCAATTCGTCACAGTTGTCGATGATAACAGCGACACGATGATGGTGTTGCACCGGTAGATCAGGGATTGATACCTGTAATGCAGTTGCAGAAAGTTGAGTCGAAAGATCTCCTGCTGCCGCTGTCTCTGCCAACTGAAAGGGCTGCTCTCCAGTGTCGGCTCTTTTATCCCTGATGTCCCCTGGTGGCCGTGTTGCTTCCTGGCATGCTGGGGCGTGACAGCCTTGTCAGTCCGTCGATGTCAATCCATCACAGTTGTCGATGATAACAGCGACACGATGATGGTGTTGCACCGGTAGATCAGGGATTGATACCTGTAATGCAGTGTCAGAAAGTTTAGTCGAAAGAGCTCCTGCTGCCGCTCTCTCTGCCAACTGAAAGGGCTGCTCTCCAGTGTCGGCTCTTTTATCCCTGATGTCCCCTGGTGGCCGTGTTGCTTCCTGGCACGCTGGGGCGTGACAGCCTTGTCAGTCCGTCGATGTCAATCCGTCACAGTTGTCGATGATAACAGCGACACGATGATGGTGTTGCACCGGTAGATCAGGGATTGATACCTGTAATGCAGTTGCAGAAAGTTTAGTCGAAAGAGCTCCTGCTGCCGCTGTCTCTGCCAATTGAAAGGGCTGCTCTCCAGTGTCGGCTCTTTTATCCCTGATGTCCCCTGGTGGCCGTGTTGCTTCCTGGCATGCTGGGGCGTGACAGCCTTGTCAGTCCATCGATGTTAATCCGTCACAGTTGTCGATGATAACAGCGACGCGATGATGGTGTTGCACCGGTAGATCAGGGATTGATACCTGTAATGCAGTTGCAGAAAGTTTAGTCGAAAGAGCTCCTGCTGCCGCTGTCTCTGCCAACTGAAAGGGCTGCTCTCCAGTGTCGGCTCTTTTATCCCTGAAGTCCCCTGGTGGCCGTGTTGCTTCCTGGCATGCTGGGGCGTGACAGCCTTGTCAGTCCGACGATGTCAATCCGTCACAGTTGTCGATGATAACAGCGACACGATGATGGTGTTGCACCTGTAGATCAGGGATTGATACCTGTAATGAAGTTGCAGAAAGTTTTAGTCGAAAGAGCACCTGCTGCCGCTGTCTCTGCCAACTAAAAGGGCTGCTCTCCAGTGTCGGCTCTTTTATCGCCTGAAGTCCCCTGGTGGCCGTGTTGCTTCCTGGCATGCTGGGGCGTGACAGCCTTGTCAGTCCGTCGATGTCAATCCGTCACAGTTGTCGATGATAACAGCGACACGATGATGGTGTTGCACCGGTAGATCAGGGATTGATACCTGTAATGAAGTTGCAGAAAGTTTAGTCGAATGAGCACCTGCTGCCGCTGTCTCTGCCAACTGAAAGGGCTGCTCTCCAGTGTCGGCTCTTTTATCCCTGAAGTCCCCTGGTGGCCGTGTTGCTTCCTGGCACGCTGGGGCGTGACAGCCTTGTCAGTCCGTCGATGTCAATGCGTCACAGTTGTCGATGATAACAGCGACACGATGATGGTGTTGCACCGGTAGATCAGGGATTGATACCTGTAATGCAGTTGCAGAAAGTTTACTCGAAACAGCTCCTGCTGCCGCTGTCTCTGCCAACTGAAAGGGCTGCTCTCCAGTGTCGGCTCTTTTATCCCTGATGTCCCCTGGTGGCCGTGTTGCTTCCTGGCACGCTGGGGCGTGACAGCCTTGTCAGTCCGTCGATGTCAATCCGTCACAGTTGTCGATCATAACAGCGACACGATGATGGTGTTGCACCGGTAGATCGGGGATTGATACCTGTAATGCAGTTGCAGAAAGTTTAGTCGAAAGAGCTCCTGCTGCCGCTGTCTCTGCCAACTGAAAGGGCTGCTCTCCAGTGTCGGCTCTTTTATCCCTGATGTCCCCTGGTGGCCGTGTTGCTTCCTGGCACGCTGGGGCGTGACAGCCTTGTCAGTCCGTCGATGTCAATTCGTCACAGTTGTCGATGATAACAGCGACACGATGATGGTGTTGCACCGGTAGATCAGGGATTGATACCTGTAATGAAGTTGCAGAAAATTTAGTCGAAAGAGCACCTGCTGCCGCTGTCTCTGCCAACTGAAAGGGCTGCTCTCCAGTGTCGGCTCTTTTATCCCTGAAGTCCCCTGGTGGCCGTGTTGCTTCCTGGCACGCTGGGGCGTGACAGCCTTGTCAGTCCGTCGATGTCAATCCGTCACAGTTGTCGATGATAACAGCGACACGATGATGGTGTTGCACCGGTAGATTAGGGATTGATACCTGTAATGCTGTTGCAGAAAGTTTAGTCGAAAGAGCTCCTGCTGCCGCTGTCTCTGCCAACTGAAAGGGCTGCTCACCAGTGTCGGCTCTTTTATCCCTGAAGTCCCCTGGTGGCCGTGTTGCTTCCTGGCACGCTGGGGCGTGACAGCCTTGTCAGTCCGTCGATGTCAATCCGTCACAGTTGTCGATGATAACAGCGACACGATGATGGTGTTGCACCGGTAGATCAGGGATTGATACCTGTAATGAAGTTGCAGAAAGTTTAGTCGAATGAGCACCTGCTGCCGCTGTCTCTGCCAACTGAAAGGGCTGCTCTCCAGTGTCGGCTCTTTTATCCCTGAAGTCCCCTGGTGGCCGTGTTGCTTCCTGGCACGCTGGGGCGTGACAGCCTTGTCAGTCCGTCGATGTCAATCCGTCACAGTTGTCGATGATAACAGCGACACGATGATGGTGTTGCACCGGTAGATCAGGGATTGATACCTGTAATGCAGTTGCAGAAAGTTTACTCGAAACAGCTCCTGCTGCCGCTGTCTCTGCCAACTGAAAGGGCTGCTCTCCAGTGTCGGCTCTTTTATCCCTGATGTCCCCTGGTGGCCGTGTTGCTTCCTGGCACGCTGGGGCGTGACAGCCTTGTCAGTCCGTCGATGTCAATCCGTCACAGTTGTCGATCATAACAGCGACACGATGATGGTGTTGCACCGGTAGATCGGGGATTGATACCTGTAATGCAGTTGCAGAAAGTTTAGTCGAAAGAGCTCCTGCTGCCGCTGTCTCTGCCAACTGAAAGGGCTGCTCTCCAGTGTCGGCTCTTTTATCCCTGATGTCCCCTGGTGGCCGTGTTGCTTCCTGGCACGCTGGGGCGTGAAAACCTTCTCAGTCCGTCGATGTCAATTCGTCACAGTTGTCGATGATAACAGCGACACGATGATGGTGTTGCACCGGTAGATCAGGGATTGATACCTGTAATGCAGTTGCAGAAAGTTTAGTCGAAAGATCTCCTGCTGCCGCTGTCTCTGCCAACTGAAAGGGCTGCTCTCCAGTGTCGGCTCTTTTATCCCTGATGTCCCCTGGTGGCCGTGTTGCTTCCTGGCATGCTGGGGCGTGACAGCCTTGTCAGTCCGTCGATGTCAATCCGTCACAGTTGTCGATGATATCAGCGACACGATGATGGTGTTGCACCGGTAGATCAGGGATTGATACCTGTAATGCAGTTGCAGAAAGTTTAGTCGAAAGAGCTCCTGCTGCCGCTGTCTCTGCCAACTGAAAGGGCTGCTCTCCAGTGTCGGCTCTTTTATCCCTGATGTCCCCTGGTGGCCGTGTTGCTTCCTGGCATGCTGGGGCGTGACAGCCTTGTCAGTCCGTCGATGTTAATCCGTCACAGTTGTCGATGATAACAGCGACGCGATGATGGTGTTGCACCGGTAGATCAGGGATTGATACCTGTAATGCAGTTGCAGAAAGTTTAGCGAAAGAGCTCCTGCTGCCGCTGTCTCTGCAAACTGAAAGGGCTGCTCTCCAGTGTCGGCTCTTTTATCCCTGAAGTCCCCTGGTGGCCGTGTTGCTTCCTGGCTTGCTGGGGCGTGACAGCCTTGTCAGTCCGTCGATGTCAATCCGTCACAGTTGTCGATGATAACAGCGACACGATGATGGTGTTGCACCGCTAGATCAGGGATTGATACCTGTAATGCAGTTGCAGAAAGTTTAGTCGAAAGAGCTCCTGCTGCCGCTGTCTCTGCCAACTGAAAGGGCTGCTCTCCAGTGTCGGCTCTTTTATCCCTGAAGTCCCCTGGTGGCCGTGTTGCTTCCTGGCACGGTGGGGCGTGACAGCCTTGTCAGTCCGTCGATGTCAATCCGTCACAGTTGTCGATGATAACAGCGACACGATGATGGTGTTGCACCGGTAGGTCAGGGATTGATACCTGTAATGCAGTTGCAGAAAGTTTAGTCGAAAGATCTCCTGCTGCCGCTGTCTCTGCCAACTGAAAGGGCTGCTCTCCAGTGTCGGCTCTTTTATCCCTGAAGTCCCCTGGTGGCCGTGTTGCTTCCTGGCACGCTACGGCGTGACAGCCTTGTCAGTCCGACGATGTCAATCCGTCACAGTTGTCGATGATAACAGCGACACGATGATGGTGTTGCACCGGTAGATCAGGGATTGATACCTGTAATGCAGTTGCAGAAAGTTTACTCGAAACAGCTCCTGCTGCCGCTGTCTCTGCCAACTGAAAGGGCTGCTCTCCATTGTCGGCTCTTTTATCCCTAATGTCCCCTGTTGGCCGTGTTGCTTCCTGGCACGCTGGGGCGTGACAGCCTTGTCAGTCCGTCGATGTCAATCCGTCACAGTTGTCGATGATAACAGCGACACGATGATGGTGTTGCACCGGTAGATCAGGGATTGATACCTGTAATGCAGTTGCAGAAAGTTTAGTCGAAAGAGCTCCTGCTGCCGCTGTCTCTGCCAACTGAAAGGGCTGCTCTCCAGTGTCGGCTCTTTTATCCCTGAAGTCCCCTGGTGGCCGTGTTGCTTCCTGGCATGCTGGGGCGTGACAGCCTTGTCAGTCCGACGATGTCAATCCGTCACAGTTGTCGATGATAACAGCGACACGATGATGGTGTTGCACCGGTAGATCAGGGATTGATACCTGTAATGAAGTTGCAGAAAGTTTTAGTCGAAAGAGCACCTGCTGCCGCTGTCTCTGCCAACTAAAAGGGCTGCTCTCCAGTGTCGGCTCTTTTATCGCCTGAAGTCCCCTGGTGGCCGTGTTGCTTCCTGGCATGCTGGGGCGTGACAGCCTTGTCAGTCCGTCGATGTCAATCCGTCACAGTTGTCGATGATAACAGCGACACGATGATGGTGTTGCACCGGTAGATCAGGGATTGATACCTGTAATGAAGTTGCAGAAAGTTTAGTCGAATGAGCACCTGCTGCCGCTGTCTCTGCCAACTGAAAGGGCTGCTCTCCAGTGTCGGCTCTTTTATCCCTGAAGTCCCCTGGTGGCCGTGTTGCTTCCTGGCACGCTGGGGCGTGACAGCCTTGTCAGTCCGTCGATGTCAATGCGTCACAGTTGTCGATGATAACAGCGACACGATGATGGTGTTGCACCGGTAGATCAGGGATTGATACCTGTAATGCAGTTGCAGAAAGTTTACTCGAAACAGCTCCTGCTGCCGCTGTCTCTGCCAACTGAAAGGGCTGCTCTCCAGTGTCGGCTCTTTTATCCCTGATGTCCCCTGGTTGCCGTGTTGCTTCCTGGCACGCTGGGGCGTGACAGCCTTGTCAGTCCGTCGATGTCAATCCGTCACAGTTGTCGATCATAACAGCGACACGATGATGGTGTTGCACCGGTAGATCGGGGATTGATACCTGTAATGCAGTTGCAGAAAGTTTAGTCGAAAGAGCTCCTGCTGCCGCTGTCTCTGCCAACTGAAAGGGCTGCTCTCCAGTGTCGGCTCTTTTATCCCTGATGTCCCCTGGTGGCCGTGTTGCTTCCTGGCACGCCGGGGCGTGACAGCCTTGTCAGTCCGTCGATGTCAATTCGTCACAGTTGTCGATGATAACAGCGACACGATGATGGTGTTGCACCGGTAGATCAGGGATTGATACCTGTAATGAAGTTGCAGAAAATTTAGTCGAAAGAGCACCTGCTGCCGCTGTCTCTGCCAACTGAAAGGGCTGCTCTCCAGTGTCGGCTCTTTTATCCCTGAAGTCCCCTGGTGGCCGTGTTGCTTCCTGGCACGCTGGGGCGTGACAGCCTTGTCAGTCCGTCGATGTCAATCCGTCACAGTTGTCGATGATAACAGCGACACGATGATGGTGTTGCACCGGTAGATTAGGGATTGATACCTGTAATGCAGTTGCAGAAAGTTTAGTCGAAAGAGCTCCTGCTGCCGCTGTCTCTGCCAACTGAAAGGGCTGCTCACCAGTGTCGGCTCTTTTATCCCTGAAGTCCCCTGGTGGCCGTGTTGCTTCCTGGCACGCTGGGGCGTGACAGCCTTGTCAGTCCGTCGATGTCAATCCGTCACAGTTGTCGATGATAACAGCGACACGATGATGGTGTTGCACCGGTAGATCAGGGATTGATACCTGTAATGAAGTTGCAGAAAGTTTAGTCGAATGAGCACCTGCTGCCGCTGTCTCTGCCAACTGAAAGGGCTGCTCTCCAGTGTCGGCTCTTTTATCCCTGAAGTCCCCTGGTGGCCGTGTTGCTTCCTGGCACGCTGGGGCGTGACAGCCTTGTCAGTCCGTCGATGTCAATCCGTCACAGTTGTCGATGATAACAGCGACACGATGATGGTGTTGCACCGGTAGATCAGGGATTGATACCTGTAATGCAGTTGCAGAAAGTTTACTCGAAACAGCTCCTGCTGCCGCTGTCTCTGCCAACTGAAAGGGCTGCTCTCCAGTGTCGGCTCTTTTATCCCTGATGTCCCCTGGTGGCCGTGTTGCTTCCTGGCACGCTGGGGCGTGACAGCCTTGTCAGTCCGTCGATGTCAATCCGTCACAGTTGTCGATCATAACAGCGACACGATGATGGTGTTGCACCGGTAGATCGGGGATTGATACCTGTAATGCAGTTGCAGAAAGTTTAGTCGAAAGAGCTCCTGCTGCCGCTGTCTCTGCCAACTGAAAGGGCTGCTCTCCAGTGTCGGCTCTTTTATCCCTGATGTCCCCTGGTGGCCGTGTTGCTTCCTGGCACGCTGGGGCGTGAAAACCTTCTCAGTCCGTCGATGTCAATTCGTCACAGTTGTCGATGATAACAGCGACACGATGATGGTGTTGCACCGGTAGATCAGGGATTGATACCTGTAATGCAGTTGCAGAAAGTTTAGTCGAAAGATCTCCTGCTGCCGCTGTCTCTGCCAACTGAAAGGGCTGCTCTCCAGTGTCGGCTCTTTTATCCCTGATGTCCCCTGGTGGCCGTGTTGCTTCCTGGCATGCTGGGGCGTGACAGCCTTGTCAGTCCGTCGATGTCAATCCGTCACAGTTGTCGATGATATCAGCGACACGATGATGGTGTTGCACCGGTAGATCAGGGATTGATACCTGTAATGCAGTTGCAGAAAGTTTAGTCGAAAGAGCTCCTGCTGCCGCTGTCTCTGCCAACTGAAAGGGCTGCTCTCCAGTGTCGGCTCTTTTATCCCTGATGTCCCCTGGTGGCCGTGTTGCTTCCTGGCATGCTGGGGCGTGACAGCCTTGTCAGTCCGTCGATGTTAATCCGTCACAGTTGTCGATGATAACAGCGACGCGATGATGGTGTTGCACCGGTAGATCAGGGATTGATACCTGTAATGCAGTTGCAGAAAGTTTAGCGAAAGAGCTCCTGCTGCCGCTGTCTCTGCAAACTGAAAGGGCTGCTCTCCAGTGTCGGCTCTTTTATCCCTGAAGTCCCCTGGTGGCCGTGTTGCTTCCTGGCTTGCTGGGGCGTGACAGCCTTGTCAGTCCGTCGATGTCAATCCGTCACAGTTGTCGATGATAACAGCGACACGATGATGGTGTTGCACCGCTAGATCAGGGATTGATACCTGTAATGCAGTTGCAGAAAGTTTAGTCGAAAGAGCTCCTGCTGCCGCTGTCTCTGCCAACTGAAAGGGCTGCTCTCCAGTGTCGGCTCTTTTATCCCTGAAGTCCCCTGGTGGCCGTGTTGCTTCCTGGCACGGTGGGGCGTGACAGCCTTGTCAGTCCGTCGATGTCAATCCGTCACAGTTGTCGATGATAACAGCGACACGATGATGGTGTTGCACCGGTAGGTCAGGGATTGATACCTGTAATGCAGTTGCAGAAAGTTTAGTCGAAAGATCTCCTGCTGCCGCTGTCTCTGCCAACTGAAAGGGCTGCTCTCCAGTGTCGGCTCTTTTATCCCTGAAGTCCCCTGGTGGCCGTGTTGCTTCCTGGCACGCTACGGCGTGACAGCCTTGTCAGTCCGACGATGTCAATCCGTCACAGTTGTCGATGATAACAGCGACACGATGATGGTGTTGCACCGGTAGATCAGGGATTGATACCTGTAATGCAGTTGCAGAAAGTTTACTCGAAACAGCTCCTGCTGCCGCTGTCTCTGCCAACTGAAAGGGCTGCTCTCCATTGTCGGCTCTTTTATCCCTAATGTCCCCTGTTGGCCGTGTTGCTTCCTGGCACGCTGGGGCGTGACAGCCTTGTCAGTCCGTCGATGTCAATCCGTCACAGTTGTCGATGATAACAGCGACACGATGATGGTGTTGCACCGGTAGATCAGGGATTGATACCTGTAATGCAGTTGCAGAAAGTTTAGTCGAAAGAGCTCCTGCTGCCGCTGTCTCTGCCAACTGAAAGGGCTGCTCTCCAGTGTCGGCTCTTTTATCCCTGATGTCCCCTGGTGGCCGTGTTGCTTCTTGGCACGCTGGGGCGTGACAGCCTTGTCAGTCCGTCGATGTCAATCCGTCACAGTTGTCGATGATAACAGCGACACGATGATGGTGTTGCACCGGTAGATCAGGGATTGATACCTGTAATGCAGTTGCAGAAAGTTTAGTCGAAAGAGCTCCTGCTGCCGCTTTCTCTGCCAACTGAAAGGGCTGCTCTCCAGTGTCGGCTCTTTTATCCCTGAAGTCCCCTGGTGGCCGTGTTGCTTCCTGGCACGCTGGGGCGTGACAGCCTTGTCAGTCCGTCGATGTCAATTCGTCACAGTTGTCGATGATAACAGCGACACGATGATGGTGTTGCACCGGTAGATAAGGGATTGATACCTGTAATGCAGTTGCAGAAAGTTTAGTCGAAAGAGCTCCTGCTGCCGCTGTCTCTGCCAATTGAAAGGGCTGCTCTCCAGTGTCGGGTCTTTTATCCCTGATGTCCCCTGGTGGCCGTGTTGCTTCCTGGCATGCTGGGGCGTGACAGCCTTGTCAGTCCGTCGATGTTAATCCGTCACAGTTGTCGATGATAACAGCGACGCGATGATGGTGTTGCACCGGTAGATCAGGGATTGATACCTGTAATGCAGTTGCAGAAAGTTTAGTCGAAAGAGCTCCTGCTGCCGCTGTCTCTGCCAACTGAAAGGGCTGCTCTCCAGTGTCGGCTCTTTTATCCCTGAAGTCCCCTGGTGGCCGTGTTGCTTCCTGGCATGCTGGGGCGTGACAGCCTTGTCAGTCCGACGATGTCAATCCGTCACAGTTGTCGATGATAACAGCGACACGATGATGGTGTTGCACCGGTAGATCAGGGATTGATACCTGTAATGAAGTTGCAGAAAGTTTTAGTCGAAAGAGCACCTGCTGCCGCTGTCTCTGCCAACTAAAAGGGCTGCTCTCCAGTGTCGGCTCTTTTATCGCCTGAAGTCCCCTGGTGGCCGTGTTGCTTCCTGGCATGCTGGGGCGTGACAGCCTTGTCAGTCCGTCGATGTCAATCCGTCACAGTTGTCGATGATAACAGCGACACGATGATGGTGTTGCACCGGTAGATCAGGGATTGATACCTGTAATGAAGTTGCAGAAAGTTTAGTCGAATGAGCACCTGCTGCCGCTGTCTCTGCCAACTGAAAGGGCTGCTCTCCAGTGTCGGCTCTTTTATCCCTGAAGTCCCGTGGTGGCCGTGTTGCTTCCTGGCACGCTGGGGCGTGACAGCCTTGTCAGTCCGTCGATGTCAATGCGTCACAGTTGTCGATGATAACAGCGACACGATGATGGTGTTGCACCGGTAGATCAGGGATTGATACCTGTAATGCAGTTGCAGAAAGTTTACTCGAAACAGCTCCTGCTGCCGCTGTCTCTGCCAACTGAAAGGGCTGCTCTCCAGTGTCGGCTCTTTTATCCCTGATGTCCCCTGGTGGCCGTGTTGCTTCCTGGCACGCTGGGGCGTGACAGCCTTGTCAGTCCGTCGATGTCAATCCGTCACAGTTGTCGATCATAACAGCGACACGATGATGGTGTTGCACCGGTAGATCGGGGATTGATACCTGTAATGCAGTTGCAGAAAGTTTAGTCGAAAGAGCTCCTGCTGCCGCTGTCTCTGCCAACTGAAAGGGCTGCTCTCCAGTGTCGGCTCTTTTATCCCTGATGTCCCCTGGTGGCCGTGTTGCTTCCTGGCACGCTGGGGCGTGACAGCCTTGTCAGTCCGTCGATTTCAATTCGTCACAGTTGTCGATGATAACAGCGACACGATGATGGTGTTGCACCGGTAGATCAGGGATTGATACCTGTAATGAAGTTGCAGAAAATTTAGTCGAAAGAGCACCTGCTGCCGCTGTCTCTGCCAACTGAAAGGGCTGCTCTCCAGTGTCGGCTCTTTTATCCCTGAAGTCCCCTGGTGGCCGTGTTGCTTCCTGGCACGCTGGGGCGTGACAGCCTTGTCAGTCCGTCGATGTCAATCCGTCACAGTTGTCGATGATAACAGCGACACGATGATGGTGTTGCACCGGTAGATTAGGGATTGATACCTGTAATGCAGTTGCAGAAAGTTTAGTCGAAAGAGCTCCTGCTGCCCCTGTCTCTGCCAACTGAAAGGGCTGCTCACCAGTGTCGGCTCTTTTATCCCTGAAGTCCCCTGGTGGCCGTGTTGCTTCCTGGCACGCTGGGGCGTGACAGCCTTGTCAGTCCGTCGATGTCAATCCGTCACAGTTGTCGATGATAACAGCGACACGATGATGGTGTTGCACCGCTAGATCAGGGATTGATACCTGTAATGAAGTTGCAGAATGTTTAGTCGAATGAGCACCTGCTGCCGCTGTCTCTGCCAACTGAAAGGGCTGCTCTCCAGTGTCGGCTCTTTTATCCCTGAAGTCCCCTGGTGGCCGTGTTGCTTCCTGGCACGCTGGGGCGTGACAGCCTTGTCAGTCCGTCGATGTCAATCCGTCACAGTTGTCGATGATAACAGCGACACGATGATGGTGTTGCACCGGTAGATCAGGGATTGATACCTGTAATGCAGTTGCAGAAAGTTTACTCGAAACAGCTCCTGCTGCCGCTGTCTCTGCCAACTGAAAGGGCTGCTCTCCAGTGTCGGCTCTTTTATCCCTGATGTCCCCTGGTGGCCGTGTTGCTTCCTGGCACGCTGGGGCGTGACAGCCTTGTCAGTCCGTCGATGTCAATCCGTCACAGTTGTCGATCATAACAGCGACACGATGATGGTGTTGCACCGGTAGATCGGGGATTGATACCTGTAATGCAGTTGCAGAAAGTTTAGTCGAAAGAGCTCCTGCTGCCGCTGTCTCTGCCAACTGAAAGGGCTGCTCTCCAGTGTCGGCTCTTTTATCCCTGATGTCCCCTGGTGGCCGTGTTGCTTCCTGGCATGCTGGGGCGTGACAGCCTTGTCAGTCCGTCGATGTCAATCCGTCACAGTTGTCGATGATAACAGCGACACGATGATGGTGTTGCACCGGTAGATCAGGGATTGATACCTGTAATGCAGTTGCAGAAAGTTTAGTCGTACGCGCTTCCGTACCTACAACCTAACAAAGGGGAAAAGAACAAAATGGAAACATGCATCAGAAGGGCGTATAAGCAAGCCTTAGGCGTCATGACCTGCGCCTCGACAGAGAAGCTGATGAACATGGGGGTGTACGGCACCTATGAGGAGCACAGCGAAACCATGCTCAGATTTCAAATGGAAAGACTTAAAAGAACAGCCGCTGGCCGCGCACTACTGATCAAGCTAGGATACCCGGCAGAAGACGAGGGCGAAGACAAGACAGACATTGACAGCCAAATTAGGAGCACTTTCTTGGTTAAACCAGTGCCCAGAAACATGGACCCGAAGAACCACGAAGGAAGACGGGCGGCGAGATCATTGGAGTTGGACAGGTTCCTAAAGAAGAAACAGATGGTTCTGTATGTTGACGCGTCCAAGTACAGAACGAAGGAAAACGCTAGGGCGGTAGCAGTAGTGAACGCCAATGGGAATATAGTTACTGGTGCATCAGTGCGCACAAGGACAACACAAGCAGCGGAAGAGATCGCCATAGCTCTAGCCCTGACTGAAGCCAATCGGCAGGGACTGAGTTACTGGATAGCCACGGATTCTCAGGCTGCAGCAAGGGCGTACAGAGATGGAAGGATCGGCCGAAAAGCCGCGAGTATCCTCTTCGAACAAAAACAACACAGACATGGATCAAACAACACAAACATTCAACACACCATCATTTGGGTCCCTGACACTGGGGTTGAGGGAAATCTCATGGCAGACACCGTTGTCCGAGGGTTCACGAACCGGAGGGCGGGTTTGCCGGTGGAACCCTTCAGCACGCCAGAATCTTACGGGGAGGCAATGAAGGCGTTGTTGGGAGCGCGCAAGAAGTACTCGGCTCCGGCGGATATCCTCGACAGAGAGCAGGCCACCACGCTCAGACGACTACAAACAGACACCTACCCAAGCAGAGCCATGTATCACAAAATGTGGCCGAACAGATACGCGAAAGAGTGCGTGTGGTGTGGGGGCTACGCCACAACGTACCACGCCACCTGGGGCTGCGAAAAAAGCCCTTTACTACCAAAGGTAAATAGCCCTAGTCTAGAGCAGTGGGAGGCCCTCCTGGCTGACTCCGACCCGAGCACTCAGCTTATGCTGGTGACGAGGGCCAAGGCAGCGGCGGAGGCCAACGGTATCCTGGACTAGGGAAGACCGACCACTGTAGCTCCACATCTATCTATCCCCATCCCCCTACTCCCTAACTCTTCCTTTTGAAAAAAAAAATAAATGTTTTTACTACTACTACTACTAGTCGAAAGAGCTCCTGCTGCCGCTGTCTCTGCCAACTGAAAGGGCTGCTCTCCAGTGTCGGCTCTTTTATCCCTGATGTCCCCTGGTGGCCGTGTTGCTTCCTGGCATGCTGGGGCGTGACAGCCTTGTCAGTCCGTCGATGTTAATCCGTCACAGTTGTCGATGATAACAGCGACGCGATGATGGTGTTGCACCGGTAGATCAGGGATTGATACCTGTAATGCAGTTGCAGAAAGTTTAGTCGAAAGAGCTCCTGCTGCCGCTGTCTCTGCAAACTGAAAGGGCTGCTCTCCAGTGTCGGCTCTTTTATCCCTGAAGTCCCCTGGTGGCCGTGTTGCTTCCTGGCTTGCTGGGGCGTGACAGCCTTGTCAGTCCGTCGATGTCAATCCGTCACAGTTGTCGATGATAACAGCGACACGATGATGGTGTTGCACCGCTAGATCAGGGATTGATACCTGTAATGCAGTTGCAGAAAGTTTAGTCGAAAGAGCTCCTGCTGCCGCTGTCTCTGCCAACTGAAAGGGCTGCTCTCCAGTGTCGGCTCTTTTATCCCTGAAGTCCCCTGGTGGCCGTGTTGCTTCCTGGCACGGTGGGGCGTGACAGCCTTGTCAGTCCGTCGATGTCAATCCGTCACAGTTGTCGATGATAACAGCGACACGATGATGGTGTTGCACCGGTAGGTCAGGGATTGATACCTGTAATGCAGTTGCAGAAAGTTTAGTCGAAAGATCTCCTGCTGCCGCTGTCTCTGCCAACTGAAAGGGCTGCTCTCCAGTGTCGGCTCTTTTATCCCTGAAGTCCCCTGGTGGCCGTGTTGCTTCCTGGCACGCTACGGCGTGACAGCCTTGTCAGTCCGACGATGTCAATCCGTCACAGTTGTCGATGATAACAGCGACACGATGATGGTGTTGCACCGGTAGATCAGGGATTGATACCTGTAATGCAGTTGCAGAAAGTTTACTCGAAACAGCTCCTGCTGCCGCTGTCTCTGCCAACTGAAAGGGCTGCTCTCCATTGTCGGCTCTTTTATCCCTAATGTCCCCTGTTGGCCGTGTTGCTTCCTGGCACGCTGGGGCGTGACAGCCTTGTCAGTCCGTCGATGTCAATCCGTCACAGTTGTCGATGATAACAGCGACACGATGATGGTGTTGCACCGGTAGATCAGGCATTGATACCTGTAATGAAGTTGCAGAAAGTTTAGTCGAATGAGCACCTGCTGCCGCTGTCTCTGCCAACTGAAAGGGCTGCTCTCCAGTGTCGGCTCTTTTATCCCTGAAGTCCCCTGGTGGCCGTGTTGCTTCCTGGCACGCTGGGGCGTGACAGCCTTGTCAGTCCGTCGATGTCAATCCGTCACAGTTGTCGATGATAACAGCGACACGATGATGGTGTTGCACCGGTAGATCAGGGATTGATACCTGTAATGCAGTTGCAGAAAGTTTACTCGAAACAGCTCCTGCTGCCGCTGTCTCTGCCAACTGAAAGGGCTGCTCTCCAGTGTCGGCTCTTTTATCCCTGATGTCCCCTGGTGGCCGTGTTGCTTCCTGGCACGCTGGGGCGTGACAGCCTTGTCAGTCCGTCGATGTAAATCCGTCACAGTTGTCGATCATAACAGCGACACGATGATGGTGTTGCACCGGTAGATTGGGGATTGATACCTGTAATGCAGTTGCAGAAAATTTAGTCGAAAGAGCTCCTGCTGCCGCTGTCTCTGCCAACTGAAAGGGCTGCTCTGCAGTGTCGGCTCTTTGATCCCTGATGTCCCCTGGTGGCCGTGTTGCTTCCTGGCACGCTGGGACGTGAAAACCTTCTCAGTACGTCGATGTCAATTCGTCACAGTTGTCGATGATAACAGCGACACGATGATGGTGTTGCACCAGTAGATCAGGGATTGATACCTGTAATGCAGTTGCAGAAAGTTTAGTCGAAAGATCTCCTGCTGCCGCTGTCTCTGCCAACTGAAAGGGCTGCTCTCCAGTGTCGGCTCTTTTATCCCTGATGTCCCCTGGTGGCCGTGTTGCTTCCTGGCATGCTGGGGCGTGACAGCCTTGTCAGTCCGTCGATGTCAATCCATCACAGTTGTCGATGATAACAGCGACACGATGATGGTGTTGCATCGGTAGATCAGGGATTGATACCTGTAATGCAGTGTCAGAAAGTTTAGTCGAAAGAGCTCCTGCTGCCGCTCTCTCTGCCAACTGAAAGGGCTGCTCTCCAGTGTCGGCTCTTTTATCCCTGATGTCCCCTGGTGGCCGTGTTGCTTCCTGGCACGCTGGGGCGTGACAGCCTTGTCAGTCCGTCGATGTCAATCCGTCACAGTTGTCGATGATAACAGCGACACGATGATGGTGTTGCACCGGTAGATCAGGGATTGATACCTGTAATGCAGTTGCAGAAAGTTTAGTCGAAAGAGCTCCTGCTGCCGCTGTCTCTGCCAATTGAAAGGGCTGCTCTCCAGTGTCGGCTCTTTTATCCCTGATGTCCCCTGGTGGCCGTGTTGCTTCCTGGCATGCTGGGGCGTGACAGCCTTGTCAGTCCGTCGATGTTAATCCGTCACAGTTGTCGATGATAACAGCGACACGATGATGGTGTTGCACCGGTAGATCAGGGATTGATACCTGTAATGCAGTTGCAGAAAGTTTACTCGAAACAGCTCCTGCTGCCGCTGTCTCTGCCAACTGAAAGGGCTGCTCTCCAGTGTCGGCTCTTTTATCCCTGATGTCCCCTGGTGGCCGTGTTGCTTCCTGGCACGCTGGGGCGTGACAGCCTTGTCAGTCCGTCGATGTCAATCCGTCACAGTTGTCGATCATAACAGCGACACGATGATGGTGTTGCACCGGTAGATCGGGGATTGATACCTGTAATGCAGTTGCAGAAAGTTTAGTCGAAAGAGCTCCTGCTGCCGCTGTCTCTGCCAACTGAAAGGGCTGCTCTCCAGTGTCGGCTCTTTTATCCCTGATGTCCCCTGGTGGCCGTGTTGCTTCCTGGCACGCTGGGGCGTGACAGCCTTGTCAGTCCGTCGATGTCAATCCGTCACAGTTGTCGATGATAACAGCGACACGATGATGGTGTTGCACCGGTAGATTAGGGATTGATACCTGTAATGCAGTTGCAGAAAGTTTAGTCGAAAGAGCTCCTGCTGCCGCTGTCTCTGCCAACTGAAAGGGCTGCTCACCAGTGTCGGCTCTTTTATCCCTGAAGTCCCCTGGTGGCCGTGTTGCTTCCTGGCACGCTGGGGCGTGACAGCCTTGTCAGTCCGTCGATGTCAATCCGTCACAGTTGTCGATGATAACAGCGACACGATGATGGTGTTGCACCGGTAGATCAGGGATTGATACCTGTAATGAAGTTGCAGAAAGTTTAGTCGAATGAGCACCTGCTGCCGCTGTCTCTGCCAACTGAAAGGGCTGCTCTCCAGTGTCGGCTCTTTTATCCCTGAAGTCCCCTGGTGGCCGTGTTGCTTCCTGGCACGCTGGGGCGTGACAGCCTTGTCAGTCCGTCGATGTCAATCCGTCACAGTTGTCGATGATAACAGCGACACGATGATGGTGTTGGACCGGTAGATCAGGGATTGATACCTGTAATGCAGTTGCAGAAAGTTTACTCGAAACAGCTCCTGCTGCCGCTGTCTCTGCCAACTGAAAGGGCTGCTCTCCAGTGTCGGCTCTTTTATCCCTGATGTCCCCTGGTGGCCGTGTTGCTTCCTGGCACGCTGGGGCGTGACAGCCTTGTCAGTCCGTCGATGTCAATCCGTCACAGTTGTCGATCATAACAGCGACACGATGATGGTGTTGCACCGGTAGATCGGGGATTGATACCTGTAATGCAGTTGCAGAAAGTTTAGTCGAAAGAGCTCCTGCTGCCGCTGTCTCTGCCAACTGAAAGGGCTGCTCTCCAGTGTCGGCTCTTTTATCCCTGATGTCCCCTGGTGGCCGTGTTGCTTCCTGGCACGCTGGGGCGTGAAAACCTTCTCAGTCCGTCGATGTCAATTCGTCACAGTTGTCGATGATAACAGCGACACGATGATGGTGTTGCACCGGTAGATAAGGGATTGATACCTGTAATGCAGTTGCAGAAAGTTTAGTCGAAAGAGCTCCTGCTGCCGCTGTCTCTGCCAACTGAAAGGGCTGCTCTCCAGTGTCGGCTCTTTTATCCCTGATGTCCCCTGGTGGCCGTGTTGCTTCCTGGCATGCTGGGGCGTGACAGCCTTGTCAGTCCGTCGATGTCAATCCGTCACAGCTGTCGATGATAACAGCGACACGATGATTGTGTTGCACCGGTAGATCAGGGATTGATACCTGTAATGCAGTTGCTGAAAGTTTAGTCGAAAGTGCTCCTGCTGCCGCTGGCTCTGCCAACGGAAAGGGCTGCTCTCCAGTGTCGGCTCTTTTATCCCTGAAGTCCCCTGGTGGCCGTGTTGCTTCCTGGCACGCTGGGGCGTGACAGCCTTGTCAGTCCGTCGATGTCAATCCGTCACAGTTGTCGATGATAACAGCGACACGATGATGGTGTTGCACCGGTAGATCAGGGATTGATACCTGTAATGCAGTTGCAGAAAGTTTAGTCGAAAGATCTCCTGCTGCCGCTGTCTCTGCCAACTGAAAGGGCTGCTCTCCAGTGTCGGCTCTTTTATCCCTGATGTCCCCTGGTGGCCGTGTTGCTTCCTGACATGCTGGGGCGTGACAGCCTTGTCAGTCCGTCGATGTCAATCCGTCACAGTTGTCGATGATATCAGCGACACGATGATGGTGTTGCACCGGTAGATCAGGGATTGATACCTGTAATGCAGTTGCAGAAAGTTTAGTCGAAAGAGCTCCTGCTGCCGCTGTCTCTGCCAACTGAAAGGGCTGCTCTCCAGTGTCGGCTCTTTTATCCCTGATGTCCCCTGGTGGCCGTGTTGCTTCCTGGCATGCTGGGGCGTGACAGCCTTGTCAGTCCGTCGATGTTAATCCGTCACAGTTGTCGATGATAACAGCGACGCGATGATGGTGTTGCACCGGTAGATCAGGGATTGATACCTGTAATGCAGTTGCAGAAAGTTTAGTCGAAAGAGCTCCTGCTGCCGCTGTCTGCAAACTGAAAGGGCTGCTCTCCAGTGTCGGCTCTTTTATCCCTGAAGTCCCCTGGTGGCCGTGTTGCTTCCTGGCTTGCTGGGGCGTGACAGCCTTGTCAGTCCGTCGATGTCAATCCGTCACAGTTGTCGATGATAACAGCGACACGATGATGGTGTTGCACCGCTAGATCAGGGATTGATACCTGTAATGCAGTTGCAGAAAGTTTAGTCGAAAGAGCTCCTGCTGCCGCTGTCTCTGCCAACTGAAAGGGCTGCTCTCCAGTGTCGGCTCTTTTATCCCTGAAGTCCCCTGGTGGCCGTGTTGCTTCCTGGCACGGTGGGGCGTGACAGCCTTGTCAGTCCGTCGATGTCAATCCGTCACAGTTGTCGATGATAACAGCGACACGATGATGGTGTTGCACCGGTAGGTCAGGGATTGATACCTGTAATGCAGTTGCAGAAAGTTTAGTCGAAAGATCTCCTGCTGCCGCTGTCTCTGCCAACTGAAAGGGCTGCTCTCCAGTGTCGGCTCTTTTATCCCTGAAGTCCCCTGGTGGCCGTGTTGCTTCCTGGCACGCTACGGCGTGACAGCCTTGTCAGTCCGACGATGTCAATCCGTCACAGTTGTCGATGATAACAGCGACACGATGATGGTGTTGCACCGGTAGATCAGGGATTGATACCTGTAATGCAGTTGCAGAAAGCTTACTCGAAACAGCTCCTGCTGCCGCTGTCTCTGCCAACTGAAAGGGCTGCTCTCCAGTGTCGGCTCTTTTATCCCTGAAGTCCCCTGGTGGCCGTGTTGCTTCCTGGCACGCTGGGGCGTGACAGCCTTGTCAGTCCGTCGATGTCAATTCGTCACAGTTGTCGATGATAACAGCGACACGATGATGGTGTTGCACCGGTAGATAAGGGATTGATACCTGTAATGCAGTTGCAGAAAGTTTAGTCGAAAGAGCTCCTGCTGCCGCTGTCTCTGCCAATTGAAAGGGCTGCTCTCCAGTGTCGGGTCTTTTATCCCTGATGTCCCCTGGTGGCCGTGTTGCTTCCTGGCATGCTGGGGCGTGACAGCCTTGTCAGTCCGTCGATGTTAATCCGTCACAGTTGTCGATGATAACAGCGACGCGATGATGGTGTTGCACCGGTAGATCAGGGATTGATACCTGTAATGCAGTTGCAGAAAGTTTAGTCGAAAGAGCTCCTGCTGCCGCTGTCTCTGCCAACTGAAAGGGCTGCTCTCCAGTGTCGGCTCTTTTATCCCTGAAGTCCCCTGGTGGCCGTGTTGCTTCCTGGCATGCTGGGGCGTGACAGCCTTGTCAGTCCGACGATGTCAATCCGTCACAGTTGTCGATGATAACAGCGACACGATGATGGTGTTGCACCGGTAGATCAGGGATTGATACCTGTAATGAAGTTGCAGAAAGTTTTAGTCGAAAGAGCACCTGCTGCCGCTGTCTCTGCCAACTAAAAGGGCTGCTCTCCAGTGTCGGCTCTTTTATCGCCTGAAGTCCCCTGGTGGCCGTGTTGCTTCCTGGCATGCTGGGGCGTGAGAGCCTTGTCAGTCCGTCGATGTCAATCCGTCACAGTTGTCGATGATAACAGCGACACGATGATGGTGTTGCACCGGTAGATCAGGGATTGATACCTGTAATGAAGTTGCAGAAAGTTTAGTCGAATGAGCACCTGCTGCCGCTGTCTCTGCCAACTGAAAGGGCTGCTCTCCAGTGTCGGCTCTTTTATCCCTGAAGTCCCCTGGTGGCCGTGTTGCTTCCTGGCACGCTGGGGCGTGACAGCCTTGTCAGTCCGTCGATGTCAATGCGTCACAGTTGTCGATGATAACAGCGACACGATGATGGTGTTGCACCGGTAGATCAGGGATTGATACCTGTAATGCAGTTGCAGAAAGTTTACTCGAAACAGCTCCTGCTGCCGCTGTCTCTGCCAACTGAAAGGGCTGCTCTCCAGTGTCGGCTCTTTTATCCCTGATGTCCCCTGGTGGCCGTGTTGCTTCCTGGCACGCTGGGGCGTGACAGCCTTGTCAGTCCGTCGATGTCAATCCGTCACAGTTGTCGATCATAACAGCGACACGATGATGGTGTTGCACCGGTAGATCGGGGATTGATACCTGTAATGCAGTTGCAGAAAGTTTAGTCGAAAGAGCTCCTGCTGCCGCTGTCTCTGCCAACTGAAAGGGCTGCTCTCCAGTGTCGGCTCTTTTATCCCTGATGTCCCCTGGTGGCCGTGTTGCTTCCTGGCACGCTGGGGCGTGACAGCCTTGTCAGTCCGTCGATGTCAATTCGTCACAGTTGTCGATGATAACAGCGACACGATGATGGTGTTGCACCGGTAGATCAGGGATTGATACCTGTAATGAAGTTGCAGAAAATTTAGTCGAAAGAGCACCTGCTGCCGCTGTCTCTGCCAACTGAAAGGGCTGCTCTCCAGTGTCGGCTCTTTTATCCCTGAAGTCCCCTGGTGGCCGTGTTGCTTCCTGGCACGCTGGGGCGTGACAGCCTTGTCAGTCCGTCGATGTCAATCCGTCACAGTTGTCGATGATAACAGCGACACGATGATGGTGTTGCACCGGTAGATTAGGGATTGATACCTGTAATGCAGTTGCAGAAAGTTTAGTCGAAAGAGCTCCTGCTGCCGCTGTCTCTGCCAACTGAAAGGGCTGCTCACCAGTGTCGGCTCTTTTATCCCTGAAGTCCCCTGGTGGCCGTGTTGCTTCCTGGCACGCTGGGGCGTGACAGCCTTGTCAGTCCGTCGATGTCAATCCGTCACAGTTGTCGATGATAACAGCGACACGATGATGGTGTTGCACCGGTAGATCAGGGATTGATACCTGTAATGAAGTTGCAGAAAGTTTAGTCGAATGAGCACCTGCTGCCGCTGTCTCTGCCAACTGAAAGGGCTGCTCTCCAGTGTCGGGTCTTTTATCCCTGATGTCCCCTGGTGGCCGTGTTGCTTCCTGGCATGCTGGGGCGTGACAGCCTTGTCAGTCCGTCGATGTTAATCCGTCACAGTTGTCGATGATAACAGCGACGCGATGATGGTGTTGCACCGGTAGATCAGGGATTGATACCTGTAATGCAGTTGCAGAAAGTTTAGTCGAAAGAGCTCCTGCTGCCGCTGTCTCTGCCAACTGAAAGGGCTGCTCTCCAGTGTCGGCTCTTTTATCCCTGAAGTCCCCTGGTGGCCGTGTTGCTTCCTGGCATGCTGGGGCGTGACAGCCTTGTCAGTCCGACGATGTCAATCCGTCACAGTTGTCGATGATAACAGCGACACGATGATGGTGTTGCACCGGTAGATCAGGGATTGATACCTGTAATGAAGTTGCAGAAAGTTTTAGTCGAAAGAGCACCTGCTGCCGCTGTCTCTGCCAACTAAAAGGGCTGCTCTCCAGTGTCGGCTCTTTTATCGCCTGAAGTCCCCTGGTGGCCGTGTTGCTTCCTGGCATGCTGGGGCGTGAGAGCCTTGTCAGTCCGTCGATGTCAATCCGTCACAGTTGTCGATGATAACAGCGACACGATGATGGTGTTGCACCGGTAGATCAGGGATTGATACCTGTAATGAAGTTGCAGAAAGTTTAGTCGAATGAGCACCTGCTGCCGCTGTCTCTGCCAACTGAAAGGGCTGCTCTCCAGTGTCGGCTCTTTTATCCCTGAAGTCCCCTGGTGGCCGTGTTGCTTCCTGGCACGCTGGGGCGTGACAGCCTTGTCAGTCCGTCGATGTCAATGCGTCACAGTTGTCGATGATAACAGCGACACGATGATGGTGTTGCACCGGTAGATGAGGGATTGATACCTGTAATGCAGTTGCAGAAAGTTTACTCGAAACAGCTCCTGCTGCCGCTGTCTCTGCCAACTGAAAGGGCTGCTCTCCAGTGTCGGCTCTTTTATCCCTGATGTTCCCTGGTGGCCGTGTTGCTTCCTGGCACGCTGGGGCGTGACAGCCTTGTCAGTCCGTCGATGTCAATCCGTCACAGTTGTCGATCATAACAGCGACACGATGATGGTGTTGCACCGGTAGATCGGGGATTGATACCTGTAATGCAGTTGCAGAAAGTTTAGTCGAAAGAGCTCCTGCTGCCGCTGTCTCTGCCAACTGAAAGGGCTGCTCTCCAGTGTCGGCTCTTTTATCCCTGATGTCCCCTGGTGGCCGTGTTGCTTCCTGGCACGCTGGGGCGTGACAGCCTTGTCAGTCCGTCGATGTCAATTCGTCACAGTTGTCGATGATAACAGCGACACGATGATGGTGTTGCACCGGTAGATCAGGGATTGATACCTGTAATGAAGTTGCAGAAAATTTAGTCGAAAGAGCACCTGCTGCCGCTGTCTCTGCCAACTGAAAGGGCTGCTCTCCGGTGTCGGCTCTTTTATCCCTGAAGTCCCCTGGTGGCCGTGTTGCTTCCTGGCACGCTGGGGCGTGACAGCCTTGTCAGTCCGTCGATGTCAATCCGTCACAGTTGTCGATGATAACAGCGACACGATGATGGTGTTGCACCGGTAGATTAGGGATTGATACCTGTAATGCAGTTGCAGAAAGTTTAGTCGAAAGAGCTCCTGCTGCCGCTGTCTCTGCCAACTGAAAGGGCTGCTCACCAGTGTCGGCTCTTTTATCCCTGAAGTCCCCTGGTGGCCGTGTTGCTTCCTGGCACGCTGGGGCGTGACAGCCTTGTCAGTCCGTCGATGTCAATCCGTCACAGTTGTCGATGATAACAGCGACACGATGATGGTGTTGCACCGGTAGATCAGGGATTGATACCTGTAATGAAGTTGCAGAAAGTTTAGTCGAATGAGCACCTGCTGCCGCTGTCTCTGCCAACTGAAAGGGCTGCTCTCCAGTGTCGGCTCTTTTATCCCTGAAGTCCCCTGGTGGCCGTGTTGCTTCCTGGCACGCTGGGGCGTGACAGCCTTGTCAGTCCGTCGATGTCAATCCGTCACAGTTGTCGATGATAACAGCGACACGATGATGGTGTTGCACCGGTAGATCAGGGATTGATACCTGTAATGCAGTTGCAGAAAATTTACTCGAAACAGCTCCTGCTGCCGCTGTCTCTGCCAACTGAAAGGGCTGCTCTCCAGTGTCGGCTCTTTTATCCCTGATGTCCCCTGGTGGCCGTGTTGCTTCCTGGCACGCTGGGGCGTGACAGCCTTGTCAGTCCGTCGATGTCAATTCGTCACAGTTGTCGATGATAACAGCGACACGATGATGGTGTTGCACCGGTAGATAAGGGATTGATACCTGTAATGCAGTTGCAGAAAGTTTAGTCGAAAGAACTCCTGCTGCCGCTGTCTCTGCCAATTGAAAGGGCTGCTCTCCAGTGTCGGGTCTTTTATCCCTGATGTCCCCTGGTGGCCGTGTTGCTTCCTGGCATGCTGGGGCGTGACAGCCTTGTCAGTCCGTCGATGTTAATCCGTCACAGTTGTCGATGATAACAGCGACGCGATGATGGTGTTGCACCGGTAGATCAGGGATTGATACCTGTAATGCAGTTGCAGAAAGTTTAGTCGAAAGAGCTCCTGCTGCCGCTGTCTCTGCCAACTGAAAGGGCTGCTCTCCAGTGTCGGCTCTTTTATCCCTGAAGTCCCCTGGTGGCCGTGTTGCTTCCTGGCATGCTGGGGCGTGACAGCCTTGTCAGTCCGACGATGTCAATCCGTCACAGTTGTCGATGATAACAGCGACACGATGATGGTGTTGCACCGGTAGATCAGTGATTGATACCTGTAATGAAGTTGCAGAAAGTTTTAGTCGAAAGAGCACCTGCTGCCGCTGGCTCTGCCAACTAAAAGGGCTGCTCTCCAGTCTCGGCTCTTTTATCGCCTGAAGTCCCCTGGTGGCCGTGTTGCTTCCTGGCATGCTGGGGCGTGACAGCCTTGTCAGTCCGTCGATGTCAATCCGTCACAGTTGTCGATGATAACAGCGACACGATGATGGTGTTGCACCGGTAGATCAGGGATTGATACCTGTAATGAAGTTGCAGAAAGTTTAGTCGAATGAGCACCTGCTGCCGCTGTCTCTGCCAACTGAAAGGGCTGCTCTCCAGTGTCGGCTCTTTTATCCCTGAAGTCCCCTGGTGGCCGTGTTGCTTCCTGGCACACTGGGGCGTGACAGCCTTGTCAGTCCGTCGATGTCAATGCGTCACAGTTGTCGATGATAACAGCGACACGGTGATGGTGTTGCACCGGTAGATCAGGGATTGATACCTGTAATGCAGTTGCAGAAAGTTTACTCGAAACAGCTCCTGCTGCCGCTGTCTCTGCCAACTGAAAGGGCTGCTCTCCAGTGTCGGCTCTTTTATCCCTGAAGTCCCCTGGTGGCCGTGTTGCTTCCTGGCACGCTACGGCGTGACAGCCTTGTCAGTCCGACGATGTCAATCCGTCACAGTTGTCGATGATAACAGCGACACGATGATGGTGTTGCACCGGTAGATCAGGGATTGATACCTGTAATGCAGTTGCAGAAAGCTTACTCGAAACAGCTCCTGCTGCCGCTGTCTCTGCCAACTGAAAGGGCTGCTCTCCAGTGTCGGCTCTTTTATCCCTGAAGTCCCCTGGTGGCCGTGTTGCTTCCTGGCACGCTGGGGCGTGACAGCCTTGTCAGTCCGTCGATGTCAATTCGTCACAGTTGTCGATGATAACAGCGACACGATGATGGTGTTGCACCGGTAGATAAGGGATTGATACCTGTAATGCAGTTGCAGAAAGTTTAGTCGAAAGAGCTCCTGCTGCCGCTGTCTCTGCCAATTGAAAGGGCTGCTCTCCAGTGTCGGGTCTTTTATCCCTGATGTCCCCTGGTGGCCGTGTTGCTTCCTGGCATGCTGGGGCGTGACAGCCTTGTCAGTCCGTCGATGTTAATCCGTCACAGTTGTCGATGATAACAGCGACGCGATGATGGTGTTGCACCGGTAGATCAGGGATTGATACCTGTAATGCAGTTGCAGAAAGTTTAGTCGAAAGAGCTCCTGCTGCCGCTGTCTCTGCCAACTGAAAGGGCTGCTCTCCAGTGTCGGCTCTTTTATCCCTGAAGTCCCCTGGTGGCCGTGTTGCTTCCTGGCATGCTGGGGCGTGACAGCCTTGTCAGTCCGACGATGTCAATCCGTCACAGTTGTCGATGATAACAGCGACACGATGATGGTGTTGCACCGGTAGATCAGGGATTGATACCTGTAATGAAGTTGCAGAAAGTTTTAGTCGAAAGAGCACCTGCTGCCGCTGTCTCTGCCAACTAAAAGGGCTGCTCTCCAGTGTCGGCTCTTTTATCGCCTGAAGTCCCCTGGTGGCCGTGTTGCTTCCTGGCATGCTGGGGCGTGAGAGCCTTGTCAGTCCGTCGATGTCAATCCGTCACAGTTGTCGATGATAACAGCGACACGATGATGGTGTTGCACCGGTAGATCAGGGATTGATACCTGTAATGAAGTTGCAGAAAGTTTAGTCGAATGAGCACCTGCTGCCGCTGTCTCTGCCAACTGAAAGGGCTGCTCTCCAGTGTCGGCTCTTTTATCCCTGAAGTCCCCTGGTGGCCGTGTTGCTTCCTGGCACGCTGGGGCGTGACAGCCTTGTCAGTCCGTCGATGTCAATGCGTCACAGTTGTCGATGATAACAGCGACACGATGATGGTGTTGCACCGGTAGATCAGGGATTGATACCTGTAATGCAGTTGCAGAAAGTTTACTCGAAACAGCTCCTGCTGCCGCTGTCTCTGCCAACTGAAAGGGCTGCTCTCCAGTGTCGGCTCTTTTATCCCTGATGTCCCCTGGTGGCCGTGTTGCTTCCTGGCACGCTGGGGCGTGACAGCCTTGTCAGTCCGTCGATGTCAATCCGTCACAGTTGTCGATCATAACAGCGACACGATGATGGTGTTGCACCGGTAGATCGGGGATTGATACCTGTAATGCAGTTGCAGAAAGTTTAGTCGAAAGAGCTCCTGCTGCCGCTGTCTCTGCCAACTGAAAGGGCTGCTCTCCAGTGTCGGCTCTTTTATCCCTGATGTCCCCTGGTGGCCGTGTTGCTTCCTGGCACGCTGGGGCGTGACAGCCTTGTCAGTCCGTCGATGTCAATTCGTCACAGTTGTCGATGATAACAGCGACACGATGATGGTGTTGCACCGGTAGATCAGGGATTGATACCTGTAATGAAGTTGCAGAAAATTTAGTCGAAAGAGCACCTGCTGCCGCTGTCTCTGCCAACTGAAAGGGCTGCTCTCCAGTGTCGGCTCTTTTATCCCTGAAGTCCCCTGGTGGCCGTGTTGCTTCCTGGCACGCTGGGGCGTGACAGCCTTGTCAGTCCGTCGATGTCAATCCGTCACAGTTGTCGATGATAACAGCGACACGATGATGGTGTTGCACCGGTAGATTAGGGATTGATACCTGTAATGCAGTTGCAGAAAGTTTAGTCGAAAGAGCTCCTGCTGCCGCTGTCTCTGCCAACTGAAAGGGCTGCTCACCAGTGTCGGCTCTTTTATCCCTGAAGTCCCCTGGTGGCCGTGTTGCTTCCTGGCACGCTGGGGCGTGACAGCCTTGTCAGTCCGTCGATGTCAATCCGTCACAGTTGTCGATGATAACAGCGACACGATGATGGTGTTGCACCGGTAGATCAGGGATTGATACCTGTAATGAAGTTGCAGAAAGTTTAGTCGAATGAGCACCTGCTGCCGCTGTCTCTGCCAACTGAAAGGGCTGCTCTCCAGTGTCGGGTCTTTTATCCCTGATGTCCCCTGGTGGCCGTGTTGCTTCCTGGCATGCTGGGGCGTGACAGCCTTGTCAGTCCGTCGATGTTAATCCGTCACAGTTGTCGATGATAACAGCGACGCGATGATGGTGTTGCACCGGTAGATCAGGGATTGATACCTGTAATGCAGTTGCAGAAAGTTTAGTCGAAAGAGCTCCTGCTGCCGCTGTCTCTGCCAACTGAAAGGGCTGCTCTCCAGTGTCGGCTCTTTTATCCCTGAAGTCCCCTGGTGGCCGTGTTGCTTCCTGGCATGCTGGGGCGTGACAGCCTTGTCAGTCCGACGATGTCAATCCGTCACAGTTGTCGATGATAACAGCGACACGATGATGGTGTTGCACCGGTAGATCAGGGATTGATACCTGTAATGAAGTTGCAGAAAGTTTTAGTCGAAAGAGCACCTGCTGCCGCTGTCTCTGCCAACTAAAAGGGCTGCTCTCCAGTGTCGGCTCTTTTATCGCCTGAAGTCCCCTGGTGGCCGTGTTGCTTCCTGGCATGCTGGGGCGTGAGAGCCTTGTCAGTCCGTCGATGTCAATCCGTCACAGTTGTCGATGATAACAGCGACACGATGATGGTGTTGCACCGGTAGATCAGGGATTGATACCTGTAATGAAGTTGCAGAAAGTTTAGTCGAATGAGCACCTGCTGCCGCTGTCTCTGCCAACTGAAAGGGCTGCTCTCCAGTGTCGGCTCTTTTATCCCTGAAGTCCCCTGGTGGCCGTGTTGCTTCCTGGCACGCTGGGGCGTGACAGCCTTGTCAGTCCGTCGATGTCAATGCGTCACAGTTGTCGATGATAACAGCGACACGATGATGGTGTTGCACCGGTAGATGAGGGATTGATACCTGTAATGCAGTTGCAGAAAGTTTACTCGAAACAGCTCCTGCTGCCGCTGTCTCTGCCAACTGAAAGGGCTGCTCTCCAGTGTCGGCTCTTTTATCCCTGATGTTCCCTGGTGGCCGTGTTGCTTCCTGGCACGCTGGGGCGTGACAGCCTTGTCAGTCCGTCGATGTCAATCCGTCACAGTTGTCGATCATAACAGCGACACGATGATGGTGTTGCACCGGTAGATCGGGGATTGATACCTGTAATGCAGTTGCAGAAAGTTTAGTCGAAAGAGCTCCTGCTGCCGCTGTCTCTGCCAACTGAAAGGGCTGCTCTCCAGTGTCGGCTCTTTTATCCCTGATGTCCCCTGGTGGCCGTGTTGCTTCCTGGCACGCTGGGGCGTGACAGCCTTGTCAGTCCGTCGATGTCAATTCGTCACAGTTGTCGATGATAACAGCGACACGATGATGGTGTTGCACCGGTAGATCAGGGATTGATACCTGTAATGAAGTTGCAGAAAATTTAGTCGAAAGAGCACCTGCTGCCGCTGTCTCTGCCAACTGAAAGGGCTGCTCTCCGGTGTCGGCTCTTTTATCCCTGAAGTCCCCTGGTGGCCGTGTTGCTTCCTGGCACGCTGGGGCGTGACAGCCTTGTCAGTCCGTCGATGTCAATCCGTCACAGTTGTCGATGATAACAGCGACACGATGATGGTGTTGCACCGGTAGATTAGGGATTGATACCTGTAATGCAGTTGCAGAAAGTTTAGTCGAAAGAGCTCCTGCTGCCGCTGTCTCTGCCAACTGAAAGGGCTGCTCACCAGTGTCGGCTCTTTTATCCCTGAAGTCCCCTGGTGGCCGTGTTGCTTCCTGGCACGCTGGGGCGTGACAGCCTTGTCAGTCCGTCGATGTCAATCCGTCACAGTTGTCGATGATAACAGCGACACGATGATGGTGTTGCACCGGTAGATCAGGGATTGATACCTGTAATGAAGTTGCAGAAAGTTTAGTCGAATGAGCACCTGCTGCCGCTGTCTCTGCCAACTGAAAGGGCTGCTCTCCAGTGTCGGCTCTTTTATCCCTGAAGTCCCCTGGTGGCCGTGTTGCTTCCTGGCACGCTGGGGCGTGACAGCCTTGTCAGTCCGTCGATGTCAATCCGTCACAGTTGTCGATGATAACAGCGACACGATGATGGTGTTGCACCGGTAGATCAGGGATTGATACCTGTAATGCAGTTGCAGAAAATTTACTCGAAACAGCTCCTGCTGCCGCTGTCTCTGCCAACTGAAAGGGCTGCTCTCCAGTGTCGGCTCTTTTATCCCTGATGTCCCCTGGTGGCCGTGTTGCTTCCTGGCACGCTGGGGCGTGACAGCCTTGTCAGTCCGTCGATGTCAATTCGTCACAGTTGTCGATGATAACAGCGACACGATGATGGTGTTGCACCGGTAGATAAGGGATTGATACCTGTAATGCAGTTGCAGAAAGTTTAGTCGAAAGAACTCCTGCTGCCGCTGTCTCTGCCAATTGAAAGGGCTGCTCTCCAGTGTCGGGTCTTTTATCCCTGATGTCCCCTGGTGGCCGTGTTGCTTCCTGGCATGCTGGGGCGTGACAGCCTTGTCAGTCCGTCGATGTTAATCCGTCACAGTTGTCGATGATAACAGCGACGCGATGATGGTGTTGCACCGGTAGATCAGGGATTGATACCTGTAATGCAGTTGCAGAAAGTTTAGTCGAAAGAGCTCCTGCTGCCGCTGTCTCTGCCAACTGAAAGGGCTGCTCTCCAGTGTCGGCTCTTTTATCCCTGAAGTCCCCTGGTGGCCGTGTTGCTTCCTGGCATGCTGGGGCGTGACAGCCTTGTCAGTCCGACGATGTCAATCCGTCACAGTTGTCGATGATAACAGCGACACGATGATGGTGTTGCACCGGTAGATCAGTGATTGATACCTGTAATGAAGTTGCAGAAAGTTTTAGTCGAAAGAGCACCTGCTGCCGCTGGCTCTGCCAACTAAAAGGGCTGCTCTCCAGTCTCGGCTCTTTTATCGCCTGAAGTCCCCTGGTGGCCGTGTTGCTTCCTGGCATGCTGGGGCGTGACAGCCTTGTCAGTCCGTCGATGTCAATCCGTCACAGTTGTCGATGATAACAGCGACACGATGATGGTGTTGCACCGGTAGATCAGGGATTGATACCTGTAATGAAGTTGCAGAAAGTTTAGTCGAATGAGCACCTGCTGCCGCTGTCTCTGCCAACTGAAAGGGCTGCTCTCCAGTGTCGGCTCTTTTATCCCTGAAGTCCCCTGGTGGCCGTGTTGCTTCCTGGCACACTGGGGCGTGACAGCCTTGTCAGTCCGTCGATGTCAATGCGTCACAGTTGTCGATGATAACAGCGACACGGTGATGGTGTTGCACCGGTAGATCAGGGATTGATACCTGTAATGCAGTTGCAGAAAGTTTACTCGAAACAGCTCCTGCTGCCGCTGTCTCTGCCAACTGAAAGGGCTGCTCTCCAGTGTCGGCTCTTTTATCCCTGATGTCCCCTGGTGGCCGTGTTGCTTCCTGGCACGCTGGGGCGTGACAGCCTTGTCAGTCCGTCGATGTCAATCCGTCACAGTTGTCGATCATAACAGCGACACGATGATGGTGTTGCACCGGTAGATCGGGGATTGATACCTGTAATGCAGTTGCAGAAAGTTTAGTCGAAAGAGCTCCTGCTGCCGCTGTCTCTGCCAACTGAAAGGGCTGCTCTCCAGTGTCGGCTCTTTTATCCCTGATGTCCCCTGGTGGCCGTGTTGCTTCCTGGCACGCTGGGGCGTGACAGCCTTGTCAGTCCGTCGATGTCAATTCGTCACAGTTGTCGATGATAACAGCGACACGATGATGGTGTTGCACCGGTAGATCAGGGATTGATACCTGTAATGAAGTTGCAGAAAATTTAGTCGAAAGAGCACCTGCTGCCGCTGTCTCTGCCAACTGAAAGGGCTGCTCTCCAGTGTCGGCTCTTTTATCCCTGAAGTCCCCTGGTGGCCGTGTTGCTTCCTGGCACGCTGGGGCGTGACAGCCTTGTCAGTCCGTCGATGTCAATCCGTCACAGTTGTCGATGATAACAGCGACACGATGATGGTGTTGCACCGGTAGATTAGGGATTGATACCTGTAATGCAGTTGCAGAAAGTTTACTCGAAACAGCTCCTGCTGCCGCTGTCTCTGCCAACTGAAAGGGCTGCTCTCCAGTGTCGGCTCTTTTATCCCTGATGTCCCCTGGTGGCCGTGTTGCTTCCTGGCACGCTGGGGCGTGACAGCCTTGTCAGTCCGTCGATGTCAATCCGTCATAGTTGTCGATCATAACAGCGACACGATGATGGTGTTGCACCGGTAGATCGGGGATTGATACCTGTAATGCAGTTGCAGAAAGTTTAGTCGAAAGAGCTCCTGCTGCCGCTGTCTCTGCCAACTGAAAGGGCTGCTCTCCAGTGTCGGCTCTTTTATCCCTGATGTCCCCTGGTGGCCGTGTTGCTTCCTGGCACGCTGGGGCGTGAAAACCTTCTCAGTCCGTCGATGTCAATTCGTCACAGTTGTCGATGATAACAGCGACACGATGATGGTGTTGCACCGGTAGATAAGGGATTGATACCTGTAATGCAGTTGCAGAAAGTTTAGTCGAAAGAGCTCCTGCTGCCGCTGTCTCTGCCAACTGAAAGGGCTGCTCTCCAGTGTCGGCTCTTTTATCCCTGATGTCCCCTGGTGGCCGTGTTGCTTCCTGGCATGCTGGGGCGTGACAGCCTTGTCAGTCCGTCGATGTCAATCCGTCACAGCTGTCGATGATAACAGCGACACGATGATTGTGTTGCACCGGTAGATCAGGGATTGATACCTGTAATGCAGTTGCTGAAAGTTTAGTCGAAAGTGCTCCTGCTGCCGCTGGCTCTGCCAACGGAAAGGGCTGCTCTCCAGTGTCGGCTCTTTTATCCCTGAAGTCCCCTGGTGGCCGTGTTGCTTCCTGGCACGCTGGGGCGTGACAGCCTTGTCAGTCCGTCGATGTCAATCCGTCACAGTTGTCGATGATAACAGCGACACGATGATGGTGTTGCACCGGTAGATCAGGGATTGATACCTGTAATGCAGTTGCAGAAAGTTTAGTCGAAAGATCTCCTGCTGCCGCTGTCTCTGCCAACTGAAAGGGCTGCTCTCCAGTGTCGGCTCTTTTATCCCTGATGTCCCCTGGTGGCCGTGTTGCTTCCTGGCATGCTGGGGCGTGACAGCCTTGTCAGTCCGTCGATGTCAATCCGTCACAGTTGTCGATGATATCAGCGACACGATGATGGTGTTGCACCGGTAGATCAGGGATTGATACCTGTAATGCAGTTGCAGAAAGTTTAGTCGAAAGAGCTCCTGCTGCCGCTGTCTCTGCCAACTGAAAGGGCTGCTCTCCAGTGTCGGCTCTTTTATCCCTGATGTCCCCTGGTGGCCGTGTTGCTTCCTGGCATGCTGGGGCGTGACAGCCTTGTCAGTCCGTCGATGTTAATCCGTCACAGTTGTCGATGATAACAGCGACGCGATGATGGTGTTGCACCGGTAGATCAGGGATTGATACCTGTAATGCAGTTGCAGAAAGTTTAGTCGAAAGAGCTCCTGCTGCCGCTGTCTGCAAACTGAAAGGGCTGCTCTCCAGTGTCGGCTCTTTTATCCCTGAAGTCCCCTGGTGGCCGTGTTGCTTCCTGGCTTGCTGGGGCGTGACAGCCTTGTCAGTCCGTCGATGTCAATCCGTCACAGTTGTCGATGATAACAGCGACACGATGATGGTGTTGCACCGCTAGATCAGGGATTGATACCTGTAATGCAGTTGCAGAAAGTTTAGTCGAAAGAGCTCCTGCTGCCGCTGTCTCTGCCAACTGAAAGGGCTGCTCTCCAGTGTCGGCTCTTTTATCCCTGAAGTCCCCTGGTGGCCGTGTTGCTTCCTGGCACGGTGGGGCGTGACAGCCTTGTCAGTCCGTCGATGTCAATCCGTCACAGTTGTCGATGATAACAGCGACACGATGATGGTGTTGCACCGGTAGATAAGGGATTGATACCTGTAATGCAGTTGCAGAAAGTTTAGTCGAAAGAACTCCTGCTGCCGCTGTCTCTGCCAATTGAAAGGGCTGCTCTCCAGTGTCGGGTCTTTTATCCCTGATGTCCCCTGGTGGCCGTGTTGCTTCCTGGCATGCTGGGGCGTGACAGCCTTGTCAGTCCGTCGATGTTAATCCGTCACAGTTGTCGATGATAACAGCGACGCGATGATGGTGTTGCACCGGTAGATCAGGGATTGATACCTGTAATGCAGTTGCAGAAAGTTTAGTCGAAAGAGCTCCTGCTGCCGCTGTCTCTGCCAACTGAAAGGGCTGCTCTCCAGTGTCGGCTCTTTTATCCCTGAAGTCCCCTGGTGGCCGTGTTGCTTCCTGGCATGCTGGGGCGTGACAGCCTTGTCAGTCCGACGATGTCAATCCGTCACAGTTGTCGATGATAACAGCGACACGATGATGGTGTTGCACCGGTAGATCAGTGATTGATACCTGTAATGAAGTTGCAGAAAGTTTTAGTCGAAAGAGCACCTGCTGCCGCTGGCTCTGCCAACTAAAAGGGCTGCTCTCCAGTCTCGGCTCTTTTATCGCCTGAAGTCCCCTGGTGGCCGTGTTGCTTCCTGGCATGCTGGGGCGTGACAGCCTTGTCAGTCCGTCGATGTCAATCCGTCACAGTTGTCGATGATAACAGCGACACGATGATGGTGTTGCACCGGTAGATCAGGGATTGATACCTGTAATGAAGTTGCAGAAAGTTTAGTCGAATGAGCACCTGCTGCCGCTGTCTCTGCCAACTGAAAGGGCTGCTCTCCAGTGTCGGCTCTTTTATCCCTGAAGTCCCCTGGTGGCCGTGTTGCTTCCTGGCACACTGGGGCGTGACAGCCTTGTCAGTCCGTCGATGTCAATGCGTCACAGTTGTCGATGATAACAGCGACACGGTGATGGTGTTGCACCGGTAGATCAGGGATTGATACCTGTAATGCAGTTGCAGAAAGTTTACTCGAAACAGCTCCTGCTGCCGCTGTCTCTGCCAACTGAAAGGGCTGCTCTCCAGTGTCGGCTCTTTTATCCCTGATGTCCCCTGGTGGCCGTGTTGCTTCCTGGCACGCTGGGGCGTGACAGCCTTGTCAGTCCGTCGATGTCAATCCGTCACAGTTGTCGATCATAACAGCGACACGATGATGGTGTTGCACCGGTAGATCGGGGATTGATACCTGTAATGCAGTTGCAGAAAGTTTAGTCGAAAGAGCTCCTGCTGCCGCTGTCTCTGCCAACTGAAAGGGCTGCTCTCCAGTGTCGGCTCTTTTATCCCTGATGTCCCCTGGTGGCCGTGTTGCTTCCTGGCACGCTGGGGCGTGACAGCCTTGTCAGTCCGTCGATGTCAATTCGTCACAGTTGTCGATGATAACAGCGACACGATGATGGTGTTGCACCGGTAGATCAGGGATTGATACCTGTAATGAAGTTGCAGAAAATTTAGTCGAAAGAGCACCTGCTGCCGCTGTCTCTGCCAACTGAAAGGGCTGCTCTCCAGTGTCGGCTCTTTTATCCCTGAAGTCCCCTGGTGGCCGTGTTGCTTCCTGGCACGCTGGGGCGTGACAGCCTTGTCAGTCCGTCGATGTCAATCCGTCACAGTTGTCGATGATAACAGCGACACGATGATGGTGTTGCACCGGTAGATTAGGGATTGATACCTGTAATGCAGTTGCAGAAAGTTTACTCGAAACAGCTCCTGCTGCCGCTGTCTCTGCCAACTGAAAGGGCTGCTCTCCAGTGTCGGCTCTTTTATCCCTGATGTCCCCTGGTGGCCGTGTTGCTTCCTGGCACGCTGGGGCGTGACAGCCTTGTCAGTCCGTCGATGTCAATCCGTCACAGTTGTCGATCATAACAGCGACACGATGATGGTGTTGCACCGGTAGATCGGGGATTGATACCTGTAATGCAGTTGCAGAAAGTTTAGTCGAAAGAGCTCCTGCTGCCGCTGTCTCTGCCAACTGAAAGGGCTGCTCTCCAGTGTCGGCTCTTTTATCCCTGATGTCCCCTGGTGGCCGTGTTGCTTCCTGGCACGCTGGGGCGTGAAAACCTTCTCAGTCCGTCGATGTCAATTCGTCACAGTTGTCGATGATAACAGCGACACGATGATGGTGTTGCACCGGTAGATAAGGGATTGATACCTGTAATGCAGTTGCAGAAAGTTTAGTCGAAAGAGCTCCTGCTGCCGCTGTCTCTGCCAACTGAAAGGGCTGCTCTCCAGTGTCGGCTCTTTTATCCCTGATGTCCCCTGGTGGCCGTGTTGCTTCCTGGCATGCTGGGGCGTGACAGCCTTGTCAGTCCGTCGTTGTCAATCCGTCACAGCTGTCGATGATAACAGCGACACGATGATTGTGTTGCACCGGTAGATCAGGGATTGATACCTGTAATGCAGTTGCTGAAAGTTTAGTCGAAAGTGCTCCTGCTGCCGCTGGCTCTGCCAACGGAAAGGGCTGCTCTCCAGTGTCGGCTCTTTTATCCCTGAAGTCCCCTGGTGGCCGTGTTGCTTCCTGGCACGCTGGGGCGTGACAGCCTTGTCAGTCCGTCGATGTCAATCCGTCACAGTTGTCGATGATAACAGCGACACGATGATGGTGTTGCACCGGTAGATCAGGGATTGATACCTGTAATGCAGTTGCAGAAAGTTTAGTCGAAAGATCTCCTGCTGCCGCTGTCTCTGCCAACTGAAAGGGCTGCTCTCCAGTGTCGGCTCTTTTATCCCTGATGTCCCCTGGTGGCCGTGTTGCTTCCTGGCATGCTGGGGCGTGACAGCCTTGTCAGTCCGTCGATGTCAATCCGTCACAGTTGTCGATGATATCAGCGACACGATGATGGTGTTGCACCGGTAGATCAGGGATTGATACCTGTAATGCAGTTGCAGAAAGTTTAGTCGAAAGAGCTCCTGCTGCCGCTGTCTCTGCCAACTGAAAGGGCTGCTCTCCAGTGTCGGCTCTTTTATCCCTGATGTCCCCTGGTGGCCGTGTTGCTTCCTGGCATGCTGGGGCGTGACAGCCTTGTCAGTCCGTCGATGTTAATCCGTCACAGTTGTCGATGATAACAGCGACGCGATGATGGTGTTGCACCGGTAGATCAGGGATTGATACCTGTAATGCAGTTGCAGAAAGTTTAGTCGAAAGAGCTCCTGCTGCCGCTGTCTGCAAACTGAAAGGGCTGCTCTCCAGTGTCGGCTCTTTTATCCCTGAAGTCCCCTGGTGGCCGTGTTGCTTCCTGGCTTGCTGGGGCGTGACAGCCTTGTCAGTCCGTCGATGTCAATCCGTCACAGTTGTCGATGATAACAGCGACACGATGATGGTGTTGCACCGCTAGATCAGGGATTGATACCTGTAATGCAGTTGCAGAAAGTTTAGTCGAAAGAGCTCCTGCTGCCGCTGTCTCTGCCAACTGAAAGGGCTGCTCTCCAGTGTCGGCTCTTTTATCCCTGAAGTCCCCTGGTGGCCGTGTTGCTTCCTGGCACGGTGGGGCGTGACAGCCTTGTCAGTCCGTCGATGTCAATCCGTCACAGTTGTCGATGATAACAGCGACACGATGATGGTGTTGCACCGGTAGGTCAGGGATTGATACCTGTAATGCAGTTGCAGAAAGTTTAGTCGAAAGATCTCCTGCTGCCGCTGTCTCTGCCAACTGAAAGGGCTGCTCTCCAGTGTCGGCTCTTTTATCCCTGAAGTCCCCTGGTGGCCGTGTTGCTTCCTGGCACGCTACGGCGTGACAGCCTTGTCAGTCCGACGATGTCAATCCGTCACAGTTGTCGATGATAACAGCGACACGATGATGGTGTTGCACCGGTAGATCAGGGATTGATACCTGTAATGCAGTTGCAGAAAGCTTACTCGAAACAGCTCCTGCTGCCGCTGTCTCTGCCAACTGAAAGGGCTGCTCTCCAGTGTCGGCTCTTTTATCCCTGAAGTCCCCTGGTGGCCGTGTTGCTTCCTGGCACGCTGGGGCGTGACAGCCTTGTCAGTCCGTCGATGTCAATTCGTCACAGTTGTCGATGATAACAGCGACACGATGATGGTGTTGCACCGGTAGATAAGGGATTGATACCTGTAATGCAGTTGCAGAAAGTTTAGTCGAAAGAGCTCCTGCTGCCGCTGTCTCTGCCAATTGAAAGGGCTGCTCTCCAGTGTCGGGTCTTTTATCCCTGATGTCCCCTGGTGGCCGTGTTGCTTCCTGGCATGCTGGGGCGTGACAGCCTTGTCAGTCCGTCGATGTTAATCCGTCACAGTTGTCGATGATAACAGCGACGCGATGATGGTGTTGCACCGGTAGATCAGGGATTGATACCTGTAATGCAGTTGCAGAAAGTTTAGTCGAAAGAGCTCCTGCTGCCGCTGTCTCTGCCAACTGAAAGGGCTGCTCTCCAGTGTCGGCTCTTTTATCCCTGAAGTCCCCTGGTGGCCGTGTTGCTTCCTGGCATGCTGGGGCGTGACAGCCTTGTCAGTCCGACGATGTCAATCCGTCACAGTTGTCGATGATAACAGCGACACGATGATGGTGTTGCACCGGTAGATCAGGGATTGATACCTGTAATGAAGTTGCAGAAAGTTTTAGTCGAAAGAGCACCTGCTGCCGCTGTCTCTGCCAACTAAAAGGGCTGCTCTCCAGTGTCGGCTCTTTTATCGCCTGAAGTCCCCTGGTGGCCGTGTTGCTTCCTGGCATGCTGGGGCGTGAGAGCCTTGTCAGTCCGTCGATGTCAATCCGTCACAGTTGTCGATGATAACAGCGACACGATGATGGTGTTGCACCGGTAGATCAGGGATTGATACCTGTAATGAAGTTGCAGAAAGTTTAGTCGAATGAGCACCTGCTGCCGCTGTCTCTGCCAACTGAAAGGGCTGCTCTCCAGTGTCGGCTCTTTTATCCCTGAAGTCCCCTGGTGGCCGTGTTGCTTCCTGGCACGCTGGGGCGTGACAGCCTTGTCAGTCCGTCGATGTCAATGCGTCACAGTTGTCGATGATAACAGCGACACGATGATGGTGTTGCACCGGTAGATCAGGGATTGATACCTGTAATGCAGTTGCAGAAAGTTTACTCGAAACAGCTCCTGCTGCCGCTGTCTCTGCCAACTGAAAGGGCTGCTCTCCAGTGTCGGCTCTTTTATCCCTGATGTCCCCTGGTGGCCGTGTTGCTTCCTGGCACGCTGGGGCGTGACAGCCTTGTCAGTCCGTCGATGTCAATCCGTCACAGTTGTCGATCATAACAGCGACACGATGATGGTGTTGCACCGGTAGATCGGGGATTGATACCTGTAATGCAGTTGCAGAAAGTTTAGTCGAAAGAGCTCCTGCTGCCGCTGTCTCTGCCAACTGAAAGGGCTGCTCTCCAGTGTCGGCTCTTTTATCCCTGATGTCCCCTGGTGGCCGTGTTGCTTCCTGGCACGCTGGGGCGTGACAGCCTTGTCAGTCCGTCGATGTCAATTCGTCACAGTTGTCGATGATAACAGCGACACGATGATGGTGTTGCACCGGTAGATCAGGGATTGATACCTGTAATGAAGTTGCAGAAAATTTAGTCGAAAGAGCACCTGCTGCCGCTGTCTCTGCCAACTGAAAGGGCTGCTCTCCAGTGTCGGCTCTTTTATCCCTGAAGTCCCCTGGTGGCCGTGTTGCTTCCTGGCACGCTGGGGCGTGACAGCCTTGTCAGTCCGTCGATGTCAATCCGTCACAGTTGTCGATGATAACAGCGACACGATGATGGTGTTGCACCGGTAGATTAGGGATTGATACCTGTAATGCAGTTGCAGAAAGTTTAGTCGAAAGAGCTCCTGCTGCCGCTGTCTCTGCCAACTGAAAGGGCTGCTCACCAGTGTCGGCTCTTTTATCCCTGAAGTCCCCTGGTGGCCGTGTTGCTTCCTGGCACGCTGGGGCGTGACAGCCTTGTCAGTCCGTCGATGTCAATCCGTCACAGTTGTCGATGATAACAGCGACACGATGATGGTGTTGCACCGGTAGATCAGGGATTGATACCTGTAATGAAGTTGCAGAAAGTTTAGTCGAATGAGCACCTGCTGCCGCTGTCTCTGCCAACTGAAAGGGCTGCTCTCCAGTGTCGGGTCTTTTATCCCTGATGTCCCCTGGTGGCCGTGTTGCTTCCTGGCATGCTGGGGCGTGACAGCCTTGTCAGTCCGTCGATGTTAATCCGTCACAGTTGTCGATGATAACAGCGACGCGATGATGGTGTTGCACCGGTAGATCAGGGATTGATACCTGTAATGCAGTTGCAGAAAGTTTAGTCGAAAGAGCTCCTGCTGCCGCTGTCTCTGCCAACTGAAAGGGCTGCTCTCCAGTGTCGGCTCTTTTATCCCTGAAGTCCCCTGGTGGCCGTGTTGCTTCCTGGCATGCTGGGGCGTGACAGCCTTGTCAGTCCGACGATGTCAATCCGTCACAGTTGTCGATGATAACAGCGACACGATGATGGTGTTGCACCGGTAGATCAGGGATTGATACCTGTAATGAAGTTGCAGAAAGTTTTAGTCGAAAGAGCACCTGCTGCCGCTGTCTCTGCCAACTAAAAGGGCTGCTCTCCAGTGTCGGCTCTTTTATCGCCTGAAGTCCCCTGGTGGCCGTGTTGCTTCCTGGCATGCTGGGGCGTGAGAGCCTTGTCAGTCCGTCGATGTCAATCCGTCACAGTTGTCGATGATAACAGCGACACGATGATGGTGTTGCACCGGTAGATCAGGGATTGATACCTGTAATGAAGTTGCAGAAAGTTTAGTCGAATGAGCACCTGCTGCCGCTGTCTCTGCCAACTGAAAGGGCTGCTCTCCAGTGTCGGCTCTTTTATCCCTGAAGTCCCCTGGTGGCCGTGTTGCTTCCTGGCACGCTGGGGCGTGACAGCCTTGTCACTCCGTCGATGTCAATGCGTCACAGTTGTCGATGATAACAGCGACACGATGATGGTGTTGCACCGGTAGATGAGGGATTGATACCTGTAATGCAGTTGCAGAAAGTTTACTCGAAACAGCTCCTGCTGCCGCTGTCTCTGCCAACTGAAAGGGCTGCTCTCCAGTGTCGGCTCTTTTATCCCTGATGTTCCCTGGTGGCCGTGTTGCTTCCTGGCACGCTGGGGCGTGACAGCCTTGTCAGTCCGTCGATGTCAATCCGTCACAGTTGTCGATCATAACAGCGACACGATGATGGTGTTGCACCGGTAGATCGGGGATTGATACCTGTAATGCAGTTGCAGAAAGTTTAGTCGAAAGAGCTCCTGCTGCCGCTGTCTCTGCCAACTGAAAGGGCTGCTCTCCAGTGTCGGCTCTTTTATCCCTGATGTCCCCTGGTGGCCGTGTTGCTTCCTGGCACGCTGGGGCGTGACAGCCTTGTCAGTCCGTCGATGTCAATTCGTCACAGTTGTCGATGATAACAGCGACACGATGATGGTGTTGCACCGGTAGATCAGGGATTGATACCTGTAATGAAGTTGCAGAAAATTTAGTCGAAAGAGCACCTGCTGCCGCTGTCTCTGCCAACTGAAAGGGCTGCTCTCCAGTGTCGGCTCTTTTATCCCTGAAGTCCCCTGGTGGCCGTGTTGCTTCCTGGCACGCTGGGGCGTGACAGCCTTGTCAGTCCGTCGATGTCAATCCGTCACAGTTGTCGATGATAACAGCGACACGATGATGGTGTTGCACCGGTAGATTAGGGATTGATACCTGTAATGCAGTTGCAGAAAGTTTAGTCGAAAGAGCTCCTGCTGCCGCTGTCTCTGCCAACTGAAAGGGCTGCTCACCAGTGTCGGCTCTTTTATCCCTGAAGTCCCCTGGTGGCCGTGTTGCTTCCTGGCACGCTGGGGCGTGACAGCCTTGTCAGTCCGTCGATGTCAATCCGTCACAGTTGTCGATGATAACAGCGACACGATGATGGTGTTGCACCGGTAGATCAGGGATTGATACCTGTAATGAAGTTGCAGAAAGTTTAGTCGAATGAGCACCTGCTGCCGCTGTCTCTGCCAACTGAAAGGGCTGCTCTCCAGTGTCGGCTCTTTTATCCCTGAAGTCCCCTGGTGGCCGTGTTGCTTCCTGGCACGCTGGGGCGTGACAGCCTTGTCAGTCCGTCGATGTCAATCCGTCACAGTTGTCGATGATAACAGCGACACGATGATGGTGTTGCACCGGTAGATCAGGGATTGATACCTGTAATGCAGTTGCAGAAAATTTACTCGAAACAGCTCCTGCTGCCGCTGTCTCTGCCAACTGAAAGGGCTGCTCTCCAGTGTCGGCTCTTTTATCCCTGATGTCCCCTGGTGGCCGTGTTGCTTCCTGGCACGCTGGGGCGTGACAGCCTTGTCAGTCCGTCGATGTCAATTCGTCACAGTTGTCGATGATAACAGCGACACGATGATGGTGTTGCACCGGTAGATAAGGGATTGATACCTGTAATGCAGTTGCAGAAAGTTTAGTCGAAAGAACTCCTGCTGCCGCTGTCTCTGCCAATTGAAAGGGCTGCTCTCCAGTGTCGGGTCTTTTATCCCTGATGTCCCCTGGTGGCCGTGTTGCTTCCTGGCATGCTGGGGCGTGACAGCCTTGTCAGTCCGTCGATGTTAATCCGTCACAGTTGTCGATGATAACAGCGACGCGATGATGGTGTTGCACCGGTAGATCAGGGATTGATACCTGTAATGCAGTTGCAGAAAGTTTAGTCGAAAGAGCTCCTGCTGCCGCTGTCTCTGCCAACTGAAAGGGCTGCTCTCCAGTGTCGGCTCTTTTATCCCTGAAGTCCCCTGGTGGCCGTGTTGCTTCCTGGCATGCTGGGGCGTGACAGCCTTGTCAGTCCGACGATGTCAATCCGTCACAGTTGTCGATGATAACAGCGACACGATGATGGTGTTGCACCGGTAGATCAGTGATTGATACCTGTAATGAAGTTGCAGAAAGTTTTAGTCGAAAGAGCACCTGCTGCCGCTGGCTCTGCCAACTAAAAGGGCTGCTCTCCAGTCTCGGCTCTTTTATCGCCTGAAGTCCCCTGGTGGCCGTGTTGCTTCCTGGCATGCTGGGGCGTGACAGCCTTGTCAGTCCGTCGATGTCAATCCGTCACAGTTGTCGATGATAACAGCGACACGATGATGGTGTTGCACCGGTAGATCAGGGATTGATACCTGTAATGAAGTTGCAGAAAGTTTAGTCGAATGAGCACCTGCTGCCGCTGTCTCTGCCAACTGAAAGGGCTGCTCTCCAGTGTCGGCTCTTTTATCCCTGAAGTCCCCTGGTGGCCGTGTTGCTTCCTGGCACACTGGGGCGTGACAGCCTTGTCAGTCCGTCGATGTCAATGCGTCACAGTTGTCGATGATAACAGCGACACGGTGATGGTGTTGCACCGGTAGATCAGGGATTGATACCTGTAATGCAGTTGCAGAAAGTTTACTCGAAACAGCTCCTGCTGCCGCTGTCTCTGCCAACTGAAAGGGCTGCTCTCCAGTGTCGGCTCTTTTATCCCTGATGTCCCCTGGTGGCCGTGTTGCTTCCTGGCACGCTGGGGCGTGACAGCCTTGTCAGTCCGTCGATGTCAATCCGTCACAGTTGTCGATCATAACAGCGACACGATGATGGTGTTGCACCGGTAGATCGGGGATTGATACCTGTAATGCAGTTGCAGAAAGTTTAGTCGAAAGAGCTCCTGCTGCCGCTGTCTCTGCCAACTGAAAGGGCTGCTCTCCAGTGTCGGCTCTTTTATCCCTGATGTCCCCTGGTGGCCGTGTTGCTTCCTGGCACGCTGGGGCGTGACAGCCTTGTCAGTCCGTCGATGTCAATTCGTCACAGTTGTCGATGATAACAGCGACACGATGATGGTGTTGCACCGGTAGATCAGGGATTGATACCTGTAATGAAGTTGCAGAAAATTTAGTCGAAAGAGCACCTGCTGCCGCTGTCTCTGCCAACTGAAAGGGCTGCTCTCCAGTGTCGGCTCTTTTATCCCTGAAGTCCCCTGGTGGCCGTGTTGCTTCCTGGCACGCTGGGGCGTGACAGCCTTGTCAGTCCGTCGATGTCAATCCGTCACAGTTGTCGATGATAACAGCGACACGATGATGGTGTTGCACCGGTAGATTAGGGATTGATACCTGTAATGCAGTTGCAGAAAGTTTAGTCGAAAGAGCTCCTGCTGCCGCTGTCTCTGCCAACTGAAAGGGCTGCTCACCAGTGTCGGCTCTTTTATCCCTGAAGTCCCCTGGTGGCCGTGTTGCTTCCTGGCACGCTGGGGCGTGACAGCCTTGTCAGTCCGTCGATGTCAATCCGTCACAGTTGTCGATGATAACAGCGACACGATGATGGTGTTGCACCGGTAGATCAGGGATTGATACCTGTAATGAAGTTGCAGAAAGTTTAGTCGAATGAGCACCTGCTGCCGCTGTCTCTGCCAACTGAAAGGGCTGCTCTCCAGTGTCGGCTCTTTTATCCCTGAAGTCCCCTGGTGGCCGTGTTGCTTCCTGGCACGCTGGGGCGTGACAGCCTTGTCAGTCCGTCGATGTCAATCCGTCACAGTTGTCGATGATAACAGCGACACGATGATGGTGTTGCACCGGTAGATCAGGGATTGATACCTGTAATGCAGTTGCAGAAAATTTACTCGAAACAGCTCCTGCTGCCGCTGTCTCTGCCAACTGAAAGGGCTGCTCTCCAGTGTCGGCTCTTTTATCCCTGATGTCCCCTGGTGGCCGTGTTGCTTCCTGGCACGCTGGGGCGTGACAGCCTTGTCAGTCCGTCGATGTCAATCCGTCACAGTTGTCGATCATAACAGCGACACGATGATGGTGTTGCACCGGTAGATCGGGGATTGATACCTGTAATGCAGTTGCAGAAAGTTTAGTCGAAAGAGCTCCTGCTGCCGCTGTCTCTGCCAACTGAAAGGGCTGCTCTCCAGTGTCGGCTCTTTTATCCCTGATGTCCCCTGGTGGCCGTGTTGCTTCCTGGCACGCTGGGGCGTGAAAACCTTCTCAGTCCGTCGATGTCAACTCGTCACAGTTGTCGATGATAACAGCGACACGATGATGGTGTTGCACCGGTAGATAAGGGATTGATACCTGTAATGCAGTTGCAGAAAGTTTAGTCGAAAGAGCTCCTGCTGCCGCTGTCTCTGCCAACTGAAAGGGCTGCTCTCCAGTGTCGGCTCTTTTATCCCTGATGTCCCCTGGTGGCCGTGTTGCTTCCTGGCATGCTGGGGCGTGACAGCCTTGTCAGTCCGTCGATGTCAATCCGTCACAGCTGTCGATGATAACAGCGACACGATGATTGTGTTGCACCGGTAGATCAGGGATTGATACCTGTAATGCAGTTGCTGAAAGTTTAGTCGAAAGTGCTCCTGCTGCCGCTGGCTCTGCCAACGGAAAGGGCTGCTCTCCAGTGTCGGCTCTTTTATCCCTGAAGTCCCCTGGTGGCCGTGTTGCTTCCTGGCACGCTGGGGCGTGACAGCCTTGTCAGTCCGTCGATGTCAATCCGTCACAGTTGTCGATGATAACAGCGACACGATGATGGTGTTGCACCGGTAGATCAGGGATTGATACCTGTAATGCAGTTGCAGAAAGTTTAGTCGAAAGATCTCCTGCTGCCGCTGTCTCTGCCAACTGAAAGGGCTGCTCTCCAGTGTCGGCTCTTTTATCCCTGATGTCCCCTGGTGGCCGTGTTGCTTCCTGGCATGCTGGGGCGTGACAGCCTTGTCAGTCCGTCGATGTTAATCCGTCACAGTTGTCGATGATAACAGCGACGCGATGATGGTGTTGCACCGGTAGATCAGGGATTGATACCTGTAATGCAGTTGCAGAAAGTTTAGTCGAAAGAGCTCCTGCTGCCGCTGTCTCTGCAAACTGAAAGGGCTGCTCTCCAGTGTCGGCTCTTTTATCCCTGAAGTCCCCTGGTGGCCGTGTTGCTTCCTGGCTTGCTGGGGCGTGACAGCCTTGTCAGTCCGTCGATGTCAATCCGTCACAGTTGTCGATGATAACAGCGACACGATGATGGTGTTGCACCGCTAGATCAGGGATTGATACCTGTAATGCAGTTGCAGAAAGTTTAGTCGAAAGAGCTCCTGCTGCCGCTGTCTCTGCCAACTGAAAGGGCTGCTCTCCAGTGTCGGCTCTTTTATCCCTGAAGTCCCCTGGTGGCCGTGTTGCTTCCTGGCACGGTGGGGCGTGACAGCCTTGTCAGTCCGTCGATGTCAATCCGTCACAGTTGTCGATGATAACAGCGACACGATGATGGTGTTGCACCGGTAGGTCAGGGATTGATACCTGTAATGCAGTTGCAGAAAGTTTAGTCGAAAGATCTCCTGCTGCCGCTGTCTCTGCCAACTGAAAGGGCTGCTCTCCAGTGTCGGCTCTTTTATCCCTGAAGTCCCCTGGTGGCCGTGTTGCTTCCTGGCACGCTACGGCGTGACAGCCTTGTCAGTCCGACGATGTCAATCCGTCACAGTTGTCGATGATAACAGCGACACGATGATGGTGTTGCACCGGTAGATCAGGGATTGATACCTGTAATGCAGTTGCAGAAAGTTTAGTCGAAAGAGCTCCTGTTGCCGCTGTCTCTGCCAACTGAAAGGGCTGCTCTCCAGTGTCGGCTCTTTTATCCCTGATGTCCCCTGGTGGCCGTGTTGCTTCCTGGCATGCTGGGGCGTGACAGCCTTGTCAGTCCGTCGATGTTAATCCGTCACAGTTGTCGATGATAACAGCGACGCGATGATGGTGTTGCACCGGTAGATCAGGGATTGATACCTGTAATGCAGTTGCAGAAAGTTTAGTCGAAAGAGCTCCTGCTGCCGCTGTCTCTGCAAACTGAAAGGGCTGCTCTCCAGTGTCGGCTCTTTTATCCCTGAAGTCCCCTGGTGGCCGTGTTGCTTCCTGGCTTGCTGGGGCGTGACAGCCTTGTCAGTCCGTCGATGTCAATCCGTCACAGTTGTCGATGATAACAGCGACACGATGATGGTGTTGCACCGCTAGATCAGGGATTGATACCTGTAATGCAGTTGCAGAAAGTTTAGTCGAAAGAGCTCCTGCTGCCGCTGTCTCTGCCAACTGAAAGGGCTGCTCTCCAGTGTCGGCTCTTTTATCCCTGAAGTCCCCTGGTGGCCGTGTTGCTTCCTGGCACGGTGGGGTGTGACAGCCTTGTCAGTCCGTCGATGTCAATCCGTCACAGTTGTCGATGATAACAGCGACACGATGATGGTGTTGCACCGGTAGGTCAGGGATTGATACCTGTAATGCAGTTGCAGAAAGTTTAGTCGAAAGATCTCCTGCTGCCGCTGTCTCTCCCAACTGAAAGGGCTGCTCTCCAGTGTCGGCTCTTTTATCCCTGAAGTCCCCTGGTGGCCGTGTTGCTTCCTGGCACGCTACGGCGTGACAGCCTTGTCAGTCCGACGATGTCAATCCGTCACAGTTGTCGATGATAACAGCGACACGATGATGGTGTTGCACCGGTAGATCAGGGATTGATACCTGTAATGCAGTTGCAGAAAGTTTACTCGAAACAGCTCCTGCTGCCGCTGTCTCTGCCAACTGAAAGGGCTGCTCTCCATTGTCGGCTCTTTTATCCCTAATGTCCCCTGTTGGCCGTGTTGCTTCCTGGCACGCTGGGGCGTGACAGCCTTGTCAGTCCGTCGATGTCAATCCGTCACAGTTGTCGATGATAACAGCGACACGATGATGGTGTTGCACCGGTAGATCAGGGATTGATACCTGTAATGCAGTTGCAGAAAGTTTAGTCGAAAGAGCTCCTGCTGCCGCTGTCTCTGCCAACTGAAAGGGCTGCTCTCCAGTGTCGGCTCTTTTATCCCTGATGTCCCCTGGTGGCCGTGTTGCTTCTTGGCACGCTGGGGCGTGACAGCCTTGTCAGTCCGTCGATGTCAATCCGTCACAGTTGTCGATGATAACAGCGACACAATGATGGTGTTGCACCGGTAGATCAGGGATTGATACCTGTAATGCAGTTGCAGAAAGTTTAGTCGAAAGAGCTCCTGCTGCCGCTTTCTCTGCCAACTGAAAGGGCTGCTCTCCAGTGTCGGCTCTTTTATCCCTGAAGTCCCCTGGTGGCCGTGTTGCTTCCTGGCACGCTGGGGCGTGACAGCCTTGTCAGTCCGTCGATGTCAATTCGTCACAGTTGTCGATGATAACAGCGGCACGATGATGGTGTTGCACCGGTAGATAAGGGATTGATACCTGTAATGCAGTTGCAGAAAGTTTAGTCGAAAGAGCTCCTGCTGCCGCTGTCTCTGCCAATTGAAAGGGCTGCTCTCCAGTGTCGGGTCTTTTATCCCTGATGTCCCCTGGTGGCCGTGTTGCTTCCTGGCATGCTGGGGCGTGACAGCCTTGTCAGTCCGTCGATGTTAATCCGTCACAGTTGTCGATGATAACAGCGACGCGATGATGGTGTTGCACCGGTAGATCAGGGATTGATACCTGTAATGCAGTTGCAGAAAGTTTAGTCGAAAGAGCTCCTGCTGCCGCTGTCTCTGCCAACTGAAAGGGCTGCTCTCCAGTGTCGGCTCTTTTACCCCTGAAGTCCCCTGGTGGCCGTGTTGCTTCCTGGCATGCTGGGGCGTGACAGCCTTGTCAGTCCGACGATGTCAATCCGTCACAGTTGTCGATGATAACAGCGACACGATGATGGTGTTGCACCGGTAGATCAGGGATTGATACCTGTAATGAAGTTGCAGAAAGTTTTAGTCGAAAGAGCACCTGCTGCCGCTGTCTCTGCCAACTAAAAGGGCTGCTCTCCAGTGTCGGCTCTTTTATCGCCTGAAGTCCCCTGGTGGCCGTGTTGCTTCCTGGCATGCTGGGGCGTGACAGCCTTGTCAGTCCGTCGATGTCAATCCGTCACAGTTGTCGATGATAACAGCGACACGATGATGGTGTTGCACCGGTAGATCAGGGATTGATACCTGTAATGAAGTTGCAGAAAGTTTAGTCGAATGAGCACCTGCTGCCGCTGTCTCTGCCAACTGAAAGGGCTGCTCTCCAGTGTCGGCTCTTTTATCCCTGAAGTCCCGTGGTGGCCGTGTTGCTTCCTGGCACGCTGGGGCGTGACAGCCTTGTCAGTCCGTCGATGTCAATGCGTCACAGTTGTCGATGATAACAGCGACACGATGATGGTGTTGCACCGGTAGATCAGGGATTGATACCTGTAATGCAGTTGCAGAAAGTTTACTCGAAACAGCTCCTGCTGCCGCTGTCTCTGCCAACTGAAAGGGCTGCTCTCCAGTGTCGGCTCTTTTATCCCTGATGTCCCCTGGTGGCCGTGTTGCTTCCTGGCACGCTGGGGCGTGACAGCCTTGTCAGTCCGTCGATGTCAATCCGTCACAGTTGTCGATCATAACAGCGACACGATGATGGTGTTGCACCGGTAGATCGGGGATTGATACCTGTAATGCAGTTGCAGAAAGTTTAGTCGAAAGAGCTCCTGCTGCCGCTGTCTCTGCCAACTGAAAGGGCTGCTCTCCAGTGTCGGCTCTTTTATCCCTGATGTCCCCTGGTGGCCGTGTTGCTTCCTGGCACGCTGGGGCGTGACAGCCTTGTCAGTCCGTCGATGTCAATTCGTCACAGTTGTCGATGATAACAGCGACACGATGATGGTGTTGCACCGGTAGATCAGGGATTGATACCTGTAATGAAGTTGCAGAAAATTTAGTCGAAAGAGCACCTGCTGCCGCTGTCTCTGCCAACTGAAAGGGCTGCTCTCCAGTGTCGGCTCTTTTATCCCTGAAGTCCCCTGGTGGCCGTGTTGCTTCCTGGCACGCTGGGGCGTGACAGCCTTGTCAGTCCGTCGATGTCAATCCGTCACAGTTGTCGATGATAACAGCGACACGATGATGGTGTTGCACCGCTAGATCAGGGATTGATACCTGTAATGCAGTTGCAGAAAGTTTAGTCGAAAGAGCTCCTGCTGCCGCTGTCTCTGCCAACTGAAAGGGCTGCTCTCCAGTGTCGGCTCTTTTATCCCTGAAGTCCCCTGGTGGCCGTGTTGCTTCCTGGCACGGTGGGGCGTGACAGCCTTGTCAGTCCGTCGATGTCAATCCGTCACAGTTGTCGATGATAACAGCGACACGATGATGGTGTTGCACCGGTAGGTCAGGGATTGATACCTGTAATGCAGTTGCAGAAAGTTTAGTCGAAAGATCTCCTGCTGCCGCTGTCTCTGCCAACTGAAAGGGCTGCTCTCCAGTGTCGGCTCTTTTATCCCTGAAGTCCCCTGGTGGCCGTGTTGCTTCCTGGCACGCTACGGCGTGACAGCCTTGTCAGTCCGACGATGTCAATCCGTCACAGTTGTCGATGATAACAGCGACACGATGATGGTGTTGCACCGGTAGATCGGGGATTGATACCTGTAATGCAGTTGCAGAAAGTTTAGTCGAAAGAGCTCCTGCTGCCGCTGTCTCTGCCAACTGAAAGGGCTGCTCTCCAGTGTCGGCTCTTTTATCCGTGATGTCCCCTGGTGGCCGTGTTCCTTCCTGGCACGGTGGGGCGTGGAAACCTTGTCAGTCCGTCGATGCCAATCCGTCACAGTTGTCGATGATAACAGCGACACGATGATTGTGTTGCACCGGTAGATCAGGGATTGATACCTGTAATGCAGTTGCAGAAAGTTTAGTCGAAAGAGCTCCTGCTGCCGCTGTCTCTGCCAACTGAAAGGGCTGCTCTCCAGTGTCGGCTCTTTTATCCCTGAAGTCCCCTGGTGGCCGTGTTGCTTCCTGGCACGCTGGGGCGTGACAGCCTTGTCAGTCCGTCGATGTCAATCCGTCACAGTTGTCGATGATAACAGCGACACGATGATGGTGTTGCACCGGTAGATCAGGGATTGATACCTGTAATGCAGTTGCAGAAAGTTTAGTCGAAAGAGCTCCTGCTGCCGCTGTCTCTGCCAACTGAAAGGGCTGCTCTCCAGTGTCGGCTCTTTTATCCCTGATGTCCCCTGGTGTCCGTGTTGCTTCCTGGCATGCTGGGGCGTGACAGCCTTGTCAGTCCGTCGATGTCAATCCGTCACAGTTGTCGATGATAACAGCGACACGATGATGGTGTTGCACCGGTAGATCAGGGATTGATACCTGTAATGCAGTTGCAGAAAGTTTAGTCGAAAGAGCTCCTGCTGCCGCTGTCTCTGCCAACTGAAAGGGCTGCTCTCCAGTGTCGGCTTTTTTATCCCTGATGTCCCCTGGTGGCCGTGTTGCTTCCTGGCACGCTGGGGCGTGACAGCCTTGTCAGTCCGTCGATGTCAATCCGTCACAGTTGTCGATGATAACAGCGACACGATGATGGTGTTGCACCGGTAGATCAGGGATTGATACCTGTAATGCAGTTGCAGAAAGTTTAGTCGAAAGAGCTCCTGCTGCCGCTGTCTCTGCCAATTGAAAGGGCTGCTCTCCAGTGTCGGCTCTTTTATTCCTGATGTCCCCTGGTGGCCGTGTTGCTTCCTGGCATGCTGGGGCGTGACAGCCTTGTCAGTCCGTCGATGTTAATCCGTCACAGTTGTCGATGATAACAGCGACACGATGATGGTGTTGCACCGGTAGATCAGGGATTGATACCTGTAATGCAGTTGCAGAAAGTTTAGTCGAAAGAGCTCCTGCTGCCGCTGTCTCTGCCAACTGAAAGGGCTGCTCTCCAGTGTCGGCTATTTTATCCCTGAAGTCCCCTGGTGGCCGTGTTGCTTCCTGGCATGCTGGGGCGTGACAGCCTTGTCAGTCCGTCGATGTCAATCCGTCACAGTTGTCGATGATAACAGCGACACGATGATGGTGTTGCACCGGTAGATCGGGGATTGATACCTGTAATGAAGTTGCAGAAAGTTTAGTCGAAAGAGCACCTGCTGCCGCTGTCTCTGCCAACTGCCCCCCGCCCCCCCTTCTTCAACAGGGCCGGACACCGTTCCGTCCTACAATGCTTAATCTTCAGAAGATCTAGAGACTTTCCGAACCAGAAGTTTGTCGCAAGGTTGCGTCGGATTTGGTGTCTGTCAAGACGTGAGGGGCGATCGGCGTGCGGCGGCTCTCACCGCTCTTTCCATAGCCGGAGCGAATCGGCCCCAAAGGGCGATGGACACCCGCGCGGGCCGGCGCCTTCGCGCCCGGCCGAATCATTCCAAGAAAGGTGACACTTCGCTTCGAGCGCACCCCGCTCCCTACCGCCCGGGGGGGGGGGGTTCCATTGAAGACGGCGGCGGCGGGGTGCTGAGGAAGAATAACCGGCCCTAATGACCCTGCTTGCACTACCCATACTTTACACATTGTAAGCCCCCGCGCTTGTCAGAAACCCGGCGTCCCCCACCTGACGGAGTTTGGCCAATGTTGTTTCAGACCATCTGTCTTGGTGTATAAAGACCCCCGTACCGGGACTTCGATATTTTCAGGGAATGGACCTGTCTCAAGAGACACTGAAATTTTGGCTGTGCACTTTGGTGAGGGGCGTATATGGACAAATTCAGACATTTGGGTGGAGCATTGGTGGTGGTGAAAAACATTTATTGTTTAGTAACTTTTTTTAGAGAGATGATTGGGGTAGGGCCCTATTGGCCCTTCACCCTTACAAAATATTCACGGGGCACTTTGGCTGTCTAAGTGCTGCAAGGCGAAAGAGTTTCCTGGCGCACTGTTTGTTTTTATTTTTTTATTTTTTATGTTTTTTTTGCTCTTTTCTTATTTTTATTGTTTCTTTACTTTTATTTTCGTATCTTATTTTTATTTTTCCTATTTTTGTTTATTTTTCATTTTTTTATTTTTCATTAACTTCACTTCATTCTTTTCATTTTATTTATGAAACCCATGCATTCACTAGATGCGCCTTTATTCATGCTCGAACCTTGAGCCTTCGTGGCGGAGTGGCGCTTCAAATGCCAAAGGCTCTGGTTCGATTCCCACCCTCGACGCAGTTTGTTTTTAAGCAGCGACGCCGAAAGGCGGACAAATCTGCCGACAGCGTCTGTCGACACGGCTGCCGACAGCGTCTGCTAACGACAGTATGAGGAATTAAAGGATTTCGCCTTAATACTAGTTGGAGCCCCTATTACGGGGCCCCATTGACACGCAACGCCGCCTGCGTCCTTTGAACCAAGGCCTTTTGGGTCTTTAGGTCTTGTTAGCCTAGCAGGGCCGCCTTCCAGTCCTCTCTGGTGACGTTGGGGGGGGGGGATAGATGGGTTTGATTGACATGCCCCAAACCACGTGGAATGTGTCAGCCATGTCCCCACAGAAGGGGCACGCGCCACCAAAGGATGTGTTGAAGTGTTTACGCACCGCCGGGCATAGTACAGAGTTAGTGGGAATTTTGATGAGGAGGCGCTCGTCAGCGCGATCCAGTCCCTTACAAGAGGCCGAGTAGCGCCGCTGCTCCTCCTTACAGTAATCGGTGGTGTATTTGAATGTAACCGCCAGATTGTCTGATTGGGAGTAGCCTTCCAAGGGCAGAGAGATAGCCCGGGGAGACAGTGCGCGGGTGGCCTGATCGGCCTGTTATTTTCCCTGTATGCCCCTTGTGACCGGGGGCCCAAATCAGGTTACCTCGTGTTGGATCTTCACATCGTCAGCTATATTGCAGTATGTGCGAGGCAAATGGGAGAGCCAAGCCCAGCTCATAGTTCCGATAGGCCTCTCGCGAGACAGTGATGTTATGTTTTGACTTGGGATTAGAGAGCCGGAGCAATGGCAACCTCCTCCGCGTGTGTTCCGCTGTTGGCTTTGAAATTGAGCCTGTTAAGTGTGCTTGTGTTGTGTACGACTGCGGCCGTGTACCACCCCCCGTGGTGTGGGCCAGCAAAGTCCGCGTAATACACGTGCTGTTGTAATAAGGGAGTAATTAGTCATTGGCATCCACCCAAGCGCAGCCATACGCCTTTAATGGAAAGCTATACAGCTTTCTCAGAAACTTCGCAGTTAAAGAAAAATTCTTCCAGGTCCGGGAGTCGAACCCGGGACCACCGCTTCACCGGAGCAGTCGCTCTACCAATTGAGCTAACCGGGACGGCAAGCTTATGGTAGGGCGAGGGCGAATTGTTCAATAACTCGAAGTGGGAACAGTATTGGTCAAATGTTTAGGGGAATCCGCCTTGGGGGATTCCCCTAAAGCGGTGGTCGCGGGTTCGACTCCCGGACCAGGAGGAATTTTTCTTTAACTGCGAAGTTTCTGAGAAAGCAGTATAGCTTTCCTTCGTAGCCGTATGGCTGCGCTTGGGTGGATGCCAATGAGTAATTACTCCCTTATTACAAATCTACTCCACATTGGGGGATTCCCCTAAACATTTGGCCAACACGTGCTGTTGGTTACCATAGTATCGCGCCAATGCTTCCTCGCACGCCAGGCGGCGACCGCTATGGTCTTCTCTGGACATGTTTTGGAGAAGGGGTCGGACCCGGAGGGCGCGTCTCCAGGGTTCTGACACTCTCTCCCTTTAATCAATGTGGTATCGGTGTTTTATGTGTACCGGATCAAGAGGCGGCGACCGGACGTGGTCTGTGCAAGACGCGTGTATTGGCTGACCAAGTCGGCTTCTCGAAGCTCCTGGAATGTGCTCACGACGCCCAAGGCCAGAATTCTGTGGTTGGACGTGGCGACCTGGAGGTCCAGAACCCGCTTCATGCCTTTCCGGTGGACGACCTCCGGTTGTCATCATCGTGTTTGCGCAGGTACAAGTAGGGGATGGAGTAGAGGATTGGAGGCCGCAGCGCGCCCGTGCAAAGGTCTCTCAAAGGCGGAGGAACGGCTTCTGCTTCGCCTGTATACTGATACTTTGCTGTGCCTGGCAGCTCTCAAACAATTCAACCCTTCTTTCTCGGGGCAGCTTTCCGCACGGCGCGGAGAAGTCTTCGGACATCTACCACATGGTGTGGGCCTGCCCCTCCAACCCTGCGATCCCCCCTCACCACAACCCAACCCGGGAGTACTGGGAGGAGAGCCTGCTCGGCTGCTCTGACCTGCAGGCCCAACGGGCCTTCGTCGCGCGAGCCCGGGCGGCGGCCGGCGCCACTGGAGTCCCGAACTCGGGACCTACACCTAATACTTGTAAGGGCTGGCCCCCTCTAGGTCAGCTCATGCGTAACCTCCTGAAGTGTATCTGTACATAAATGTTTTCCGCCACCACCACCGAGCACGAGGCTTATATCCCCACCATACGCCACCGCCGTCCACGTGCTTATATGTTTGCCGCCGGTTCCTGCGTTTCGCGGCGTCGCCGTTGTTGATTTACTGTGATCACCGGGTAGTGGTACCAAAAACGGCAGCATCGCGATTTCCCGAAATCTTTCACGACTTTCATTCTGGAACGGTAACAAGGAAGAGCTTACTCAGGCAGCACAACACTGTTGGTCGAACGTCTGGCAGTTGTTGGCAGAAATTGGAACGAACATCGGTCCTACGCTGGCATGTGGGCCGAGCGCTACCATTTTGACATATTGGGGCCTACTTTCATGCTAGTTTAGGGCCAACGTTCGGTCGATCGAGCGGCCAACGCAGGCCCGGCGTTCATTGTGCAGTATGGACCAGTAAAGGTCTCATATTGGCATCCAAGATTCAAACATTGGTATCCAGCTTTCGAGTTATGGTAAGCAGCTTTCGAACAATGGTATCCAGCTTTCGAGCATTGGTATCCTCCTTTCGAAAACTGGCACATAAAAAATATAACCGACTAGCCAATGACCGGCACTGTGGATGTACCATTCTACCTAGCAAATATTCATAATTGAGGATGCCAAATAATTTCTGAAGAAAGACCCCTTTATTGCATCGAGTTACAAGAATCACGCTTCTAGCGCACGCAGGATAGCTTGCACTACCACCAGCCACACTGGGGAGGAAAGAAAAGGGGGCTCAAGGGCATGGTGGCAGAGTCTGTGAGAAAATCATTTGTTTAAAAGTTTGGTGCGTGCCTATCATTCAGGTTGGACAACGCAACTTTGCAAGCTACTGTGGTACAACAAAGATATCCTTAAAGTGCTTAACGGAGCTGTTCTCCAGTGAACATATAAATCATATCGGAAGTAATCGTCGCACTCCTCTTGCAAGACGACTATTGCACTGCATTTAAACAAATTCCTTGTCCAGCTCTTGCACGATGACCTCACGAAGCGCCGAGCCTGTAAAGAGATTCATGATGTCATGATAAGCCTAACTATGGCCGTCAGAGGACAAAAACAAAAATGATTAAATAACACTGAATTTCATGAGGCAGTCTGCGTGGACACACTAGAAACATATTTTGCAGGATAACTTTAATTTACGCTTAAGAACTAAACCACATTCGTTGCACAAAGTGGAATTTATTTAACTACACTTGCCTTGTACGAAATGGTTCATTATTAGTTTAATCCGTCGTGTCGCACCCGAATGTTAGTAGTGTTTGTTCGTTCGTTCTTCAAAGCTGCCGGCACGCCGCTTTATCGCTTTGTTTGTGATGCAGGGCGCGCTTAGATTTATCTCGATTGATCGCATCCAGGCGGCGCCGATTCAGCGTTGTTCCAGGATGTTCTAGTAACTTCCGATACTATATCTCGAAAGCTCGCTATCAGCTTTAAAAAGGCGGGCATTCTGTTCGATGACTTCCGCGCACGCTTGTTGCTACGCCGCCGCTTAGTGATTCTGTTCTTTGCGGGTTCAAGTCAGCTCAAATAAAGCGTTTCGTTTAAGAGCCATTCTCGCCATTTTCCTGTTCGCCAGACTGCAGTCTCCACTACATGACATTTGGTGGAGGTGCTAACGGATGTCCCTGTTGCCTTCACGCCCTGGGAGCCGCCAAAGCAGCCCGAGTCGTCTCGAAGAAGATCGCGAGAAAGCCGCAGAAGCCGCCCCAACCGAAGATGAAGGGCGAAGCAGCAGGCCGACTCCCGAGGCGTCCACCAGAGTTCGGACTACTACCGGAGCGCACGCGAGCAAGGAAGGTCTCCTCAGTTCCGACGTCAACCATGGCTACCACACCACACCCCATTGTTTTTTGCAACAACGCCGACTGCCGCCCACGTTCAATGGTTCACCGTGCGAGGATCTTGAAGAATGCCTGGAACAGTTTGACCTTGTTACCGTCATCAAGAGTTGGGATGACGAGAATAAAATAAGCCACGTTTTCTTTGCCCGAGAACGACCAGCCAGAATTTTGTTCGAGAACCAGGACGCTGCCCTAGCGATGTAGGAATCATTCAAGCGAGAGTTCCTGAAGGCATTCTCAAACATCGTCAGGAAAGAAAGAGCTCAGCTTCTTCTACAATCACGAATCCAGCACCAGAATGAGACTGAGACCGCGTACGTAGTAGACATGAAGCGCCTTTTTCGATGTGTCGATCCTGACATGACGGAGGAGAAGAAGGTGGAGCTTTTGATGCATGGTGCTAAAGAGGCACTTTTCGGTGGTCTGACCCGCAATCCACCGAAGTCTGTCGCTGCATTCACCAGTGAAGCAGCCGCCATTGAGAAAACCTATGAAGCACGAGCCCGCCATTTTCCTCGACAGCTCCAAGTGACCTCGACTACCCTCTCGGATGGCACAACATTTTGAGGCAACCTGCGGGATCTCATCCGCTAAGTTGTACAGGAGGAGCTGCGTAGCCTGTAACCATCTTCAAGCCAGCCTCAAGTAGCGACGCCTAAGGAAATAGTCCGCGAAGAAGTGCAGCATGCGCTTGGCTCCCCGCCATCCTCGCCTCAGTTGAAGCTCCAGGTTTGACCTCCAATTGAAGCTCCAGTCTTCAGCCCCAGCGACACATACTCCCACTTCCATACCCCCCCCCCCTCGCCATCAAACGTTTCGTCTTCGTATTGTAAATTCCTATTTGTGTTTTTTGTATTTGTATTGCAATCCAGAGACCCTCCTGCAAGGTCCCAGGATGCCTTGCCTGTAGTAGGCTGTCAAAAAAATAAAATAAAATAGATGCTTGGCACTTGCCGAATAGCACGCATCCTATTCCCCGCATCTGCAGAAGTTTTAAGCGTTTTTTAAAGCACGTAATTAGTTCACCCCGTGCTGCATGTGGTATTAGATTGTGCATGGCAAATATATTACTGTACCACACACCAGTGCTAAAGAGTGAAGCATTCAAGTAAAATATGGTGTGTGACATAACTCCACAAAAAAGAAAGGATAGATTTCATTGTAAATAAATATGTACTGAGCTTCATCATGAACTAAAAACTTAGCCCAAACACCATAACAAGGTTGATCAGAACCCATCTACGTTTTAAGTTTTTTGTCTTGAACCCGTTCGAACCGGTTCGAACCGGAACGAAATATCGCTTTGGAGCCGAACCCGGAACGGAACACGAAAAGCGTTAACACGAACTTGAACCGTACCAAAAAGAATTCCGGTTCGACACCTTGCGGGCCAGCTGTAGAGCAGCGAGGACCGAAGGTGCCGAGGGCCTTTCAGCCGCGCGAACCACTTTGAAATTTTTTTGTTCCACTGCCGCGCCATCTATAGTGGAGAAATATACACGCGCGCAAAGCAGTGTTTTTGTTGCGCAACAGGTAGCGCTTGCGTAGGTTTTTTTTTTGCGCTACAGGCGCGAGTTTTAAATGTTTTGCTCCTGGATCTTGCTGGCAATCTTCACCTCACCATGCCCAGAGTAGTTTCGAATACTCAACAAATTCAATATATATTGTTTACTGTTACGTCTCAGGCTTACTCTCTCTGCAGCTGCAACGAAACGGACGCTCAGGGGCTCAGGAAAATTTAAAAAAAAAGAAAAGAGCACAAAGCTGTTTGGTTTTGGCTTTCTTAGAGTGACCTAATTGCGTGCACATGTAGATTTTAGATGCGCGTAATGAATGCGCATTATTTAAAACTCAGATTCCCAGTTGTTTTTACGTGATGAATGCATATGTATTCAGACGTTTCTCAGATTTATCCTTCGGTGCACAACATGTACTTACATATACAGACATGCGCAGATACACATAGTTGGTAGGTGCGAGGTACGCTTGCACGTTGAAGGCAAACAAGCTTTGTTTGTCTTTTTCGTTATGTACAGTCTTTGTCAAAAGTAACCAGGCTGCATGGTTTGCTTCTAGCTTGTATAGTGGAGCCCTTGTGACTTTCCTAAAGGTCAAAAGTGGTTTGAAGGTAAGAAGACCCCCAGTCCCTACCTTTAACGGCCATTTCAGCTTCAGGGAAGCTGTAAGGGCTCCACTGTACGAACTAGAAGCAAACCATGCAGCCTCGTTACTTTTGACAAAGACTGTACGTACGTGTGTATCGGGAGTCCTATAATCTGGCATCCGAAAACTGACCCCTTTGGAGCGTTGCACACTGGTGTACAAGAAAAAAAAAAGAGTTTACATTCTATCTCGGAAAACAGCTGGGGACAAAGACGGCTGAGTTCATGAAAAAAAAAATGGGGGGGGGGGTTGAATCTAGCGGTTAGGGGCATTACGTACGTTGAAGGAATGTTCTTAAATAAAATAGTTTGTCTCGTCTGCTTTCTTGCCCGTTGTATGCTGAGCTGCAGCTGATTATAAATCTTAGAGCAAACTGTTAATTTACCTAATTCATCGAGATATCCTGTATATTTACGTACATATTGCATTCGCGACAGTTACAATTTACTCATTTTTTGGGTTTGCTCTTTGCAGTGCATGTTTTATGTCGACAGTCTGACGGATACGCGGCCTACCGCGGGCGTTTCACCCCATATCTACAGTTTTTGCGTGCACTGGAGGGGCTGCTTAAATTTGCTTGCAAGCTTCTCGGAAGCGTTCGAATTTTGCGCTGTGTCGGAAAAATTTGTTGGGGCCACAGAGCGCCGAAGGTAACTGCGTGTCCGAAATTAAACCCATGTACGGATGTTACTTACGGAGGGCAACACTGTTCACAAGAGAGACCAGCAGTATAGCTCCTAAATTAGCTATTCACTAATAGCTAATAAGCCTACTATTTCGCACGTCTTACTGTTATCATGATGCTCTGCACTGCTAACAATGATGGGCCGAAACAAAAAAGCGTTCTTGTAACCCCAAACGTCTCCCTTGAAAGATTGCAAAACATCTTCGGTGAAATAAATACCTTTAGTACTTTAATTAACAATTCCAACCAACAGATAGGTGCACACGCACGCTCGGTGCGAAGTGGGCCAATATGAATATCACACATGCGTTTCGAAACACAGTGAATTATGTTTGGCGGCGCCATAAAAAGAAGCTCCGCGGGCTAATTGACCGTGACCCCCGCCACTGTCACGGCCACACCCATTTTTTTTTTTATGACTGCTGCTGATGCTGCTGCCAGCGGATCAGTGCAGACGCTGAGGGAGTTCTTTGCAGAGGAAGGGCTGCCTAATCCTCACGTTCGAAGAAAGGTCATTGCGCTTGAAGCACACTGCGAGGGCGTTCGAAACTGGGTTTGGCCCGCAAGGGGCACAGCGGGGTTTACGGAGCTTCTTCCAAACGTACACCCCGAAAGGAGCCGAGCGCCAGGCTGGGGGACGCTTGTACCCATTTTACCGGTGGGTGCCCGGCGGTGGGTTTCGAACCAACCACCTACCGCAGCCGAGACGGGCGCTCAAACCACTAGGCCACGACTGCGGTGGCGGAGCACGCCCACCAAATAGCGTTTTATACACACATGTGCAGTTTTTCAGTTATTTTAACCGATGGGTCTTTCCCATTTCATTTTCGGAGGACAGCCCCATAATAATAGATCCAACGTGCGAATACTTTCGGCGACCGCTTGAGCGTCGTCGACGTCGGCCGCAATACTCGATGGCTTGTTCAACGCTCTTGCTTCGCATCTGTCACTGCGATGCTTCACTTCGTATTAGTGCGAGACGGCGAATAGTGTGCATCTGCGCAAATATTTAGAGTCACATTATTTTATCTCTCTTCCAGCTTCGAGTACGGGCAACTCTTCTACTTGTATTACACCAGTTGCGAAACTGCGGCTCATATCTGTACTGGCCAGTTTCAGCGACTGTGCAGATGGTTTCGCCACCTCTGAGCAAGAGGTTTAACTAACGTAGGCCATCTGACGTAGTTACGTTAATTTTGAAGATGGCGTAACCTTTTCTTAACATTTTCTTATATTCTGTTTCGGTTTTTCATAAACAATAAAGAGGTGCTGGATAAATTTTGAGTCTGACGACAGTCATGTTTATTAATAGAGGAAAACGTTAAACAATCCATTCGTAGAACATTACGAATAACTTGGTAGTTTTCCTTTTTTAAATGGGATGGCGCCACGGTAGATAATAAAATTTCGTCTGCTTTTGTTTTTATATGTCAAGTTCTTTCTGGTATCCATACGAGGCGCCTGGAGGATTGCAGCGCAGAAAGACCAGTCTGGTCTGATGTCTTGTCGTCTGGTCAGCTGGTCTGTAGGCTAGCAAAGCTGATTGATGCGAGAGAGATGTGGGCTGCAGGCATTGACAACGTTGTGCCAGAAACGCGGCGTTGAAGCCATAGGCTGTCGGCGTTCATTGGCTTAGGCGTCGAAAACGTTTTACACGCCGATCATTTTAAGGAAATGAAGTGCGCATTACTGGCTCCGTGGGTCAGTGGACGCCTGAATCGCGCTTGTATGCACGTGGGGCGTTCAGAGGGAGCGGGCTGCATGCGCTGCGCTGACAACGGTGAGCGAACTCTCGCGATCAACCATTAACTACCAGGTGGCAGGGTGGGTGCGCTGCCTATCCAGTGTCGGAACGGAGCCAACGTTACAGACGACAAGCTTTGGTTTGGTTTATTGTGGTTCAACGTCCCAAGGCGACTCAGGCTATGAGTGACGCTGTAGTGAAGGTTGCCCGATACGCCATAGCATTCGCTCTTTGACCAGGTTCAACAGTAGTTGAACCGCAGCTACTTTTGCGTTTCGCCTCCATCGAAACGCTGCCACCGCGGTCCGGTACGAACCCGGGTACTCGGGTCGGTGGCGACCATGGAGGAAGAAAAACTAGGAGGGAGCATGACGTCACAATCTTGAAGCCTAGTCATAAAAAATATAATGGAAAGCATCATGGGAAATAGGCCCTCACGTGACAAGGCAGTGGTAGCCTTAGCCGGATTTCGGTTTCGGTTTCGCTCTCGCTGTACGAGCAACTGCGCGACCATCTGCTTGTGTTCACTGACGGCTCCGTGGTGAGCGCAAACTGCTCGCTCGCCGCAGCGGCCACCATCCCCGAGCGACGCGTGCGCTGGCTGCGGCGCAGTGGAGACATTAGAGCACATGCTCCTTCGCTGTGCCGCTTCTGCAGTGCCGCGTCGCGAGACTCTCGCGGCCTGCAGGGCGCTAGGAATCATCCCGGATAGTCTTGCAGCGCTCCTGTGGCCGCGCGGCAGTGCGCTCACCCGAGACAGAACAATGGTGAGTCTCTGTGCGTTCATCGAGCAGGCGAGCTTGACTTCCCGCTCGCTCTCCGCCAGGTAGTGCACGCGTGACACGAACGCTCCGTGGGTGCTACCTCGGACGGTATACGCGGCCGGGCGCCCCACCCCGGCCGCTAGTGTGCCGCGCGCGCGATTAGTCCGAGACAGGACGCTACGAGCGCGCGGCTATGTATACATACACTTCTTTTTGTAAGTGATTGTGCGCAGTGGCCGGGAGACCCCGCGCAGGGGCAGACGTAAAGCCGCCGGCACTCTCTCTCGACAGCGAGAGAGAGAGAAAAAAATTCAGGGGGCACTTTGACTGTCTAAATTGCGTAGAGGCGAAAGCGTTTTCCGCACCAGTTTCGCTGCTTCTGTGGCACTGGTGGCGTCACATATAATTGAGTACTAATTACTAAGTGATGACAAATCACTAATTAATGATTGATTACTGATTAATGCCTGAATACTAATTAACTGCTAATTAATGACGCTTAAGCTTCGCCTTGAGTAGTGGAACGCGACAGCGTGTTGTTGCGCTGCCAGGGAGTCCACGGAACGCCACCACTCGTTCGACGCGATGCCTTGCCCTTTGAACGCAACTCAGCAACTTTGAACGCAACTTTGAACGCAACAACCGCGTCCGGCGAAGCGAAGACGAAGGCTCAAACAACAGATACCCCCAAGGTCTCCCCTCTCTCCCCGAGCACCTGATTGACAAAGTAAAGCAGTCTTTGAAGGAGTAAGCTGGGGTGAATTCGAGTTCCTGATCGTTGGGGTCGGAGGGGTATGTCCGGTGGGAGAGCGCGCGGGCGGCGGCGTCAGCTGCCTCATTTCCCTCAAAGCCCATGTGAGCAGGATCCCAAACGATACGACGGGGACAGGGGACGCTGTTTTAAGGCGATAGCCTCTGATGCCTCATACTGCCGTTAGCAGCCGTGCCCGTGTCGGCGCCGTGTCGGAAACCGCGTCGGCAGATTTGTCCGCGTTTCGGCGTCAATACTTGAAAAATTACGAGGAACTTTAGCGGCTAAAGGGGTGAAAGCCTGTGTGCTGCATTCTGCTACCCGATTGTTCACTTCACATTCTGTTGGTGCATTAATGAACTGGTAATTAATGACGCTTAATGGTGCCTTTAAGATTGGAACGCGACTGCGGGTTGTAGTGCTGCCAGGGAGTCCACGGAACGCCACCACCTGTTCGGCGCGATGCGTTGCCCTTTGAACGCAACGCTTTTTGAGGAAAGGAAATGGCGCTGTAATTCTCTGTCATCTCGGTGGACACCTGAACATGCCTGAACCGCACCGTAGAGGAAGGGAGGAAGTGGGAGTGAAAGAAGACAAAGAGGGCCCGTAATGAAGGAAATGAAAATTGTATCTGAGGAAAGGAAATTACGCAGTAACTGTCTCACATATCTCGGTGAACACCCGTCAAAGTTCAGGGGGGCACTTTTTTGACCTAAAGTGTGGTCACTGATGTGTGGTTAAGATGTTCAGCTTCGCCTCTAAGAGTGGAACGCGACAGCATCTTGCAACGCTGCCAGGGAGTCCATAGAACGCCATTGCCGATTCGGTTCTACGCCTCGCCCGTCGGTAAATTGGTTTTTGAGGAAATGAAATATCTGTCTCTCATATCTCGGTGGACACCTAAACATCTCCGGAAGGGAAGGGAGGAGGATGGGAGTGAGCGAAGACACCGTATTCACTAGACGCGCCTTTGTTCATTCCAAACCATCGAGCTGGCATGGCGGAGTGGATAGCATGCTCGTCTCACACGCCGAAGACCGGGGGTTCGATTCCCGAGCTCGACCAATTTCCTACTCCGTTTTATTTATTTATATGGCCTGACTAAAAAAGTTAATTAGGCTAATTGCGTAATTAAGCAATTAACTAAGCTCAGTCCCACTTACTTGGAGCATCACTATACGATCCCTTCAATTGGCTGCATGGTTACTAGGCAAAGTACAATTGGCCCCGTTTGAATTTCGCGCACTGTGACGTCACGGCCGTTTCGACCAACTGAAAAGCGTGACATTTTCTGTCGACAACTGCGGCTGACAACGATGAGGCATTAAAGGCTTTCGCCTTAATACTTCACTGCTGCATTTCACGTCGCAACCGCGTATGTGCGCGAGCGTATTCGGCACGACTTGTGCCTCGAGAATGGCGGAGAACGGCGGGCCCATGGGCGGGCCGAAGTCCGCCTGCCCGAGAAATAGAATCTTGCGCAGCGCGCCGGAGCGCTCGTTAAAAACGTCCGTCCGCCGTGAGCGCTCTGGAAGCCGCTGCGCTCTTTTTTAGAGGCTCGTTTCTTCGCCTACTCTCGAGTTCTCCGCTTATAGCATGCGCTGAAATAAACGCTCCGTACGTGTGTATAACGACGAAAGGAATTCCTCTCCATTCTCGTTATGAACCACAGTTGAACAGTGACGATGTCGCGGCCGCACCCTTTGATGAAAAGTTTACCTGTAGTTTCTACAGTGCACCCAAAAACGAGACGCGGAGCCTTCAGACAACCTCGAGCTCGGTACGCATTCCGCCAAAGCTGCAACACAGGCGCGCTTCTGCTCTACATCGGAGCACGGACGTTCACTAAAAAGCACCGCTGGTTGGCAGTCTAGTAACTGTGGAGGGCCTATTTCCCAAGAGTCAGTGCGCAAAAGGGCCCTCGGCAGCGGCGTCAGGGGAGGATGGCTTGCAGAGGCTGAGCGCACTCTCTCCTAGTTTTTTTTACCTCCATGGTGGCGGCGGATCTCGATAAGCGCACCGCCCGAACGGAGACACATAGACGCCATAGAGTTTCTTACTATTACCTAGAGGGAAAGCTGGCAGCCCGTCTATGGGAGTTTGCATGGCGACCCCTCGAGACCACTTCAGCCACCATGGGCGCTCAAAGCATCATGGGGCGGTGAGCTACTTGTTGCGGAACTGCAACTTTTGGCCAAAAAATAATAGAAAAATAAAGCTGTTTGATAACTACAAACGTCCTAACATTTAATATCTGGTCTAATGATTGCAACAAACGAGCAGAAAAGCATTTAAGTGCAAAGTTTGCCCAAAATAAGAGACGACTCGCTCTCCTATTGGCCTAGTAATGAACACTATAAAAGCTAGTATTTCGTAATTAACAGGCGCACATTTAAAAGTAAATATGGTTTGGTTTATGGGGTTTAACGTCCCAAAGCGACTAAAGCTATGAGAGACGCCGTAGTGGAGGGCTCCGGAAATTTCGTCCACCTGGGGTTCTTTAACGTGCACTGACATCGCACAGTACACGGGCCTCGAATTTCTCCTCCAAGAAATTCAACCGCCGCGGCCGGGATCGAACCCGCGTCTTTCGGGCTAGCAGCCGAGCACCACTGAGCCACCGCGGCGGCTTAAAAGTAAATATGTTTTCAAAAAAGATGTTGTTGCTTAGATACTATAAGAGGTTTTTTAATGGCATTTCGGAAAAGTGAAACCTTTTATTGGCGTCGTGTGTCGTCGCGTTTTCACTACTACGGTTTGTACACTCTGCATTCGCGCGAAAGTCGTCTGCCCACACACGAACAGCGTTTTCGGAATGAAAAATCTTAGTAGTGCCACTCCATGTTCCCGAAAAACTACGACTGTTCCGCAACAAGTAGCTCACCGCCCCATGATGCTTTGGGCGTCCATGGTGGCTGAAGTGCAGCGCCGCCAGCTTTCCCTCTAGGTAATAGTAAGAAACTCTATGATAGACGCCGCCGTTGTTGTTGCTGCTGCTGCGACTGAGAGAAGGATGAAAAGGAAGGTGCACGGGCCTGACGACAAAAATTCAGGTGGCACTCTGGCTCTCTAAAGTGCTGCAAGGCGAAAGCGTTTCCTGGCCACTGTTTGTTTATATTTACTTTTTTATTTTTCATATTTTGTTTTTATTTTTTAATGGTTTTTTCTCCTTTTCTTAATTTTATTTTATTTTATTTTTATTTTCACATCTTATCTCTATTTTATTTTTATTTCTGTTTATTTTATTATTTTTATTGTTCCTTTTCTCGACTTTACTCCTTTTATTTTATTTATGAAGCCCATGCATCGACACGGCTGCCGACGCGTCTGTCGACACTCCTGCCGACGCGTCTGTCGACACGGCTGCCGACTCGTCTGTCGAGACTCCTGCCGACTCGTCTGTCGACACGGCTGCCGACGCGTGTGTCGACACTCCCGCCGACGCGTCTGTCGGCACGGCTGCCGACAGCGTCTGCTAACGACAGTATGAGGCATTAAATGCTTTAGCCTTAAAAGAGAGGAAGAAAGAGTGAAAGAAGAGACGCGCGTCGCAACAACCGCGTCCGGCGAAGCGAAGACGAAGGCTCAAACAACAGATACCCCCAAGGTCTCCCCTCTCTCCCCGAGCACCTGATTGATAAAGTAAAGCAATGTCTTTGAAGGAGTAAGCTGGAGTGATTCGAGTTCCTGATCGTTGGGGTCGGAGGGGTATGTCCGGTGGGAGAGCGCGAGGGCGGCGGCGTCAGCTGCCTCATTTCCCTCAAAGCCCATGTGAGCAGGATCCCAAACGATACGCCGGTGACAGGGGACGCTGTTTTAAGGCGATAGCCTCTGATGCCTCATACTGTCGTTAGCAGCCGTGCCCGTGTCGGCGCCGTGTCGGAAACCGCGTCGGCAGATTAGTCCGCGTTTCAGCGTCACTACTTGAAAAATTACGAGGAACTTTAGCGGCTAAAGGGGTGAAAGCCTGTGTGCTGCATTCTGCTACCCGATTGTTCACTTCACATTCTGTTGGTGCATTAATGAACTGGTAATTAATGGCGCTTAATGGTGCCTTTAAGATTGGAACGCGACTGCGGGTTGTAGCGCTGCCAGGGAGTCCACGGAACGCCACCACCTGTTCGGCGCGATGCGTTGCCCTTTGAACGCAACGCTTTTTGAGGAAAAGGAATGATTTCAGGAAGGGAAATTCCGCAGTAACTGTCTCACATATCTCTGTGGACACCTGTCGAAAATTGTATTTGAGGAAAGGAAATTACGCAGTAACTGTCTCACATATTTCGGTGCACACCCGTCAAAATTCGCGCGCAGTGACGTCACGACCATTTCGACCAATCTGAAACGAGGGCAAATTTGCTAACACGTCTTGAACACGACAGTATGAGCCATTAAAGGCTTTCGCCTTACAAGAAACGGCGTCGAGGCTGGGAATCGAACCAGGGCCTTTGGCGTTTGAAGTGGAGACGCTACCACGAAGGTTCAAGGTTTGGTTTAGGTTTATTGGTTTATTAGGGTTTAACGTCCCAAAGCAACTCAGGCTATGAGGGACGCCGTAGTGAAGGGCTCCGGAATTTCGACCACCTGGGGTAATTAACGTGCACTGACATCGCACAGTACACAGGCCTCTAGAATTTCGCCTTCATCGAACTTCAGCCGCCGCGGCGGGGATCGAACCCGCGTCTTTGGGGCCAGCAGCCTGGCGCCGTAAGCACTGAACCTCCGCGGCGGGCCAAGGTCTGAGCACGAATAAAGGCCCATCTAGTGAATGCATCGGTTTTATAAATGTAATAGAAGGAATAAAGACAAAAAATAAGAAAATAAAAAAGAAAAGGGGAAAATATAAAAATAAAATCGACAGAAATCGAAATAAAAATAAATAAAAGCGACGTGGGAATTATTCAAGCGAGAATCCCTGAAGGCATTCTGAAACATCGTCAGAACAGAAAGAGCTCAGCTTCTTCTACAACCACGCATCCAACACCCGAACGAGTCAGTGACAGCGTACGTAGAAGACATGAAGCGGCTTTTTCGACGTGCCGATCCTGACATGACGGAGGAGAAGAAGGTGGAGCTTTTGATGCGTGGAGCTAAAGAGGCATTTTTCGGTGGTCTGACCCGCAATCCACCGAAGCCTGTCGCTGAATTCACAAGTGAAGCAGCCGCCATTGAGAAAACCTTGGAAGCGCGAGCCCGTCATTTTCCTCGACAGCTCCAAGTGACCTCGACTACCCTCTCGGATGGCACAGCATTTGGAGGCAACCTGCGGGATCTCATCCGCTAAGTTGTACAGGAAGAGCTGCGTAGGCTGTTACCATCTTCCAGCCAGCCTCAAGTAGCGACCCTTGAGGAAATCGTGCGCCAGAAGTGCAGCATGCGCTTGGCTCCCCGCCATGGACGCCTCCAGTTGAAGCGCTGGCTTAAATTTGACCTACGCCGCTGCACTACGCAGTCCTCAGCCCCAGTGACACACACCCCCTCTTCCATCACTCCCTCGCCATTAAACATTTCGACTTCGTGTTTTAAATTTCTATTTGTGTTTTTGGTATATGTATTGCAATCCAGAGACCCTCCTGCTAGGTCCCGAATACCCTGCGTGCAGTAGGCTGTCAAAAAAAAAATAAAAATGCTTGGCACTTGCCGAATAGCACGCATCCTATTCCCCGCATCTGCAGAAGCTTTAAAGGTGCACTGAAGAGGAATCTGAACTCGTCTTTTTGCCGCGGGAACTCAATCTACACGTTCCGAGCATTCTTAGAAACTGCGACTTATTGCCATGTGTGGCCGATTTCCCTAATTAAATCGAATTAACGTCCGGCTCCCGCCTTTTTTTTCGAATTCTGCCTCGTACGGTGGGCGGAGTCGACCGACGCGGGGAGTGCCTTTCAGCCAGCCCCGTGGAGGCTTTGCTTTCGCTTCATTTTGTTTTTTAGGTTTCCGTGAATAAATAGTTTCATTTGCGGATAATATAACCGCAAAATAAGGCCGCAGAAATAAAAATACGCGCGGACTATTTGCTTCTACGGACTACTACGTATTACTCCGCCGATGGCAGAGCGGCAAGCCGCCGCGGGACTGGGTGAAAGGCACTCCCCGCGTCGGTCGACTCCGCCCACCGTACGAGGCAGAATTCGAAAAAAAAGGCGGGAGCCGGACGTTAATTCGATTTAATTAGGGAAATCGGCCACACATGGCAATAAGTCGCAGTTTCTAAGAATGCTCTGAACGTGCAGATTGAGTTTCCGCGGCAAAAAGACGAGTTCAGATTCCTCTTCAGTGCACCTTTAAGCTTTTTTTAAAGCACGTAATTAGTTCACCCCGCGCTGCATGTGGTAGTAGATTGTACATGAGAAATATATTACCGTACTACATACCATTGCTAAAGAGTGAAGCATATAAGTAAAAATATGGTGTGTGATAAGACTGCGCAAAAGCGAAAGAATAGAGTTCATTGCATATGCATATCTACTGAGCTTCATCATAAACTAAAAACTTACCCCAAACCGCATAACAAGGTTGATCAGAACCCATCTACGTTTTAAGTGTTTTGTCTTGAACCCGTTCGAACCGGTTCGAACCGGAACGAAATGTCGCTTTGGAGCCGAACGCGGAACGGAACGGAACACGGAAAGCGTTAACACGAACTTGAACCGTACCAAAAAGAATTCCGGTTCGACACCTTGCGGGCCAGCAGTGGAGCAGCGAGGACCGAAGGTGTCGGGGCGGGCACCGCAGCCTTGCAGCCGCGAGAACCACTTTGAAATATTTTGTTCTACTGCCGCGCCATCTCGTGTGGAGAAATGGATACGCGCGCACTGCAGTGTTTTTGTTCTGCAAAAGGTGGCGCTTGCGTAGGTTTTTTGCACTACTGGCGAGAGTTTTAAATGCTTTGCTCCTGGATCTTGCTGGCAATCTTGATCTCACCATGTCCAGAGTAGTTCCGAATACCCAACAAATTCAATATATATATTTTTTTACTGTTACGTCTCAGCCTTACTATCTCTGCAGCTGCAACGAAACGGACGCTGAGGGGCTCAGGAATATTAAAAAAAAAAAGAAAAGAGCACAAAGCTGTTTGGTTTTGGCTTTCTTAGTGTGACCTAATTGAGTCCACATGTAGATTTTAGACGCGCCTAATGAATGCGCATTATTTATAGCTCAGATTCCCAGTTGTTTTTACGTGATGAATGCATATATACTCAGACGTTTCTCAGATTTATCCTTCGGTGTACAACATATACATATTCAGACATGCGCAGATACACATAGTTGGTAGGTGCGAGGTACGCGTGCACGTTGATGGCAAACAAGCTTTGTTTGTCTTTTTCGTTATGTATGTACGTGTACAGCGGGAGTCCTATAATCTGGCATCCGAAAACTGACCCCTTTGGAGCGTTGCACACTGGTGTATGAGAAAAGAAAAATAGAGTTTACTTTCTATCTCGGAAAACAGCTGTGGACAAAGACGGCTGAGTTTATGAAAAAAAAAAGCAGGCGGGGGGATGGGGGTGAATCTAGCGGTTAGGGGCATTACGTACGTTGAAGGAATGTTCTTAAAGAAGATAGTTTGTCTCGTCTGCTTTCTTGCCCGTTCTATGCTGAGCTGCAGCTGATTATAAATCTTTGAGCAAACTGTTAATTTACCTAATTCATCGAGATATTCTGTCTTTTTACGTACATATTGTTACGTACAATATTGCATTCGCGACAGTTAAAATTTACTCATTTTTTGGGTTTGCGCTTTGCAGTTTTATGTCGACAGTCTGACGGATATGCGGCCTACCGCGGGCGTTTCGCCCAATCTACAGTTTTTGCGTGCACTGGAGGGGCTGCTTAAATTTGCTTGCAAGCTTCTCGAAAGCGTTCGAATTCTGCGCTGTGTAGGAAAAATTTGTTGGGGCCACAGAGCGCCGAAGGTAACTTTGTGTCCGAAATTAAACCTATGTACGGATGTTACTTACGGAGGGCAACACTGTTCACAAGAGAGACCAGCAGTATAGCTCCTAAATTAGCTATTCACTAATAGCTAATAAGCCTACTATTTCGCACGTCTTACTGTTATCATGATGCTCTGCACTGCTAACAATGCTAGGCCGAAAAAAAAGCGTTCTTGTAATCCGAAATGTCTCCCTTGAAAGATTGCAAAACATCTTCGGTGAAATAAATACCCTTAGTACTTTAATCCACAATTCCGACCAACAGACAGGTGCACACGCACGCTCGGTGCGAAGTGGGCCAATATGAATATCACACATGCGTTTCGAAACACAGTGAATTATGTTTGGCGGCGGCATAAAAAGAAGCTGCGCGGGCTAATTGACCGTGACCCCCGCCACTGTCACGGCCACACCCATGTTTTTTTTTTTTATGACTGCTGCTGATGCTGCTTCCAGCGGATCAGTGCAGGCGCTGAGGGAGTTCGTTGCAGAGGAAGGGCTGCCGTATCCTCACGTTTGAGGAAAGGTCGTTGCGCTTGAAGCACACTGCGAGGGCGTTCGAAACTGGGTTTGGCCCGCAAGGGGCACAGCGGGGTTTACGGAGCTTCTCCCAAACGTACACCCCTAAAGGAGCCGAGCGCCAGGCTGGGGGACGCTTGTACCTGTTTTACCGGTGGGTGCCCGGCGGTGGATTTCGAACCAACCACCTCCCGCAGCCGAGACGGGCGCTCAAACCACTGGGCCACGACTGCTTTTTTTTTATTATTTATTGCCTGACTTCGGCAAGAACCACAGTACACAAATACACTTACAGAGCGCAATGAGCAATAATTAACAACACTATCCGCCCGGGGGTGCGTGGCTTCATCATATTAAAACTCCTTAAGCGTCACCAAAGGCTCGACTCTTTCGAGCCACTCGGGAGCTTCAGGAGCAAGTTTCTGAACTTCAATATACTTATGCATGCACTCCCGAAAATAGATCCGTGCTGGCCGTGCATCAGGATCGCAATGATATCCTGCCATTCTGGAGCGCCAAATACAATGGAGGCCCATTAGCATAATGAGGTCGAATGGTGTCCCATCCTCACTCTCTACAGGCAAGTACCGAATACCATGAGCGTCGAGCGGAAATTCCTTTTTTAAAGTCCGTTGCAAAATGTCCCAAAAGTATACCCCCTCCCAACAGTGCAAAAAAACGTGGTCTATTGTTTCTGGTTGTTTACAAATTAAACAATGTGATCCCCAAGGTAGAAATAACTGCTTCCTTTCCAAGAATTCCTTTACTGGTAGTGTTCCGGTATGTAATTTAAAGAAAAAAGTTTTTGCACTTGGCGGCACCTGTATCGCCTTCACACGCTTAAGTACGTCGCGTCCCTGGCCTCCATTGTATAAGGCCCTGTACGTAGGTTGTGGAAGAACTACATCGCACAAATCTTTATACAACTTCTTCCTGCTAACAGAAGATAAATATTCATACGAAAATCGAACAGGCAGGAATCGAACACTCACGACAACCTCTCTAAAGTAACCAAAAATACGTCCCGAGAACCTTTCGGTTGTGACAACAAAGTCCGGCAGTGCATTTCCGAGCCTTAATTGGCACACAGTGCGCAAAAACGGATCGCTTACATCGCGCACAAAACAAAATCTGCTTACAATCTGCCGCAGAAATAAGTGTCCCAGACTCAGGCCGCCATCCTTCACCCGCCTAAACAAATTGGTCCGGCTACAGCGTTCCCAGTCCGCAGCCCACACAAAAACGGCAAAGATCCGGTGCAGTCTCTGTACGTTCATCCTTGCACAATGCAACACTTGCATCACGTACCACAGCCTAGACATAAAAAACAGATTGCACACTGTGGCCCTTGCGAAAATTGAAAGGTGTCGCCCTTTCCACCTTTCCACCTTTTCACGCGTGGCTTGCGTCTGTGCTTTCCAGTACGAATCGCTATCGCGATAACCATCCAGTGGGACGCCTAAGTACTTTACTGGGGTCGTCACCTAGGACACGTTTGCAAAATTGCCGGGCTTCGTTGGCCATTCTCCGTGCCAAAGCCCCAGGGACTTTGACCAATTCACGTTACTACCGGTGATCTTGGTGAATTCTTTTACGCATGCCACGGCCTCGGTTATACCCTCCAGGTTCACTGTGAACACCGCGACATCATCCGCATAAGCCAGCAGCTTAACTTCTGCTGCCTGTAGCTGGAATCCTCGAATTTTTTCACTTTCCATGATATTCAAACACAACGCTTCAATGTAAATGCAGAATAGAAGAGGGCTGAGGGGACAACCCTGGCGCACCGAACGCTGCAGGCTAATGGGAGCCCCCAAACTCTTATTTACAATTAATCTTGTCGTGCAGCTCCGGTACGCCAAGGCCACTCCCTCACAAACAATGGACCCTAAATTCACATGGTCGAGTATGCAGAACAGGATATCGTGCGAAACACAATCGAATGCCTTCTCAAGATCTAGCTGAAGGATGGCTACACAGCTATTTGTGTAATCACAACATTCCAGCACACACCTCGCTTTATGAATATTAGAAACAATAGAGCGTCCCTTGACCCCACACGTCTGGTGGGGACCGACTATATCCTGAATTACTGACTGTAGTCTACAGGCTAAAATCTTCATGAAAACTTTATAATCCACGTTTGTGAGGGCGATAGGACGATATGCTGTGACCTGCTTTAACTTTTCTGCGTCATCGGATTTAGGGATTAGCACTGTATGGGATTTACCATAAGACGGGGGCAATTCATTTTCTTTATAGGCTTCGTTAAAAACTGCTGTCAGTACTGGCACTATTTCGCGTTTATATGCTTTGTAAAAAGCGGCGCCTAACCCATCAGGTCCAGGAGATTTTCCCAGGTTCAAATTTTCTATCGCTTGCTCCACCTCCGACGCAGTTATCGACAGCTGCAGCCTTTCTTTCTGTTCGTCATCTAATCGCGGCAAAGCGCCAAGAAACTTTTCCTTGAATGCGCTCACATCCACTTCTTGCTTTGCAAACAGCGCCTGATAATATTCAAGAAATGCCTGCTGGATATGCCCGCTTTCTCCAGATAACGCCCCGCCCCATTCAATCTGTTGAATGTGGTTTCGTTGAGCATGCGTTTTTTCCATTCCTAGCGCTCGTTTTGAAGGTGTCTCCCCATCAGCTATATCTTGCGCCCTAGCCCGCACCAGTGCGCCACGATAGCGTTCTTCGTCAAAGAGTTCAATCTTATTTTTTATTTTCCTAATGTCATCCATCCATTTGCCAGGCTCTTCGCTTTCTCTTTCGAGAAGTCTAGCTAGTAAAGATCTTAAATTGTCCTCCTCATGCTTCTCCTCTTGTCGTATGCAACTTGACCTTTCGATTGCTGCTATTTTTATTTGTTGTTTGCAAAGTTCCCACTGCTGCCATACTTTCAGTTCCCCGCTCGGCTTTAATTTACTGATTTCTTCGTTTACTTTCCTGCTAAAGATGTCGTCTGTAATGAGCTTATTATTTAATTTCCACATCTCCCAAGAAAACTGATTTCCTCGTTTCTTTGTCCCTATCCCACACTTCACTAAACAATGATCCGAAAATGATACCGGTACTACATTGTAGCTACTGCATTTTGAAATAACGTTCGGTGACACATAAATGCGATCTAGCCGTGCATGGCTTGACCGTTGAAAATGGGCGAGTCTCACACAACGCTCGCCTTCTAAACATTCGGCCACATCATCGAGGTTGCACGTGTCTATGATTTCTGAGAGTACTTCAGTGCTTCTGTCCCTAAATGCCCTTGCACTGGTTTTGTCACAGCCCCTCAGGACGCAATTGAAGTCACCCATTACGATCAGGCATTTCTCACAACTGAAGTGCTTTTGTACGCGTTGAAAAAACGCTGTCCTCTCATCCACCGCATTTGGGGCGTACACACAAATGATGCGCCAATATGTTTTGTCGTACAGGAGGTCAACCAAAACAAATCGACCCTAAGGACACGCCGTATATGCCTGAACCTCAAGTCCCGGTACATTCTTTACAAAGATGACACAACCCGCAGACGTTCCTACAGCGTGGGCGACAACTGCAAAAAACCTAGACGTGAAACGTCTCACCATGCTCCCGGTCTCCTCTTCCCCGTCAATTTTCGTTTCCTGCACTGCCAGGACGTCAATGTCGTGCTCAGTTAAAAGGCGGTACACGACTGCGGTGGCGCAGCATGCGCACCAAATAGCGTTTTATACACACATGTGCAGTTTTTCAGTTATTTTAACCGATGGGTCTTTCCCATTTGATTTTCGGAGGACAGCTCCATAATAATAGATCCAACGTGCGAATACTTTCGGCGACCGCTTGAGCGTCGTTGACGTCGGCCGCAATACTCGATGGCTTGTTCAACGCTCTTGCTTCGCATCTGTCACTGCGATGCTTCACTTCGTATTAGTGCGAGACGGCGAATAGTGTGCATCTGCGCAAATATTTGGAGTCACATTATTTTATCTCTCTTCCAGCTTCGAGTACGGGCAACCCTTCTACTTGTATTACACCAGTTGCGAAACTGCGGCTCATATCTGTACTGGCCAGTTTCAGCGACTGTGCAGATGGTTTCGCCACCTCTGAGCAAGAGGTTTAACTAACGTAGGCCATCTGACGTAGTTACGTTAATTTTGAAGATGGCGTAACCTTTTCTTAACATTTTCTTATATTTTGTTTCGGTTTTTCATAAACAATAAAGAGGTGCTGGATAAATTTTGAGTCTGACGACAGTCATGTTTATTAATAGAGGAAAACGTTAAACAATCCATTCGTAGAACATTAGGAATAACTTGGTAGTTTTCCTTTTTTAAATGGGATGGCGCCACGGTAGATAATAAAATTTCGTCTGCTTTTGTTTTTATATGTTAAGTTCTTTCTGGTTTCCATACGAGGCGCCTGGAGGATTGCAGCGCAGAAAGACCAGTCTGGTCTGATGTCTTGTCGTCTGGTCAGCTGGTCTGTAGGCTAGCAAAGCTGATTGATGCGAGAGAGATGTGGGCTGAAGGCATTGACAATGTTGTGCCAGAAACGCGGCGCTGAAGCCATAGGCTGTCGGCGTTCATTGGCTTTGGCGTCGAAAACGTTTTACACGCGGATCATTTTAAGGAAATGAAGTGCGCATTACTGGCTCCGTGGGTCAGTGGACGCCTGAATCGCGCTTATATGCACGTGGGGCGTTCAGAGGGAGCGGGCTGCATGCGCTGCGCTGACAACGGTGAGCGTACTCTCGCGATCAACCATTAACTACCAGGTGGCAGGGTGGGTGCGCTGCCTATCCAGTGTCGGAACGGAATCAACGATACAGACGCCAAGCCGCTTATAGTTTTGGTTTCGTTTATTGTGGTTGAACGTCCCAAAGCGACTCAGGCTTTGAGGGACGCTGTAGTGAAGGTTGCCCGATACGTCATAGCTTTCGCCCTCTAACCAGGTTCAGCAGTAGGTGAACCGCAGCTACCTTTGCGTTTCGCCTCCATCGAAACGCTGCCACCGCGGTCCGGTTCGAACCCGGGTACTCGGATCGGTGGCGGCGGATCTCGATAAGTGCATCGCCCGAACGGAGACGCATAGCCGCCGCCGTTGTTGTTGTTGCGACTGAGAGACGGATGAAAAGGAAAGTGCACGTGACTACCGACTACCTATTATAGAGCCGAGCCAGCACCGCTGCCTCGTTGTAGTTAGAGCAGAGTTAAAAGATAGGAAGGAAGAGTGAAAGAAGAGACGCGTGTCGCAACAACCCCGTCCGCCAAAGCGAAGACGCAGGCTCAAACAACAGGTACCCCAAGATCTCCCCTCTCTGCCCCCGAGCACCTGACTGATAAAGTAAAGCAATGTCTTTGAAGGAGTAAGCTGGAGTGAATTCGAGTTCCTGATCGTTGGGGTCGGAGGGGTATGTCCGGTGAGAGAGCGCGCGGGCGGCGGCGTCAGCTGCCTCACTTCCCTCAAAGCCCGTGTGAGCAGGATCCCAAACGATACGACGGGGACAGGGGACGCTGTTTTAAGGCGATAGCCTCTAATACTGTCGTGAGCAGCCGTGCCCGTGTCGGCATCCGTGTCGGAAGCCGCGTCGGCAGATTTGTCTGAGTTTCGGCGTCAGTACCGAAAAAGAAACGGCGTCGAGGCTGGGAATCGAACCAGGGCCTTTGGCGTTTGAAGCGGAGACGCTACCACGAAGGCTCAAGGTTTGGTTTCGGTTTATTGGGGTTTAACGTCCCAAAGCAACTCCGGCTATGAGGGACGCCGTAGTGATGGGGTCCGGAAATTTCGACCACCTGGGGCTCGTTAACGTCCATTGACATCGCACAGCACACGGGCCTCTAGAATTTCGCCTGCATCGACATTAAGCAGCCGCGGCCTGGATCGAAGCCGCGTCTTTCGGGTCAGCAGCCGAGCGCCGTAACCACTGAGCCACCGCGGCGGGCCAAGGTCCGAGCACGAATAAAGGCGCGTCCAGTGAATGCATTGGTTTTATGAATATAAGAAAAGGAATAAAAATTAAAAATAAGGAAAGAAAAAAGAAAGGAAAAATAAGAAAATAAAATCGACATAAATCGAAATGAAAAATAAATAAAAGCGACGTGGGAATCATTGAAGCGAGAGTTCCTGAAGGCATTCTCAAACATCGTCAGAAAAGAAAGAGCTCAGCTGCTTCTACAATCACGCATCCAACGCCCGAATGAGACTGTGACCGCGTACGTAGAAGACATGAAGCATCTTTTTCGACGTGTCGATCCTGACATGACGGAGGAGCAGAACGTGGAGCTTTTGATGCGTGGAGCTAAAGAGGCATTTTTCGGTGGTCTGACCCGCAATCCACCGAAGCCTGTCGCTGAATTCACCGGTGAAGCAGCCGCCATTGAGAAAACCTGGGAAGCACGAGCCCGTCATTTTCCTCGACAACTCCAAGTGACCTCGACTACCTCCTCGGATGGCACAGCATTTCGAGGCAAACTGCAGGACCACATCCGCTAAAGTCTACAAGAATATCTGTGTAGCCTGTTACCATCTTCCAGCAAGCCTCAAGTAGCAACCCGTGAGGAAATCGTCCGCCAGGCAGTGCAGCATGCGCTTGGCTCCCCCCCAGGTAGCACCGAACATTAGAATAGTGTTATAAAAATGTTGTGTAAGTTGGAGTAATGTTACATGTTGCATAGTAACTTTACATTAACATTAAAAATTAACATATAACGTTATAAGTTACATAGGAAACGTTACTTTGACATTCTAAACAAACGTTGTTTTAATGTGATCTTATAAATTTTATTATAATGTTAGAGTCGCAACTATAAAACAACATTGCAAATATATTTCGAGCACGGATTTCCAGACATTTTCTCACTGTTCTTAGAGTAAAGATGTTTTTCAACTAACAGTACCTTGTAACCACATCTCTTAGATAGTACTCGCCATAGATTACATGAAGAGCCCCATTATTTTGTCACAAAACGTTAGTTACTCCCATTCCCCACTGTCACTCATGGGACATCCCGCAGTAGCGAGTATATAAGCTCGGCGGCATGATATCCGTTTGGAGGTGAGTGAATACTAGTTGCTGTGCTGTAGTGTGTCGCTCTTGTTGTTGGTTCTTCGGAAGTGTTGTAAGTTGTGTGCCGTCACCACTGGCAGGCCTGCATGCTTGTCCGGGGCTGCTTCACCATTTTCGAGAATGTTGCATTTATGTTGTTTACATGTTTCATGAATGTTTGGGGAAGGTTATTCGAACGTTTATATTGCCACCTAGTCTTGCCAGGTGGCGCATACGAAGTAGGGCGACGACGACGAAGTAGGGCTCGCGCCGTGTGGAGTCTGTCGCTGTTGTTGCCCCAGCTTGCCTGGCCTTCCCTTTCGTGCCTGCTAATAAAGCCCCCTTCGTCAGCAAGTACGTTAAAGCCTGGTGGAGGTGCTGGGTACCCGTGAGCCCATGAAAGAGACCCCTCCAGGCAGCCGTCGAGCCAGCCCTGTACCGCTTGACACCCCGGTACATCGCTTCAGCTGGAGGATCCAGGGACTGCCATCGGAGGTTGGACCATTAGAGAGCGGCGCCATGGCGACAGCCGCTCTTCCTCCTCTGCAAACCGCTGCTGCCGCGCCATCCCACTACACCTTGCAGACTCCGCGGATTCCCAAGACGTTCCGTGGGGAACTTTTTGAGGATGTGGAGGACTGGCTCCTTCACTTTGAACTCGTAGCTGCGTTTAACCAATGGGACGACGCAGCCAAACTCCGGAACGTTTACTTCAGCCTCGAGGATAGTGCTCGCACCTGGTTTGAGAACCGAGAGGACGTTCTAATCTCGTGGCATGAGTTCCGTCGTCGGCTGCTGGAGGCCTACACAAGCGCTGATCGTCGCGAACGAGCTGACCGTGCGCTACAATCCCGCATCCAGCTGCCGAACGAAAGCGTTCAGATGTACGTCGAGGACATGACGCGCCTCTTTAGAAGAGCTGATCCGGCCATGCCAGAAGAAAAGAAAGTCCGGCATTTGATGCGTGGCGTCAAAGAACAGCTCTTTGCAGGCCTCGTGCGCAGCCCACCATCGACCGTCGCTGCATTCCTTGCCGAGGCCGCGACGATGGAAAAGGTTCTTCAACAACGTTCTGCGACTTACAACCGGCCCGTGCATGCTGCTGCAGTCACCGAATCCTTTGCCACCGCCGGGAGCCACCCTCACGATTTGCGCGAACTGATTCGCACCATCGTGCGTGAAGAGGTCCTCAAGTTTTGCAGCCCTTCGCAGTCTGCACTTGGCTCGATTTCCGCTCTTGTTCGCGAGGAGGTGCAACAGGCGTTCAGGGGTCCTACCGTCGAAACACCACCTCTGCCGGGAGACTACAGCCGCCCCACCTATGCCGAAGTTGCGAGACGCCCGGCTGCAGATTCGCCACCGCCGATTCCAGTAACGCCTCCTGCACCGCTGTCCCCAGTTCCACCAGTCCCGTATTTCGACGATCGCCGAGCGCACTTGCGGAAGGCCGATGTCTGGCGCACATCTGACAACCGGCCACTCTGTTTTCACTGCGGAGAACCAGGCCATCTCTACCGCAATTGCTCTTATCGACGCCTCGGTCTGCAGGGATTTCGAGCCGATTCGCCCAGACCCCGGTTTGGCCACCGGCCTCCAGCCATTGAAGACTTCCTCGCGGAACAGCGACTTTCAGCCCGTGTGCCGCATCAGCCGCGCTCATCTTCTCCGAGACGCTCTTCCCCGAACCCGCACAGCTCCTCGCGAGCAGTACAGGGTCGCTCGCCGAGCCCTCGCCGGGAAAACTGAGACCAGCGACCTTCGGGGGCGAGGTCGCTGGGAGTCGCTGCGCTGAAGACCTCCCGCCGCCGCCGCTACGCTCCGACCGTGAACAGATAGCACCGTCATCTGACCGAGACAGCTGCGTTTCCTTGGACATACCTGTTCTTCTCGACGGTCTCAGAGTCAGTGCATTAGTGGACACCGGGGCCGACTATTCAATTATGAGTGATAAATTGGCGACTCTTCTAAAAAAAGTGCTTACGCCTTGTTCTGTAGTGCATCTCCGTACTGCCGGTGGTCATCTCGTTACTCCAAAGGGTATTTGCACGGCTCGCGTTCAGATTCAGGGATCTACATTCGTCGTCAGTTGTGTAGTTCTGTGCAATTGCTCCCGCGATCTCATTATCGGCATTGACTTTCTGCGGGAGTATGGTGCTGTCATTGACCTCCGCCAACAAATCATCACCTTTTCGACCAGTAAAGCGACCCACCTCGCCGAAACTTGCCACCGCAGTGCCGCCCTTCGTGTTTCTGCAGACAGTGTCACGTTGCCGCCACGGAGCAGTGTTTTGGTTGAAGTCACTTGCAACGACTTGCATGACGCAGAAACAGTCGCCGAGGCTAACCGTTCACTCCTGCTTACTCAAGGCATCTGCGCCGCTCGCAGTCTACTGACGCTTCGTGGTGGCCGGTCTGCGGTCCTGGTCACTAATTTTTCTAATGAGTACCGGCACCTTTTTGCAGGTACTGCTATCGCTTCTGCCGAACCTGTTACCGATATTCCCGTTTGTTTTGCGTCCGCGGCAGCCGGCACTGACGAACCTTCCCTTGAAAACGTCGACATAAACTGCCACCTGTCTCGGGAGCAACGCCTGGCTTTGGAACAGCTGCTGAAGGAATACAAGTCGTGCTTCGCTTCCTCCTAGAAGGTTCGTCAAACACCCATCACGCAGCACCGCATCATCACCTATGACGACGCTCGCCCTATACGACAGCATCCTTATCGTGTTTCTGCTAAAGAACGGGCGGTTATCCAAACTCAGGTTCAGGAAATGCTTGACGATGGCGTTGTTCAACCTTCCCAAAGCCCGTGGTCTTCACCTCTAGTCCTTGTTAAGAAGAAGGACGGCACTCTCCGGTTTTGCGTCGACTATCGCAAACTGAACAGTGTGACTAAAAAGGACGTCTACCCGTTGCCGCGCATTGATGACTCGCTGGATAGATTACGGCGCGCTAAGTACTTCTCATCCATTGACTTAAAGAGCGACTATTGGCAAATTGAAGTAGACGAACGGGACCGCGAAAAAACCGCCTTTGTGACTCCAGATGGCCTCTATGAATTTAAAGTGCTTCCTTTCGGTTTGTGCTCCGCCCCGGCTACGTTCCAACGGATGATGGACACCGTCCTCACAGGCCTCAAGTGGCAAAGCTGTCTTGTTTACTTGGACGACGTCGTAGTTTTTTCGGAAACACTTGACCAACATCTCCAGCGCCTGCAGGCTGTCCTCGAAGCCCTCCGCTCGGCAGACCTTACCCTGAAGCCCCAGAAGTGTCATTTCGGTTACGAAGAGCTCAAATTTCTTGGTCACGTTGTGAGCGCTGAGGGAGTGCGGCCTGACCCCGAAAAGACTGCCGCCGTCGCACGTTTTCCCGTTCCGACCGACAAGAAAGCTGTCCAGCGCTTCCTGGGTATCTGTGCGTATTATCGGCGCTTTATTGCGGACTTTTCCACGATTGCTGAGCCGTTGACGCGCCTCACCAGTAACATTACAAAAACATTAGAAAAAAAGGACTTTGAAATAACATTTGAGCGTAACAAAAATGTAACATTATCGCAATGTTTCGGTGCTACCTGGGCCGCCATTGACGCGTCCAGTTGAAGCTCCAGCTTAAATTTGATCTACGCCGCTGCAGTACGCAGTCCTCAGCCCCAGCGACACCCCTCCCCCCCCCCCCCCCCCCCTCTTCCATCACCCCGGAGGCGCACCTTTCAAACCAGTAGACGCGCTGTCGCCAACGGAGTCGGATCGTCGCCTTCTTGCTCGACGACATATCCAACACACCCCTCCAATGAAGACAGGTTTCACATCCCGGAACTGTGGAGACGTGCCCTCCACTTGCGGCCTCTTCCAGCAAACATGTCACATGAAGACCATAATGGTCGGCGCCTGGCACGAGCGGAAGCGCTAGCCCAATATTATGGCAACAAAACAGGTGTATACTACGTGGACGCCTCCGGCCCTCACCACGGGGGATGGTACGCGGCCGCGGTAGTTCACAACAGCAAGACAGTTAACGGCCTCCCTTTCAGAGCCCGCAGTGCAACACAAGCAGAAGAGGTCGCGATTGCTCTCGGGGCCTCACATTCCAATCCAAAATACATAATCACCGACTCGCGAGGGGCCTGTCGGAACGTCGAACAAGGCTGCACTCCCTTCCTAGTCTATCGAATATACCAAAATTGCATACGGGATACGGACCCCGCACACCGTTACCTCATATGGGCCCCTGCTCATCAGAGGTTGGCAGGAAACGAGACAGCAGACACAGCCGCCTGCGCGCTCTCTCACCGGGCTGTTTTCTCCTCCCTACCTGATCAGGAACCCGATTTTAATCCGGTCTATACGTTCAAAAATATCGCAACCTACTATCAAGATAGCCATCACCTTTACCCTAGCCCATGTAAAGGCCTCAAGAAGGCGGATGAGCTGCTCCTTATCCGCATCTTCACCAATACATTGTTGTGCCCGGCAGCCCTGAAACAATTGGACCCCTCCTTTAGCGGCAACTTCCCGCACTGTAGTGCGGTGTCTTCGGACACCTATCACATGGTGTGGGCCTGCCCCTCCAACCCGGCCATTCCCCCCATCCCCAACCCAACCCGGGAGGACTGGGAGGCGACTCTGCTCGGCTGCCACCACTTACAGGCCCAAGAAGCCTTAGTAGGGCGCGCCCGGGCGGCGGCTACCGCCACTGGGGTCCCAAACTACGGACCTCCACTTAGTGTTTGTAAGGATCGGTCCCTTACGGGCTGATCCAAGCGCCTCCTGTCCGTTCTGATTAAATGTTTTCACCACCACCACCACCATCACCCCCTCGCCATTAAACATTTCGACTTCGTGTTTTAAATTTCTATTTTTGTTTTTGGTATTTGTATTGCAATCCAGAGACCCTCCTGCACGGTTCCGAATGCCCTGCGTGCAGTAGGCTCTCGAAAAAAAAATTAAAAATGCTTGGCACTTGCCGAATAGCACGCATCCTATTCCCCGCATCTGCAGAAGTATTAAGCGTTTTTCAAAGCCCGTAATTAGTTCACCCCGCGCTGCATGTGGTCGTAGATTGTGCATCAGAAATATATTACTGTACTACACACCAATGCTAAAGAGTGAATCATTCAAGTAAAATATGGTGTGTGATAAGACTCCGCAAAAGAGAAAGGATAGAGTTCATTGCAAATGCATATCTACTGAGCTCCATCATAAACTAAAAGCTTACCCCAAACAGCATAACAAGGTTGATCAGAACCAATCTACGTTTTAAGTTTTTTTTGTCTTGAACCCGTTCGAACCGGTTCGAACCGGAACGAAATGTCGCTTTGGAGCCGAACCCGGAACGGAACACGGAAAGCGTTAACACGAACTTGAACCGTACCAAAAAGAATTCCGGTTCGACACCTTGCGGGCCAGCAGCAGAGTGGCGAGGATCGAAGGTGCCGAGGCGGGCACCGCAACCTTGCAGCCGCGCGAGCCACTTTGAATTTTTTTTTGTTCTACTGCTGCGCCATCTCACGTGGAGAAATGGACACGCACACAGCAGTGTTTTTCTTGTGCAAAAGGTGGCGCTTGCGTAGGTTTTTTGCGCTACAGGCGCAAGTTTCAAATGTTTTGCTCCTGGATCTTGCTGGCAATCTTCATCTCACCATGCCCAGAGTAGTTCCGAATACTCGACAAATTCGATATATATTTTTTACTGTTGCGTCCCAGCCTTATTCTCTCTGCAGCTGCAACAAAACGGACGCTCAGGGGCTCAGGAAAATTAAAAATAAAGAAAAGAGCACAAAGCTGTTTGGTTTTGGCTTTCTTAGTGGGACCTAATTGCGTGTACATGTAGATTTTAGATGCGCGTAATGAATGCGCATTGTTTATAACTCAGATTCCCAGTTGTTTTTACGTGATGACTGCATATGTACTCAGATGTTTCTCAGATTTATCCTTCGGTGCACAACATGTACTTAAATATACAGACATGCGCTGATACACATAGTTGGTAGGTGCGAGGTACGCGTGCACGTTGATGGCAAACAAGCTTTGTTTGTCTTTTTCGTTATTTATGTACGTGTACAGCGAGAGTCCTATAATCTGGCATCCGAAAACTGACCCCTTTGGAGCGTTGCACACTGGTGTACAAGAAAAAAAAAAGAGTTTACTTTCTATCTCGGAAAACAGCTGTGGACAAAGACGGCTGAGTTTATGAAAAAAAAAGGGGGGGGGGGGGTTGAATCTAGCGGTTAGGGGCGTTACGTACGTTGAAGGAATGTTCTTAAATAAAATAGTTTGTCTCGTCTGCTTTCTTGCCCGTTGTATGCTGAGCTGCAGCTGATTATAAATCTTAGAGCAAACTGTTAATTTACCTAATTCATCGAGATATCCATTATATTTACGTACATATTGCATTCGCGACAGTTACAATTTACTCATTTTTTGGGTTTGCGCTTTGCAGTGCATGTTTTATGTCGACAGTCTGACGGATATGCGGCCTACCGCGGGCGTTTCGCCCAATACGTACAGTTTTTGCGTGCACTGGAGGGGCTGCTTAAATTTGCTTGCAAGAGGAAAAATTTGTTGGGGCCACAGAGCGCCGAAGGTAACTGTGTCCGAAATTAAACCTATGTACGGATGTTACTTACGGAGGGCAACACTGTTCACAAGGGAGACCAGCAGTATAGCTCCAAAATTAGCTATTCACTAATAGCTAATAAGCCTACTATTTCGCACGTCTTACTGTTATCATGATGCTCTGCACTGCTAACAATGATGGGCCGAAACAAAAAAGCGTTCTTGTAACCCCAAATGTCTCCTTTGAAAGATTGCAAAACATCTTCGGTGAAATAAATACCTTTAGTACTTTAATTAACAATTCCGACCAACAGATAGGTGCACACGCACGCTCGGTGCGAAGTGGGCCATAATGAATATCACACATGCGTTTCGAAACATGGTGAATTATGTTTGGCGGCGCCATAAAAAGAAGCTCCGCGGGCTAATTGACCGTGACCCCCGCCACTGTCACGGCCACACCCATTTTTTTTTTATGGCTGCTGCTGATGCTGCTGCCAGCGGATCAGTGCAGGCGCTGAGGGAGTTCTTTGCAGAGGAAGGGCTGCCTAATCCTCACGTTTGAGGAAAGGTCGTTGCGCTTGAAGCACACTGCGAGGGCGTTCGAAACTGGGTTTGGCCCGCAAGGTACGCACACCCCTAAACGAGCCGAGCGCCAGGCTGGGGGACGCTTGTACCCATTTTACCGGTGGGTGTCCGGCGGTGGGTTTCGAACCAACCACCTCCCGCAGCCGAGACGAGCGCTCAAACCACTAGGCCACGACTGCGGTGGCAGAGCACGCGCACCAAATAGCGTTTTATACACACATGTGCAGTTTTTCAGTTATTTTAACCGATGGCTCTTTTCTATTTCATTTTCGGAGGACAGCTCCAGAATAATAGATCCAACGTCCGAATACTTTCGGCGACCGCTTGAGCGTCGTCGACGTCGGCCGCAATACTCGATGGCTTGTTCAACGCTCTTGCTTCGCATCTGTCACTGCGATGCTCCACTTCGTATTCGTGCGAGACGGCGAACAGTGTGCATCTGCGCAAATATTTGGAGTCACATTATTTTATCTCTCTTCCAGCTTCGAGTACGGGCAACTATTCTACTTGTATTAGACCAGTTGCGAAACTGCGGCTCATATCTGTGCTGGCCAGTTTCAGCGACTGTGCAGATGGTTTCGCCCCCTCTGAGCAAGAGGTTTAACTATAGTTTAACTAACGTAGGCCATCTGACGCAGTTACGTTTATTTTGAAGGTGGCGTAACCTTTTCTTAACATTTTCTTATATTCTTTTTCGGTTTGTCATAAACAATAAAGAGGTGCTGGATAAATGTTGAGTCTGACGACAGCCATGTTTATTAATAGAGGAAAACGTTAAACAATCCATTCGTAGAACATTAAAAATAACTTGGTAGTTTTCCTTTTTTAAATGGGATGGCACCACAGTAGATAATAAAATTTCGTCTCCTTTTGGTTTCTTTATGTTAAGTTCTTTCTGGTATCCATACGAGGCGCCGGGAGGATTGCAGCGCAGAAAGACCAGTCTGGTCTGATGTCTTGTCGTCTGGTCAGCTGGTCTGTAGGCCAGAAAAGCTGATTGATGAGAGAGAGATGTGGGCTGAGGCATTGACAACGTTGTGCCAGAAACGCGGCGCTGAAGCCATAGGCTGTCGGCGTTCATTGCCTTTGGCGTCGAAAACGTTTTACACGCCGATCATTTTAAGGAAATGAAGTGCGCATTACTGGCTCCCTGGGTCAGTGGGCGCCTGAATCGCGCTTATATGAACGTGGGGCGATCAGAGGGAGTGGGCTGCATGCGCTGCGCTGACAATGATGAGCGAACTCTCGCTATCAATCATTAACTACCAGCTGCCAGGGTGGGTGCGCTGCCTATCCAGTGTCGGAACGGAATCAACGATACAGACGCCAAGCCTCTTATAGTTTTGGTTTCGTTTATTGTGGTTGAACGTCCCAAAGCGACACAGGCTATGAGGGACGCTGTAGTGAAGGTTGCCCGATATGCCATAGCTTTCGCTCTCTAGCCACGTTCAGCAGTATAGTGAACCGCAGCGGCTTTTGCGTTTCGCCTCCATCGAAACGCTGCCACCGCGGTCCGGTACGAACCCGGGGGCTCGGATCGGTGACGGCGGATCTCGATAAGTGCACCGCCCGAACCGAGACGCATAGCCGCCGCCGCCGTTGTTGTTGCGACTGAGCGAAGGATGAAAAGGAAGGTGCACGGGCCTGATGACAAAAATTCAGGGGGCACTTTGGCTCTCTAAAGTGCTGCAAGGCGAAAGCGTTTCCTGGCCACTGGCTGTTTTTATTTACTTTTTATTTTTTTCATATTTTGTTTTTATTTTTTGTTTTTTGCTCCTTTTCTTAATTTTATTGTTTTTTATTTTTTATTTTCACATCTTATCTCTATTTTATTTTTATTTCTGTTTATTTTATTATTTTTATTTTTAAGTTTCCTTTGCTTGACTTTACTCCTTTTATTTTATTTATGAAGCCCATGCATTCACTAGATGAGCCTTTATTCATGCTGGAACCTTGAGCCTTTTAAGCAATGACGCCGAAAGGCGTTGAACTTAGAAAAGCGCAATAAAAAGACAGGGACAAGAAGAAGAAGCACGCAGGACAAACGCTTGACATCAACTAGTTCTTTACTTTGGAAAAAACACATATATACAGATACATAGACGGCGGAAACAAATTATTAACCAAACAATGAATCGGCTTTACCACAAGTGTGTTTAGCGTGAACAGGCATCAAGGTAAGCAATTTCCTTGCGTGATAAGGTCAGGGAAGGAGTGCTGATACAATTTTCAGCTTTCTTTACAATACGATAGGCCTCTATAATTTCTCTGTGAAGCCTCTCTTTTCCTTTACCGCACGTGCGTGTGGCATTGAACTGTGGCTCATTTGCTTTGCATTTTTTGCATGACTTGCAGTGTTCTGCTAGGTGCCCATCCGTTGCTACAGCTTGCACAGCACGACGGTGTTCCCTCAACCTATCGTTCAGGCACCTGCCTGTCTGGCCAATGTACGATTTCTTGCACGAGAGCGGAATCTCGTAGACCACCCCTGTGACGCAGGTTGTGAAACGGGTGGCATGCTTCGTTGTGCACCCAGGATGGTCATTCACCTCGTTGACAGCTCGACACATTTGTGAGAGCTTATTGGGCGCTGAAAACACGACGGATACCCCGCACTTCTCGGCCACTTTTTTAAGCCGGTGCGACACGTTGTGTATGTAGGGGATCACCGCCGGACGCCTAGTCTGGGGAGCCTTTTCTTTTCGCTTCCCAGAGTTTAGCTCCTTCACTAGGCTTTCAACCACAGAGGCGATGATTTCTTGTGGGAAACCAGCCCTTTTCAGGCGCTGTGACTGCATCTGCACACTGGCCGAGACTTTATGCTTACACGATTTGTTGAGGGCCTCACGTATGCAATTTAGGGCAATCCCCCTCTTTACTACCTTTGAGTGGGCCGAATCATAGTTCAAAATGCCTTTTTTGGTACGCGGCTGATACACCCAGCAGACTTTATCCTTATCTAGAGTTAAACAAACGTCAAGGTACTGCAGACTGCCTTTGATAGGATCCTCACACGTAAACTGCAGACCGTGGGAATGATTTTCGAACACCTTGATGACATTTTTTATAGCATTGCTACTTTGGCCACCTTCTGACGATTTCATAACCACAAGATAATCATCCACATACCTAAACACTTTGACAACAACAGATTTATCAAGGCTGTCGCTAATGCGCCTGTCACAATGGGCTAAAAAGACGTCACTTAAAATGGGGGCAAGGCAGGAACCAATGCATATGCCTTCTTTTTGAAGAAAAGACTGTCCGTTATGAATAACAAATGTTGATGCAAGGTAAAAACGAAGCACTTCTAAGAAGTTGTCAATAGATAAACCCGTCGAGTTTTGGAATGCGACAGCACCCGATGTTTCGATAAGATCTCTTACAGCCCGCAGCATATCCGACTGTGGGATAGAATAAAACAAATCTACCACATCCAAAGAGAAAGCGTACAGGTTCTCAGAAGCTTGTCCCCTGTTCTTTAGGTAGCTTATGACTTCCGACGAACTTCGAATCATGAAAGGATCCATGAAAGGTAACGAGCTGATATGCTTCTGCAAAAATCTGGATACCGCACCTTGCCAGGAGTCCCTTTCCGTAACAATGGCACGAAAAGGCACCCCTTCCTTGTGGGTTTTTGCAGAAAAAAAGGCACGCAACCCGTCTCTTTTTGCTGCTGAGATACTTTTGCACAAATTCGGTAGATTCAAACTCTCACATAGTTCGAACGCTCGTTTTTTCACTTTTGCCCGGGAAGAGGTAAATTTAACAAAATTCTTATTAAATGCCTGATCGGCCTTTTCACGGTACAAAGAATTTGGCATGACGACAAACCCTCCTTCCTTGTCGCTAACCAACAGGGCAAAGTCATTGTTTCGAAGGTAGTTAATAGCAGAAATTACATCTTTGTTCCTCTTTTTGACGTTCTTTTTGGATGAAATGCAGTCAACGGCTTCGGAAATAAACCGACCCTTGTCCTCCGCGTCAACATGTGCTGCTACTCCCCTGACCATAGCCAGAAGACCAACAGGAGATTCATTAGGTTCTTTGCTAAATTTCGGGCCACAACGCAACACCTCAGCCACGGGTTGCGGTAAAGAACATTCACCGAGGCAAGTCACCTTTCCCGACGAGACTTCATTCTTTTGTCTTGACTTGGACCAGGCACACAGAGAGGGCAGAGTCCGATTCCACAGGAAATCCGTTTGCTTGGCGGCTTCACGTGTCAAACGACGAAACAGAGCGTCACCGACTTCACCAGCAAGTTCCACTGAAGACGAAAACGCGCGCAAAACCACCTGGAGATGTCGCACCTGTCGCCAAATTTCGGAACGGACTATCTTGGTGATTCTTCTTGCATGCCTCGAAGAAGGGAAGCATGGTTTGAAGATACCTTGCAGCTCGTCAGGAACAAGATGATGACGAATGCAAAATGAATAGGATCTTGCTCTACAAGTAGTGACAGCAATAAGGTTGACTAAGGTAACTGAAGGATTCACACATAAAGAAAGAGGTAACACAGGACCCAGTGTACTAGAAAGGACTTCAAGCAATGCAGAAAGTTGGGCGAGTTGGTAATACATGTTGAACTTAGAAAAGCGCAATAAAAAGACAGGGACAAGAAGAAGAAGCACGCAGGACAAACGCTTGACATCAACTAGTTCTTTACTTTGGAAAAAACACATATATACAGATACATAGACGGCGGAAACAAATTATTAACCAAACAATGAATCGGCTTTACCACAAGTGTGTTTAGCGTGAACAGGCATCAAGGTAAGCAATTTCCTTGCGTGATAAGGTCAGGGAAGGAGTGCTGATACAATTTTCAGCTTTCTTTACAATACGATAGGCCTCTATAATTTCTCTGTGAAGCCTCTCTTTTCCTTTACCGCACGTGCGTGTGGCATTGAACTGTGGCTCATTTGCTTTGCATTTTTTGCATGACTTGCAGTGTTCTGCTAGGTGCCCATCCGTTGCTACAGCTTGCACAGCACGACGGTGTTCCCTCAACCTATCGTTCAGGCACCTGCCTGTCTGGCCAATGTACGATTTCTTGCACGAGAGCGGAATCTCGTAGACCACCCCTGTGACGCAGGTTGTGAAACGGGTGGCATGCTTCGTTGTGCACCCAGGATGGTCATTCACCTCGTTGACAGCTCGACACATTTGTGAGAGCTTATTGGGCGCTGAAAACACGACGGATACCCCGCACTTCTCGGCCACTTTTTTAAGCCGGTGCGACACGTTGTGTATGTAGGGGATCACCGCCGGACGCCTAGTCTGGGGAGCCTTTTCTTTTCGCTTCCCAGAGTTTAGCTCCTTCACTAGGCTTTCAACCACAGAGGCGATGATTTCTTGTGGGAAACCAGCCCTTTTCAGGCGCTGTGACTGCATCTGCACACTGGCCGAGACTTTATGCTTACACGATTTGTTGAGGGCCTCACGTATGCAATTTAGGGCAATCCCCCTCTTTACTACCTTTGAGTGGGCCGAATCATAGTTCAAAATGCCTTTTTTGGTACGCGGCTGATACACCCAGCAGACTTTATCCTTATCTAGAGTTAAACAAACGTCAAGGTACTGCAGACTGCCTTTGATAGGATCCTCACACGTAAACTGCAGACCGTGGGAATGATTTTCGAACACCTTGATGACATTTTTTATAGCATTGCTACTTTGGCCACCTTCTGACGATTTCATAACCACAAGATAATCATCCACATACCTAAACACTTTGACAACAACAGATTTATCAAGGCTGTCGCTAATGCGCCTGTCACAATGGGCTAAAAAGACGTCACTTAAAATGGGGGCAAGGCAGGAACCAATGCATATGCCTTCTTTTTGAAGAAAAGACTGTCCGTTATGAATAACAAATGTTGATGCAAGGTAAAAACGAAGCACTTCTAAGAAGTTGTCAATAGATAAACCCGTCGAGTTTTGGAATGCGACAGCACCCGATGTTTCGATAAGATCTCTTACAGCCCGCAGCATATCCGACTGTGGGATAGAATAAAACAAATCTGCCACATCCAAAGAGAAAGCGTACAGGTTCTCAGAAGCTTGTCCCCTGTTCTTTAGGTAGCTTATGACTTCCGACGAACTTCGAATCATGAAAGGATCCATGAAAGGTAACGAGCTGATATGCTTCTGCAAAAATCTGGATACCGCACCTTGCCAGGAGTCCCTTTCCGTAACAATGGCACGAAAAGGCACCCCTTCCTTGTGGGTTTTTGCAGAAAAAAAGGCACGCAACCCGTCTCTTTTTGCTGCTGAGATACTTTTGCACAAATTCGGTAGATTCAAACTCTCACATAGTTCGAACGCTCGTTTTTTCACTTTTGCCCGGGAAGAGGTAAATTTAACAAAATTCTTATTAAATGCCTGATCGGCCTTTTCACGGTACAAAGAATTTGGCATGACGACAAACCCTCCTTCCTTGTCGCTAACCAACAGGGCAAAGTCATTGTTTCGAAGGTAGTTAATAGCAGAAATTACATCTTTGTTCCTCTTTTTGACGTTCTTTTTGGATGAAATGCAGTCAACGGCTTCGGAAATAAACCGACCCTTGTCCTCCGCGTCAACATGTGCTGCTACTCCCCTGACCATAGCCAGAAGACCAACAGGAGATTCATTAGGTTCTTTGCTAAATTTCGGGCCACAACGCAACACCTCAGCCACGGGTTGCGGTAAAGAACATTCACCGAGGCAAGTCACCTTTCCCGACGAGACTTCATTCTTTTGTCTTGACTTGGACCAGGCACACAGAGAGGGCAGAGTCCGATTCCACAGGAAATCCGTTTGCTTGGCGGCTTCACGTGTCAAACGACGAAACAGAGCGTCACCGACTTCACCAGCAAGTTCCACTGAAGACGAAAACGCGCGCAAAACCACCTGGAGATGTCGCACCTGTCGCCAAATTTCGGAACGGACTATCTTGGTGATTCTTCTTGCATGCCTCGAAGAAGGGAAGCATGGTTTGAAGATACCTTGCAGCTCGTCAGGAACAAGATGATGACGAATGCAAAATGAATAGGATCTTGCTCTACAAGTAGTGACAGCAATAAGGTTGACTAAGGTAACTGAAGGATTCACACATAAAGAAAGAGGTAACACAGGACCCAGTGTACTAGAAAGGACTTCAAGCAATGCAGAAAGTTGGGCGAGTTGGTAATACATGTTGAACTTAGAAAAGCGCAATAAAAAGACAGGGACAAGAAGAAGAAGCACGCAGGACAAACGCTTGACATCAACTAGTTCTTTACTTTGGAAAAAACACATATATACAGATACATAGACGGCGGAAACAAATTATTAACCAAACAATGAATCGGCTTTACCACAAGTGTGTTTAGCGTGAACAGGCATCAAGGTAAGCAATTTCCTTGCGTGATAAGGTCAGGGAAGGAGTGCTGATACAATTTTCAGCTTTCTTTACAATACGATAGGCCTCTATAATTTCTCTGTGAAGCCTCTCTTTTCCTTTACCGCACGTGCGTGTGGCATTGAACTGTGGCTCATTTGCTTTGCATTTTTTGCATGACTTGCAGTGTTCTGCTAGGTGCCCATCCGTTGCTACAGCTTGCACAGCACGACGGTGTTCCCTCAACCTATCGTTCAGGCACCTGCCTGTCTGGCCAATGTACGATTTCTTGCACGAGAGCGGAATCTCGTAGACCACCCCTGTGACGCAGGTTGTGAAACGGGTGGCATGCTTCGTTGTGCACCCAGGATGGTCATTCACCTCGTTGACAGCTCGACACATTTGTGAGAGCTTATTGGGCGCTGAAAACACGACGGATACCCCGCACTTCTCGGCCACTTTTTTAAGCCGGTGCGACACGTTGTGTATGTAGGGGATCACCGCCGGACGCCTAGTCTGGGGAGCCTTTTCTTTTCGCTTCCCAGAGTTTAGCTCCTTCACTAGGCTTTCAACCACAGAGGCGATGATTTCTTGTGGGAAACCAGCCCTTTTCAGGCGCTGTGACTGCATCTGCACACTGGCCGAGACTTTATGCTTACACGATTTGTTGAGGGCCTCACGTATGCAATTTAGGGCAATCCCCCTCTTTACTACCTTTGAGTGGGCCGAATCATAGTTCAAAATGCCTTTTTTGGTACGCGGCTGATACACCCAGCAGACTTTATCCTTATCTAGAGTTAAACAAACGTCAAGGTACTGCAGACTGCCTTTGATAGGATCCTCACACGTAAACTGCAGACCGTGGGAATGATTTTCGAACACCTTGATGACATTTTTTATAGCATTGCTACTTTGGCCACCTTCTGACGATTTCATAACCACAAGATAATCATCCACATACCTAAACACTTTGACAACAACAGATTTATCAAGGCTGTCGCTAATGCGCCTGTCACAATGGGCTAAAAAGACGTCACTTAAAATGGGGGCAAGGCAGGAACCAATGCATATGCCTTCTTTTTGAAGAAAAGACTGTCCGTTATGAATAACAAATGTTGATGCAAGGTAAAAACGAAGCACTTCTAAGAAGTTGTCAATAGATAAACCCGTCGAGTTTTGGAATGCGACAGCACCCGATGTTTCGATAAGATCTCTTACAGCCCGCAGCATATCCGACTGTGGGATAGAATAAAACAAATCTACCACATCCAAAGAGAAAGCGTACAGGTTCTCAGAAGCTTGTCCCCTGTTCTTTAGGTAGCTTATGACTTCCGACGAACTTCGAATCATGAAAGGATCCATGAAAGGTAACGAGCTGATATGCTTCTGCAAAAATCTGGATACCGCACCTTGCCAGGAGTCCCTTTCCGTAACAATGGCACGAAGAACGTCAAAAAGAGGAACAAAGATGTAATTTCTGCTATTAACTACCTTCGAAACAATGACTTTGCCCTGTTGGTTAGCGACAAGGAAGGAGGGTTTGTCGTCATGCCAAATTCTTTGTACCGTGAAAAGGCCGATCAGGCATTTAATAAGAATTTTGTTAAATTTACCTCTTCCCGGGCAAAAGTGAAAAAACGAGCGTTCGAACTATGTGAGAGTTTGAATCTACCGAATTTGTGCAAAAGTATCTCAGCAGCAAAAAGAGACGGGTTGCGTGCCTTTTTTTCTGCAAAAACCCACAAGGAAGGGGTGCCTTTTCGTGCCATTGTTACGGAAAGGGACTCCTGGCAAGGTGCGGTATCCAGATTTTTGCAGAAGCATATCAGCTCGTTACCTTTCATGGATCCTTTCATGATTCGAAGTTCGTCGGAAGTCATAAGCTACCTAAAGAACAGGGGACAAGCTTCTGAGAACCTGTACGCTTTCTCTTTGGATGTGGTAGATTTGTTTTATTCTATCCCACAGTCGGATATGCTGCGGGCTGTAAGAGATCTTATCGAAACATCGGGTGCTGTCGCATTCCAAAACTCGACGGGTTTATCTATTGACAACTTCTTAGAAGTGCTTCGTTTTTACCTTGCATCAACATTTGTTATTCATAACGGACAGTCTTTTCTTCAAAAAGAAGGCATATGCATTGGTTCCTGCCTTGCCCCCATTTTAAGTGACGTCTTTTTAGCCCATTGTGACAGGCGCATTAGCGACAGCCTTGATAAATCTGTTGTTGTCAAAGTGTTTAGGTATGTGGATGATTATCTTGTGGTTATGAAATCGTCAGAAGGTGGCCAAAGTAGCAATGCTATAAAAAATGTCATCAAGGTGTTCGAAAATCATTCCCACGGTCTGCAGTTTACGTGTGAGGATCCTATCAAAGGCAGTCTGCAGTACCTTGACGTTTGTTTAACTCTAGATAAGGATAAAGTCTGCTGGGTGTATCAGCCGCGTACCAAAAAAGGCATTTTGAACTATGATTCGGCCCACTCAAAGGTAGTAAAGAGGGGGATTGCCCTAAATTGCATACGTGAGGCCCTCAACAAATCGTGTAAGCATAAAGTCTCGGCCAGTGTGCAGATGCAGTCACAGCGCCTGAAAAGGGCTGGTTTCCCACAAGAAATCATCGCCTCTGTGGTTGAAAGCCTAGTGAAGGAGCTAAACTCTGGGAAGCGAAAAGAAAAGGCTCCCCAGACTAGGCGTCCGGCGGTGATCCCCTACATACACAACGTGTCGCACCGGCTTAAAAAAGTGGCCGAGAAGTGCGGGGTATCCGTCGTGTTTTCAGCGCCCAATAAGCTCTCACAAATGTGTCGAGCTGTCAACGAGGTGAATGACCATCCTGGGTGCACAACGAAGCATGCCACCCGTTTCACAACCTGCGTCACAGGGGTGGTCTACGAGATTCCGCTCTCGTGCAAGAAATCGTACATTGGCCAGACAGGCAGGTGCCTGAACGATAGGTTGAGGGAACACCGTCGTGCTGTGCAAGCTGTAGCAACGGATGGGCACCTAGCAGAACACTGCAAGTCATGCAAAAAATGCAAAGCAAATGAGCCACAGTTCAATGCCACACGCACGTGCGGTAAAGGAAAAGAGAGGCTTCACAGAGAAATTATAGAGGCCTATCGTATTGTAAAGAAAGCTGAAAATTGTATCAGCACTCCTTCCCTGACCTTATCACGCAAGGAAATTGCTTACCTTGATGCCTGTTCACGCTAAACACACTTGTGGTAAAGCCGATTCATTGTTTGGTTAATAATTTGTTTCCGCCGTCTATGTATCTGTATATATGTGTTTTTTCCAAAGTAAAGAACTAGTTGATGTCAAGCGTTTGTCCTGCGTGCTTCTTCTTCTTGTCCCTGTCTTTTTATTGCGCTTTTCTAAGTTCAACATGTATTACCAACTCGCCCAACTTTCTGCATTGCTTGCCGAAAGGCGGACGAATCTGCCGACGCGTCTGTCGACACGGCTGCCGACGCGTCTGTCGACACGGCTGCCGACGCGTCTGTCGACACTTCTGCTGACGCGTCTGTCAACACGGCTGCCGACGCGTCTGTCGACACTCCTGTCGACGCGTGTGTCGACACGGCTGGCGACGCGTCTGTCGACACTCCCGCCGACGCGTCGGTCGACACTCCCGCCGACGCGTCTGTCGACACTCCCGCCGACGCGTCTGTCGACACGGCTGCCGACGCGTCTGTCGACACTCCTGCCGACGCGTCTGTCGACACTTCTGCTGACGCGTCTGTCAACACGGCTGCCGACGCGTCTGTCGACACTCCTGCCGACGCGTCTGTCGACACGGCTGCCGACGCGTCTGTCGACACTCCCGCCGACGCGTCGGTCGACACGGCTTCCGACGCGTCTGTCGACACTCTTGCCGACGCGTCTGTCGACACTTCTGCTGACGCGTCTGTCAACACGGCTGCCGACGCGTCTGTCGACAACCCCGCCGACGCGTCTGTCGACACTTCTGCTGACGCGTCTGTCGACACTCCCGCCGACGCGTCTGTCGACACGGCTGCCGACGCGTCTGTCGACACTCCCGCCGACGCGTCTGTCGACACTTCTGCTCGCGCGTCTGTCGACACGGCTGCCGCCGCGTCTGTCGACACTTCTGCTGACGCGTCTGTCAACACGGCTGCCACGCGTCTGTCGACACGGCTGCGGACGCGTCTGTCGACACTCCTGCCGACGCGTCTGTCGACACTCCCGCCGACGCATCTGTCGACACGGCTGCCGACAGCGTCTGCTAACGACAGTATGAGGCATTAAAGGATTTCGCCTTTAAAGAGAGGAAGTAAGGGTGAAAGAAGACACGCGCGTCGCAACAACCGCGTCCGGCGAAGCGAAGACGCAGGCTCAAACAACAGATACCCCAAGATCTCCCCTCTCTCCCCGAGCACCTGATTGATAAAGTAAAGCTATGTCTCTGAAGGAGTAAGCTGGAGTGAATGTGAGTTTCTGATCGTTGGGGTCGGAGGGGTATGTCCGGTGGGAGAGTGCGCGGGCGGCGGCGTCAGCAGCCTCATTTCCCTCAAAGGCCATGTGAGCAGGATCCCAAACGATACGCCGGTGACAGGGGACGCTGTTTTAAGGCGATAGCCTCTGATGCCTCATACTGTCGTTAGCAGCCGTGCCCGTGTCGGCGCCGTGTCGGAAACCGCGTCGGCAGATTTGTCCGCGTTTCGGCGTCACTACTTGAAAAATTACGAGGAACTTTAGCGGCTAAAGGGGTGAAAGCCTGTGTGCTGCATTATGCTACCCGATTGTTCACTTCACATTCTGTTGGTGCATTAATTAACTGGTAATTAATGGCGGTTAATGGTGCCTTTAAGATTGGAACGCGACTGCGGTTTGTAGCGCTGCCAGGGAGTCCACGGAACTCCACCACCCGTTCGGCGCGATGCATTGCCCCTTGAACGCAACGCTTTTTGAGGAAAAGAAATGATTTCAGGAAGGGAAATTACGCAGTAACTGTCTCACATATCTCTGTGGACACCTGTCGAAAATCGTATTTGAGGAAAGGAAATTACGCAGTAACTGTCTCACATATTTCGGTGCACAGCAATAAAAATTCGCGCGCAGTGACGTCACGACCATTTCGACCAATCTGAAACGCGGGCAAATTTGCTAATACGTCTTGTCAACGATAGTATGAGCCATTAAAGGCTTTCGCCTCAAAAGAAACGGCGTCGAGGCTGGGAATCGAACCAAGGCCTTTGGCGTTTGAAGTGGAGACGCTACCACGAAGGCTCAAGGTTTGGTTTAGGTTTATTGGTTTATTAGGGTTTAACGTCCCAAAGCAACTCAGGCTATGAGGGACGCCGTAGTGAAGGGCTCCGGAAATTTCGACCACCTCGGGTTATTAACGTGCACTGACATCGCACAGTACACGGGCCTCTAGAATTTCGCCTTCATCGAACTTCAGCCGCCGCGGCCGGGATCGAACCCGCGTCTTTCTGGCCAGCAGCCTAGCGCCGTAACCACTGAACCTCCGCGGCGGGCCAAGGTCTGAGCACGAATAAAGGCGCATCTAGTGAATGCATGGGTTTTATAAATGTAATAAAAGGAATAAAAACAAAAAATAAGAAAAGAAAAAAGAAAAGGGAAAAATATAAAAATAAAATCGACATAAATCGTAATGAAAAATAAATAAAAGCGACGTGGGAATCATTGAAGCGAGAGTTCCTGAAGGCATTCTCAAACATCGTCAGAAAAGAAAGAGCTCAGCTGCTTCTACAATCACGCGTCCAACACCCGAATGAGACTGTGACCGTGTACGTAGAAGACATGAAGCATCTTTTTCGACGTTTCGATCCTGACATGACGGAGGAGAAGAAGGTGGAGCTTTTGATGCGTTGTTGGGACTGGGGCATCCCACCGCTGCCACCACTGTTGGGACTTTGGCATCCCACCGTTGTCACCACTGTTGGGTCTGGGGCATCCCACCGCTGTCGCCACTGTTGGGACTGATGGTCCGAGCCAGGAAACGGTCGAGGCGACGGTGAGTCAAATAACTTTTATGTACAGTATGTACAAGGGCTTTTACATGATACAAGGGCCAAGAGCACCACGGGCAGGCACAAAGAAGAAGGGCGGCCCCGGCGGCGAGCGTAGCTCCGGCGTGATGGCTCTTCTGCTGCCCGTCTGCTGCTCGGGTTCAGCGCGGCTCCGCTTTTAAAGCCGCTGGAAACGGTTACGGCAGCCAGCCGTTCAAATCCTCCAATCACTGGCCACCGTTCAAATTGGACCAATGGTCGAGAGGCGACGCGTCGGAGGAGCCCGCACCGACGGAGAGGAGGGAAGGAGGAAGGGTCCATGTCGGCGCCGGCCTGGCTGGATGAGTCACGCTGCACGTCGCGACATGCCCGAGAGAGTCTGGGCCTGCTTTGAGCGACGGCGGGCGCGCAGCGCTTGTTTCCAGAGAGGCCAGCCAGCGAAATGTGGGCTCTGGCACTACAGCGTGGAGCTAAGGAGGCACTTTTCGGTGGTCTGACCCGCAATCCACCGAAGCCTGTCGCTGAATTCACCCGTGAAGCAGCCGCCATTGAGAAACCCTTGGAAGCACGGGCCCGTCATTTTCCTCGACAGCTCCAAGTGACCTCGACTACCTCCTCGGATGGCACAGCATTTGGAGGCAACCTGCGGGATCTCATCCGCTAAGTTGTACAGGAAGAGCTGCGTAGCCTGTAACCATCTTCCAGCCAGCCTCAAGTAGCAACCCTTGAGGAAATCGTCCGCCAAGAAGTGCAGCATGCGCTTGGCTCCCCCCCAGGTAGCACCGAACATTAGAATAGTGTTATAAAAATGTGATGTAAGTTGGAGTAATGTTACATGCTGCATAGTAATTTTACATTAACATTAAAAATTAACATTTAACGTTATAAGTTACATAGGAAACGTTACTTTCACATTCTAAACAAACGTTGTTTTAATGTAACCTTCTAAATTTTATTGTAAGGTTAGAGTCACAACTATAACAGAACATTGCAAATATAGTTCGAGCACGGATTTCCAGACATTTTCTCACTCTTCTTAGAGGAAAGATGTTTTTCAACTAACAGTACCTCGCAACCACATCTCTTGTATAGTACTCGCCATAGATTATATGAAGAGCCCCATTATTTTGTCACAAAACTTTAGTTATTCCCATTCCCCACTGTCACTCATGGGACATGCCGCAGTAGCGAGTATAAAGCTCGGCGGCATGATATCCGTTTGGAGGTGAGTGAATACGAGTTGCTGTGCTGTAATGTGTAACGAGTAGAACCCTCTACTCAACCCCCTACTTGCACCTGCGCAAACATGATGATGACCAACTGGAGGTCATCCACCGGAAAGTCATCAAGCGTGCTCTCGACCTCCCGGTCACCACGCCCAACCAGCGACTTCTGGCCTTGGGCGTGGTGAACACATTCCGGGAGCTTCGAGAGGCCCACTTAGTCAACCAATACACGTGTCTTGCACAGACCACGTCCGGTCGCCGCCTCTTGGACCGGCTACACATCAAACATGACTACCATATTGAGGAAAGGGAGAGAGTGCCAGAACCCTGGAGACGCGCCCTCCGGGTCCGACCCCTTCCCCGCAACATGTCCAGAGAAGACCATAGCGGTCGTCGCCAGGCGCGCGCGGAAGCGTTGGCGCGATACTATGGTAACCAACAACATGTGTATTACGTGGACGTTGCCGGCCCACACCACGGGGTGTGGCACACGGCCGCAGTCGTACACAACACAAACACAGTGAACGGGCTCACCTCAAAGCCTACAGCGCAACACACGCGGAGGAGATTGCCATTGCTCTGGCTCTCACTACTCCCAAGTCGAAACACATCATCACCGACTCGCGAGGGGCCTGTCGGAACTATGAGTTGGTCTGGGCTCCCCCGCTTGCCTGGCGCATATTGGAATATAAGTGCCGATGCGAAGATCCAACTCCACGCAACCTGATTTGGGCCCCCGGTCACCAGGACCTCGAGGACGCGCCTCAGCAGTCGGGAAGAGCGGACGTGTCTCACGTCGGCTCCGCCGAATTTTATGATCCTTTCCCGAAGCATTTGCCGAAGCGCTACGACACCATCTGGCTACACTTCCAGAACAACGAGGAGACCACCCACCCTTGTTCAGGTGGGACCGTTTTCTCAAATCCTTCGAGAATTTGAAGACCAAGCGGATCGCGCGAGTTACTAAGCCTAACAGTTAGGCCACGACGCAGCTGCCCGCCGCGGCTCCGCGGGCAAATTTTGCCGCAAACCATGACGACCCTGATGGGATACGACCCGGAGGGGATGCAAATTGTCACCATGCTGCAGGCGAAAACCCCAGTTTTCGACAAGGTTACGGAGGCGATTATCCAACGCAAGATAGAAGAGTGGGAACGCGCATCAGCCCGTGACAACCACTCGGCACGGCAAAAAGGTCGAACGCCAGATGGACGCGTCACCGCGGCAGGGGATACGCCGCTGCAGCAGACGCCCCGCACGCAAGTCAAGCGTTGGAAGCCTCCTCCGCAGCCGCGTCTGGACAAGCAAGATGCAGTGATCATAATCAAACCTAAAGGAACGCTGGATCTCAGCAAATTCAGGGGAAGCAACGCGGTCGGAAACGCGTTGCACATTGCTGCTGGCGTCGACAAGGGCTCAGCCGGGCTTAGCGTTTGGCCCATATGGGAACAGAACATCATCGTCGTCGGGGTGCGAGACGCCCAAATAATCAGAAAGATCCTGGAAATTCACGAAATTCAGCTTGGGGACAAGGCACAGGCAGTGTACTCCTACCTCCGCCCCTCCGACGACACTTGCAAAGGAGTAATACAAGTGGACCCGAGGGTTTCCAACGAAGACATCACGAACGCGCTCCGCTCCCCGGACGCACCAGTGGTGAGCGTGAGAAAATTAGGTTCCTCCAACGTGGCGGCCATCACGTTTGAAGGAAGAAAGGTTCCGTTTCACGTCTTCTACTACGGTGAAGCGGTTCCAGTACGCCTATACAAGAAAACAACGCCAGCCTGCGCACTGTGCGGGAAACTTGGACACCGGGCGGATGTTTGCCCTTGCCCTTCGAACTCAAGATGTCCGCAGTGCGGTCAGCAAGATGTTCCAGAATCCCACGACTGCCAACCCAAGTGCACGGTCTGCGAAGGTCCACATCCCATGGGGTCGAATCAGTGCAAGTACAAGTACCGAACATCACAAAAATCCAAGCCCAAGACAGGAGAAGTCAACCACCGGTCAAGATCCAGGCTTCGGAACCTGTCCGGCAGCAGAGGTCCATCGAGCAGCGGGGACCGACTGACCCACCAGGCCCAGTCCTCCAGCAACAACTCAGCACCACCCGGCTCACGCTCTTCAAGCAATGGACCTGGGACTACCGATAATGTGTCGCACAACAACGGCAGTCGTCCAGCCGAGAAGACAACAGGACCCCATAACAAGGAGCAGCGCAACGGCAGCAAGGTGAGCTGGGCAGATGTAGCTGCCTCCTCCCCCGAAGCGTTGGCTTACAAACGACTTAAAGCAGAGATTGAACAACTAAAATCAGAAAATAGCACATTGAAACAGCAGTTAGTCATCGCAGTCAATCCAAACAACACATTACCTCCATCGACGCAACAGACATGTCCGATGGAAGAAGATAGGGCAGAGCTACACCCTCCGTCTCCACACCAGTTAGATGCTAGCACCCCCGAGAGGCAAGCAACTACACCAGACGCACCCCACCAGGCACCAACTCCGCAGGCACCACCATCGCAGGCACTGAAGCAGCAATGTACAGAGCACCCCCAAACCCAGGAACGCATCACTCGCTTGGAAAAAACAATTCAAGACCTCATTGAAAATAAATTACAAATTATGATCGAGACGACAATCAAAAGTATGTTCGAATCAGTTATTAAACCCATGATGGAAAACCTCGAACCAGTTTTAATAAGGATGCAATCGCAGGAGATCAGAATTGACCGCAAACTTCAGGAATTATCAGATGTTTCTCACAACAGGGGCACAAAGCTGCAGGGTAAAATGGGAACTCGTCGTCTGCCAAGCACTCAGCCAGATCTACAACCTGAGGGCGCACCACATGATGAGGCACAAGTTTCTAGTGTTCAGCATGGCTCCACAACGTAGACATAAACTTACTATCCTACAGTGGAACTGCAGGGGACTAAAACGGAAGAGGGAAACATTACAGCAATACATAGACTCTCATCCCGATACGCCGCAAATAATAGCCCTGCAAGAAGTGAATATGGAGGCTAAGATCAGAGGATACTCAACACATCAAACAAATCCCTCGACATGCATCTTGGTCCACAAATCATGCACGGCAATCACTGTAGACCTTAATCTAGACAGCGACATTGAATATACCTTCATAAAAATACTGCCACAGCACAGAAACAGCAAGAGCACCTATATACTCAATATATATAGTCGCCCCAAACAGCACCGCGTAGCCTTCGACGTGATCTTTCTTAAAGCCCTAAGAGAAGCCCAAAAAACTCCCCTAGCTATAGTTGGCGACTTTAATGCTTCTAGCCCCCTATGGGGATACCCCAGGGAAGACACGAAAGGCAGAAAACTAGCATCCGCCATCGCTGACATGGCCCTGACCCTACTCACGGACCCGCAGTACCCGACGCGAGTCGGCACCAGCGTAACGCGGGATACTTCTCCCGACCTCACGCTCGTCCGCAATGCCCGCAACTATGAGTGGCTCAATACTGGAGAGACCCTAGGCAGCGATCACTACGTGCTGCAGACCATCTTCGAAAGCAACAAGCACAGCAAACCACGAGGGCAAGCCAGAATTACAGACTGGGAGACATTCAGAAAGGACACCAAACTAACCACATCCGAACAAATAACCAGCTACGAAGATTGGGCGGCTTCCATTCTTGACCTTAAAGAAAAACTCACAAAGTCTCTTGCCACCACGGAAGACCACCCAGCTGTTGACAACCACCTCCTACACCTTTGGGAAGCAAGACGTAGTCTTATAAAACGGTGGAAAAAACAGACACAATCGGAAACTAAGACTTCGAATAGCCAAGCTTACTATTCAAGCAGACCAATACGCATGTGACCTCGCTCGCACCAATTGGCTAACGAAGTGCGAATCCCTCAAAGGCCGCCTAGACACCAAGGCTACATGGAACCTTCTGCGATGCCTAATTGACCCTCCGAAAGCGAAGAGTGAACAACACAGAAATTTGCATCGAGCCCTACACAGCTTTCAAGGCACGGATCAAGAACTCGTGGATGAACTGACGCGTCGCTATATCTGCACCGCGCGAGACCCACAACCCTACAATAAGGAGTACCGTGGGGAACCGAACGAAGACCTAGACAGAGATTTCACTTAAGAGGAAATCATTGCAGCACTAGCAGATATGCGCCGAGGCACAGCCCCGGGACAAGACAAAATTACTGTCGCACTTCTGGCCAACCTCGGCACGGAGGCTCTGCAGCAACTCACGGATTACATAAACGAATGTTGGCGTACCGGAACCATTCCACAAGCATGGAAAACAGCCAATGTACACTTTATTCCCAAACCCGGCAAGAAAATCAGCATCGAAAACCTGCGTCCCATATCCCTCACGTCGTGCGCAGGCAAACTCATGGAAAAGGCAGTCCACACCCGTCTCTCCAATTATCTTGAGGACAATGAGCTACTGCCACACACGATGTTTGGATTCCGGGCACACTTGTCCACCCATGATGTGCTTCTGCAAATCAAACGTGAAGTCATTGATCCCGCACGCGCAAACAGTAACCGAGCGCTTCTAACACTTGACCTCAAGGGAGCGTTTGACAATGTCAAACACTCCACAATCCTCAACAACCTCCACAGCATGAACTGCGGACAGCGAGACTACTCGTACATCTGCGATTTCCTTACGGACAGAACCGTCAACATCAGAACCGGCTCAAAACACACAACGCAAGTGAAGATGGGCACGAGAGGCACTCCGCAAGGGGCAGTACTATCCCCACTTCTCTTCAACATATCACTCCTAAATCTCCCACCTCTTCTCAATCCGGTACAGGGCATACGCCACGCCCTGTACGCTGATGATATAACCATCTGGACAACCACGGGAAGTATGGGAATGATTGAAGAACAACTACAAACCGCGGCGACAACAGTTCAAAATTATGCCCGGGCGTGTGGACTAACGTGCTCACCCGAAAAATCCGAACTGATAGTCTTCCGTCAACGCAAGAATCAAGACACCATCAATATTCGCGTAGACAACTCACCCATCAAGGAAGTTCAGACCATGAAGATACTGGGTCTGTACATAAATAACAACGGCAACAACCTTCTTGCCCTCCAGAAACTACGGCTCGTGAGCGAGCAAGTCGCCAGGATGATCGCCAGGATAACGACGCGCAAATCGGGGATGCGAGAAGACGATACTCTGCGACTGGTGCAGGCTTTCGTTGTAAGCCGCGTCGTCTACGTAGCGCCCTACCTCCGCCTTAAGAAGCGTGACATCAAAAACCTCGACATCATAATCAGAACTGCCTACAAGAAGGCCCTGGGACTCCCTCTTGCGACATCCATGGACCGGCTCTTGCGACTGGGTGTGCACAACATGATCGATGAGCTGATAGAGGCACACCTTACGGCGCAGGTGGTACGGCTCTCCACAACTCGAACTGGCCGACAAGTCCTGAGTGATTTAAACATCAATTGCCCCCGACAGCTAGACACCAAAACCGACATCCCAGCCTCATGGAGAGGACAACTCAAGGCAGCTCCAATACCCAGGAATATGCACCCTGATTTTCACCAGTCAAGACGACAAGCACGAGCCGAAGCCATGAAAAGACACTACGGCGGGCGCGAGGGCGTGTTCTATGTCGCTGCTGCGGGTCCCGAGCAGGGAATGACTGCCGTCGCGGTAGTGCACCAAAATACAACAGTCGACGGACTAGTACTGGCTAGCCAGGACATACTGGCTGCGGAAGAAGTGGCGATTGCTCTAGCTGCAACACACACTAGCTCAATATACATTCTCACAGATTCACAGACAGCGTATCGCAATTACCTCAGGGGCAGGGTCGCACCGCTAGCAGCTAAAATCCTGCAAGATAGCTACATCCGTGGCTACCAACCCACACACAAACACTTAATATGGGTACCAGGTCACCAGGGCATCCCAGGGAACGAGAGCGCACATGCCTCAGCCCGAGCATTTCTCCCCCGGGCACCCAGTGCGGATGCCGTGGAACCTCCTACCACACTACTAACTTACAATGACATACTTCAGCACTTAAGATTATCCCGTCGGGTCTACCCTCCGCCGGCTAAGACACTAGATAAAGGGGAGGAACAACACCTCCGAAAGCTACAGACCAACACTTACAACAACCCACGAAGACTACATGCCATAGACCCGGAGTCATTTGACTCACAATGCAAATTCTGCGGGGAGAAGGCGGACCAGTACCATATGGTATGGGCCTGCCAACGAAATCAGGCGATCACTGTTAATAACCAGCCAACGCAGGAGGGGTGGGAGGCAGCTCTGTCCAGCTCGGACGAAAAGAGTCAAAAGCAACTCATCGAAAGAGCCCGGACAGCAGCCTACGCCAATGGGGTTCCGGACTGAGAGCTCCAACCACGGCTACAACCTCCTAAACCATTTCATTAAAATATTTTCACCAGCACCACCAGGGCCTCAAGGGAAACGAACAGGCCGATCAGGCCGCCCGCGCACTCTCTCCCCGGCTATCTCACTGTCCTTGGACGCCTACTCCCAATCAGACAATCTGGCCCTTACATTCAAACACATCACCGATTACTACAAGGAGGAGCACCGGCGCTACCCGGCCCCTTGTAAGGGACTGGATCGCGCTGACGAGCGCCTCCTCATCAAAATTTTTACTAACACTGTACATTTCAACGCATCCTTTGATGGCACGTGCCAGTTCTGTGGGGAGGTGGCTGACCACATGGTTTGGGCGTGTCAATCAAACCCATCTATCCCCCCCAACCCCACCAGAGAGGACTGGGAGGCGGCCCTGCTCGGCTGTCAGGACCTAAAGACCCAAAAGGCCTTAGTTCACCGGACGTGGGCGGCGTTGCTTGCCAATGGGGCCCCGGAATAGGGGCTCCACCTAGTATTGTTAGGGGAAAGGGCTAGTAGGGCCTACCCCAATCACCTCTCTGTAAATATTCATTGCACTATAAATGTTTTTCACCACCACCACCTGTAGTGTGTCGCTCTTGTTGTTGGTTCTTCCGAAGTGTTGTAAGTTGTGTGCCGTCACCACTGGCAGGCCTGCACGATTGTCCGGGGCTGCTTCACCATTTTCGAGAATGTTGCATTTATGTTGTTTACATGTTTCATGAATGTTTGGGGAAGGTTATTTGAACGCTTATATGTAACATTACAAAAGCATTAGAAAAAAAGGACATTGAAATAACATTTGAGCGTAACAAAAATGTAACATTATCGCAATGTTTCGGTGCTACCTGGGCCGCCATCGACGCCTCCAGTTGAAGCTCCAGCTTAAATTTGACCTACGCCGCTACAGTACGCAGTCCTCAGCCCCAGCGACACACACCCCTTCTTCCATCTCCCCCTCGCCATTAAACATTTCGACTTCGTGTTTTAAATTTCTATTTGTGTTTTTGGTATTTGTATTGCAATCCAGAGACTCTCCTGCAAGGTCCCGAATGCCCTGCGTGCAGTAGGCTGTCAAACAAAAAAATGAAAATGCTTGGCACTTGCCGAATAGCACGCATCCTATTCCCCGCATCTGCAGAAGTTTTAAGCGTTTTTTAAAGCACGTAATTAGTTCACCCCGCGCTGCATGTGGTAGTAGACTGTACATGAGAAATATATTACTGTACCACACACCAATGCTAAAGAGTGAAGCATTCAAGTAAAATATGGTGCAAGACAAGACTCGGCAAAAGAGAAAGGACAGATTTCATTGCAATTGCATATCTACTGAGCTTCATCATAAACTAAAAACTTACCCCAAACAGCATAACAAGGTTGATCAGAACCCATCTACGTTTTAAGTTTTTTGTCTTGAACCCGTTCGAACCGGTTCGAACCGGAACGAAATGTCGCTTTGGAGCCGAACCCGGAACGGAACACGGAAAGCGTTAACACGAACTTGAACAGTACCAAAAAGAATTCCGGTTCGACATCTTACGGGCCAGCAGTAGAGCAGCGAGGACCGAAGGTGCCGGGGCGGGCACCGCAGCCTTGCAGCCGCGCGAACCACTGAAATTTTTTTGTTCTACTGCCGCGCCATCTCACGTGGAGAAATGGACACGCGAGCAAAGCAGTGTTTTTGTTCTACAAAAGGTGGCGCTTGCGTAAGTTTTTTGCACTACTGGCGAGTGTTTTAAATGTTTTGCTCCTGGATCTTGCTGGCAATCTTCATCTCACCATGTCCAGAGTAGTTCCGAATACTCAACAAATTCAATATATATTTTTTTACTGTTACGTCTCAGCCTTACTATCTCTGCAGCTGCAACGAAACGGACGCTCAGGGGCTCAGGAATATTAAAAAAAAGAAAAGAGCACAAAGCTGTTTGGTTTTGGCTTTCTTAGTGTGACCTAATTGAGTGCACATGTAGAATTTAGACGCGCGTAATGAATGCGCATTATTTATAACTCAGATTCCCAGTTGTTTTTACGTGATGAATGCATATGTACTCAGACGTTTCTCAGATTTATCCGTCGGTGCACAACATGTAAGTACATATACAGACACCAGCAAATATACGTAGTTGGCAGGTACGAGGTAAGCGTGCACGTTGAAGGCAAACAAGCTTTGTTTGTCTTTTTCGTTTTGTACGTCTGTGTACATCGGGAGTCCCATAATCTGGCATCCGAAAACTGACTCCTTTGGAGCGTTGCAAACGGACGTACAAGTGTGAGCGCCAGCTCATCCCCGCCGACGGAGATCCTTCGCCGGAGGGCGAGCAACCCGAACTTTGAGTCCCAGCAACCCGAGCCGCCCGTGGGAGGAGAGAGTGATGTGAGGAGGAGGAGGACGAGCGCTCGCGCGGCGCGTGAAGAACAACAGGCTCAGGTGTTGGACACGAAAGAAGCAACACGGCCTCTTGTTAACCCAGAGCTAATTTGTAACGGAAAGACGAATAAATGTCTTTTGAATTGTTCTAAAAATCCTAACATAAGGCAAAAAAAAAAGAGTTTACATTCTATCTCAGAAAACAGCGGGGGACAAGTACAGCTTAATTTATGGAAAAAAAAAGCGGGCGGGGGGAAGGGGGTGAATCTAGCGGTTAGGGGCATTACGTATGTTGAAGGAATGTTCTTAAAGAAGATAGTTTGTCTCGTCTGCTTTCTTGCCCGTTGTATGCTTAGCTGCAGCTGATTATAAATCTTAGAGCACACTGTTAATTTACCTGATTCATCGAGATATCCTGTCTTTTTACGTACATATTGCATTCGCGACAGTTAAAATTTACTCATTTTTTTTTGGATTTGCGCTTTGCAGTTTTATGTCGACAGTCTGACGGATATGCGGCCTACCGCGGGCGTTTCGCCCAATATCTAGTTTTTGCGGGCACTGGAGGGGCTGCTTAAATTTGCTTGCATCTTCTCGAAAGCGTTCGAATTTTGCGCTGTGTGGGAAAAATTTGTTGGGGCCACAGAGCGCCGAAGGTAACTGTGTGTCCGAAATTAAACCCATGTACGGATGTTACTTACGGCGGGCAGCACTGTTCGCAAGGGAGACCAGCAGTATAGCTTTAAAATTAGCTATTCATTAAAAGCTAATGAGCCTACTATTTCGCACGTCTTACTGTTATCATGACGCTCTGCACTGCTAACAATGCTGGGCCGAAAAAAAAAGCGTTCTTGTAACCCTAAATGTCTCCCTTTAAAGATTGCAAAACATCGGTAAAATAAATACCCGGAGTACTTTAATCCACAATTCCGACCAACAGACAGGTGCACACGCACGCTCGGTGCGAAGTGGGCCAATATGAATATCACACATGCGTTTCGAAAAATAGTGAATATGTTTGGCGGCGACACAAAAAGAAGCTCCGCGGGCGAATTGACCGTAACCCCCGCCACTGTCACGGCCTCACGTTTGAGGAAAGGGCGTTGGTCTTGTCTGTCTTAGAGGGCGTTCGAAACTGGGTTTGGCCCGCAAGGGGCACTGCGGGGTTTACGGAGCTTCTTCCAAACGTACACCCCTAAAGGAAGCCGAGCGCCAGGCTGGGGGACGCTTGTACCCATTTTACCGGTGGGTGTCCGGCGGTGGGTTTCGAACCAACCACCTCCCGCAGCCGAGACGGGCGCTCAAACCACAAGGCCACGACTGCTTTTTTTTTTTTTTATTGCCTGACTTCGGCAAGAACCACAGTACACAAATACACTTACAGAGCGCAATGAGCAATAATTAACAACACTATCCGCCCGGGGGTGCGTGGCTTCATCATATTAAAACTCCTTAAGCGTCACCAAAGGCTCGACTCTTTCGAGCCACTCGGGAGCTTCAGGAGCAAGTTTCTGAACTTCAATATACTTATGCATGCACTCCCGAAAATAGATCCGTGCTGGCCGTGCATCAGGATCGCAATGATATCCTGCCATTCTGGAGCGCCAAATACAATGGAGGCCCATTAGCATAATGAGGTCGAATGGTGTCCAATCCTCACTCTCTACAGGCAAGTACCGGATACCATGAGCGTCGAGCGGGAATTCCTTTTTTAAAGTCCGTTGCAAGATGTCCCAAAAGTATACCCCCTCCCAACAGTGCAAAAAAACGTGGTCTATTGTTTCTGGTTGTTTACAAATTAAACAATGTGATCCCCAAGGTAGAAATAACTGCTTCCTTTCCAAGAATTCCTTTACTGGTAGTGTTCCGGTATGTAATTTAAAGAAAAAAGTTTTTGCACTTCGCGGCACCTGCAGCATGCATCGCCTTCACACGCTTAAGTACGTCGCGTCCCTGGCCTCCATTGTATAAGGCCCTGTACAAAGGTTGTGGAAGAACTACATCGCACAAATCTTTATACAACTTCTTCCTGCTAACAGAAGATAAATATTCATACGAAAATCGAACAGACAGGAATCGAACACTCGCGACAACCTCTCTAAAGTAACCAAAAATACGTCCCGAGAACCTTTCGGTTGTGACAACAAAGTCCGGCAGTGCATTTCCGAGCCTTAATTGGCACACAGTGCGCAAAAAAGGATCGCTTACATCGCGCACAAAACAAAATCTGCTTACAATCTGCCGCAGAAATAAGTGTCCCAGACTCAGGCCGCCATCCTTCACCCGCCTAAACAAATTGGTCCGGCTGCAGCGTTCCCAGTCCGCAGCCCACACAAAAACGGCAAAGATCCGGTGCAGTCTCTGTACGTTCATCCTTGCACAATGCAACACTTGCATCACGTACCACAGCCTAGAAATAAAAAACAGATTGCACACTGTGGCCCTTGCGAAAATTGAAAGGTGTCGCCCTTTCCACCTTTCCACCTTTTCACGCGTGGCTTGCGTCTGTGCTTTCCAGTACGAATCGCTATCGCGATAACCGTCCAGTGGGACGCCTAAGTACTTTACTGGGGTCGTCACCCAGGACACGTTTGCAAAATTGCCGGGCTTCGTTGGCCATTCTCCGTGCCAAAGCCCCAGGGACTTTGACCAATTCACTTTACTACCGGTGATCTTGGTGAATTCTTTTACGCATGCCACGGCCTCGGTTATACCTTCCCGGTTCACTGTGAACACCGCGACATCATCCGCATAAGCCAGCAGCTTAACTTCTGCGGCCTGTAGCTGGAATCCTCGAATTTTTTCACTTTCCATGATATTCAAACACAACGCTTCAATGTAAATGCAGAATAGAAGAGGGCTGAGGGGACAACCCTGGCGCACCGAACGCTGCAGGCTAATGGGGGCCCCCAAACTCTTATTTACAATTAATCTTGTCGTGCAGCTCCGGTGCGCCAAGGCCACTCCCTCACAAATAATGGACCCTAAATTCACATGGTCGAGTATGCAGAACAGGATATCGTGCGAAACACAATCGAATGCCTTCTCAAGATCTAGCTGAAGGATGGCTACACAGCTATTTGTGTAATCACAACATTCCAGCACACACCTCGCTTTATGAATATTGGAAACAATAGAGCGTCCCTTGATCCCACACGTCTGGTGGGGACCGACTATATCCTGAATTACTGACTGTAGTCTACGGGCTAAAATCTTCATGAAAACTTTATAATCCACGTTTGTGAGGGCGATAGGACGATATGCTGTGACCTGCTTTAACTTTTCTGCGTCATCGGATTTAGGGATTAGCACTGTATGGGATTTACCATAAGACGGGGGCAATTCATTTTCTTTGTAGGCTTCGTTAAAAACTGCTGTCAGTACTGGCACTATTTCGTGTTTATATGCTTTGTAAAAAGCGGCGCTTAACCCATCAGGTCCAGGACATTTTCCCAGGTTCAAATTTTCTATCGCTTGCTCGACCTCCGACGCAGTTATCGACAGCTCCAGCCTTTCTTTCTGTTCGTCATCTAATCGAGGCAAAGCGCCAAGAAACTTTTCCTTGAATGCGCTCACATCCACTTCTTGCTTTGCAAACAGCGCCTGATAATATTCAAGAAATGCCTGCTGGATATGCCCGCTTTCTCCAGATAACGCCCCGCCCCATTCAATCTGTTGAATGTGGTTTCGTTGAGCATGCGTTTTTTCCATTCCTAGCGCTCGTTTTGAAGGTGTCTCCCCATCAGCTATATCTTGCGCCCTAGCCCGCACCAGTGCGCCACGATAGCGTTCTTCTTCAAAGAGTTCAATCTTATTTTTTATTTTCCTAATGTCATCCATCCATTTGCCAGGCTCTTCGCTTTCTCTTTCGAGAAGTCTAGCTAGTAAAGATCTTAAATTGTCCTCCTCACGCTTCTCCTCTTGTCGTATGCAGCTTGACCTTTCGATTGCTGCTATTTTTATTTGTTGTTTGCAAAGTTCCCACTGCTGCCATACTTTCAGTTCCCCGCTCGGCTTTAATTTACTGATTTCTTCGTTTACTTTCCTGCTAAAGATGTCGTCTGTAATGAGCTTATTATTTAATTTCCACATCTCCCAAGAAAACTGATTTCTTCGTTTCTTTGTCCCTATCCCACACTTCACTAAACAATGATCCGAAAATGATACCGGTACTACATTGTAGCTACTGCATTTTGAAATAACGTTTGGTGACACATAAATGCGATCTAGCCGTGCATGGCTTGACCGTTGAAAATGGGTGAGTCTCACACAACGCTCGCCTTCTAAACATTCGGCCACATCATCGAGGTTGCACGTGTCTATAATTTCTGAGAGTACTTCAGTGCTTCTGTCCCTAAATGCCCTTGCACTGGTTTTGTCACAGCCCCTCAGGACGCAATTGAAGTCCCCCATTACGATCAGGCATTTCTCACATCTGAAGTGCTTTTGTACGCGTTGAAAAAACGCTGTCCTCTCATCCACCGCATTTGGGGCGTACACACAAATGATGCGCCAATATGTTTTGTCGTACAGGAGGTCAACCAAAACAAATCGACCCGAAGGACACGCCGTATATGCCTGAACCTCAAGTCCCGGTACATTCTTTACAAAGATGACACAACCCGCAGACGTTCCTACAGCGTGGGCGACAACTGCAAAAAACCTAGACGTGAAACGTCTCACCATGCTCCCGGTCTCCTCTTCCCCGTCAATTTTCGTTTCCTGCACTGCCAGGACGTCAATGTCGTGCTCAGTTAAAAGGCGGTACACCTGGCTCTGCTTCTTCTTACTTGCCAGTCCCCTGACATTAAGTGTACCGACTTGCATGGGGAACGCATGAGCCATTTTAATGCAGAAGAAAGAGGCCGGGAACATGGTGCTTACCCTTCACGTCTAGCGCTTGGCTAGACGACATCATTGACACCGGAGCCATCCGGTGCTGGTGCCAGGCCTGGCAGCGGGGGCGGCTTGTCAAGGGCTCTCCTCTCCGTCGACACATTTGATCGTGGCCGAATGGACGACCGCCGTCCTTGGGTCGTTTTTGCCGGCGGCTCTTCGACGCTGGGGGCTTCCGCCTTGTCGTCTTCGGTTCCGGTCTGGGCGTGTGGGCGCTTCGCTGGGGCAGGGACGCCGGTCGTGCGGGCGCCGCTCTGGTCAAGGTTCTCCTCGGTCAGAGTCGCTGGCTCGGTTTCTTGGAGCGCTGGCACGCTTACTTCACCGCTCGACGCCTCCGTCTCCTTTCTAGTAGGTTCTGCCCCTTCAGGCTTGCGTCCGGCATCGGCTTGCGTCCGGCATCGAAGAGCCCATCGATCCTGCTTGCGTTTCGGGTTCCTCTATGCCTTTCGCGGATTCTTCAGCCTCGACTACATCCATCAGGAGTTCCGCAGAGTCGTCTTTCGACGCCCCGCCCGTAGCCACCGCGTAAGTGCGGACACACTCATTATCCGCGTGGCCGTACCGCCGGCATTTCGTACAGCGGGGAACCTTGCATTCACGCCGCACGTGGCCTGTACCATGGCAGCGCAAGCACTGCATTGGACGCCCAGGCGCTACGACAAGAGCCAACTCTCCGGCGACACGTACCTGGTGTGGCAGGTCATCCACTTTCAAGCCGGGCTTCAACTTCAGTAGGACCGTTCTTGTCGTTGAGCTCTTGTCATTGACGCCTTGTATCCGCCACCGCTCACGCGTAACGTCGGTCACTTTGCCAAACGCCGCGAACGCCGTCCTGATGTCGTCCTCGGCCACACCGTGAAGCATCCAGTGTAGCCGCAGCTTTACCTGCTGGTCTTCCGAGTCGATAATGAGGCAGCGGCGTTTCTTAACTTGCAGCTCGTTGAAGGCGAGCAACTTTTTTGCTGCCTCCGTGTTCCGCAGGGTAACCGCCCACACGTGGTTGATTTGGTACGCCCCCAACGCGACCACGTCGGGGAGCGTACCGGTCTCGGCCAGGGCGTCACGGAAATCCTCGACCCGGAACGGCCTCGCTCGCACGTCGCCGTGAAGAAAAACGGTGTTGAAAACAACACGTCCTGTTGGCAGTGTCGGCAAAATAATCTGGTAATCCTTATCACCGCAGTCATCGATCCTGTTTCCGCGGCCGTCAAAGGCCGCTATCGCTGCTCCGCTGGAGCCCATGACCCTGCGATCCGTTCAGCTCGGCTGCCGGAAGCAGAATGACAAGGCCACGACTGCGGTGTGGTTGTGCCAACACCGGCCACGACTGCGGTGTTGGCACAACCACGCCCAATAGCGTTTTGTACACACAGGTACAGTTCTTGAGTTATTTCAACCCATGGCACTTTTCTATTTCATTTTCGGAGGACAGCTCCATAATAATAGATCCAACGTCCGAACGCTTTCGGCGGCCGGTTGGGCATCGTTGACGTCGACCGCAATACGCGACGGCTTGTTCAACGCTCCTGCTTCGCATTTGTCACTGCGATGCTCGACTTCTCATCAGTGCGAGTCGGCGAACAGTGCGCATCTGCGCCAGTATTTGGTGTCACATTATTTTATCTCTCTTCCAGCTTAGAGTACGGGCAACTACTCTTCTACTTGTATCACACCAGTTGCGAAACTCCGGCTCATATCTGTGGTGGCCAGTTTCAGCGACTGTGCAGATGGTCTCGCCACCTATGAGCAAGAGGTTTAACTACCCTAGGCCATCTGACGTAGTGGCGTTAATTTTGGAAGGTGGCGTAACATTTTCTTAACATTTTCTTATATTCTGTTTCGGTTTGTCATAAACATTAAAGATGTGGTGGATAAATTTTGTGTCTGGCGACAGTCATGTTTATTAATAGAGGAAAACGTTAAACAATCCATTCGTAGAACATTAACAATAACTTGGTAGTTTTCCTTTTTTTAATGGGATGGCGCCACGGTAGATAATTAAATTTCGTCTGCTTTTGTTTTTTTATGTTAAGTTCTTTCTGGTATCCATACGAGGCGCCGGGAGGATTGCGACGCAGAAAAAAGACCAGTCTGGTCATAAGTCTTGTAGTCTGGTCAGCTGGACTGTAGGCCAGCAAAGGTGACTGCTGAATAACATCGCAAAAAGGCATGCAGACAGAGATCGACGCTCCTCGGAAGTGCTAAATCGCACAGCTCGCCAATGAGTTCCGGCAGCTCCCAACAAGCTGTTTCACCCACTCATGATCGAAAAAGTGCGACTAGATGGCGGCACCTGCAGTGGCGCAAACGCCGAGGGTGGGAAATAGTCGCGGCGTCCATTAGACCCCCCTCCCCCCCTCCCCCCTTAACTTGTGCCATTTGCAGCTTATTGTGTTAGTTGAGGCATATTACAGGGGCGGATTAATGGACAACTTAACTCATGGCGGCGGTCGTTGTAGACGGGAGAATTATATTGACATTCCTTAACCGTTGTAGAGCGCAGCTCTTTGCCGCCCGTTTCTGCGTTTCGCGGCGTCGCCGTTTCCCCTCGTAACCAGCGGTCGACACCTCAGTCGCGCTTTCAGCTGCGGAACCAATGAAGCGGGAGCTTGCAGAGCGAAGGAAAGACGCATAACTGCCCTCTTGGAACAGTGGGCACCTCAATCCCGCTCTAAGCTACGTGGCGGTAGTGACAGATGTGCACTGCGTGCGTTGGCATTGGCAACGTTGTGCCAATTTAAGGAAAGGAAGTGCGCATAACACACCCTGGGTCAGTGGACGCCTGAACCGCGCTGGGGTGATAAGAGAGAGAGAGATGTGGGCTGCCGGCATTGATAACGTTGTGCCAGAAACGCGGCGCTGAAGCCATAGGCTGTCGGCGTTCATTGCCTTTGGCGTCGAAAACGTTTTACACGCCGAACATTTTAAGGAAATGAAGTGCGCATTAGTGGCTCCCTGGGTCAGTGGACGCCTGAATCGCGCTTATATGCACGTGGGGCGATCAGAGGGAGCGGGCTGCATGCGCTGCGCTGACAATGATGAGCGAACTCTCGCGATCAACCATTAACTACCAGGTGGCAGGGTGGGTGCGCTGCCTATCCAGTGTCGGAACGGAGCCAACGTTAAGACCAGATTCTTTTACCCTCGCACGCAGGCTGCTGGCGCGCCCCTACTCTCGACACCAGTCGCCATCTATCGGCGCGCGCGGCCCGATGGACTGCGGGACGCGCCGACGCCGCGCGTAGAATGCATGCTCGCGTGTTCGCTTCTGTCGTTGTAGTGCTTCATCATAACGTATGAGGGTGGGTGCTGTGCGTCACTACTCACATTTTCCCTCCAAACCGCAGAAGAACCATTACTGTAAATAAAGTTTTCCCTTCCCTTCCCTCTACCAGACAGTACTGCTGTTATCTTGCGCGCAGTTAGTCGTTGACGTGACATCTCCGAGTTTTTTCCCGTTCATTTGGATGTAAGTGCGGCGAGGCAGTGCCCGTCTGTCTGGTTGTTTGTGCCCACCATGATGATATTGATATTGATGATTAGCGCTCGTGTCCTGTCTTCACCTTTTCTGTGTCTCGTTTTTCGCGCTACGTTTTTCAATGATGATATTCTGCTGGCTCAGGATTCTAAACGCTGGCACAGCAGCGGCGACGCTGCTCGTCCGGGCCGCTGGTGCGTCGGCGCTGCTCAGGGAAATTCTGGAATAGTATTGCAATCAGCAAGGATTTTTCCCGTGGAGTAGTCGGCCAGGTAGCGTACGGGCTCGAAACCGGCATCTCTACGCAGATTTCTGCGCTGGCGTGTCATTTGTTGTTGTCTTTTACGTGCGCTATCATCTATGATAATTTTAGGCACAGGAATGTGGATTTATCGATTTGATTCAGTGGTGTAGTAACTGGATAGGCGAGCTGCAAACTGAAGGTTGCCCCGACGAAGCGCGTGTTTTCGATCACCTCCTTGCGCTGAGCTTGCTCTAGTTTCCATTAAACACATTTCATGCACAGGATTGTAAGCACGACCGCTACCGATTTCAGTTGCTCTTTCCGCACGCATGTCATTGGGATCAAGGTTGGGGGGGGGGGGGGGGGGTAATGGCTTTACCGTAGTGTCTTTCTGCTTTTGCTATCTACCTTAATCATAGGAAAATATGCGCGATTTTAATGCATTCATTCACACTTAGCCAAACGCCTACGCAACGCTGTCACACGCGGCGAGAGCTACCGAATGAATTGAACGCGACTTCGGACCTCAGAATTCGTGAAAGCTGGATTCGCTGCTAATATCTATTGAAGCTTTGATAATTTGAGCAAAAGTACGTTTTTATGCACTAGGTTGCATAAACCATGACAAATTTTGTTTTCTGTTGGCGCTGCGACTCACTCTCACAGCGGTAATTTGTTGATAAATTAACTGGCGCACCACGCACGCGACAAGAAAGCCCTGTTTGTGGGTGGTACTTTATGGCCGAAGGATTAAGAGCGCATGGGAATTCGAACTGCATGCTAGCCGCACACCTAATACTTGATACTGAACAAAAATTTTTTTTTTTCAGTGGAGCACCAAGACGGTAGCGATATCAGCACGAGCGCGTTCTAAGCGTCAGCACAATTCACGTGAATCTCAAACTAAATGTCATTAAAACGCATCAATGTGCTCCCTTTGATAACGTGAATACCTCCTGCAACACAGCCACGCTGCGGAAGTATGCTCGGCAATGTTTTTTTAGCGCCCGAAGCGCGGCTATAAGCAGGCGCGGCCGCGGAGCTGCCGCAGCCCCGCAGTCCCCAAAGAAACGCCCGCACCGCGGCGCACCAGTCGGCGGAAAATGGCCGCGCCCAGGAGCGGCTCTGGATTCTGGTCTATAGCTTTGGTTTGGTTTATTGTGGTTCAACGTCCCAAAGCGACTCAGGCTATGAGGGACGCTGTAGTAAAGGTTGCCCGATACGTCATAGCTTTCGCTCTCTAGCCACGTTCAGCAGTGGTTGCACCGCAGCTGCTTTTGCGTTTCGCCTCCATTGAAACGCTGCCACCGCGGTCCGGTTCGAACCCGGCTAGTGGGATCGGTGGCGGCGGATCTCGATAAGTGCACCGCCCGAACGGAGACGCATAGCCGCCGACGTTGTTGTTGTTGCTGCGACTGAGAGAAGGTTGAAAAGGAAAGTGCACGGGCCTGCCGACTGGCTCGAGCCGAGCCACCACCGCTGCCTCAGTGCAGTTAGAGGAGAGTTAAAAGATACGAAGAAAGAGTGAAAGAAGAGACGCGCGTCGCAACAACCGCGTCCGGCGAAGCGAAGACGCAGGCTCAAACAACAGATACCCCAAGCTCTCCTCTCTGCACCCGAGCACCAGACTGACAAAGTGAAGCAATGTCTTTGAAGGAGTAAGCTGGAGTGAATTCGAGTTCATGATCGTTGGGGTCGGAAGGTTGCGTCCGGTGAGACAGCGCGCGGGCGGCGTCGTCAGCTGCCTCATTTCGCTCAAAGCCCATGTGAGCAGGATCCCGAACGATACGCCGTTTGTCGTTACCAGCCGTGCCCGTGTCGGCAGCCATGTCGGAAGCCGCGTCGGCAGATTTGTCCGCGTTTAGCCGTCACTACTTGAAAAATTGCGAGGAACTTTAGCGGCTAAAGTGGTGAAAGGCGAAAGCCTGTGTGCTGCATTCTGCTACGCGATTGTTCACTTCACATTCTGTTGGTGCATTAATTGACTGCTAATTAATAAACCCAATAAAGCAACCAACCTAATTAATGGCGCTTAATGGCGCCTTTAGGATTGGAACGCGACAGCGTGTTGTAGCGCTGCCAGGGAGTCCACGGAACGCCACCACCCGTTCGGCGCGATGCATTGCCCTTTGAACGCAACGCTTTTTGAGGAAAGGAAATGGCGCTGTAATTCTCTGTCATCTCGGTGTACACCTGAACCGCTCCGTACAGGAAGTGAGTAAGTGGAGTGAAAGAAGAAAGAGAAAGATGGGCCGTAATGAAGAAAATGGAAATTGTATTTCAGGAAGGGAAATTGAGCAGTAACTGTCGCACATATCTCCGTGGACACCCATCAAAATTCGCGCGCAGTGACGTCACGACCATTTCGACCAATCTGAAACGCGGGCAAATTTGCTAACACGTCTTGTCAACGATAGTATGAGCCATTAAAGGCGATCGCCTTAAAAGAAACGGTGTCGAGGCTGGGAGTCGAACCAGGGCCTTTGGCGTTTGAAGCGGAGACGCTACCACGAAGGCTCAAGGTTTGGTTTAGGTTTATTGGTTTATTAGGGTTTAACGTCCCAAAGCAACTCAGGCTATGAGGGACGCCGTAGTGAAGGGCTCCGGAAATTTCGACCACCTCGGGTTATTAACGTGCACTGACATCGCACAGTACACGGGCCTCTAGAATTTCGCCTTCATCGAACTTCAGCCGCCGCGGCCGGGATCGAACCCGCGTCTTTCGGGCCAGCAGCCTAGCGCCGTAACCACTGAAGCTCCGCGGCGGGCCAAGGTCTGAGCACGAATAAAGGCGCATCTAGTGAATACATGGGTTTTATAAATGTAATAAAAGGAATAAAAACAAAAAATAAGAAAAGAAAAAAGAAAAGGGAAAAAATATAAAAATGAAATCGACATAAATCGAAATAAAAATTAAATACAAGCGATGTAGTAATCATTCAAGCGAGAGTTCCTGAAGGCATTCTGAAACATCGTCAGAAAAGAAAGAGCTCAGCTGCTTCTACAAGTACGCATCGCACACCCGAACGAGTCAGTGACCGCATATATAGAAGATATGAAGCGCCTTTTTCGACGTGTCGATCCTGACATGACGGAGGAGAAGAAGGTGGAGCTTTTGATGCGTGGAGCTAAAGAGGCATTTTTCGGTGGTCTGACTCGCAATCCACCGAAGCCTGTCGCTGAATTCACCAGTGAAGCAGCTGCCATTGAGAAAACGTTGGAAGCACGAGCCCGTCATTTTCCTCGACAGCTCCAAGTGACCTCGACTACCCTCTCGGATGGCGCAGCATTTGGAGGCAACCTGCGGGATCACATCGGCTAAATTGCACAGGAAGAGCTGCGTAGCCTGTAACCATCTTACAGCCAGCCTCAAGTAGCGACCCTTGAGGAAATCGTGCGCCAGAAGTGCAGCATGCGCTTGGCTCCCCGCCATCGACGCCTCCAGTTCAAGCTCCAGCTTAAATTTGACCTACGCCGCTGCAGTACGCAGTCCTCAGCCCGAGCGACACACAACCCCTCTTCCATCACTCCCTCGCCATTAAACATTTCGACTTCGTGTTTTAAATTTCTATATGTGTTTTTGGTACTTGTGTTGCAATCCAGAGACCCTCCTGCAAGGTCCCGAATGCCCTGCGTGCAGTAGGCTGTCAAAAAAAAAAAATTAAAACTGCTTGGCACTTGCCGAATAGCACGCATCCTATTCCCCGCATCTGCAGAAGTTTTAAGCGTTTTTTAAAGCACGTAATTAGTTCACCCCGCGCTCTATGTGGTAGTAGATTGTGCATCAGAAATATATTACTGTACTACACACCAATGCTAAAGAGTGAAGCATTCAAGTAAAATATGGTTTGACAGGGTTTGACAGCTGGTTTGACAGGGCACGCCATCTGCCTTCCGGCAGATTGCGTGCCCTGTCAGACCAGCTGTTCGGCTCGCGTATAGCTCTCGTCTGCGACAGCTTTTCTCGCAGTTGACAGCAGTTTCTTCTTAATTTCAGGAAATGCAGGCAAGTACCGACGTTTAATTACATCTCAAATAACGTAGACCCTAATATGCTACCCCGTGAGCGAAGTTTGCTCCCGATTAGGCCAGTAGTTTGCTCACAGGAATTTTTTTAATTCCCGCACATAAAAACGGGATTCTCTGTATGTACTTGGGGTGATGAGAGAGAGTGGGCTGCTGGCGCTAGCGCTGACAACGGTGAGCGAACTCTCGCGATCAGCCATTAACTACCAGCTGCCAGGGTGGCAGGGTGGGTGCGCTGCCTATCCAGTGTCCGGAACGCACTGAACGTTACAGACGCCAAGCCACCTATAGTTTTGATTTGGTTTATTAGGTTTAACGTCCCAAAGCGACTCAGGCTATGAGGGACGCCGCAGTGATTGTTTCTTTCGGACTTGCGCTCGCCCGAGCGGCAGACACGACCGCTGTAGTGTAGGTTGCCCGATACGTCAGAGCTTTCGCTATCTGACCAGGTTCAGCAGTAGGTGAACCGCAGCTACTTTTGCGTTTCGTCTCCATCGAAACGTTGCCACCGCGGTCAGGTTCGAACCCGGGTACTCGGATCGGTGGCGGCGGATCTCGAAAAGTGCACCGCCCGAACGGAAACGCATAGCCGCCGCCGTTGTTGTTGTTGCGAATGAGAGAAGGATGAAAAAAAAATGCCCAGGCTTAGCTTGGTTAAGCCAAGAATGCGTTGCATATTGCGCGGTCTTTTTGCGCGAGGTATTGCTTGACGGCACTCGGTTTTCTGAGCAGCTTTTCCTCCGTGACGTATGGATGGATGGATGGATAGGAGCGCCCCCTTTGAAACGGGGCGGTGGAAACCGCCACCATGCTCAGCCGTCCTTTTTTTCCCCTTTTTTTGCTGTTTTTTGTTGGCAAAAATTGGAACGAACATCGATCCTACGCTGACATGCGGGCCGAGCGCTACCATTTTGACACATTTGTCCTACTTTCATGCCAGTGTAGGGCCAACGTTCGGTCGATCGAGCGGCCAACGCAGGCCCGGCGTTCGTTCTGCAGCCTGGGCCAGTAAAGGTCTCATACTGGCATCCAACATTCAAACATTGGTATCCAGCTTTCGAATAATGCATGGTACCCAGCTTTCTTGCATTGGTACCCTGCTTTCGACATCTGGCACATGAAAATATAACCCACTAGCCAATGACCGGCCCTGTGGATGCACCATTCTACGTAGCAAATATTCATAAATGAGGGTACCAAAGAATTCCTGAAGAAAGACCCCTTTATTGCGTCGAGAATCACGCTTCTAGCGCACGCAGGATAGCATCCGCTACCACCAGCCACACTGGGGAGGAATGAAAAGGGGGCCCAAGACCATGGTGGCAGAGACTGTGGGTAAATCATTTGTTTTCAAGTTTGGTGCTTGCCGACCATTCAGGTTGGAGAACGCAACTCGGCAAGCTACTGTGGCACGACTAAGGCATCCATAAAGTGCTTAACGGAGCTGTCGTCCAGTGAACTGATCAATCATATCCGAGGTAATCGTTCCACTCCTCTTGCAAGATGGCTGTTGCGCTGCATTCAGACAAATTCCTCGTCCAGCTCTTACACGACGACCTCACGAAGCGCCTAGCCTGCAAAGAGATTCATGTCATGATAAGCCTAATTATGGCCGACACAGGACAAAAACAAAAATGATTAAATAACACTGAATTTTGTGAGCTGTCTGCGTGGAGACACTATAGCAACATATTGTGACGAAGGGAAAGGGTTTATTTACAGGATGAACGGGAATATGGGAGCAAATGGTGAAATGGTGAACGGCCAGCGTCGAGCCAGTCCCAGTCTCGAGTACGCGCCCCTTCGTCGTCCTCTTCTCCTCCGCTGCGCCCTTCGCCTTTGTTCTTCACTTGCTCCACAGCGCGGCCCGGCGTAAGTTGCGTAGCGACCGGGCATAAGTTCCGTAACACTTCTCCCCGGGCAGACGAAGCTCGGCCCCGAGCGAGTGAACACATAGGATGGCAGCACTTCAGTGGAGCCACGTGAGCGATCTCTGTTTTTAGTAAGCGGCGATTCGCCGATGTCACTTTCGCGATAACATAGGTGACTTCACTCAGCCGGCTGATAACGACAAAGGGCCCGGCGTACTTCCAAAGGAATTTCTGGTACAGGCCCGGACGACGTATTGGTGCCCAAAGCCAATGGAGATCTCCGGGTGCGTAGGTCACTGCCATATGCGCATCGTCATACCGAGCCTTGGAGCGGCCTTGAGCTGCGATGGTTCGCTGACGAGCAAGTCGACGGGCTTCCTCAGCGCGGCAGAGGTGTTGCGAGAGGGTGATGTCCTCATGTCCGGAGAATGGCAGAATAGTCTCCAAGAATGTCCGCGGGAGGCGTGCGTATACAGCAGGAAGAAAGGGGAGAATCCCGTGACCTCGTGTTTCGCTGTGCTGTAGGCGCATGTAAAAACGCAGCACGGCGTCCCAATTCTTTTGGTCTGATGCTACGTACATTGACATCATATTGATCAGAGTCCGGTTGATGCGCTCTGTCAACCCATTCGTCTGGCGATGGTAGGGCGTAGAATGGCGGTATTCGGAGCCGCACAGCCGGAGTAGTCCTTCTACAACGTCGGCAGTGAACTGCCGGCCGCGGTCATTGATGACTACACGAGGCTCACCGTGGCGAAGAACGACACGACACGGGAAAGCAAAAATTCGGACACCTCTCCTGCTTTGGCGGAAACAAGCGCAGCAGTTTCCACATAGCGGGTCAAGTAGTCCACGGCTACGATAATCCAGCGGTGGCCTGCAGACGACTTCAGAAACGGGCCGACCAAGTCAATTTCGATTTTCTCAAAAGGTAAGCTCGGTGGCCTTACCGGTTGCAAAAGACCGACCGGTGGTGTGTTGCACCGCTTCAGCCGTTGACAGGGAGTACAGCTTGCTACGTAGTGCTGTGTCGTTGAATACATTCTTGGCCAGTAACAACGTTGTCGGGTTCGAGGAAGGGTGCGAGCAAACCCCAGGTGACCGGAGGTGATGTCATCATGCATGGCATGTAAGATGGCACTGCGAAGAGAAGCAGGGACAATAAGCAGCAGACGGGCGCCGTCAGCTGAGTAGTTCTTTTTGTAAAGTAGGCCGTCCCGGATAACGTAGGGTGTTGTAGTTAAAGCCATGTGAGCCTTGGCAAAGAGCGCACTTAAAGCTGGATCTTGTTGTTATTCTTGTTGGAACGTGACACGGTCCGGAAATGTCTCGGTAAAAAAGGCCAGGCAGTCATCCAGGTCGTCCTCACCGACTATCTTTGAAAGAAGACGGAAACGCGATGAACAGTCAGCGTCAGCGTGGCGACGCGCCGCTCTTATAGGACACAGAAAAGTCGTATTCTTGAAGACGTAAGGCCCAGCGAGCTAACCGACCTGATGGGTCGCGTAGGCCAACGAGCCAACATAGGGAGTGATGGTCGGTGATCACGTTGAAGTGGCGTCCATTGAGGTAGGGTCGAAACTTGGCGACACCGAAAACTACGGCGAGACATACCATTTCTGTGACTGTATAATTGCGTTTGGCTTTCGTTAAAGTGCGCCTGGCGTAAGCAGCAACGTGTTGGGCGTCATTCTGAAGCTGGACGAGCACCGCGCCGACGCCCACGCCGCTTGCGTCGGTTTGGACTTCTGTAGGAGCCGCGGGATCGAACTGACGCAAAACAGGGCCAGAAGTTGGCACCAACTTCAGTTGTTGGAATGATGACGCACATTCTGGGGACCACACAAACTGAGCATCTTTGTGCAGGAGGAAAGTCGGCGGATGGGCAATTTGGCGAATGCTTGGATAAATCGACGAAAATACGAGCATAGGCCCAAAAAGCTCCTTAAATGCTTTAAATTTTGAGGTTCTGGAAAGTCGCGCACAGCTGCAATCTTCTGCGGGTCCGGCCGAATCCCGTTCTGGTCGACGAGGAATCCCAGCACCAGGGTTTATCGCTCGCCGAAGTGACACTTTTTAGAATTTAAAATTAGTCCAGCTTGTTGAATGCAATCTAGTACGAGCCTAACACGTTCATTATGCTCACGAAATGTCGTCCCATAAATGATGACGTCGTCCAGGTAACACATGCATACCTCCCACTTTAGGCCACGCAAGATTGTGTCCATAAATCTTTCGAACGTCGCTGGGGCATTGTACAATCCAAAGGGCATCATCACATTGAATTCGTAGAGTCCGTCAGGGGTCAGAAATGCTGTCTTTTCCCGGTCCGCCGGATGCATCGGTATCTGCCAATAGCCAGATCGCAAATCCACCGACAGAAATAGGATGCGGATTGTAGGCAGTCCACGGCGTCATCGATGCGCGGCAGAATGTAGACGTCCTTCTTTGTGATGACATTTAGACGACGATAATCAACACAAAACTATGAATTGTATTTTTTCCGCACCAAGATGACAGGGGCAGCCCAAGGGTTTGCCGACTCCTGGATAACACCTTTCTCCAGCATGCCTCGGACTTGCTCGCTGATTACCCGCCGCTCCGCTGGGGACACATGGTATGGCTTCTGCCTGATAGGGGATGCGTCACCGGTGTTTATCTGATGGTGCATACGCGATGCCGGCGGAGCAGGGAAATCGGCTTTGTGAGCAAAATCGAACACGGATGCGGCTTTTATGCTTGGGATGGTAATCAAAACCAACGAGTAGTCGTAAGCCACGAAACGGCAAACTTCTGATAACGAATGACACAACACCCGCGTCGTTTCCAAAAACCTGAGAGTTCTAAATGTCAATGAAGAAGTATAGTAAATAAGGTAGAACAACTTGAATTCCTTCTGCTCAAGTATGACCCCCACATTACAATTGTCACAGAAGCCTGGCTGCATGATGGTGTTAGCGACGAAATACTGGCCGCCGCGGTGGCTCAGTGGCTATGGTGCTCGGCTGCTGACCCAAAAGACGCGGGTTCGATCCCGGCCGTGGCGGCTGGAATTTCTTTGGAGGAGAAATTCTAGAGGCCCGTGTACTGTGCGGTGTCAGTGCACGTTAAAGAACCCCAGGTGGTCGAAATTTCCGGAGCCCTTCACTACAGCGTCTCTCATAGCCTTAGTCGCTTTGGGACGTTAAGCCCCACAAACCAACCAAACCACGAAATACTGGTACCTCCGACACATCAGATATTTCGTCGGGATCGTGGTTCGAGGGGAGGAGGCATTGCGATCATTTTAAAATGCACGCTTACCGCAGAAATACTTCGTCAGATTGATAACCATGAAAGTCTGTTTTTAAAGATTAACTGTTGGGGACACGTAGTTGTGGTAAGTGCAATTTATAGGCCACCGTCATCCTCTCCCGAGTTCTTGGCCTCACTGCGTATTTACATGACTGCGCTACAACCCCGGAAAATTATTATGGCGTGGGATTTTAATCTGCCTGCTGTAGACTGCTTATATAGGCCTGAAATACAGCTTGCAGATAGCCCTCTTCTTGACATAATGCTTGCATGCGACTTAAAACAAGTTGTACTGGAAAACACGCGTGAAAGTGGTGACACTGGTTCAATGCTGGATCTTGTATTTGTTAGCAAAAATATTACAGAGTTCGAAGTATGTGTGGAGGAGGGAATATCTGACCACAAGCTTGTGCTGTTCACTAGCAGGCTTGGGAACTGTAAGAAGCCAGACATTAAGCTTCGCAAAACTGTTAAAGACTTCGGTCATGCTGATGATCAATCTATCCTTGATGAACTATGGAGGCTGGTTGACAACTTACCAAAAACTGATATTACTTCAATATGGCAGGCGTTCGTAACTTGCTGTAAATACAGCATTGGTGTCTTTGTTCCGACCAAACATATTAAACCACCACGAGCACACCCATGGGTCGACAGAAAAATTATACATTTATAGCGTAGGCTAAAACGCGCGAAAAAGCGAAAGAACAGAAGCCCTGAAGATATTCGTCAATTGCAAACCCAACTTTCTCATGCATTATTGCTAGCCCAACAAAAATATTTTTCCAGTACCTTGCCGAAGTACATAAAAACTAGCCCCGATAAATTCTGGCGATACCTTGGCAATAAGAACGTTGACTTGCAAGAAATAGGGCAGCGCAATACGCTTGTCGCTGATCCCCAGGAAATCTCTAACATAATGAATGAGTACTTTCACTCTGTATTCAACCAGGAAGATAGTGTTACAGAGGGTTCGTCGTCTTTATGCCAAGTGTCAGACTTCATATCATTTGAGGGCGTACTTTCATTACTGCTAAATGTTAAACAAAAATCTTCTGGGGGCCCGGATGGAATACCGAATTCTTTCCTTCACCGTTACGCCGAGCCTATTGCACACATTTTAACAGCCATCTTTTCTTTTATCTATTACCACGGCAACTTTACCTGACGATTGGCGTGTGGCCCGTGTCATAGCAGTCCACAAAAAGGGTGACCGTCAGCTTGTGGAAAACTAGCGCCCCATTTCGCTCATATCTACGAGCTGCAAAACACTCGAACACATTATCGCTCACTACATTACGAATTTTCTTGAAGATAACAACTTACTCTCTCCATTCCAGCATGGTTTTCGGAAGGGCTTGTCAACATGTACGCAGCTTTTAACAACTGTTCACAAAATCGCTCTAACAGTTGATTCTTCTGGGCAGGCTGATCTTATGTTCCTTGATTTCAGCAAAGCGTTCGATCGCGTTCCTCATGGCAAACTTCTTGAAAAACATACTAATCTCGCTTTTCCTGCATTTATCATAAACTGGATAAGAGCGTACCTTTCAAACCGCGCTCAGTTCGTGGATGTTAATGGCCATGTCTCGGAGGCATTACCGGTTTCATCCGGAGTGCTTCAGGGAAGTGTACTGGGACCGATTCTTTTCTTATGTTAATGATATAACTAGTGCTATCCATCCTCATGTTAACATCAGACTGTTTGCGGACGATTGTCTGCTCTTTAAACAGGTTACATGCCGTGGTGATCAGCTTCAATTAAACAATAGTTTAACCGCACTTAATGAATGGTGTTCGGCTTGGTCCATGACCCTAAACACAGAAAAAACTGTCTTACTTCCCGTTACGAACAAAAAACAACCACTTTCGTTTTCGTATTGCATCAATAATACCCAAATAAGGGAAGTCAGAGAATACAAATACCTAGGCGTAAGGTTTACAAACACTTTTTCATGGTCAAAACACATTGAGAACATTTGCGCAGCCGCCTCTCGAAAACTCGGCTTTCCACGTCACAAACTGACGTGGATTTAACTGATTTAAAATTTCTAGCCTACAGAACTTACCTATTTCCAAAATTAGAATACGCAGCAATAGTATGGGATCCCTTTCACCTAAAGGATAAACGTAAACTTGAAATGGTTCAGAGACGAGCAGTCAGGTTCATCTTCAACAAGTTCAGGTCTTAAATTTTTTTGATCGACTTAAATTTCTTTTCACGCTGTATCGTAAGTCACTGAAATTCAACGGACAGCCGTACATTCAACCATACCTGCCACGCGCATCAAGACACCGTCACGCTCACAATTTGCTGCCTTTCCACGGACGCACTAATTTATTTAAAAATTCCTTTTTCCCTCGTACAGTTAGTCAGTGGAACGATCTGCCGGCTGAAATTTTTTCCACTGACAATTTTGACCAGGCGCTACTTATGTATTTTGTAACGTAATATTCTTTCTGTGTCATTTTCCCGTCTTTTCATTCAGTTGTGTTTTTTGTTTTTTTCTGCGCAGTAGCGCATGCAAGTGCATTTTGTTCTGATTATGCGAAGGTCGTTATTGTGCAAAATTTAAATGCGAACTTGTTCATTTTTGTTCACATTTTGCTGCTCCCCCCCACGTAAAACACAAGAGAATAACTTATCACTTGATGTTAATGAAATGAAAATGTTGTACACATGCCCACCTGCTTGGTTTCCTTGAGACCGCAGTACTTGTAAATAAATAAAATAATAATAAATACTAATAGTGAGCCAGGGCTTCATGTAAGACACGCTGCTCGGACGTAGAGAGAGATGTGTTGATCATGCGGTTAATATCGGCGTGATAGTCGGGTTCTGCCCTCTGGTGCGGGAGAGGAGACACGGACCGAATATCCAGGGCTTCATAGTCGTCAAACGTCGCCAACTTGAGGCCGGAAGGTATACAAACCGGCTCCGATGAAATATTCACCGTCCACACGTGGGCGCAACCATCGACGGCCTCAACAATCGCACGGGGCACTAGGAGATTTTTCTTGATGGAATTGTTGTGGTTGGGTTCAACGAGCACACGACGGATGCCTGATCGGACGGCAGAGCAGCGTACGGGCACAAACATTTCCGCCTGAGCTGGTAACAGTACATCTTTGGCGACACACAATACGCCGTTAACAGGGGCGGCTGAATCTTCAACTAAAGCAGACAGAATATTCCGCCGAAAGAAAATTTCGCCAGCGGCGCAGTAGAGCGTCGCTCCACACTCACGCAGAAAGTCAATACCGACAATAACGTCATGCTTGGCTCGTTCCAAAACCGCGAACTCGACCCTAAACGGTTTCCCAGCGATGGCGACCGGCACACAGCAGAGTCCCAAATGTTCGCCCCCAACTCCGCGAAAACTGGCGCTGCGCTCCAAAGGAAACATAACCGTTGGCCCCAACCGATCTTTAAAACACAAACTCATTACAGACACTGCGGCACCGGTGTCCACCAAAGCGAGAGTATTTACATCATTTACACTAACTGGCACTTCGTTTTTCAACTTCAAAGCAGGAGGAGGAATTGGCGAAGCTGAACGTTCTGCGACCTCACCCCCATCGGCCGTTCCCGCTAGTTTCCCAGCGGAGGCGAAGAGCGCTGGCGTGGAGATGGAGACCGGCCCCGTCGCTGCGATTGTGGAGTGAAGCTACGGTCAGAAGCGGGAGAGTGACTCCGGAAGGCGCCAGGGCGAAGTGGCGAGGGCGGAGGTTGAACCCATGCAGCATTTCCCCGGACACCGGTCGAATGATTCCACACAGTGTTCTCCCGGAAACTGGCTGGTTGATTCCACGCAGTGTTGTCCCGGAAACTGGTCGAAGATCGGGTCCAGGAGCGTGGAGGCTGTGGTCGCCGGCGTTGGCCAAACCTCGCGATGTGTCCGCGGCGGCCGCAATGATAGCAAGTCGGCGACTAACGAAAACAGTAGGTATCGACGGGAGCGGGCGGCGCTAGGGAGACGGAGGCAGCTGCAGGAGGCACGTTGGGTGTACGGGGTACGGGGGCTCGGAGGCACGATCGTAACTGTGGGAGTACCGCTGATGGTCAGGAGGCCAGGTCCACGTGGCTTGGGGATCGGAAGGCGGTGGTTGGATTGCGCATTCGTGGTAGACAGGTGGTGGTGGTGCGCCGACGCCTTGCAACTGCTTACTCAACTCGTCGGCGACAACCCTGCGGACGTGCGTGGCAAGATCTTCACGGGTAGAAAAGTCGACGCTAGCAACAGTGGTAACATTAGCAAGACGCCCAAACGTCGGTGCAATTCACCGCATTTTGAACGCCTTGAACATGTGGCAATGCTGAATAACGTCAGACGTGCTGGTGAGGGTGTCCTTAGTGATCAGAAAATTATACACGTCTTCAGCAATTCCTTTCAAAATGTGGCCAACCTTGTCCTCCTCGGTCATGCTTCTATTCACAATTCGACAGAGCCGCAAGACTTCCTCGATGTATGTCGTACAGGTTTCTCCAGGCAACTGTGCTCGTTGAGATAGAGTGTGCTCTGCCTTGCGTTTCTTTGCACTTTGCGATCTCCTCCACGAGCTTATCCCAGGTGGACAAGGATTATTCGTGGTTCTCGAACCACAGTAGTGTGGTACCGATGAGATAAAAAACCACGTTGACGAGCTGCATGATTCGGTGCCAGCGGTTTTTTTTGCTGACCCGTTGGTAGCGTTTGAGCCAATCTTCAACGTCCTCGTCCACGCCGCCGGAAAACGTTCTAGGCTCACGCTGAGGAGGCCAGGAATTGGGCGGTGCTTGGTGTTCACGGCCTGCGACCGAAACAGTACCAGCCGTACCCGAAGAAGAACCATGTACATCTTGGCTCGCCATGTAAAGTTGGTTAGGGGGTAGCCCAGCCAAGCGTTTGCTCCGTCGAGGTTCTGCAGGGTCCGAACGACTTACCCCGCACCTCCACCAAGTTTCGACGAAGGGAATGGGTTTATATACAGGATGAGCAGGGATATGGGAGCAAACGGTGAAACGGTGAACGGCCAGCGTCGAGCCAGTCCCAGTCTCGAGTTGTTGTTGTTGTCCTCTTCTTCTCCGCTGCGAACTTCGCCTTTCTTTTTCACTTGCTCCGCAGCGCGGCCCGGCGTAAGTTGCGTAGCGACCCGGCATAAGTTCCGTAACAATATTTTGCAGGATAATTTTTAATTGACGCTTAAGAACTAAACCACATTAGTTACACAAAGTGGAATTTAATTTAAACTAGCCTTCTACCTAATGGTTCATTTTTAGTTTAATGCGCCGTGTCGGACCCAGTACGCATATTGTCGCGAATGTTTGTAGTGTTTATTTGTTCGTTCTTCAAAGCTGCCGGCACGCCGCTTTATCGCTTTGTTTGGTATGCAGGACGCGCCTAGATTTATCTCTATTGATCGCATCCAGGCGGAGCCGATTCTACGTTGTTCCAGAATGTTCTAGCAACTTTCCAAGCTTTACATCGAAAGTTCGCTATCAGCTTTCAAAGGTGCATGGCCGACAGCTACTGGCATTGTGTTCGAGGACAGCCGCGCACGCTTGCTGCTACGCCGTCGTCGAGTGATTCAGTTCTATGAGGGCGCAAGTCAGCCCAAATAAAAAGTTTCGTTTAGGAGCCATTTTCGCTGTTTTCCTGTTCGCCAGACTGCAGTCCCCGCTACGTGACGTCTGGTGGAGGTGCTAACGAATGTCCCCTGTCGCCCTCACCCCCTGGGAGCCGCCAAAGGAGCCCGAGGCGTCTCGAAGAAGATCGCGAGAAAGCCGTAGAAGCCGCCGCAGCCGAAGATGAAGGGCGAAGCAGCCGTCGCCTACAGAGGCGTCGACCAGAGTTCGGACTACTGCCGGACCGCACGCGAGCAAGGAAGGTCTCCTCAATTCCGACGTCAACCATGGCTACGACACCAGACCTCATTATTTTGCACCGACCTCGACTACCGCCCACGTTCAACGGTTCACCGGGCGAGGTTCTTGAAGATTGGATGGAACAGTTTGACCGTGTCACCGTATTGAAGAGTTGGGATGACCAGACTAAAGTAAGAGACGTTTTCTTCGCTCAAGGACCAGCCAGAATTTGGTTCTGTTGTGCTCTTGCCCACATTCCGCTGGCCTCTCTGGAAACCAGCGCCGTGCGCCCGCCGTCGCGTAAAGCAAGCCCAGACTCTCATCGGACATGTAGCGGCTTGCAGCATGAATCATCCCGGCTCGCCGGCGCGGACCCTTCCTCCTCGTCCTCACTGGCTGCATTTGTTTTCAAGTCCCGGGCTGTCCGGGGCTACTTGTGGACTCGAGTCAGGTATTTGTTTTTCTCGGGCAGCCCGAAAGCTCCGCCCACCTTCCTGCGTCGCCATGGCAACGCGTTCATTTTTCGCCTATGGCAGTTCGCGGGCTACTTGGGGCTGCGGGGAGGCAGCAGACGACAGCTGCACGCCGCGCTGCCAGCCATATTCAGTCAGACTCTGTGTGCATTTTGCGTACTTTTCGTGTTCCTGGAGGACGATATTGTGCGTTAAACCTTCATATGGGGTCCGTGGCTGCTCTGTGAGCCATCGTACGACTTTGTTCTTGCATCTTCGTTCTATTTTCTTGAAATCCACTGCACACGGACGCGCATTCGGAGCTGCGAGCGCGTATTGTTTGCTCGTGTCGTCAAGAGGTTCTTGTTCGCTTGTTTTGCGACATGCTGTCTGCGCGCTTACCTGAAAGCATCGCAGGTGAACCACTCGTATTCTGGAGCAGCTGTAGCGCTTGCTGTCAACATTTTTTTGCGAAAGCTTTCGTCTATCTGCCAATCCGGAACGAGTTGAGCTACTTTGTGCAAACTTCGGCGCGAGCAGTAGCGGCGAGCATACCTCCGAAGCTGAGTTCTGTAATGCACCTGCGCTAAGCTGACAGTACGGTCCTCAAATCGACCCAGTATCATGATCGAGCGCAGGGCGTTGCTTCGTCGTCGTGGTGGCCATGGCTTGCGTCGTCTGCTTTAGATGACAGCGTCCAGGTACGGTAACCGAGGGGGAGCCCGGCTTTGGCGGCGAGTCCGCAAGCAGCCTATGGCAAGTAGGTCATGTGACCATGACGCTTTTCCTGTCCGAGCGGAAGCCGAGACCTGTCAGCAAGTAGTCGTGGACTGGAAAAACAAATGCGGCCACTGTCGGCTCGAGACTCCTACAACGCTTCGCCGGGCCGCCCTTTTCCAGTCTGCAAACCTTCAACGGCCGAGCCCTCTCGACCATTCGTCCAGTTTGAACGGTGGCCAGTGCCGTGACTTGATTGGAGGGTTTGAACGGCTGGCTGCTGCAACGGTCACCGGAGGCTGTAAAAACGGAGCCGCGCTGAGCCCGAGTAGCAGACGGGCAGCAGAAGAGCCATCACGCAGTAGCTACGCTCGCCGCCGGGTTCCGCCCTTCTTTGTGCTAGCCCCTGGTGCTCTCGGCCCGTGTATCTATCATGTAAAAGCCCTTGTACATATTGTACATAACGTGTTGGGGCTAGGCTCAGAGGCCTAGCCCGAACAGTGGTGGCAGCGGTGGGATGCCAAATCACAACAGTTCGCAAACCACGAAGCTGCTCCAGCGACGTGGGAATCATTCAAGCGAGAGTTCCTGAAGGCATTCTCAAACATCGTCAGAAAAGAAAGAGCTCAGCTTCTTCTACAATCACGCATCCAACACCCGAATGGGACTGTGACCGCGTACGTAGAAGACATGAAGCGCCTTTTCCAAGTGCCGATCGTGACATGACGGAGGAGAAGAAGGTGGAGCTTTTGATGCGTGGAGCTAAAGAGGCATTTTTCGGTGGTCTGACCCGCAATCCACCGAAGCCTGTCGCTGAATTCACCAGTGAAGCAGCCGCCATTGAGAAAACCTTGGAAGCACGAGCCCGTCATTTTCCTCGACTGCTCCAAGTGACCTCGACTACCCTCTCGGATGGCACAGCATTTGGAGGCAACCTGCGGGATCTCATCCGCTAAGTTGTACAGGAAGATCTGCGTAGCCTGTAACCACCTTCAAGCCAGCCTGGTGGTGGTGGAAAAAATTTATGTGCAGGTATAATACAGGAGGTTATGAATGAGCTGACCCAGAGGGGGCCAGCCCTTACAAATACTAGGTGGAGGTCCCTAGTTCGGGACCACAGTGGCATCGGCCGCCGCCCGGGCTCGACGACCAAGGCCCGTTGGGCCTGCAGGTCAGAGCAGCCGAGCAGGGTCGCCTCCCAGTCCTCCCGGGTGGGGTTGGGGTGAGGGGGGATAGCAGGGTTGGAGGGGCAGGCCCACACCATGTGGTAGATGTCCGAAGACTTCTCCGCACAGTGCGGACAGCTGCCCGAGAAAGAAGGGTCGAAGTGTTTCAGAGCTGCCGGGCACAGCAAAGTATTAGTATACAGGCGGAGCAGAAGCCGCTCCTCCGCCTTTGACAGACCTTTACACGGGCAAGGATAAAGAGCATGGCCAGATTGATAGAGTAAAACGATGTCTTTGAAGGTGTAAGCTGGAATAAATTCGAGTTCCTGATCGTCAGGGTCGGAGGGGAATGTCCGGTGAGAGAGCGCCCGGGCGGCGGCGTCAGCTGCCTCATTTCCCTCAAGGCCCATGTGAGCGGGAGCCCAAACGATACGCCGGTGAGCGGGGTCACCGGTGTAGAGGCTGTTTTTAAGAATGCGGTAGGCTAGATACGGTACCCAGCCCTGCTCGACGTTCCGACATGCCCCTCGCGAGTCGGAAATAATTGTTTTTGAATTGGAATCAGATGCAGCCAACGCAATGGCGACCTCCTCCGCGTGTGTTATGTCACGGGCTCGGAAAGTAAGGCCGTTCACTGTTTTGGATTGGTGGACGACTGCGGCTGTGTACCATCCCCCATGGTGGGGGCCTGAGGCATCCACGTAGAATACGCCCGGTTTCAATCCATAGTGGCGGGCCAGGGCTTCCGCCCGCGCCAGGCGCCGGCCATTATGGTCCTCACGATTCATGTTCGCGGGAAGAGGGCGCACGTGGAGGGCGCATCTCCACTGGGATGGAATACGTACGCGCTCTTCCATGAGAGTGGTGTGTTGGATGTGTAGTCGGGCAAGGAGGCGGCGACCCGACGATGTCTTCGAGAGACGTGTGTATTGGTTAGTCAAGCGGGCTTCCCGCAGCTCCCGAAATGTGTTCACCATGCCTAGCCCCAGGAGGCGCTTGTTGGAGGTGGTCACGGGGAGGCCTAGAGCCCGCTTAATAATTTTGCGGAGGATGACTTCGAGTGAATCCTCGTCTTGCTTCCGCAGGTGGAGGTATGGAGTCGAATATAGAATTCGACTGGTTACAAATGCATGCGCCAGCCGCAAGGCGTCCTTACATCGTAACCCCCCGCGCTTGTTAGAAACCCGGCGGACCAAGCGGCCCACCTGGTCCCCCACCTGACGGAGTTTGGCCAATGTTGTTTCTGACCGTCTGTCTTGATGTATAAAGAGCCCCAGTACGCGGACTTCGATATTTTCAGGGATTGGACCTGTCTCGAGAGACAATGAAATTTTGGCTGTGCACTTTGGTGAGGGGCGTATGTGCACAAATTCAGACTTTTGGGTGGAGCATTGGAGGCCGCAGCGGTGAGCATAACGGTCCACTATGGTCGCCGCCTCCTGCAGGTTAGCCTCAATGTCTCCAAGGGAACCCTGCGTGGCCCACAGGGTGATGTCATCAGCATACAGCGCATGCTGCACACCGGCGACAGCGCCCAGCTGGGCTGGTAGGCGCATCATAGCCAAATTGAATAAGAAGGGAGAGAGCACCGCGCCCTGGGGTGTACCCATGGTTCCTAAATGAAAAGGGCCATGTTATTTATCCTGGATCCGAATGTAAGATTGTCTGTCGGTTAAAAATTGCCGAATGTATTGAAAGGCATTTCTGCCGCAGTTAGTTTGAGAGAAGTGGGTGAGAATGATCTCGTGGGTAACGTTGTCGAATGCACCCGTCAAATCCAAGGCGAGTACGACCTTGTCATTGTGAGGGCATTCCACGGGGTCGAGGACAGCCCGATTGAGTTGTAGCAGGACATCTTGTGCAGATCTGTGTGGGCGAAACCCGAACATGGTGTCTGCGAAAAGGTGTTTGGATTCCATGAACTCGGACAACCTGTCACGTACCATCGTCTCCATGAGTTTGCCCACACAGGAAGTCAGAGAGATGGGGCGGAGGTTGTCCGTGTTGATGGCCTTGCCAGCTTTAGGAATGAAGGTGACCAGGGCGGTCTTCCACTCGATGGGTAGGGGCACTTCCCCAAGCCAGATTGAGTTAATGTAATTCAATAAAGACAGGTATGCTGGGTCGGGGAGGTTGGCTAACAATTTGACTGTAATTTTGTCCCGACCCGGAGCGGTGCCGCGTTTCATTTTTGCCAGGGCCGCCTTCAGGTCGTGAAGCTGGAACGGTTGATCCAGCTCAACGTTCTCAGAACCTGCATAAGAGTACGCCGGCCTGCGGGAGTCCTGGGTGGTGCACAAGTACTGGTCCCGGAGCTTGTGCGCCAATTGATTTGTGTTGCCCTGAAAGCTGTGTATTGCTCTTTGGAGGTGTTTTTGAGTTTCCGTGCGTGTTTGCGTTGGGTCAATTAGGGCGCGAAAGAGTCGCCACGTGTTCCGGCTGGACATTTGCCGCGCGGCCGTATTGCATCGGGCCACCCAGTTAAAGTCGGCGAGTTGGGCCGCATACTCAGCCGCTCGTTGAGTGAGCTCGGCGATGCGAGCTTTAAGTTTCCGGCTTTGCTTTTGCCAGCGCCACCGACGGACGAGGCAATGCCGGGCCTCCCAGAGGTGGAGCAGGTGGTTGTCCACATCCGAGACCGCCTCTGAGAGCTGAATTTGAGTTTCTGAGGAGCGAAGGCCAGAGACCAATTGTTGTGACCAAGACTGGTAGCCCTGCTTATGTATGGGTGTGACATTGTTATAATTCTGCCTGAACTTGGTCCAATCTGGGAGTCGGGCTTGTGTTGTTGGTCGCGCGAAAGGATGGGTCCTAATCGTAGTATTCAGGAGGCAGTGGTCGCTGCCGAGGGTTTCCTCGGTGTTGACCCAGTCTGCATATTGAATGTTGCGGGTGAAGGTCAAGTCCGGACATGTATCCCTAGTCACGGAGTTGCCTATACGAGTTGGGTGAACTGGGTCAGTGTGAAGAGTGAGGCCCAGCGTTGACGCAAGCTCCGCCAACTTGCGTCCCCGCTCCTCTTCACGGCAGTAACCCCACATCCGAGCGGGAACGTTGAAATCGCCCACAATCAGGAGGGGGTCTCGACCCGCAACTCTCAGTGCGCGGCTAAAGAGTTCCGCAAATGATACATTCGGCAATTTCGGATTGCAGTATACATTGAGTATGTATAGCGGTGGGTCCTGTTTGCGGAGTGGGAGGAGGCTCACCATTACATAGGAGTATTCAAGTTGCATGTCTAAGTCGACCTGGTTGGCTGTATAATTTCTATGGACTAATAGACAAGACGAGGGGTCCTGCTGGAACGTCGTATAATTTGTTAGTACGGCGCCTTTCCCTGGCTCTTGGAGGGCAACTACGGCAGGCAAGTGCTGAAAGGTTGAAAGGAAAAGTCGGAGGTCGGCCCGCTTGGAACGGGACCGGAGCCCCCGACAGTTCCATTGAGTAATCGTAATGGGAGAAGCCGATTTGGAAAGAGGGGCCGGTGGTGTCCCGCCATGCTCAGATTTAGAGGTGAGAGGTGGAAGTGAGGTTGCCCCCAAGCCAGATACCAGGGGCTGAAGCTCAGCAACTGGAAGGGGGCAGCTGTCTTCGTCATCGTCAAGGTCATTTACTCGGCGGGACAATCTGGAGGGCCGACCAGATACGTCCTTAAGAGGACCGGTTCTGCGAGAAAGGCGGGTGTTAGTCACGACGTGTTGAGCGATCATAGAGGGGATGGCCTCCATGACTCTAGTGATGAGGCGTTCCATCGCAGTTTCCAACAGGGTGTCAAATTTGGCATTAATACGGGCTTCGAGTTCGGCAAGGGAAGATTCCATAGCCGGCGTCGCCGCCGTCTCGCTCTCCATAGCGTCCGTATCGGTGGGACTAGGAGGAGGGGTAGTTGTTTTAGCCTCTAAGGCTTCAATTTTTGCAAGTAGCATCTCGTTTTGTGCCCGGAGAGAAGCTACAAGGTTGTGGAGCTCAGCGTCAGCCGCCGAGCGAGAGGGAGGGGAGAGGGGGTGGGAGGAGGAGGCAACCCTGCCTGAGGCGCTCACCTGTTTGCCATTTTTGACGGCGTTGGCCCAGGAACCGGCCGCGCCATTGCTGTCTTGGGAGCCGGCTTGCTTCTCCTGGCCGCCGTGTGGGGGCGGTGGTTGCACTGGACAGCTCTTGACGTCCTTCCCGCTAGTAGGCGTCTGTCGTTTTGAAGCATCGCTGCTTGGGTGACGTGGCTGCCTGCCCGTCCCGCTGGATTTCCCGCCCTTAGGGGCGGCTGGCTTGGTATGCCGATATTTAGCACTGCAGTCCCGCGAGTTCGTGGCATGGCCACCACCACAAACCGCACATTTTGGCATACACTGGTGAGGGGCCCGCACCCCCTCTTTTATGGGTGCCTGCTGTCCACACAGGCCACACTTGTCTTGTGTTGGGTTGGGACAAGAGTCCGCCCGATGGCCGACAGTTCCACACACACTCCAGGCCGGAATAGTGCGCAAATATTGGTGCACTGTGACAATCTCAGAGTTGTAGTGTACGTATCGAGGCCTCACCGTGCCGCCAAAAGTGAGCCGAGCCTTTTTTGAGGAGCCGAATTTGCGGATATCGAGTAAAGTGCCGCTCCTCCACTGCACGCAAGATTGGAGAGACTCAGACGTCTCTTGGTTGGCCACCGTAATGACCCCGTAGCAGACGTCCGCTTCGTGTTCTTTGAGATTGCCGGCGAGAGGCACATCTCCTTCGGTCGATTTGATAGAAAAGTCGCCTAGCAGACGGTCTGCGACGTGAGTGTTCCGGGTGCTGGCGAGGATCAAATTTTGTTCCTTGCTTAAAAGGAGGCTCAACTCGGCTGCCTGAGGCGCCCCGAGGAAAGCGCCGAAAGCGGCACCGAGCTCGCCGTGTTGAAAGGCGTCCCGGATGGCCAACGATTTCCGGGGCTTGATCACGATGACAAAGTCGTCCTTTTGAAACTTTGGTAAAGGCTTGGGCCTCCACTTGGTCACTGGGTTGCGGCTCTTACGGCCGGAGTCCTTCGCCGCTTGCGAGGCGGGAGCTTGGCGGGTAGCATTTTCGGCGGTTGCCGAGGCGTCCGCCGCTATTTTGGCCTCTCGTCTGGAGCGACGCTCAAGTAGACGGAGGAGAGATTCATTGCGGATCGGGTCCGCGGGTGCCGATTTGGGTTCCACAGTGACGGGAACGGTCGACCAAGACATGGCGTCCGGGTCATAACCGCGTTGAACGGGCGTCTCCGTCATCTTGCTGAAAGCAGGAGCTCCCTCGCAGCCGAACGCCGGCGCAGCCGTTAGGCTTAGCGTCGGCGCCGGAGGCGGGAAGGAAAACCCGCTTTAAAATTTGAAAACTTGGGCCCACCTGAATGAAATTGGTGTCCACGGATGCCGATCAGCTTGCCGAATCCAAAGTGAGCAAAATTGATGAGGTCCGACGACTTGAGTCGTGGTTCCTGTCAAAAAATGACGGAGCCGAAGCGCCACACGTCTGACAGACGCGATACGCTGCCGCGTTCCTCCTCAAGCCAGCCTCAAGTAACGACCCTTGAGGAAATCGTGCGCCAGAAGTGCAGCATGCGCTTGGCTCCCCGCCATGGACGCCTCCAGTTGAAGCTAAGGCTTAAATTTGACCTACGCCGCTGCAGTACGCAGTCCTCAGCCCCAGCGACACACACCCTCTTGCATCACTCCCTCGCCATTAAACATTTCGACTTCGTGTTCTAGATTTCTATTTGTGTCTTTGGTATTTGTATTGCAATCCAGAGACCCTTCAGCAAGGTCCCGAATGCCATGCGTGCAGTAGGCTGTCAAAAAAAAAATTAAAATGCTTGCCACTTGCCGAATAGCACGCATCCTATTCCCCACATCTGCAGAAGTTTTAAGCGTTTTTTAAAGCACGTAATTGGTTTACCCTGCGCTGCATACGGTAGTAGATTGTGCATCAGAAATATATTACTGTACTACATCCAATGCTAAAGAGTGAAGCATTCAAGTAAAATATGGTGTGTGACATAACTCCATAAAAGAGAAAGGATAGATTTCATTACAAATGCATATCTACTGAGCTTCATCATAAACTAAAAACTTACCCCAAACAGCATAACAAGGTTGATCAGAACCCATCTACGTTTTAAGTTTTTTGTCTTGAACCCGTTTGAACCGGTTCGAACCGGAACGAAATGTCGCTTTGGAGCAGAACCCAGAACGGAACACGAAAAGGGTTAACACGAACTTGAACCGTACCAAAAAGAATTCCGGTTCGACACCTTGCGGGCCAGCAGTACAGCAGCGAGGACCGAAGGTGCCGAGAGCCTTGCAGCCACGCAAACCACTGAAATGTTTTTGTTCTACTGCCCCGCCATCTCTTGTGGAGAAATGAACACGCGCGCACTGCAGTGTTTTTGTTATGCAACAGGTGGCGCTTGCGTAGGTTTTTTGCGCTACTGGCGCGAGTTTTAAATGTTTTGCTCCTGGATCTTGCTGGCAATCTTCATGTCACCATGCCCAGAGTAGTTTCGAATACTCAACAAATTCAATATATATTTTTTACTGCTACGTCTTAGCCTTACTCTTTCTGCAGCTGCATCGAAACGGACGCTCAGGGGCTCAGGAAAATTAAAAAAAAAATGAAAAGAGCACAAAGCTGTTTATACTGCTGTCACACGGGCACTTTCGATCGCGATCGAGTCGATCGAAATCGAAATCGATGCAGATCCGGCGTTGCTACACGGCGAATTCAATCGCGACCGACCGCGATCCTGCGCAACCGCATTGAGCACGATCGAGGGTTGCGGGATGCGTTGACAAGATGGCGGCGCCCTGCTCGCCTGCTTCGGAATAAATACATGTCACCGCTGGATTCTTCGACGCGATAGCTCGCTCAAATGGTAGCGGTTCTCTTTTATTTCGTACACTCTCGCCCACGCGTCGAGGTTTAAGCGATAACTAGCCCCTGTTTTTCAGATGATTTGGCGATTTTCAAGCTCTTAGGCCTAACTAAATGCAGTGTTTTTGCCAACGTTACTAGAGCAACGAGTTGGTTCTAGTAACGTTGGTGGATGGATGGATGGATGGATAGGAGCGCCCCCTTTGAAACGGGGTGGTGACAATTGCCACCATGCTCAGCTTTTCTTTCTTCATTATTTTTTTTTGTTTACTGTGTTGGTAATTCTCATTAAGATTCTGCATCATCTTTGCCTACGGTTTCCTACAATTCTAACCTTATGCCACATCTCTGCTTTTCAGCCACCAATCCTCCAATCGCTTTTTGCTGACTTCCACTGCAGATTTATTTACATGACCATTGTTATCTTTAAACCCTAGGGCCTCAGAAAGAGTGACTGTGCCTGCATCGACATCCGGATGGATACCAGCACATTTGATTATGAGGTGTTCAATTGTTTCCACAGATCTACCACACACTGCACATGTGTCATCTTCGTTAAATTTCTTTTTGTAGCTGCGCGTTCTAAGACACCCTGATCTAGCTTCAAAAAGTAGGGCACTGCCCCTTGAGTTATCATAGAAAACTTCTTTCCTGATCTGCCTTTTCCAGAATCGATATAGTTCTACACTACCTCGCAAGAGCGACACCTGGCGAAGCAGTTGTCTTGCTTTTAGTCAGTTGTTACATTTTCTAATATTTGTAGTTTTTCTTCATGGAACGAAAAAAAGGCTTGCAATGCACAGCCCTTAGCTACCAGCAATTACGGAAGAAAGCTTCTTCACTGCAGAGGTTGATGTGCTTTGGCGCTTTGTCACTAGATGGCGTTACCGTTCACGCGTGCACCGAGCGTTGTTTCGCTGCTGTTCGCTATCGAGTCCACTACTGGTTGCAGCAGAAAGTAATTAAGCTGCTTTTTCTGCTCATAGTCTGAAATTTTTACAATAAAATATTTATTAATGATTGTTATATTTAATTTATTAGAAATCAATAGCGATGATGACAGTAATCGCAGCGGCATCTCGTATGTAGCAATCTGACTAGTTGATCGGAATCGAGTGGATACGTGTAGCAGCTGTCCACCTCGATCACGCTTGAAACTTCAACCGCGTTCGAGACCGATCGCGATCCGAAGTGCCCGTGTGAAAGGTGCACATGTAGATTTTAGATGCGCGTAATGAATGCGCATTGTTTATAACTCAGATTCCCAGTTGTTTTTACGTGATAAATGCATATGTACTCAGACGTTTCTCAGGTTTATCCTTCGGTGCACAACATGCATGTATACATATACAGACACGAGCACATACACATAGTCGGTAGGTGCGAGGTACGCGTGCACGTTGAAGGCAAACAAGCTTTGTTTGTCTTTTTCGTTATGTACGTACGTGTACAGCGGGAGTCCTATAATCTGGCATCCGAAAACTGACCCCTTTGGAGCGTTGCACACGGATGTACAAGGAAAAAAAAAGAGTTTACTTTCTATCTCGAAAAACAGCTGGAGACAAAGACGGCTGAGTTTATGAAAAAAAAGGGGTGAGGGGGGGTTGAATCTAGCGGTTAGAGGCATTACGTATGTTGAAGGAATGTTCTTAAAGAAAATAGTTTGTCTCGTCTGCTTTCTTGCCCGTTGTATGCTGAGCTCCAGCTGATTATAAATCTTAGAGCAAATTGTTAATTTACCTAATTCATCGAGATATCCTGTATTTTTACGTACATATTATTACGGGGGGGGATAGCCCAGCGGCAGACGGTACAGGCCACAGTCAGAAGGCACACCGAGCTAAAACACTCCAGCACAAACTGCCACGTCCTCGTCGTCGTTCACTGCCGAACGTCCCAAAACGTCGTCTTCTCCGAGCAACTATGCACCGTAACACTACCCCCCCCCCTCCTCGGCCGGGCGGAAGGAAGCACAGTCCCTGGGCGTCCTAAGATGGTGGGTTTGGATGGTAGGGCTTAAGACGGGCGACGTGTACGAGCTGTGTGGAGGGGGCCACACGAGGAGTGTGGGGTTGCAGGGGCGCGATCTCGTACACTGTAAAAAAAATGCTCCTCAGTACAGAGAAACCCGCTGGTAATGCGTTGCCGGAGGGTTTTCCGCAACATGAATACAGCGACTCCGTCCGACGGTTGTCACATTCTTGGTAACGGAAAGTTACGCTATGCTATGAACGAGAATGAAATCGTTTCTTTGCAACGAATGCTTCTGTTGTGTTCTTATTAAAGGTCCCGTAATGTGTATGCATACTTCCTCCGTTCACTTGGAAGTCTTCTGATCTAGAACGGAAATAATCTGCATTGTAATTATGTACTATCGAGAGCAAAAATAATAGACCCCTGCCAGCGCGTGCCGATCTGTGCCAAACTGCATGCGAGCGCCGCTTGACGAAGCGCTCCTAGTGCCGAGACCAGCGCAGTGGCGTGCGCCCATCTCGAGGGGCGCTACGCATTGCGTGCCACTGCGCTCGTCTCAGCATCTGGAGTGCTTCGTCAAGCGGCGCTTGCATGCAGTTTGGCACAGATCGGCACGCGCTGGCAGGGGTCTGTTATTTTTGCTCTCGATAATACTTTCAGTAGTACATGCACATGCATCTGTGTATAGCTTCTGCCCAGAACGTTCACTGCAGATATAGCAGTCCAGAGGCCGAGGAAATAAGTATTATGTACAAGACTTTCATGCATTTTATGTATTGCACACGTACAAAGAATGCAACTTAGAATGAAAGAGTGGCAAGTGTTTGGTTGAGTACAAGTACATACGTTTTATTTTCATGACAAATTGCACACATTGTACCTCTAAACATTGCTGTCGGATCCATCTGAAAAGATAAAAAAATCCTCATTTAGTAGCCACACAACACCTATTATAAATTTCACAAATACATTTGAACCATCCGCTATTGAACAATCGGCTTTCGTAGAAGCTTGTAAAAGCCATTTACTGAGAACCAAACCAATATGATTCATTGCCTAAAATTCATTTCTCATAACAGTAAACAGCAAAAACCACAGGGCCAGGAAGAAGCAGACAAAATGTGCTTACTCGGACACGACTGTGTGCATGAAAGTCTTTACGGTTGTCTACAATTTTGTGCAAATAGAAAGTAGCTAAGGATGGGTGCCAAATACAATTCAATGCAGATGCCTTTCATTACATAGTAGTACTCAATGCACAACTTAGTGAGCAAGGAACATTGGTAACATCTGAAAAAGGCCAGACACTTGTCCACAAGCATGATGATGATTGTGATTTTTGATGGCGCGAGGGAATCTTAGGACAAAGAGCACCATGGCACAAGGTATTTTCTTCATCTCAAGGTGGGGCAATGAACCATTTGGCAGGCATTTCACCCTAAAGAAGACGAGCACCAGGTGAGCAGAAAGCTTGTACCCATTGGATTGGTGGTTACACAGCACTTGCCCACAAGCAATCAGGAAGCATACTTCCCCGAAACGTTATGCTTTCAGTCATAGTTTCCATTATCTCAGCATCTGCACGAAAATGTACTAATCTATGATGTCAGTGAAAATGCAGCCACAGGTGCTGGTTGCAGCTCACTAAGGTATTCAGATATCTCTGCAGTGCGCCTCACGAGGAACAGATGCTTAAGTTTCCACAAAGGGCTCCTTGCAGAAATTTAACCGAAGGCCGCTGCCATGTTAACCTTTTCAAAATGATGGCCCAGAAAGACAAAGTGTAGTCATGTGTCTGATGTAGAAAAAGGATGAAGGCATGAATCTTTCAGCTTCTTCAACAGCTCTGATGTGTTTGTAACTGGTATCGCTTGGTTTGGTTATTAGGGTTTAACGTCCCAAAGCAACTCAGCCTATGAGGGACGCCGTGTTGAAGGGCTCCGGAAATTTCGACCACCTGGGGTTTTTTAACGTGCACTGACATCGCACAGCACACGGGCCCCTAGAATTTCTCCTCCATCGAAACTTGGCCGCCGCGGCCGGGATCGAACCCGCGCCTTTCGGGTCAGCAGCCGAGCGCCATAACCACTGAGCCACCACGGCAGGGCTGTTGCTGGTATTGCTTCGCACAGCTTCAGGCTTCTCTTTGACATTTCGTGAAATCATTCCATATCTGTGAAAGATCTCGCTCGCAAACATTTTGGTTCTAATGAAGGAGCAAAAAAGACCCATGTCCTAGGCCTTTTTTTGTGACACTAAAGGAAGGCTCGCTTTTAGGGTCATTATTACGAAGAGGTCCATGTGGCAACAAACTTTGAAACAATTTCTGCAAGGGCTGAGTGTTCTGAAGCCTAAGAATTTCTCATGAGGCGCCCTGTAGATTGAGTGCTCTGAAGCCTAAGAATCTCTCATAAGGTGCCCTGTAGATGCATCAGAACACCTAAGTAAGCTGTTACTGAGTCCTGTAAGTGCTATGTCATTTGACATTAAGGGTATGTACTTTTCCTCGACACATGCAGTGATGATGTATATGTCGAGCGAAAGCATAAAAGACTTTGAAGAGTTGCGCTTCCAGATTGCTTGCGGAGGAAAGCACAAGAGTCTGGCCATGCTCAGCTGTTACCTTTGCTTCTTTTTTGTTGAGTTCTGCAGTGAGTACTACGTAATGACAGAAGGTATCTGCATTGACTCATGTTTAACATCTGTCTGTGCAACCTCCATCTTGCACAACACGACAGGCAACTCCATAATTCCCTTCATGCACCGAGTGTCAGTGTGTTCTGTCAGCTTCCTGGTCCTGTGTTTTCTATTCTTAAAGTTATTACTGCCTTCATTCTCCACTCCATGAAGCCTGAATGTGCTACACTGGGTTGCTCCACACGTCATGCAGTAACCTGGCCATTTTTTTTCATACATCGGAGGCACTCAGGTCGCAAGCCATGCTTACTATATTCAGCAGACAAGCGTACATGTGAGACATATCATTTATAACCAATTTTAACAGTGGTATTTCGTGCAAGAATATCTATATGCTACTCAATTTTTGCTCAAATTTTCAGATACACACTCTTATTCAGATTAAAAACTTAATTTGGCTACTGTGCTCTCGTGATGCCACGTCTTGAGTTTGCATCAGTAGCTTAGAATAGTTCCTCTGTTACCTCTGGCGATGAAATCGAAAATGTTCAGCAGAAGATTGTATGCATCCTTTGTGATAGATATATTGAGCGCCGTCGTTTCTAAGATTACGACTTTCTTCTAGCAGACCTTGGTTTGTTTTTGTTTTGTTTATGGGGTTTAACGTCCCAAAGCGACTGAGGCTATGAGAGACGCCGTAGTGAAGGGCTCCGGAAATTTCGACCACCTGGGGTTCTTTAACGTGCACTGACATCGCACTGTACACGGGCCTCAAGAATTTCTCCTCCAAAGAAATTCCAGCCGCCGGGAACGGGATCGAACCTGCAGCAGACCTTGGTATGTCTACCCTTTATGACATGGATTTTCTACATAAAGTTGTGCTCGGCTCTATTGACTGTGAGCCGTTATTGATTTCACTGCGATTTCGTGTGCCTCAGGGAAAAACCACCAAATGCTATGATAGATTTTATCCTGACATGCATGCCATTTCACCAATGACTCATTTGCAAATAACACAATTCAACTTTTTATGACACAAATATTTGCCTAATTTGCTGTTTTCATTGTTTACTCATTATGCTTGTTTTTCTTTACTATTATCATCATCGTATTTGTGACCACTTTTCTGTATTATGTCTGTTCACGTCATGGTGTTTGTATTGACTTAGTGTGCACTCGTTTAGGCCAATTGGCTGTTCAGGCACATTTAAAATCAAATATTTACCTATCTAAGCAGAAGCACAGCACCAAGGTACTCACCAACTGTTTGAAGCACTGTGCGCAAGTTCTCGTGCCGACATGAATACAGGTACTTTGGAATGCACACTGTCCAAGTCTTCATCATGCCATGCCGCTCCGACTCCCTGGTAGCAAAATTTTCCACTAAAAAAAAGAGCAATTTTGTTTATGTTAGACTAGTAATATTAAATTTTACTATATACTAGGTACTTCTCATCATTCTACCCCAGACTAAACCATACACCAGTGATCATCATGTTTTAATTTTGTTGTATATTGTTACGTGACGGCAAGCGATGAAGAAAGGACTGCATGACCGATGGCGATGATATGATTTAATGTCTGCGAGCCTAACACGAGCGCTCCTGCCGATGCCACTGCCCGCTTCGTCGTCTTCTAGTCCGTCACATGACTCGGGGCCACGAAGCGATCGTCCCGATCGCGCGAACTAGAAGAATGCCACAGACGATGACAAGCAGGACGTGACGATGGGCGTGACAGAACATAGTAACAGAGAAGAGAAGATGAAGGGCTTGCCGTCACGATGAAAGAGATGATGAGCGGGTGAAGCCAGGTCCACGAAGACTGAGGAGCCACCGGTTTCTGGAAGTCAGCGTCGAGGCCCGTGGACACACCCAACGGCAGGGGCTGGGGTACTTGTTTCTCGTGTGAGTGTCGGTGGTCAGTGGGTTCTCTGGTCAGTGGCGACGATCTGGGTTCAGTGGGGTCGTAGGTCGTTGGGTCTTCTAGGTTCTCATGTGGGCGGTGAGTGGGGTCACAGGGCAGTTACGGCGGTCGTTGTGTCGTCGTGTCTTCTTGTCGGGGCTTGGGGCGGGGCGGTGAAGAGCTGCGGCGTCGGGGCATACCTGGCAGGCTGGGGAAGCGCCGGGAGGTGCGAAGTCGTGAGCTCTCCACAGAAGACCTCGGTGTACAGCAGGCTCCTAAGCTCCGGGACTGGGATGAATAAGGTACCCAGCACCTTACACCAAATGTTACGTGACGGCAAGCGATGAAAAAAGGACTGCATGACCGATGGCGATGATATGATTTAATGTCTGCGAGCCTAACACGAGCGCTCCTGCCGATGCCACTGCCCGCTTCGTCGTCTTCTAGTCCGTCACAATATGATCACAAAATGTGGTGTAATTAAAGGGACACTGAGGAGAGCACTATTAATATTTTTTTATAGTAAAATCCGATAGTTCGGCATGTCATGGCTTTGTTGCCACTTGGCCGGCAGCGAAAGATGCATTTATTTCTAAGAAATTTGGATTCGAAGTTGAAAGTTTTTCCCGCCGCTCTGATTCAAACTTGGGATTCGTCTATGACGACAGAGGACTAAGAGACGTGAAACATGACGTGCACATGACGTAACGCAGACTCCGTGATTTCTGGCTGCCAGCAGTGCGGCCTAGCAGCAGCCGAAAAGAAAGCTACCGCCGGCCGCACGTTGAAGGCATCTATCGGCTATTGCGGCCGTCGCTACAGTCGCTTCGATTACGTTTGCACTGGCGTTTTGCCAGCGTTACGATGGATCTCGTTCTCGAAGTCGTCAACGAAGTTCTCGCAAATAGACACCTTTAGCATACCGTGTACCTTGTTACCGCTAGTGGAATACCGGGAGCCCGCCTACCGCCGGAAAACAGGCGCTGATTTGTCCCGATGCTTCAGGAGCGCGCGTAGCAGCCGGGCACGTGGCGCCATCTGGCGACGTCAAGGAGATTTGCGCATGCATTGGCTGCGCCTCAGTGGTGCATGGTTTCTCGGTTCCTGGTGTTGCTAGAACCATTCGTTCTAGCAACACTGTTTTGTTCTATGATCTCATCACGCTTGTACTTGCGAGTTTGGCCTGTGGCGGCGATACCTGTATTTTGGTTCTTGCTCTTTTCTACGTTACAAGAGCTTTGTTGTCAGTATGAGTGGCGTTTTTGTAATCAGGAGCTGGTATTCTGTCGATACAAGCCAACTTCAATTTCTCCTCAGTGTCCCTTTAACATGTTAGAAATTCTGGTCAAAATAAATCTGACAAAGTATTGTTTAAAAAAATCTGGGCACAAGGAAGAAGGAAGCTAGCCAGATAGCCTGGGCGAATGTTTTCAGTTTCATGCAAGCATCAGTACCCTTGCACACAAAATGTACAATTTAGTGGGTTTACCCTTCCAGAATAGAATTTCATGCTGCAACCATCTAGCTACGCGAAAAAAAATTTTTAACTTCCATTCCAGACAAAGGAAAGAAAATTCCTCTGGTTTTTCTTCACAAGCCTCTGCAAGTATACAATTCAGTGAATCTACTCTGCAAGTACGTGAACATACCAGCACGAGACAATGACAAGAAAGGAGACAAAGCAGGCGCTGACTCGCAACTGAAGTTTATTGAAGTAAACAGGGAGTACATAGAAAAGCCAAATAACACCACAAACCACACAGTTACAGATATGCTATACCACAACGAGTAAAAGATCGCTCTTAACTTTCCTCTCATCTAGATAGATTAACTCGTTGCATATTAACACGATGGACAGCACACTCATAGATTTGTCACCGAGTCATAAGATGTGTCTAGCCTCGATAATTTTCCGGTTAATCTGCTCCGAATGTATCGCCAAAATGAGTGTTGCCAAAAGGAATGGCTAGCAGCCTTCACATTCCTTGCGATGTACAGATAAGTTAGAACCCCTACCAATATCCAAATATCTCTTGTGCTCCCGTAGTCTTACATTCACACACTTTCGAGTTTGACCAACATAAACCCAACCCCAAGATAACAGTATCCGATGCACCACATACATTTTACAAGGCACATATGCTTTTCCAGGACCAAATTTACAAAATTATTCTTAACAATTTTACAGTTTGTAGAGAACTTATTAGGGGCCAAGAGCACCATTTCTGCGTCATACCTTCTGACCACATTTTTCAAATTGTGCGACAATCTACGTTTGTACAGTAACACAGTCGATCTTTTGGTATCTCGATGGCTGGCCCCGGCCGTATCCTGCCAATCCCTGTGAAGGGGTTTTAGCTTTAACATGCTAAAGGGAAGAATGGCGCAGCATCAAGTAATAAGGACAGCAGGACAACAAGCACACGCACAAGTGCCAACCTTGGAGTGTGTACAGAATCCAAGAGCACGAGCTTGACAATCAGCACTGACAGTCAAGGAAATGAGAAAACACTGATTTGAACATTCAAGATTGAATGAGCCCGATCCTTGACTGCCAACGCTGAATGTCAAGCACACGCTCTTGGATTCTGTATCTGCTCCAAGGTTGGCACTAATGCGTGTGTGCTCTCCTGCTGTCCTCGTTACATGATGCTATGCCATTCTTACCTTTAGCATGTCTGACCAACTTGATCAATCTTATATGCTCAGCTCTAACAATTTATCACACACTCCTGCATGGTTGGGGAATAATGCTTTCATAAGCCTTAAAATCTGCTCATGGAGACCACTTGTCATGCTGTGAAAGCATCACTTCATCAATACCGAGCCTAGCCTAGATGACGCAATGCTATCTTTCACTAGCTTAGAATGATTCGGCCAATAGTCAAGTAGCTGCTTGACCCTCCTGGGTGAATATCGGCAGCATACATGGCATGTGCAGAACATCAAGGTGAAGCCCAGAAACCGCAGCTCTTTTTGATGGGACATTTCCTCTAAGGAAATGCTAAGTTAAAGAAAGGCCTTGCTCCTTAAACAACTTGGCAATATGCACAGGTCCCACACTATCGCAACCTTTTGTAAAAGACCAGAAAATCAGATGCAGTGAAAGATTTTCCCCCAGCCCATGCAAGTTCTTGGCAATCACTCCATCCACCCTGCTTAAGAGAATATTACTTAGCACAGAGGCATTCAATCGATACATATACTAGACTTTTGAACATATGCCGCACAGCCATACTCCAGAAACATGCTCTTCAAATAAAAGGAGGTAAGTCCAAAAAAAGACTTACGCATCTGTTCCTAAACACAAGCTCATCATTGTGCTCCGATATACACATTCACAAGCTTTTCATAAGGTCCTCATACGGGATGGAATAAAATAGTTCTACATCGACACTAACCACCAGACAATTTGCTGGATTGCCATTCTTCAGATACTCAACCACGCTGCGAATTGAGTACAAGAAACGGATCTTCAAGATGCGAAGTAGACAAATGCTTTTGCAAATAACCAGACAAAATTTTGCAAGAACCCTTTTCTGAAATTTATCTGAGGAGCATGCTAGTGAATAGCATTTATTTTAAGAGCATGGCTGTAGAGTACTGCAGTGTGGTATGTGTTCAAAAATCTGGTATATGTAGTGGTTCGAAGATGGGCCTTGTGCTAAGAGATATTTTAAGTAGGGTGTATAGAATGATTGTCAAGGACTTGCATGGACTGGGGGAAAAAATCTTTTGCTATGTTGATGATTTTCTGGTCTTTTACAAAGGTTCAGATAATTTGGGATGTGAACATATTCTTAGGTTTACCTTGGAGCAAATGTCGCCACAAAAAGAGCTGCGGTTTCTGGACCTTACCTTGATAAGTTAATCTGCACACACCATGTGTGCTGGTGATATTCACCCAGGAGTGTTAAGCTGCTACTTGGACACAGGTTGGCTATTACAAGCTAGTGAAAGATAGCATTGGACTGTCAAGCCTGGGCTCAGAATTGATGAAGTCATGCTTTCTTAGCATGACGACTAGTTTCCAAGAGCACATTTTAGGTTAATGAACGCAGGATTTCCTAACCATGTTATTGCAAGAGCATACAATAAATTGTTAAAGAAGCCGAAAGCTTTTCACGGCGACCGGCGCAATCAGGCCGGGGCCAGCCAGCGAGATGCCAAAAGACCGGTTGTGTTACCGTACGCACATAGATTGTCGTACAAATTGAAAAATGCGGCCAGAAGGTATGATGGAAAAGCGATTTTCTTGGCCCCTAATAAGTTGTTTAAAATATGTAAAATTGTTAAGAATAATTCTGTGAATGTGGCTAGAGAAAAGTACACATGTGGTGTGAAATGTATATGTACCTTGTAAAATGAACATGGTATCAAACACTCTATCTTGTGGTCGGGTCTATATAGGTCAAACTGGAAGGTGTATCAATGTAAGATTACAGGAGCACAAGAGGGTAGGGGTTCTAACTTTTCTGTATATTGCAAGGGATTTGAAGGCTGCTACCCTTTCCTTTTGGCAGCACACATTTTGGCAGTAAATTCAGAGAAGATTAAATGGTAGATTATTGAGGCTAGACACACCTTACGACTCGGTGACTAATGTGCAAGTGTGTTGTCTATCGCACTAACACGCAATGAGCTGGACTATCTCGATCAGGGGAATGTTCAGGGCCATTGACTCATGTTGTCATGTATGCTTATCTGTAATTGTGTGGTTTGTGGTGTTGCTTGGCTTCATGTATTCCCTATTCACTTCAATAAACTATGGCCGCGACTCAGCGACTGTCTTGTCTCTTGTCTCGTCTTTCGCACTGGTAGATTCACCATGATGTCTCACCTCTGCAGAAATCCAACACGACATTTTCCTCTTCACACTTGAGGTTCAGTGCATAATAAAGCCAACACCAGTCATCCGCAAGAAAAGTTCATGGCTCCATTAACACCGCCTCCTGCTTACAAGACACAGTGCGGCATTCATTGTAGATTCTACCTGCAACACAGAAAGCAAACTTTTAGTTTGAGTGGACTAGACTAGGAAAGCAGCACAAAATATCTACAGCCAAACGGCCGAGCTGAAAGAAATAGAGGGTAGCATAATAGTGAATATACTGATATAGTTTTGTGTAACATCTTCTATTCATATAAAATGTACACTTTTTTTTTCTTATGCTGACGCCTGGGCACACTATTTTGTGCACTTATTGCATGGGCCCGAACTAGCAGCTTGCTAAGGGCCCAGATGCTTTTATCACCCTGTTTGAATAACCTTCATCCAAAGTGAATAAACTGATACTGATATTGCATGCAAGATATATGCATGATATATTGTGATATTCAACACTGCTACCATTGGCTTAGCCAACTATTTATGCATAACAAAAAATGCAGTATCACATAAATACTGATACAGTACTATTAGTGTTAATATTAGCAGTGCAGGTTCAATGAAAAAAAAGGGGCCTAGTGTTAGCTGCCATTCCCACAGCAGGCTTGTGACCAATCGCCAGTTTAAAGGAAAAAGGAATGACTGAAAAGGGAGAGAGCCAGTAGGAAGGAAGACAGGCATAAAAAAAACATAAACGGACATAGGATACAATAAGCAGGCAAAGTTATTTAGACAGCAACCACAAAAGAAACATTAACACCCAAGTAAAGATGTACAAGACCAACCAGACCATTGTGCACAGTGGATAACTTGTTAACCTCATTTAGCACAAAATATATTTTCATATATACTTGTGCTATAAAGTGATTACATTCATTAATAGCATAACTGACCGACTGAAACCAAAACAGGGATGAAGGGCGGTGAATGAGCCCTAGGCGTGATGCTTTTGCCTTCCTAGTGGGACACAGAAGGATCATTCAGTCGAACATCGGGTCTCTGAGATTAATATGTAGTTTAATATTAGCGGAAAAATAGAAGTAGTAACAACAAAGCAAGCAATGTAGCTGAACATTGTTCTATGCACATGAGAAAAAAAAGCATTATGAATAACCAAGTATGCAATGTTTGTAGCTGCACATTTCTTCACACACGTGTCTAAAACATATGCGCATGATTTGCCACAAGATAGTGTCTCGTTTAGATAGGTACCTGCTATGGCAGTAGTGCACAATCAGGCTGGAATGAAATGCAAACAGCGCCTATGAACAAGACAAAATATTTCACCTGTGTGATTTCAGCTTGAGTATGCAGCTAGCCTGATTCCTGTTTCTGGTTAAGAGATCTAACTAATACACATATATGAACCATTTCTAAATGTATACCTCGCTGCAAAGTAGAAAAGGCTGTCACTTCCAACACCAAGCAGATATGTGAAACCTGTAAGAACTCCTTGAAGGCAAGAGTCTGGAGACAAGCGTCTAGACCCACTCTGAAGGATGTAGATTTGCTGTTTAGTGTGGCATATAATTACTTCTGCATTAATAGCGAGCATGTAAGGCCAATACAAGGTGCTTCTGAATTTGGTCGCCTAAAATTTGCTTGGGAGAACGCAAAATAATGCTAAAGAGCAATCTATAGACACAATATTGCATGCTGAATAAACAACAATAAAAAAAGAAGGCAATGCTCTGGAAGCACCTTCAGTCATTCAAGACAAAAATGATGAGGCATGCTGATGCTGCTGCTTGAACAATAGAAAAAAGCGACTACTGCTTACTTACAATAAACGCTTTCTCTGAGCAAGCAATGAAAGAGAGCTGTAACTCATGAAACCTCACGTCATTCTTTTTACAAAAAAAGGAATTTAAAAGGTTGCAATGCAAGAATCCCTGCCATAATAGTATTCTCCTCACACTTGGGTTACACAAGCCAAGGCTTTTAACAGCATGGGTTTTTGCATGTGTTCATTCTGAAGCATTACCCGGTTGAAGCGACATAAAATATTTACTTCCCCATGAACCTGTGCGTGTAGCATAATCACAGAAAATATTTTTTACACTGGACAGAAATACAACAGCATAGTGGCGTAACTGACACACAACAGGCTTCGGGGACAGTGCAAGACAATGATCTGAAATCCTACACAACAGACCTGCGACATTACAATGCCTAAATCCTTGATAGTAGTATTTAACAGCCATCTAAATGCTCGTGCGCAACAGGTGGGAGCACTATACTGCGAAGCAACAGTAAACCTTTGCACTAGTCTAAACAAAAGTGCGCCTCATTGCGACTTCCACTAAACTTTTTGCTCCCAGTGCAACAAAGCAAGTACACAAGGGGCTCGAATGGCAACGATACGATGTGTTAGGCTATCATGTCATCATCTTAACATAAACAATGCATGTGGTCTCTGTTCCGGACTGCCAATCAGCCTCGAGAAGACAAAGATGCTTATAAGAAAAGAACAAAGCAACAAGCTCTCAAACCTCACAGTGAACATAGAAGTAGCAGAACCATGTAACCTAGCCAATAGTTCGAAGCTAAGCAGCAGAAGAAAATATGTTAAGGCCAGGACTGAGCAAACAAAATCATGGAGGGAACCTAAAAGCAGCAATAAGCAATGAGAGTGGAGTTGCCTTGATGTTCATTGTCAGTACCTACTGCTCAAAGTAAAGGAAACCAGGGTATAAGAAATACAGCATTTCATATTATGCTTTGAGCAAATGCAGTGAGAATGAAACAGACTAGAGACTTGTCTTAGAACATTTTCACTCTTTACTTTGCACCAGAGGAAAATAAATTTGTGTGCAGTTCACCTACTGCTTGGCACTGTCCTGGAAGGAATGAATCCAGGTCTCGAAAAGTCTACAGAGAGAATACTGATGCTGCAGGTGCATTTTTCTCTAGACTCCCTCGTTTATTCCTTCCCTTAGGTTCAGGAGCCCACCGAGACACAGTTACTGCCCCATTTCCTTTCCTCAAAAACCAATTTTAATTTCATTTCTCTCAACTGTCCTGAAATGTGTATAAGTTACCAATTTTTTTAGTGCCTAATTACATACTGTAATTTTTGCAAGGAATATGAGATTGATGGACAGGAAAAAAAAGTCTGGAATAGTAACTTAGGTAACTTTGCACCTGGACAAACAGCTGACCCACTGGGCGTCCCCAAGGGCTCTGCTGCGAGGCGTCCCTAGCAACAGTAGCCGGTTGTCCAGATCCAAAGGAACCACGCGAATGATTACCGAAAAGTTTAAGGACAGCAGATGCATGAACACAAAACAGCTTTTCAGCACTGTTGCAGTGGGATGAACGGTTCCAAATCTCGACTATACCTGGTAATAAATAAATTATCAGAAGACCATCTCGAGCGCAGAATGATCTCAAAGCACATTCGACACGCACTACCAACATGGACAGCCTGTGCTTAATTGAATCCAAAAGTTTACGCTGATCGACCAATGTTACTTCAAATAGAGACAGAAAGCGCATGCACGTTGTGCTGATGTTACCGTGAACATAACATGCGACGAGACACAGGATTACTATAGAAACAAAAAACCGCTTTCAAAATCTGAGAACAAATTGCTCACCTTCTCACAAGTTCAGCAAACCGGAGACGATGCCGTGTGGCTGCCGCCAGTCACTCGCGATGCACAGAAACAATAAAAATGCAATTCCGCTGACTTTCCTTGAGCAATTTTCAGTCGATTAAAGTTCAAACTGTTCGTACCGACCACCGTTCACCTCACCAAGCATGTGTGCACGGAGGAAGCAAAATTTACGCGGGCAAGTCAGCCGCGCAAAACGCCGAGCACGATGCCATTTGCAGAGCTATGGCGCGTAAGGCTAAATGGAGGAAGACGATCCATAGAGTAATATAGAAGTAAAGAGCGGACACTCCCGTAGGCCCCAGCGGCCGACTTTTGTGCACAGCGCACCTAGCGGACCCGGGGAAACGCACTGGCCTCAGAGATGATAGGCTTCAACAGGAATCTCGGAGGCTCTACTTTCATTGCGTCTTGTGCGTTCTTCACTCTCGCGGAGGAGGCGGTGTCACATTGCCAAGCTGAGCAGCCGGCCACCAGCGTGACGATTACGGAGCACGTAACGATTATCCAGGTTTCGACGTGCAACGCTCGTCAAAAGCGTTTGGCTTTGATCGCTTGCCTGGACGCCGCGGCGAACACGTCACCCACAAGCCGCAAAGGCGTTATGCCACGCATCGCGTGCGCTTGGCAAGCGGCAGTGAACCTACTACGGCAGCGAACCATACTCCTTTTATTTTTTTTTATTTGCACGACCAGTGCCATCTGGCGGAAACGGGGAAGCGCCGAACTCGGCCGCGAAAGGGCCCGAGTGTCCGCTCTTTACTTTTATGTTACTCTATGGACGATCCTCATGTCACGTGACTTTTAATGACGTCATTCCAAAATGGCGTTTGTTTAGGTACATTTCTGGGTACTTTTTGTTGCAAAATTAGGTAAAAATGGCGTCGCAAAATTTTGAAACGTCCCTAGCCATAGTTCCTAGGTCGCTGGCGTCTCCACGGTTGCCACGGTGACCATCGCTGTCATCGCCAACGCCACGGTGGTTTGTTGACATGGCTGCGATGGCTTTTTACCGCGCGGTGCATTGACGTGTGGAGTAAGTGCTGCCGTGAAAGTCATCAAAGGTTGGTGCAATGGCGAGTAATATTGACCGCGCTAACGTCCGGACTTGTACCCCAGTGCCCTAGTGTTGTCTTTATTATGGAAGTTTGCAGTGCGACCCAGCCGTGGTATGATATCGGAAGCCCCTAGAGACGTTTTGCAAGGCGGTGCTTGACTGAATTTGAGGTCACTTCAGTTCTCTTCGGCACCTTTCGGTATTGTATCTCGTGTTTGAACATTGCCTCCTCTAGAAGGAGGCAATGGTTTGAAGCATTGGATGAGTGTCGAAAATTATGTTTCCTTGTGTTGCGCGTAACTGATTCTGACCTGTACGTACTGATAGGATGAGCTCGTATGCATAAAAATGGTGGGTACTGCGAGCCATTTGGCAGTTGCGGTGCATATATGCTATGTTCCTGGAGTCCTGCATGTGTGCCCACCGGCGACAAGCTATGCTAAAAAAAAAAAATTTAAATGCGGAAGGAAGGCGGACTGGACGTACACGCTAGCCATTGAAAGGACAACACATCTTCCGTCTTAATGTTTAATATGCCTGCAGTGTCTACCCACAAACTAGCCAAGCTGTAATGGATTACTTCGCGTTGACACCCATGTTGCGCAAAGCACGCGGTAGGCCACAGCTGCTTTGTACGACGCCGTAGCGTTGCTCACGACGCATCGTGCCATGAACTATGGTACGCCGCTTTCTTCACTGATAGGCGTTTAGCAAATGTCGTAGTATGGTCACACCACCGAACCTTTGAATATCTGGAAAGCTGCTTTTCTTTTATCTATTTGGTGAAGTGTTTTTATACTCATCAAGTAGAACGTGTGCTTCTTGGTGTATTTCTTTTAACGTTCAGCATTGGAATAAAGCCAGACAAGGCCGAAACTTGTTTTGCTTGCTCTGTCATTTCTGTAATGGTTTGTGATGCTTGACTTAGGCTTTCAGCATCCGCGTAGCCAGTGTGGCCCTTGGGTTTGTTTGGGAACGATGTTGGGTTATTGCAGGGTAAGTAAAACACAGCACAGAGAGAAACGTAAACACTCCGGATGATCAGTTTCTTGCACTTTCTGTGTGTTACATTTTCTGAGCTTCAATTTCTAGACGCCATGAATGCATTCCAAATTTCACAGCTGTTTTTTCTGCTGCAGCAGTTAGTAAAAACATTGACTGATAGGCAAGTTGGTATGACATAATAAGGCAAAAACAGCAGACCTGCATAAGGAAGATGCTGTGTCTTGTCTCATCTTCCTTCATCCTTGTGCAGGTGCACTGTTTTAGCCTTATTAGTAAAAGTATGTTGTACAGGGACGTTGGATGCCATGCATGCCATAATGCGCTGCATTAACTTTGTGCTAGCATTTGTAGCTAGAAGGGTTTCTTTTTGACATTAGCATTGTATAAGTGAATATAATTTGTGCGCATACATGAATAGCATGCTGGCTTGGCCTTATGTAGGCGACTGCATCATTACGAAGTGTATGAGGTGTCACATTAATTGCACGCCTGCTTTTACTGCACGTTGCCAGTTTTGAGGGGAACATCTGTTTTGTGTGGAGTCAGCAGTGACTAGGCAAGCGACCTTTAAATGCAAATAAGCTTGCTCCATAGATGGCAGCTCTGTAGGGTAATGGACACACACAAAAAAAAAGAGTAGCCATGACCTTTCAATATAAAGTGAAGAAGCAGCATAAACCAAACATCAACACGCCATGCATGTGACATGCTTCTCTGCATACAGTGAAGAGCTTAAAAATGCATGAAATGTAAACATGGCTTGTCTGCTTATATTTGGTTGTTCCTTTTAGAGGGAAGCATTTTGACAAATTTTTCTCTGGTTTATGGCAAACGTCTAAAGGAGTGTGGGATTTCAGTAAGGAAACATTTACAGTTGGCCACATAAGTTTGAAGTATTCAAATTAGAAGGTCTGAAAAAGCTCTGTGCCTTTTCTTTCTAGCTGCATTCTAATTTTCATTCTTTGCTTGCCATGCTGCTGAATGGGTGGGTCTGCTGGTTCCTGAATTACTGTTTTTGTAATGTGCACAGTCAGAACATGTGTATATCACAAGTATGAGGCAACATATTTAAAAGCACAATGTGAAAAGAGCTTGTGGATGCATTTTTGAAGGTTGGCAGCTTAGTTCGCTGATATGTATAGGTGCTTTTTATATTGTCAAGGCCCAGTAGGTATTAAAGGAGTAGAGACAACAAAATTTTAGTTGTTTCTTTCGGTTAGAATGATGCGCAGTACAGCTGCATGGATTGCGACGACAAGAGGCGATATATTTATAATTGCATTTTTTCTCTCGCACTGCTTTAGCTTAAACAACCGAAAGACGACTGTGATGTCAGGGATGTGTTCAGGTCATGTGAGGCATACAAAGACAGCAGTATTGTTGCAGCTTTGTTCATTGTTATTTGCATCAACTCGTACACAAACCTGTCTAAGAGTTGGAGTCACATAAAGTGAACAGGCAGCGATTATATCTCTTTTTGCATGCCTCATGTGACCTGAACATGTATCTGACTTCAGAGCAGTCATTCGGCTGTTAAAAACCGAAACCAGATGACACGAGAAAAAAAAATTAAATTGTAAATTATTTAGCTGACAAAGTTAAAATCCACATGGTGGCTTGTGTACAGCATTGCCTAGTGCATCACTGTAAAGAGAAATGTGTATCCAAAAATTTGGTTTCTCTACTCCATTAAAGATGTGGCCCATGACATGTTTGTGGCAGACCTTTGAGTTCATCATTCTTTTATGAGAGTTGTGAAACTGGCTCACTAGAGTGTAGCATATCAGGAGTCAGTGTTACTGGAGTACTCTGACCTCATGGTGATTAAAATAGAAGAAAACTAGTTGAGTCCACAAAGAATGAGGTGCTCCTTTCAGAAGCAGAGCTGCTGTGAAGAATGTTGTATGAAAAGACAACCATCAGCTCTTTGCTACATTTCAGTTTATTATTTTCTTGAAGACCTAGTAACGGGTATTACAGAAATGATAAGAGGTACGTTACAGAAATAATTGGTACCAGCATATTAGCACGACAAGGGGTGACTAATAAAATTTTTGTAGGGGTCTATAGAATTTTGTCTCCATCGAAATGCGACCGCCACAGCCGGGATCGAACCCACGTCTTTCGGGTCAGCAGCCAAGCACCATAACCTCTGAGGCACCGCGGCGGCCAGTGATTTTCTATTACTGGCCCTCGGTACGGTGGGTTCACGGTTTTGCGGTAGAAATGTTATTGGTGTATGCCTGTTGTGTGTATATTGGCTGAATATTTTTGTTCAAAGTAGTGCAAAATTTGTGAGTTCTTTTTTCTCTTAGAATCCACAATTCATACTGTGGCAGCTGTTACACTTGTATGACACGTTGATAAAACTAGCCAAAAATTATAAGCTTAAGCGTGTAGCAAACCAAGAAGGGCATGGGACTATTATAGTAATTTAGATGGAGTGGGGAAGTTGTCTATCGTTAATTTTTAGATTGCAGATATAGTAAAAGTAGACGATACCTAGGCAACATGTAAGACATAAAGCAGAGACCTGGACTTTTGGTTGCTTATAATGTGGTCAGCCGTTGCCCCGCTGCAATGGCTGAGTGGTTAGGGTGCCCGCTGCTGTTCCCAAGGACGGGTTTGATCCCAGTTGTGGCAGCTGCCTACCAGTGGAGGCGAAATGCTAGGCGCCTGTGTACTGAGTGACATCAGTGCTCGATAAAGAGCCCCATGTGGTCAAAATTAATCCGTAGCGCTGCACTATGGCGTTCCTCATAACCCATGTTGCCTTCGGACATTAAACCCCATATTCTATACCATACCATAACTTTGACGTATTCTGTGTGCTTGACCATTTAAGCTGCAGTAATTGCTGAGCACTTGTTAAGTTTTCATGAGTATTTTTATGTGCAAATGCACAATGTGTGACGGGGTGCATATTGATAATTACGTATGCATGGCACTCATGCTAAGACTGGCGTGCATGTGAATATTTGTGTCCATCGTGTAAATAAACGGAAGTTGCATAAATAGTGAACTAAATGTAGTGTCAAAATGTCTGTGAAGAAAAAATTCTCATGTTTGCATGTGCTGTTGAGTCATTTTGATTGTAATGGCAAGCGTGGTTACGTTCAAGATTGCAGCAATATCTCGGCACATTATGATTTTGAATGGTAAAATTTTGTCTGTCTTGCATCCGTTGCAGTTTCAAGTAAGGTGGACGCACACAGTTTCAACATTGCTGCCAACATGATTTGTGTGAATGGCTTTATTGTACACTGTTGGGAGTAAGGCTTCTAGTCCATCTGAAGTGCTCTGATGAAAAATACCTTTTATAATGGTACTTGTGGTTCTTTCATGTCATTAAAACTAAACTCAAATAATAAATAATGTGAGTTTGAGCTGCATAAGTGAAAGTTATGTGACCGCTTTGTTCATGACAGTACATTTGGTTCGGTTCAATCCGCTACAATGATAGAAGACCATTGTGCTTTGAAACAGCAAATTGACATGCATTCAAGCTTGGGATGAGCAACAAGAGAGAAAGCGTGCATATTGTTGACGATGCAATGTTGACCCTTAAGTGCCCCTGTTACGTTTTCAGTTTTCTTGCCTTAATTTTCTTATGGTCGCACTGGTAGAGAAAACTGCCAAAAAATAGTCGCACGTCCTAGCTTTAGTCAAAACCAAGAAGAAGAAAACATGCATATTTATATTTTTGTTTTATTTTTAACATAGGTTGCACGTGTCGTCACTTCCGCCCCCACCAAGCGCTTGCGGCCATGCTGCCGAACCATTCGGCCGTCCCCGCCCGTCCGCCCTGCGATGCTGGACCACTCCTCGGACGCTTTGGATTATTTTCTTACCTTTCGAATGCGATGCCTACTCCACAGAGGAATGAGCCATTCAGTGAAGGCTACTGGTCTGAATTTATTCGATCGGCGCGTGTAGCTACGCAGACGAAGTGAACGTACACGCTGCGACCGGGAGTCGACGCGACGATGGGCGTTGATGTGTTCCTCGAAGTGGCCCACGGGGGATATCGTGTACTCCTTCCAGCTTTGTGAAGTTGGAAAAAATGAAAGCCTTCGAATATGGGACCACACAATGATTTCTACAGCAGGTGGGTGAGAAGCCTGTCTGCGATGCGCAAGCAACGAGACGAAAAGCTCGGCCTCGGCACGCCGCTTTCTCTGCCGTCATTGCTCGCTGCGGTCGCAGCGATCCGAAAAGGATTGCCTATTCCTGTAGCTAGGATGCAGCGACACGGGACCCAGTCTGGGTTTGTGTTTTCAGACAAATTAGATGGCATCAATCAAAACAGCAACATTCAAGAGTGTAGTCACTGCTTCCCACGTTTTCGTTGAAAGGGGGTTTCTGCAGAAATGGTGCAAGGCGTGGTGTTCACAGCGGGCGACACAAAACGGCGAGCAGCGCAGAAGACGGCCAGTCCAACCCAAGCGATCTCGTGCAGAGCGGCGGCACTTCGTCTTTCAGCGACGCTTCGTCGTCGTTGGCGCTACGGCAGCGATCGGCCTAGGCGGTATCAGGCGCGCCCGTCGTGGTTCGCTACATCGTAAACATTAAGTTGACGACACAAGCCTCTTACCTGTCACAAAGTGCACTCCGAACACAATTAAATTTGGGTTGTCGGGGTCTAAATCATCGCGATTAATGCGAGCCAGCCACAGCTCGCGCAGATTCCTACTGTGCCATGGAGCGCTCGCACTTGCATGCCTGCGATTATCTTGCGAATGCAGATGAAGTTCGTGTTAATCGGCTTCTTGTTTCGCCTGTAGCTGCCGCTACAGTCATAGCAGCAAGGGTGGCACACAAAACCATACCGAATCTACGGATGGACGAGAACCGACACGTTGCGAGCTAACACAGGCAGCGGAAAGCTAGAGGCGGCCTGGCAGTGGTTCGGCAGCATGGCCGACTCGCAACCGACTGCCACCGGATGTGACGTCGGTGCAAGCTATGTATACATGATTTTAGTTTCGATACCTGGGCGCCGCCATGTTTGTTTTACTCGAGCGCCGCCTACCGCCGACGCCATCTTGGGCTGATAATTTGCAGCCGGTGGGCTGCAGACGAAGCAGCGTGCGATCTGTGAAAGTGTCATTCGCCCGTTTTATTCCTGCCAAGCCAAGAAATTTTGGGTTGGGGTTCGCCTCGTGTCCATCCTCGTGTGTGCTATGTCATTAGCTCCTGCGATAACCAACTGGGAGCAAGCGACCATTCCTCGACGCAGCGAACGATCAGCATCGGTGAGTGCCATGCTCGCAGTTCACGCGTGCTTTTCTGTCGCCGGTTGCCTGTAGGGCAAATGCGGCACGGTGTTGCATGTTAGAAAAACGAAAGCAAAATGTGTTGAAACACAAGATCGCGGAGAGCAATGAATATCTAGTTTTTCGTGGAGCGCAGTTTTTCTTGAACGTTTTCGCTGCCTGCTTGGACATGGCGAGTGGGACAGTTTAGGTGCTGAGCTTGCGACAGAATACCCCGTTTACAAACTAAACATTTTGGAAACAGCGGGTACATGACCGAAATGAATCCACTTCTGATGATTAGAATGTTTGTTTGCGAAGGTACACGCGATGAAATTGAAATTCGGCCCCCCCTGCCGCTTGTGTAGGGCTGTTCGTACTACGAGCGATACAAGCCAGTTGACTGAAAGCAATTCGCGTTCTCGCCTTCTCCGCTCCCGTCAGTATTCACTGGTGCACAAATACCAGAAAATGTGCAATTACACGATCTAATAGGTTGGTACGCTAATGGAACGCTATTACCACTTACTGACAGGCAGAATCACCGCACCTGTGTTGAGAATTCCAATCTTAATCGGGTCAAGGCACTGCTCAAGTCGCTGCGTTTGTTGTATCTCTAGCACGGTTATGCATAGTGTGGATTTTTTTTTACAGTGCATTCGATGCGATTGCAGTCGAATAATTTATTACAATGCATGGCAGAGTTTACCGTCCTGTGCATGCCGTGTATTTTTTCATCTTACGTTGCCATGGCTGCATTTTTCCTCACTTTGCAGTTGGGTAAAAGTTCATGTCGCCGCTTCTATTCATGCCATGCTGTGCTAATTAAATTAGTATTTTTGCACTAACAACATGTTTATTTTTTTTTTTCAGGTGGCGGTCCCCACACCCTCCCGATATTGACGATCATGTGGGGCAGCGAAACGAAGTTGTGGCCAAATTTGTGAAGTCCTCACATAGTGTACTGCTGAATTAAAAGGGCTCTGCCAAGGCCGTCCAAATACTTGATCTCTTAGAATTATGCACAGATTATAGTTTGGTAACCCAGGCGTTGCGCTTCGTTCCGCGCCCGATATTAGGCATAGGCAGTGGGTTTGTTTGTCTGCATTTCCTTCAGTAAGTGCGCGCTAACGTTTAAGCTTTTTGTTGGCGCAAGTATTTTTTGTTCCACAACTACGCCCACTGCCAATGCAACTCGGGACCGGCGGAAAAGCGGTGAAGAAATGGACACCGCAGACGTGCTGAGACCTTCGCATAACATGGTGCGCGTACATACTGGCGGCGTTTGTTTTTTTCTACTTTCGTCGACTATTTCCGCAACCGACAATAAAACAATGATGTCTAGAATATGTTGGCGTTCCGTACAACATTGCTGCTTTTGTTGTACAGACGCAAACACGCGCTTGACCGGTAGCTAAGCAGCCGCGGACGTTGCTCCGCGCGCCGGATTATCAGCCCAGGGCAGGACGGCAACAGTGGGGTGTCGTGCAGCGCACGTGTTCGAGAGTATTTCTCCCTCTCCTGCCCGCTCCTCGTAAAATGGTGTATTGGCGTTTCCTTTGAATGAGTGTGTTGATTTTCGTCAACTGCATAAACGACTTTCTTATTTATGTTGCAATTTTTAACGTCTAATGCTTTTTTTTCTAGTTTATTGCTGGTTTCGGCTATTTGTATTTACTTTTCTTTGAGGGAACGCGCGATGATTATGATGCTAGCGCTCTTACAGCGCCCCCTACAGTCAGTTAGCAAGGAAGAAAAAACAACATGGCGGTTGTTTACGTACGTTCGAATCGCGGTCCGCGGCTGTTGCGAGTGAAGTATTCGTCGGTGTCTCGTCTTTGTGGCGTGTGTAGTTCTTTAAATTTGCCCCTTTTTTGTTTGTGACCAGTAGACCGCCTATGGAATGCGTGTTTACCTCCCATGTGTCCCTAAAGGTGAGTGAGCAGGACGCAAGCCCGCGCCGTCCAGTACTGGCGTCCCTGATCTGGGTGTTTCCAGCTCATTCTGGAAAATATCTGTGCATATAACTCTTGTTATAATCATCACGATGCAGTGCGTGGGCTGTGATATGTCGTCGCATTGACTTTCTCGTGATGCAAGGGTTGGAGAACATTGCAGCATGTCGTTTCCAGCCCGCCTTCGATCCTTCAAGACACTGATCTGGACACCGAATGGCGACAGTACCAGTTGACGACTGTTGTGGGTGCGAGGTGGCGTAGATCTGCTAGATCACAGAGAGAAGCAATTGCCGGCAGAATAATCGCAAGACTAACCCACCTGTGGCTCGCAGCCACCTCAGTGGACTGAAAAATGCTCGGGACAGAGCGAAGCAATAAAGCTGCACGGTGCGAACGCTATAGATACGTTGCTTACGTCTCATGTAGTACCTATCTGAATTAAATGTTCTGGAATGCACTGGCAGTGTGTACTTCTGCTCTTGAGACCGAGTCGTCCTTCATGGCGCAGAAAGAGTGCACTGAACGCATGTGCATACGCTGGGCGGCGCACCTTAAAAATAAAATTGTTTCCATGTTCACTGCATGTTTTCAAAGGAACATGAGTTCTAAGGTAATCCTCTGAGTTCACGTTCTGTTGGTATAGTCATATTTGGTCTGTGCAATCAATGACTCTGTGCCCACATGCTGTCAAAAAGCAAGATTTGTCAGATCTTTGTCAGCCAGAGATGATGTGCTGGCATGCATAAATTAATATATAGCATCGTAATAGTGTGACACTGAACACATTATTAAGATGTAATAGAAAGTAATTTCGATGTTTGTGTAAGCCAGTGTATTTGCCTTCATTGAAAAAGATATTCAAGAAAGTGTTTTGGTGTTCGTATGAGGCGGGACAGAACTTGTGTACTGTACACAAGTATGTGATAGCCAAGTGCTCAGGGCGAAATGTCACCTATCACTGCCTCTCGCCGGGGCAGGTGGCTCTCTGGAATTCTTTACTTCAGCATACTGCAAAACTAAAATATGTGGAGCTGCGCTCAAATTTCGCTTTACCGACTGTAGTTATTGGCTGTCGATTTTTTTTTTTGCACGTGGTTTACTGCTCATTCAATAACACACATGGCTCAGTCTGTGCATTGTACTGCGTGCTACTTACTACATGCAATGTGCAATGCTTCAAAAGCAAGGGTTCGGGCAAGTTGTTTGTTCTAGTTAAGGTTGGTCGCCGAACAGAAAGGGACGACACGGGAACCAGACACACAGCACCGACTATCGAGATTTCTGTCAGTGCTGCGTGTCCGGTTCTCATGTTCATGCTGTCTTTATTTCTTTGCAATGTGACCAACCTTAGCTTCAAAAGCAGTCTTCGCACTATCTATAGGGAGGGTGCACAGAGAGGGCCTGGTAATAAGCGTGCTCATTTCGTGCTCGTGTCTGTGTACAGCACCTGGTGCTAACTGCTCGCTATACTGCACATTTAAATTTAGGTGCCAAATGTACTTCCTTGTGATGCAGTGTGTGCACACCAGGGAATGATCTCGCATTTTGCATGGTGCAGCGAGCACTCTCTCCTTAACATGTAACAAACTGTAGCTGTCTTTCAAAAATATCATTTTAGTGCATCAGCATCAGAACCCCCCCATGTTGGAATAATCCGTCGGTCTGAAGCCTCAGGTGACAGAGTGGAGGGAGTGAAATCCACCTTCACGAAATTGCAGGGAAGAGGGAAGAAGAGAGGGCGGGAGGAGGCGGTTGGCAAGCGGTTGCAAATCTGAGTCGAAGGGTGGAGAGAGTGGATGTGTCACTGATGGATGGGATTTCATCGGGTGAGTGGAGTGGGGGTGTCACGTAGTGATTGATGGTACCCATTCGTACAGTCTGACCCTGTCAGCGGCTGCTCGGTCCGGCAGGAACATAATGCTAACTTTGGCTTATGGGGTTTAACGTCCCAAAGCGGCTCGGGCTCTGAGGGGCGCCACAGTGGAGGAATCCAGTAATTTCGACCAACAGTGGCCCTTAACGTGCTCCGACATCGCACAGCATCTGGGCCTGTAGTGTGTCACCATCGGAATACAACTGCCGCAGCCGGGATCATACCAGCGTCTAATGGAATTTGTTTAATTTTGTCGTTACACTCACAGTAAGATTAGTCTTTCCCAAGTACAAGTTGTATTTAATGTCAGAGTCCAAAGAAGGGCAGCTTTCCAAAGCCACAGCTGGGCTTGTACGGCGTAATTAAGCAGCATTAACATCCTTTAGAATCAACGTGTTTGTACTATGATTACACAATGGACACAGTATTTATCAAGGCAAACAATGGCAGCGTATATATGCCTGCAAATGTTTAAATCAAGAATAGTATCTGCTAGCTTATTAAAAATATATCATTTATAAAATGACCGTCCAACTTCTCAGAAGTACCAAATCTGTGGAGAAATACAAATTGCAGATTGCCAATATGCCTAGGAAAATACATTTTGGCTGTCAAAAAAGGATTAGGAGCACTTTATTATTAATTACGCGAGGATTGTGGAAAGATGGGTCGGGTCACACCCAATAGTGCAAAACATGAACCCTTGGAAAAGATGCGAAGTTGTGGCGCCTATGCACTCATATGCTGTGCATAATGGGCTGCCTTGCATTACCATAACCTGTCCAGGTAGACTGCCACAAGTCAATAAAAATATCCAATATATACAACCGCAGTTTTCAGTTAGGTACACATTTTATTGTGACATTCTTAATCTAGCTGGCAGGCTATCGCCAGCCCGAGGTGAATGTGACGTGCAGGATGAAACGGGTGCCATATGTGGATACTGGAGTAAATGTGATGTGATGAGCCTTGGGAGCATTCCTCTTCACATGGCACCAGGCAGTCTTGCGGCCACATAATACGGCTGGCAGTGCTTCATTCTGTAACCTGTAATACTGCAGTTACTTGCATCATGGATGCAGTTTCTTGCGGGAAAAAATTAGAATGGTAAGTTTGGTACATTTATTACATGGTGTGGTCAGTTGAACTTTCCCCAGATTTTGATGATTGATGTAGGGAAAGCATTTATTATGCAAATGCATCCATTATTTAAGTAAATATGGTGTACAAAAACCTGGAATGGAAACAGAAATCAGCATCTGCAGGATTGAAACAAATTCCTAACAACTTTGCCGCAGCACCATACCCATGACTGCCAAACCACATTTTAGCCCCTAGCCTTTCACTCTACACTGTCCTTAATCTGTTCATTCCCAATGGGCCAGACATGAGGCCGTATGGCACTCAGGTATCCGTATCTGCCTATATGGACATGCCACGTTGTCTACTACACAGCTTTTTAAACACTTGTAGCAACAGTGTCAGTTTTCTCAGAAGCATGAAACTTTGTTACGATTAGTTTTATGACACACCCAGCACATTAACAGGCATTCTAGCCAAATTATAATTTCGTTGCAGTTGGGCTTTGAAGCATTTTTCATTAATGAGTAAAAAGGAAATGACATTAACTGGGCACTATATGTTTCATCTAAGCTGCCTTGTATTGAAGAAGCGTAGCTTGTTGGGCCAGTTGGTGCATGGTAAGTAGAACACCAGCGAAAAGGACGCATTCACAAGGAGGAGAAGTACACAGGACAACGCTCGCGTTGTCCTGTGCACTTCTCCTCTTTGTGAATGCGTCCTTTTCGCTGGTTTTCTACATATCTAAGCTGCCTTCTCGACAAATAGGGGCATTTTAGAATTTCTAGGCAACAAAGTTGGCACAGTGTTCCCATCACACAACAGAAGGCTCATTGCTTGGAAGGCTGGTGGAGAGACACTGTAAGAGCCAAGCAAGTTCATTTATGAAGTGCTTTATCATGTGAGGGAAGGCTATTCACGGCTGTTTCTACCATGGCAATATAAGTTCGTGTCACAAATTGCACCTGCAATGTTCTGAAAAATGAGTAATACTGTTTTTCTGTTGCAGCAGTATTCTCTTTGCAAAATAAGATGAATAGTAGTTTTGCGCTGCAGCTTTCAGTGTGCAAGATGACAGCTACGGCTTAGCCTTTTGTCAAGAATACTTTTTTCTCACATGCATTGCAGAACTGTAGAACCACATATTGTCAACTGTCCTAAAAGGCAAGGTGTGTTGCGGGGCGAGTTGGTTGGGGTACATCTTGTGAAAAACAGCGCTTGCAGACAAAGGACCAGAACGAGAAGGACACACAACTGCGCTGTTTTTTTTTCTCTGTGTCCTTCTTGTTCTGGTCCTTTGTCTGCAAGCGCTGTTTTTCTCAAGATGTCCTAAAAGGGCGGTGCACTGTGACAGCACGACGCAACAAAGAGGAATGAAGCATGGAGCGACACTTCATACTAATTTTATTGAAGAGCGCATGCCTCTCTCAGTGCATCACACGCAGACAAAATGAAATCAAGCAGGGATGACGAAGAAATAAAATTATAGTGAATGCAAGGCAGGTATGAACAAGAAAATGAGTGCACCAATTTCCCAAAGATGAAAAATGTTTGCCAATTGTCAGAAGTTCTCTATTGAGCAGTGCCAGAGAGGGCGTACTCACACAAGCAGATTCTGAGTAGGGAATGAGGGGCCTGAAATATCTCAATTTCTTAACTGTCTGGTTTAACATTCGGGAGTGACACATGGGCTATGAGGGACACCATAATGGAGGTCTCTGGATTAATTTACACCACCTAGGGCCCTTTAATGCACGCTGACTTTGCACAGCACATGGCCATCTTTGTATTTTGCCTCCACTGAAATGTGGCCGCCATGGCCGGATCAAACCCACAGCCTTCGGGTAAGCAGTCTAAGAACGCCAGAGCCACTGAGGCGCCGTGGCGGGATGAGTTCTCCATTCCTAGGAGGAAAGTTTTGGGAAAAAGGAATGACTAGAAAAGAAATACCAGAGGCCTGTAGTGTACCCTCAATGGTGCTGCTTGATATGGGATGTGATGGTGCACCTTTCTCATGACCATGTGGGCTTCAAGAAAATTAGCAAATGGCATTCCTCTTCCCTGCTGTGTCTTGAGCTTGCTATGCTAAAGCACTTTGTCATAATAGCCTGCCAACTAGCTCATAACACAATCCTAATCCCTCACCTGAAATCTGCCAGCTTCAGCTGGCAGGGCCTACAAACGCCAGCACATTCGGATGCTACTTTCTGGCTGCTCTGCACCTGGCACGAGTGTAGCTCCATTATAGCAACAGCATGCATGTGCTTGCACATGTGCACATGCGTTGCATGGTCAACACGTACATGTGTACATGTTGTGGCAAGCCTCGCACTGCTCACAATGAAGCTCGCAGCCACTGCATGATTTGCTAGTTCTTTCCACTGTGTGCTTGAAGTTCACCAAACTTTGTGACTTTACATGCCACTGGCCATCTCCCACTCTCTCAGTACTGGACTTAGAAAGCTCAATCCCCACTTTATGCTTCCTAAATAGGGCAGATTTGCAGTGGTCTGCTCCTCCTTTGAAACCTGTTGTAAAGTTTTTCAGATGTGAAATTGAAGAGTACTTTGATTAATGAATCCAATCACCCATTTACCTTGCCACCAAAGTGAGGGTACTTCAGTGCCTTGTGCATTGACTCCAAGTGATTATTTGTTGTTAATCCAATGTACTGCCGAAAGCAGTAAGCCCACTGACATGCCCTCTTTGCGTATGTTTTCTCAAAATTTCTGACAAAGCCAAAGGCAATTAATTAAGCTAATGCTCTTTGGAGTGGATACCAAGAAGTGCAGGGAGCAACTGTTGAGACTCAGTCTCATCTGTCCACTTCATCAGTGTGTGCAGCATGTCCCTTGTTGTACTCCTGCAGTCCTTGTTTGTGACTGTATTCAGGTGCGTGCTCCAGTTGTGTAGCACCTGCCAGCTGCAAAGCAGTCGACTCCTCAAGGGACCCATCACCTGCTCCCATGCACTGCCATAAACAGGGGCATCAGCAGACATAAATGCCTGACATGGTATTGTGTTTTTTTCTTTGATGGCCTCGAAAAACCTCACCCCAGTGCCCGTGTTCACCCTTTTTGAAATCAAGTAGGCACACGAGATACCAAAGGCATCTTGAGAAATTGTGAGCAGGGTTGTGAGCAGGGTTAGTACTTATTTATGCCATGGGTGGAGTCAATGCACAGTTTCGCTGCCCCCTATTCATAAAGGAGCTCTCGTTGTGGGAACGTCATTAATGCTAGCTCAAAGTCACCATCATGAATGTTGGGGTCACCCTTCTTCCTGTAATACAACAGTGGCGACTCATTTTTTGCCCTCATTTCTTCGACCCATAATTCAACACTCTTAAAATCGTCTGGATCTCTCTGCTCTGTTTTGCCAATCCTAAACTTATCTGCAATGTTACGGAGGTCCTTAGTGGTCACAAGTTGCATCCGTGGGCTTGATCCACTTGTACCTGCTCGGATGTTGTGCACAATGGTTTTTTCTGGCACTCCTTCTGCTAACTGGCCTGAAAATTGTACAGGAAAAACTGTTAACATCTCTGGTTCATCTGCCTACAGCCATGTAATAAAGTGACAAATACTTCTGGTCGGATTCCTTCGTCTTCCACTTTGCTCCTTTTCACAGGTGACGCACAGTTCATCTTACTTTCATTTCACTTTTGTGGCACTGCAAAGCACACGACAAAATGGTTGTTTCAAAGCCAGATGGACTTTATTTTTATGAGCTTGAACTTGCATACTGCAATGCAAAACAGGGAAGTTATATACAGCGTGTTATAAATGCAGAATATAACAGCACTGAAAATGTGGACAAGAAAAGAATAAGGACATGTACTTCTCATCCTGTCCCATTCCATTCTGCATATTCAAAAAATGCACCGATTCGCCTGACAGCAACCTTTAAAGGAGTAGAGACACCAAATTTTTGAACGCAATCTTTGTTTCTTTGGACTTGTGCACAAGACAATAGTGTGCACGAGTCACAATGTAGCATTCACTTACGCCAGGTGAATAATTTCTAAGTGAATATTTTTCTCGTGCTGTTTCAGTTTCAACACCTGAATGACTGCTGCTAAGTCAGAGACAATTGGAGGGCATGCCAGTCATACATAAACTGAAATATAAATGCTGCTTGTTCGTTTTTTTTTGCGATTTCAACTCTTGTGCAGGCTTGTGTTTTATATTAGTGGTTTTTGAGGAAAGGAAATGGTGCAGTAACTGCCTCAACCATGCCATGAAGGAAAGAAGGAGTGAAAGAAGCAAGAGAGGGGAGGGCTCCGTAATAATTTCGACCGCCTGAAGATCTTTGGGCACTGACACTGCGCAGCATGTGGGCACCTCTTGCCTCCATCGAAACTCAGCTGCCGCAGCCGGGTTCTAACCCGGGTACTCCAGTTTAGTAGCTGAACACTCAAACCACAGCCGTTCCTGCGAGCGTTACTGATGAAGTGCCAAAACAGCCAAATAATTCTAATTAATGAAAGTTCACTGCAGACGATCTGTCTTATGAGAAAAAACATGGCCCTTATACAACCATTAGACTGGTGGCGTTGCTTTGATCAGCAACAAAATGCCTACGCTTTTGACAGGCAGCCAAAAAAAGAGGCTAGCATCGAGTGCAACTGTCAGTCATTCAAGACACGTTTCATAGAGCTCAAGCCGACTTCTTACGGATGAAGTTCAACGTCAGCCGATTGAGCGACAGACCTAGGATAGTCAATGAAACCAGCAGAAAAACAAAAGAACAGACATTGAAGTAGTTCAGTGCTAGATGACATTCCTAATTATGTTCAGTTTGAAAGACTGGACCCCTTCCACAAAACATCTCTAAACTAAACGGCATGAAGTTCGTACAGACTGTGCTGTGCATGCAATGTGCCGTGGATCAATTGTTTTTCACCCTTCGATGCGACCAATCAGGCTCAAGTGAATTGCACTACAGTCAGATACAACTCGAGAACGAAGTGGCAGATGGCCCTTAAAGAAGTCAATGGCGTCAGCTGATTTTCATCAGTTAATCCAATTAAAGCCATAACTAATCCCCTTTCATCTGCCACCCTCCTGCAGTGCTACCCCCTAGGATTAACCATGACATCATGAGAATCGGTCGACGCCATTGGATGGCAGGCTTCCTTTGAGGGGCATTGGCCGCTGGGTTCTTAAGCTGTGCCCTACTATAACTTCTTCCGCCCCCTCGTTTTGTGGGACATGCCTTCTCCCACTTTACAATAGGCATTTTCGTGTTGTCCCACCTCTTTTGTGCCATAGATGCATCGCAGAAGAATAAAAATCATTGAAATGATCACTCGAGTTAATGAGCAATATCTTCCCCCTAAAATACATTTCTATTGCACTTTCGTCTCCCATTTATGAAAGGTTGGTGGAGTGTAGCTTCTAAACGTTATTACATTCCGGTACAGTCAACACAGCATGCACAAATGCTTTGCACAAGAGGAGTGGCTAACCTGCAAGCACTCTGGCATCATCCTGGGACAGCCTTTGGTGGCAGGCCTCATTGAAGTGTCCGTAGTGTTTCTTTTGAAACACTACATATACCTTGCCCTCTTTCTCCATGACCTCTAGAGTAGCAAAGCAGTGTTTGCCGATTTTGCAGCTTCCTTGCCCCTTTTCCTGCCTTTGGCACTGTTCTATAGGAAGCTCTTCGTACGAGCCGGAACGGTGGCAGTGCAGGTAGCGTTTAAAAACCCTTGGTGCACATTCCTTCTTTCCTGTAGAAGCTATAAAATGGCAGCAAGTTTTGCTTTCTTCTCTGTCTTTCCAGGCACAAAATCCTGAAACGGAAAGATTGTAAACATAACTAAGCACTCCACATAGTATTAGTTAATTATTAGTGTGAAAGCACTATTCCGAACGGTAAACCCCGAGCAAGATCCTGCGATGTATGTGGGTTTGTGCCAAGAACATAGCAACGGCGACATAACAACCACAGCCTCACAGCAGCATTGTAACATAGTTATGACACGATGCCAACATATGATGATAAGTCCATGACCACTCATGACTAAAAAGAAATTTTTAAAAATTGAGGCGTGAACAAAGGTGGGCTCTATTTTGATAAAAACGTGTACACAATGATAGCACATGAATAACGGCATAAGGCATCCTTAGAAAGCCAACAGTAAAGTAACAAGACAAAGCAATGTTCATGAAATTCTGCTTTTGCACGTTTATAAAATTTCGGCAAAACTTCTCTGTCAATTTTTTGTGTATCGCACTACTTTCATTTTTTGAAAAGCAAGGCCAAATTAAAGTTTGTACTTTTTACATACACTAATGAAAAATGCATGTGCTATGGAGTGGGCACATATGCAGTACTCTCGCACTACTACTGGCGCTCTGCCAAGTGCGCATGACAATCACAGATTTAGCTTCACATTTCTAGCCTTTTGCCTGCAGTGCAGAACTGCATTTCCCAGCTTTTTTATTGTTAAAAATTTATCAGTCATTCGCTTACTGTTTTTTCCTGCTATAGCGCATGGGGAACAATTTTTGGAGAAAATTATTAAGTTCAGGTTAAAGTTATTACACGGACTGTTACATGGAAGTATTTCAATTTTACTACACCCTGCAAAAGCTCATTCCTGCACAGCAACCTTTTACATGGCCCTGTCCTTTGACCACAAATTCAGGTCAGCACTGTTGACTTCTAAAGGCAGAACAATGCTGGGCATTCTTCCTACACACTTCTGCGTGTTCCGATTGCCATGGCTTCAGCGCTGCTAAGCTGGTGCATGCCGCGACAATGTTGTGTGTCCTGTCGAGACATTGCAGGTGCCTGCAACAAAGCATAAGCAAGGCCTGTAGCAGCGAGTCTGCTCCAAGGACCAGTTTTTTTCCTGCAGTTTTTTTGCACTTTAAATATGAAAGAGAGTGCACTGCTTGTCACTTTGCTTATGGAGGAGCTAGGACACCAAAAAAAAATTCTGCAGACACACATAAGACTGCTTACCAGCGAGAATGCCAAAGCATTAAAGTGCACAGTCATGCTATGTTGCAGAATGACGAGTCATGAGTGCAAGGCATGACTACGCAACTTTGTACAAACTCTGCACACCTTATGTTACTAGTAAAGTGCTGAGTCATGCTACACTTCAGAATGATTAGGAGTCAAAACTATGACTACCTAAACTTTGTACAAACTATACCTTACAGTACACATAAGTGCAAAATGACTATGACAAGTCATCAAGGGAAGGGGATGAGGGGCTCGTTATAAATATGAAAGAAGCCATGGCTTTCAAAGGTTATAGTACCTTACGTTTCACATTTCACTCGAATGCCCGCAAAGGCTACCTCTGCAGATCTGTCGCACTAGACTAAGCCCATTGAAATCTTCATGGTTCCTTTAAAAACGTGCATGTCATCGCTAAGTTTTCGTGCACAAAACCACATGCAAGTTTCCCCAGGTGAGTGTAAGTCGTAAATAAAAAAAAAGAACGCGCTTTGTGTTTACAAACTTAAAATGCGCGCACTCGAAAAGTCAATCAACTGCAACTTTTCAATCGGTAATCTAAGCGCGCGACTGCATCCCGCTTTGGCCCCTTATTGCTTTGATCACTGCGTGCGTGCATGCAACAGTATAGACTTCGTTTCTTACCTTTATTATTAGAGTCGAAGACTAGATTCTCCACCTCTTCCTCGAAGTTGTGGTGCCGTCGCAGGTCACGAAGGGCGACAAAATGCTTCGGCCGTAAGTCGCACCAGAACGGCCGTGCCTTACTACATGTTGTTGTGACTGGGAGAAGGATGAAAAGGAAATTGCATGGGCCTGCCTACTGGCTGGAGCCGAGCCACCACCGCTGCCGCGTGCAGATAGAGGAGAGATCAGAGGAAAGAGAAAAAGAAAAAGACTCGTCGCAGCAACAACTGCGTCCTTCCCCATGAATATCCTTGATTGGTGTTTTTAAATTACTAGTATTGAAGAACGCCTTGTCGCAAACCGCTGAAGCAACGCCATCGCACGTGTCCGTCTCCATGCTCAAGGCAAAAAAATAAACAAGCGAGCAAGAAATGCACCTTGGGATACCTCGGGATATTGAGCAAGGATTTTCACGAAGAGTTGAGATTTTCCCTGTCGGTTGAAGCGCAGTGTTCCCCAAAAGTCCCCACAGAGTGACGTAGAGTAGAGCAGTGACGTCTTTTCTCGGTTGGCCAATCGCAACGAGGATCACCTTCCTCTGATTACGCCCTCCGGAGCTATGGCATAGGCTATGGTGGCTAGCAGAGTTGCACGGGAAATTCATAGCGTCATTCGCGTATTCGCATCCATGCTTACATCGCTGACGCCGCAAAAGCGCACCACCTTGAAAACATATCAGATGTATTTAATTTTACCGTAGCTTTTTTAGCTGACAATTTGAATGGTTTTACATATTAAAATTTTCTTTTCGTTTCATGAGCGTTGTTACCACAAGAGCGCAGTGCATGCAGCTTGGCCGTGACGAGTCGAAGCGCTAGCCAAGCCCGCAGTCGGAACCATGTGCGGATTGTGTGTGGTGTTGAGTGAACAGGTGCTTTAGAACGGTTTTTGTTCTTCCGTGTTCGCTGCGTGCGTCCTGCGCGCTGTATTGTCGTTACGGTGTGTGTATGTGTTCGGCCCGTACGCCGCATTGGAGTGTACAACCGCTTGCTGTCCCATGCGGCATCGATGCATAGTAAAACGACCGTGCAGAATGTGCGTTATAATGCCAGTGGACCTGCACGAAAGAGGATACTTGAAGCCGGCGGAAAAGCTGCTCACCCTCGTAGGACTGCAAGAATCTGGCGAGAAACAGTCGACACACGTTTCGGTGGATGATTGCGTTTATCAAGCTAAAAAATTCAGCACTGGCCAATAGCACTGATGAGCTGCTGCTGCATCATGATAAACACCTGTCTAAAGTTTATTACAAGCTTGCTGGATGTGAACGTGGCCTCGAGTGGTATTCGTCGAGCAGCGGCCCTCAGGAGGTGGAACCAGTCGATACCTGAAGACGATTACTGTTTGCCCGCGCCCTGGCGCCTCGCTTCCAACCGCATGCGTTATTTATATCTGAATTTCACACGTAGTTGAACTTTCGCAAATATTACAGCCGCATCTTTCAAACGTGCCGTGTGAAGAGGATCCTTTTTCATATTTTTTTGATGGGAGGGGGTGGGGGAATGAGCGGCTGCTCAAATGTCATTCTTTATAATTTTGAGCTTATTTTCCATATATGTGCCAGGTTGGCCCATTCTTGCCTCTTGGTTGCATGTAAGCAATGCATTTATTGGGCATAAATTTCTTTGCTGTTGTATTGGCACAGGGTTAATGATTCTCATTGTATTGTGGTGACACATCATTGTATGCACTCCTTGCAGAATGTCTAAGGGGGTAATAAATTACTGAGCAGAGAGTATACCTTGTGATAAATGCGAGGAACATTACTGATTTACTTCACACTTGGCATGTTCCGTTGTCGTTAGTGGTTGCAAATGCCTTGCCTGCTGCTTTCCAGTGTAGGGGCGAGAGTCATGTCAAGCTCTACTTTGCAGCTTTTTTCTGTCCACTCTTTACTGGTCAACATGGTAAAATAAACTGAACATAATGCATGCTTGCTGAGACTTAGCTTAGACTACAATTCATTTATTTACTCTCAGGGCCTATCAGCGCCAGATAGAGGAGTGGGTGGCTAACAAAAATACATGTGTAATAGGCAGATTAGTTAAGGTGATTATACACAGCATACTATACTTGAAGGCGTCGGATGCAGTGATGGACATGATGAAGGCAGAGAAGATGTGACAGTTGGAAACGTAGAAAAGTAGAGATCTGCGTGAGCTTACACATGACTTAAGGTGAACACTAGCAAAAAATTAAGAAGGCGCAGAAGACTGAGGTAAAAGTTAAAGCTAGTTTAACAAAGAAAAGAACCTCTCAGCAAGCCAAAATGAGCACATGCAAGCAGTTACGTAAACATGGAACATAAAACTTTTTGGATGGAAGAAAAGCCAAGGCACATTGCTCATTGTGACGTTGCTTAAAAAGTGGGTGTCTAGTTGTTCACCTTCATATCCGGTCCTTCCACACCTAGCAACTGAAATGCCATCAATGAGGAGCATCTCCAATCATTCTAATTGCATGGGAGGTACACATCTCCAGATGTCAGAGGCTTGGTGTCTCATTTTAGTCTAGATAGTTTGGTAGATATAAACATTACCACATCTAAGAGGCATGTGGTAGCCTTGCAGGGGGTGTATTTTGTAAGTCTTACAGCATGTTGTGCAATGCTGGCATGTTTCATTATTTACATTGCAGTAATATGTTAGCACAGGCGAGAAAGCTTGTAACTGAGCAGAAAAAAACAATATTCATGCCGTGTCTTAGCAGCATTCTTAGTACCATATAAAACATAGTGCGTATAAGGAACTCCTCATATTTTTTATAATTTTTCTTTCTGAGCACTGGTTTTTTTGCAAGTTAGCAGGGTTCTACAGTCTTCTGTGGCTGTCGACTGGCCCGCATGTTTGTCAAAGCTGCAGAGTTCATGATGGGTCATGTCAGTGCAAGCTAAATAAAGGTGGATAGGAAATTCATGCTTCCAGAGTACATTCCAGAAAAAACAGCTATTATTTCCTAGTCAGGATGAGGAAGCAGCACCGACGGTGCACATCCTCCTTGTCACTACAGCAATTATGGCTGCTCACTGCTTTTTTGCAGCGTTTCATTTTTCCGCAGGAAGACCAGGCATGAATGGCCAGCTATAGGTACCTAATAAGTTGAACATTGCAATTAGCAATATTTTGTTGTGCCTGTGCTTTTGTTATCCGTGAAGGAGTTAGCGTTTTTGATTGATGGTTGTGTAGCAAAGATGTGACTGCTACATTGCACTTCATTCACAAATTTGTTTGCCCATGCTTTTGGCTTTCTCAGTGGTTCGTTTCCTTGTCAAACGGCGGACGGAAATTCGGCTTTCACCTTGTTTGTAATGTTTGTATGTAATGTTTGTAATGTATTTTCAGCTGGTGTTCAGTTTCAATTTAGAGAAGTTGTCTAACCATTGTCTGTGTCTAAATTTTTTTTTATCTCTTGACCTCATTAAGCTGCATTTCTAAATTATTTATTAAATGCATTTATTAATTGTTACCCTGTCATGTGGTTAGCAACATTGTGAAAATATTTTTTTATGAAGTCAACGTTCTTCTTTTAAAGTTATAGCAAAGTAAGTCCTTTGCTATTTAATGTTGCTCACAATTTGTAGCAATCCCTCAACGTTGAAGCAACATTATGCGTCACTTGGGTCTAATTTGATTATCACCCCCCCCCCCCTCGGATCTTCACCTTTGCACATGGGGTTAATCTCATTTTCGCCATGCTAGTTTGTGGACATTGTTGAACAAGAGTAAACCACACAGATCGGAAATGGGACGTCATGTGGTGCCTAGTCCGGGGGCCAACAGTTACGGCGAGTAATACGTTTCAGAAAATGCATAATACGGCCAGCCACCTTCACGAATGTGTTACGGATGGACCCTCCATTTCAGATGCAACAGAGCAAGCGTTTGCTCTGTTATGGAGAGTTTGTACGTAACATTCACGGAATTTTTTTGCAGTGTAGGTCAGATTGCTCAGTTGCCGCAAGACGCGGTAAGGACCCACGTAACGAGGCAGCAACGTCTCACACAGGCCCACACGACGCGCAGGGAGCCAGAGGAGTACGAGGGAGTCGGGAGGGTAATGGGCGTCACGGTGATGAAGGTCATACCGTCGTTTTTGAGCGAGTTGTGAAGCGTCGAGGCGAACTCGAGCGATTTGGCGGGCGGCGTCAGCTCGGGCAATGGCGTCACAAGCGTAACTGCTGGTACAAGGGTCGTGAGGCAGGAGGCTGTCGAAGGGTAGCAACGGGTCGCGGCCAAAGAGCAGGTAGAAGGGGGAGTAGCCGGTGGTATCGTGGCGTGTGGAATTGTAGGCGAACGTCACGAAAGGTAGACTGACGTCCCAGTCTCGATGGTGGTCTGAGACATACGTAGACAGCATGTCCGTCATGGTGCGGTTAAGACGCTCAGTAAGGCCGTGGGTCTGAGGATGGTAGGCCGTCGTGAACTTGTGGCGGGTAGAGCAGGAGCGCAGAAGGTCGTGGACCACTTTAGAAAGAAAGCAGGGGCCGCGATCCGTAAGCAGTTGACGAGGAGCGCCATGAAGTAGGACGACGTCATGGAGAAGAAAGTCGGCGACATCGGAGGCACAGCTGGTAGGGATAGCGCGCGTGATAGCGTACCGGGTAGTGTAATCGGTCGCAACGGCAATCCACTTGTTCCCGGATGTTGATGGGGGAAAAGGACCAAGCAGGTCGAGACCAACACGGAAAAATGGGTCAGTCGGGATGTCGATGGGCTGAAGCTGGCCACTGGGTGGAAGTGGGGGCGTTTTCCGGCGCTGGCATTGATCACAAGCAGCAACATAACCGCGGACAGAGCGGTAAAGGCCAGGCCAGAAGAACCGCCTGCGCACGCTGTCGTACGTGCGTGACACGCCTAGGTGCCCTGCAGTAGGAGCGTCATGAAATTGGGCAAGTACTGTGGAGCGGAGATGGGTGGGGACGACGAGCAAGAGGTCGGCGCCATCTGGGTGCATATTGCGCCGGTACAAAATATCGTGATGCAGCACGAACATTCGTAGAGCAGGATCGGAAGGGTCGCTGCGGAGGCGGTCGACTATGAGGCGCAGAGATGGATCACGGCGCTGCTCGTCACCAATGTTTAGAAAGTCTGATACGGACAGTACACAGTCGTCGGTATCACGGGTGTGGGAATGAGGGGGATCGACAGGATGGCCGGACAGACAGTCAGCGTCTTGGTGCAGCTGGCCGGACTTGTAGACAACATTAAATGTGTATTCTTGCAAACGCAAGGCCAAGCGACCCAGACGGCCTGTAGGGTCTTTAAGAGAGGACAGCCAACACAAAGCATGGTGATCCGTAACTACGCAGAAGGGCCTTCCAAACAAATAAGGGCGGAATTTTGTTAAGGCCCAAACAAGAGCAAGGCACTCCCGCTCCGTAATGGAGTAGTTACGTTCGGAAGGCGAGAGCAGGCGGCTGGCGTAAGCAATCACACGAAAGTGCTCGTGTTGGCGCTGCGCAAGAATGGCGCCAATACCATGGCCACTGGCGTCTGTGCGAAGTTCCGTAGGCGCAGATGGGTCGAAATGGGCCAGCACAGGTGGAGCCGTGAGGGCCGCAACCAGTGCCGCGAAGGAGCGAGCTTGGTCAAGGCCCCAGGAAAAAGGGACATCCTTCTTCAGGAGGGTGGTAAGGGGACGGGCCTTGTCGGCGAAGTTCGGGATAAACCGGCGAAAATACGAGCACAGCCCGAGGAAACTGCGCACATCGCTCGAGGAACGGGGAGTGGGGAACTCACGAACGGCACGAACTTTGTCAGGGTCGGGCTTTACACCAGACGCATCAACCAAGTGGCCGAGGACCTTAATTTGGCGCTGGCCAAAGGTGCACTTCTTGGAGTTCAGTTGGAGACCAGTGCGACGGAAGACCGCAAGGATAGTAGCAAGACGGCGGATGTGGCTTTCGAACGTTGAGGAGAAAACGACAACGTCATCTAGGTAGCACAAGCACGTTGTCCATTTGAAGCCACGCAGAAGCGAGTCCATCATGCGCTCGAAGGTGGCAGGAGCGTTGCAGAGGCCGAAAGGCATAACTTTGAATTGGTACAGGCCATCGGGGGTGATAAAGGCAGTCTTCTCACGATCCCGTTCGTCAACAGCGATTTGCCAGTAGCCTGAACGGAGATCAATAGAAGAAAAGTAGCTGGCACCATGTAGACAGTCGACGGCGTCATCAATTCTCGGAAGAGGATAGACGTCTTTCTTCGTTACTTGATTAAGCTGACGATAGTCGACACAGAAGCGCCAGCTGCCATCTTTCTTTTTGACCAACACTACAGGGCTGCCCAAGGGCTGCTAGAAGGCTCGATAATGTTGTTCGCCAGCATCTTGTCCACCTCGGTTTGGATGACATGGCGCTCAGGAAGAGAGACACGATAGGGCCTTCTGTGTATAGGGCTGGTATCGCCCGTATTGATGCGATGGGTCACGACAGAAGTTTGGCCAAGAAGACGATTCCCGAAATCGAAGACATCACTGTAGGAAGCTAAAAGGGCGCAGAGGGCGTTGGCGTGGTCAGGTGGCAAATCCGCCGCGATCATCGCAAAAGTAGGGTCCGGGCGTGAAGCGGCCGAGCGGGGAAGGGCATGAAGATCAGCGTTAGGCTCAGCTGTTAGAGCAGAAACTGTACATTCGGCCAATGGAACCAGTTCAGCGAGTGCGATGCCACAGGGTAAAACTTGGGGAGAGAGACTGAAGTTCAGAATCGGAAGGTAGGTGCGGTTGCCGGTGACGGTCAGGACTGTGTGTGGAAGGATGACGTTACGCTGGAGGACAACGTCTTTGATTGGGTACGTGACGTAGACACCATCAGGAACGGCGGGAAACGGGGACATAGGGACATAGACTGCAGCGTCACGCGGCAAGCGAGTAAATTCAGCGGCACGTAAGCGAGGCGGCTTGGTATCGGCGCTTTCGGAGCAGAGCGGCAAGTCCAAACGAAGAAGGCCAGTGGCGCAATCAGTTAGAGCCGCGTGCGTCGTTAAAAAGTCGATGCCGAGGATCACATCGTGGGGGCAATGGTCGAGGACAGTGAACGCGACAGGAGTTGTACGACCAGCAATGGAAACACGCGCAGTGCACAGTCCAACAACGGCAGCAACACTTCCGTCGGCGACGCGAACGGCTGAGGAAACGGCAGGTGTCATAACCTTCTTCAGACGACGGCGAAACGAGGAGCTCAGGACAGAAATTTGGGCGCCAGTGTCAATAAGAGCGGTAACTGGTGCACCGTCCACGCAGATATCGAGAAGGTTGCGGCGAGGAGCGAGGGTCAGGAGAGGATTTTCGGGCCGGGTCATCAATGCAGCATCACCTCCGGGAGCTGCATTGGTTAGTTTTCCGAGTGAGAGCCAGGTAAGGGTGGAGTGGACGGGCGTCGAAATTGCGGCGAACGAGAGCGGCGGATCTAAGGCGAGCGGCTGGACCTTCGCGGGGCCGAAGTGTCGAAAGCGTGCGGAGACTCAGCACGAGAAGACGTCTGGCGTGGTTCGAAGGCGGCACGGCGATCATAACTGGAACTAGGTCCGTAGTCTGCACGACGATCGTAAGTGGAACGGTGGTGAAAACCAACGGCTGCGGCAGTGACGGGAAATGTGGCCGACACGCGAACAGGTGAAGCAGATTGGGCGGTCGTCCGGGGTGCGCCAATCCGCAGGATTCCGGTAGCGGTAACGTGGTAGTACGGTCGGAGTCGGTGAAGCAGCAGCAACCAGTGGAGCGGTGTTTGGCAAACAGGGCGACACAGACGGCAGGCCAGAATTGAGGCCCACGTTCGCAAACTCCTGGCGAACGACGGCCTGGATCAGCGCAATCGTAGAGTCGGCCGGTTGAGGGGCGAAGGTGACGGGAGTCATAGCTTCCAGTTCTCTGCGGACGATTCTAGTTAAATTGGCAGGATGGGACGGTTGTCGCAGTGTTGGCAGGTCTTCGCAGGAGGATGTCGCCGCGGTGTTCGGAAGGCGATCAAAACGAGAAGCAATACGGCGATGTTTTGCCTGCTCGAATTGCCGGCATACCTGGAGGACGGAGTCAACTGTTGCACAATCTTTACAAAGAAGAAGGTTGAATGCATCATCAGCAATTCCCTTCAGGATGTGGCCCACCTTGTCGGTCTCTGGCATGGCGCTGTCTACTTTTCGGCACAGAGCGAGGACGTCCTGGATGTAGGAGAGGTATGACTCCGTAGATGACTGTGCTCGAGAAGCAAGGTCTTTTTTAGCACCCAGCTTGCGTCCAATTGGTTTGCCAAATAAGTCTCTGAGCTTTTCTTTGCAGTTGTCCCAAGAGGTGAGGTCTTCCTCATGCGTCTCAAACCAGACGCGCGCCGTGCCCGCCAGGTAGAAAATAACGTTAGCAAGCATGAGCGTCGCGTCCCAGCGGTTGTGCTTGCTGACTCGCTCATACATGGCGAGCCAATCCTCGACATCGACGTCATCGGTGCCACAAAAGGTGCCTGGGTCGCGAGGCAGCGCCACGACAACGGTCGGCGCTGGTGGTGATGCTGCGGCCGGATGTGGGTTGGACGGCATACTGATGGCTCGAAGCTGACGACCTCTGCGGAGGTCCAGGGCAGGGTCCCGGTGTGATACCCAGCACGACCTCCACCAAATATTACGGGGGGTTAGCCCAGCGGCAGACGGCACAGGCCACAGTCAGAAGGCACACCGAGCTAAAACACTCCAGCACAAACTGCCACGTCCTCGTCGTCGTTCACTGGCGAACGTCCCAAAACGTCGTCTTCTCCTAGCAACTATGCACCGTAACAATATTGCATTCGCGACAGTTAAAATTTACTCACTTTTTGGGTTTGCGCTTTGCAGTGCATGTTTTATGTCGACAGTCTGACGGATATGCGGCCTACCGCGGGCATTTCGCCCAATATCTACCGTTTTTGCGTGCACTGGAGGGGCTGCTTAAATTTGCTTGCAAGCTTCTCGAAAGCGTTCGAATTTCACGCTGTGTAGGAAAAATTTCTGAAGCGCCGAAGGTAACTGTGTCCGAAATTAAACCTATATACGGATGTTACTTACGGAGGGCAACACTGTTCGCAAGGGAAACCAGCAGTATAGCTCCAAAATTAGCTATTCACTAATAGCTAATAAGCCTACTATTTCGCACGTCTTACTGTTATCATGATGCTCTGCACTGCTAACAATGATGGGCCGAAACAAAAAAGCGTTCTTGTAACCCCAAATGTCTCCCTTGAAAGATTGCAAAACATCTTCGGTGAAATAAATACCTTTAGTACTTTAATTAACAATTCCGACCAACAAATAGGTGCACACGCACGCTCGGTGCGAAGTGGGCCAATATGAATATCACACATACGTTTCGAAACATGGTGAATTATGTTTGGCGGCGCCATAAAAAGAAGCTCCGCGGGCTAATTGACCGTGACCCCCGCCACTGTCACGGCCACACCCATTTTTTTTTTATGACTGCTGCTGATGCTGCTGCCAGCGGATCAGTGCAGGCGCTGAGGGAGTTCTTTGCAGAGGAAGGGCTGCCTTATCCTCACGTTTGAGGAAAGGTCGTTGCTCTTGAAGCACACTGCGAGGGCGTTCGAAACTGGGTTTGGCCCGCGAGGGGCACAGCGGGGTTTACGGAGCTTCTTCCAAACGTACACCCCTAAAGGAGCCGAGCGCCAGGCTGGGGGACGCTTGTACCCATTTTACCGGTGGGTGTCCGGCGGTGGGTTTCGAACCAACCACCTCCCGCAGCCGAGACGGGCGCTCAAACCACTAGGCCACGACTGCGGTGGCGGAGCACGCGCACCAAATAGCTATTTATACACACGTGTGCAGTTTTTCAGTTATTTTAACCGATGGCTCTTTTCTATTTCATTTTCGGAGGACAGCTCCAGAATAATAGATCCAACGTCCGAATACGTTCGGCGACCGCTTGAGCGTCGTCGACGTCGGCCGCAATACTCGATGGCTTGTTCAACGCTCTTGCTTCGCATCTGTCACTGCGATGCTTCACTTCGTATTAGTGCGAGACGGCGAATAGTGTGCATCTGCGCAAATATTTGGAGTCACATTATTTTATCTCTCTTCCAGCTTCGAGTACGGGCAACTCTTCTACTTGTGTTACACCAGTTGCGAAACTGCGGCTTATATCTGTACTGGCCAGTTTCAGCGACTGTGCAGATGGTTTCGCCACCTCTGAGCAAGAGGTTTAACTAACGTAGGCCATCTGACGTAGTTACGTTAATTTTGAAGATGGCGTAACCTTTTCTTAACCTTTTCTAATATTCTGTTTCGGTTTTTCATAAACAATAAAGAGGTGCTGGATAAAGTTTGAGTCTGACGACAGTCATGTTTATTAATAGAAGAAAACGTTAAACAATCCATTCGTAGAACATTACGAATAACTTGGTAGTTTTCCTTTTTTAAACGGGATGGCGCCACGGTGGATAATAAAATTTCGTCTGCTTTTGTTTTTATATGTTAAGTTCTTTCTGGTATCCATACGAGGCGCCTGGAGGACTGCAGCGCAGAAAGACCAGTCTGGTCTGATGTCTTGTCGTCTGGTCAGCTGGTCTGTAGGCCAGCAAAGCTGATTGATGCGAGAGAGATGTGGGTACAGGCATTGACAACGTTGTGCCAGAAACGCGGCGCTGAAGCCATAGGCTGTCGGCGTTCATTGGCATGGCGTCGAAAACGTTTTACACGCCGATCATTTTAAGGAAATGAAGTGCGCATTACTGGCTCCGTGGGTCAGTGGACGCCTGAATCGCGCTTATATGCACGTGGGGCGTTCAGAGGGAGCGGGCTGCATGCGCTGCGCTGACAACGGTGAGCGAACTCTCGCGATCAGCCATTAACTACCAGGTGGAAGGGTGGGTGCGCTGCCTATCCAGTGTCGGAACGGAGCCAACGTTACAGACGACAAGCTTTGGTTTGGTTTATTGTGGTTCAACGTCCCAAAGCGACTCAGGCTATGAGTGACGCTGTAGTGAAGGTTGCCCGATACGCCATAGCATTCGCTCTTTGACCAGGTTCAACAGTAGTTGAACCGCAGCTACTTTTGCGTTTCGCCTCCATCGAAACGCTGCCACCGCGGTCCGGTACGAACCCGGGTACTCGGATCGGTGGCGGCCATGGAGGAAGAAAAACTAGGAGGGAGCATGACGTCACAATCTTGAAGCCTAGTCATAAAAAATATAATGGAAAGCATCATGGGAAATAGGCCCTCACGTGACAAGGCAGTGGTAGCCTTAGCCGGATCTCGGTTTCGGTTTCGCTCTCGCTGTACGAGCAACTGCGCGACCATCTGCTTGTTTTCACTGACGGCTCCGTGGTGAGCGCAAACTGCTCGCTCGCCGCAGCGGCCACCATCCCCGAGCTACGCGTGCACTGGCTGCGGCGCAGTGGAGACATTGGAGCACATGCTCCTTCGTTGTGCCGCTTCTGCAGTGCCGCGTCGCGAGATTCTCGCGGCCTGCAGGGCGCTAGGAATCATCCCAGATAGTCTTGAAGCGCTCCTGTGGCCGCGCGGCAGTGCGCTCACCCGAGACAGAACAATGGTGAGCCTCTGTGCGTTCATCGAGCAGGCGAGCTTGACTTCCCGCTCGCTCTCCGCCAGGTAGTGCACGCGTGACACGAACGCTCCGTGGGTGCTACCTCGGACGGTATACGCGGCCGGGCGCCCCACCCCGGCCGCTAGTGTGCCGCGCGCGCGATTAGTCCGAGACAGGACGCTACGAGCGCGCGGCTATGTATACATACACTTCTTTTTGTAAGTGATTGTGCGCAGTGGCCGGGAGACCCCGCGCAGGGTAAGACGTAAAGCCGCCGGCACTCTCTCTCGACAGCGAGAGAGAGAGAAAAAAATTCAGGGGGCACTTTGACTGTCTAAAGTGCGTCGAGGCGAAAGCGTTTTCCGCACCACTTTCGCTGCTTCTGTGGCACTGGTGGCGTCACATATAATTGAGTACTAATTACTAAGTGATGACAAATCACTAATTAATGATTGATTACTGATTAATGCCTGAATACTAATTAACTGCTAATTAATGACGCTTAAGCTTCGCCTTGAGTAGTGGAACGCGACAGCGTGTTGTAGCGCTGCCAGGGAGTCCACGGAACGCCACCACTCGTTCGACGCGATCCCTTGCCCTTTGAACGCAACGCTTTTTGAGGAAAGGAAATGGCGCTGTAATTCTCTGTCATCTCGGTGGACACCTGAACATGCCTGAACCGCACCGTAGAGGAAGGGAGGAAGTGGGAGTGAAAGAAGACAAAGAGGGCCCGTAATGAAGGGAATGAAAATTGTATCTGAGGAAAGGAAATTACGCAGTAACTGTCTCACATATCTCGGTGAACACCCGTCAAAGTTCAGGGGGGCACTTTTTTGACCTAAAGTGTGGTCACTGATGTGTGGTTAAGATGTTCAGCTTCGCCTCTAAGAGTGGTACGCGACAGCATCTTGCAACGCTGCCAGGGAGTCCATAGAACGCCATTGCCCATTCGGTTCTACGCCTCGCCCGTCGGTAAATTGGTTTTTGAGGAAATGAAATATCTGTCTCTCATATCTCGGTGTACACCTAAACCTCTCCGGAAGGGAAGGGAGGAGGATGAAGTGTACTTAACAATGATGCAACTAAAAAATTCAACCAGTTGTGATGTCCATGACGTGAAAATCAAGCCCGTAAAGTATGTCCTCGATGTAATATCACCTATCCTGTCATACATTTTTAATTTGTGCATAAGCTCTGGAGTCTTTCCTAATGACATGCACTGACCAAGTCAAAAAATGAAAAATGACGTTTCGGAATAAGGCGCTTCATAAGCCTGTCTGCACGTCTAGCAGCCTTCAGCACCCACTTGAGCTTCAGCCTGGAGTGCAAATCGAACAACGTGACCCCAAGATCCCTGAAGCTTCGTCGACCTGTGAACACCGCCTTTGGACGCCACGTCGTGATGAAGGCAGAGCGACAGCTTGTACAAGCCCGCATCGATGAATGTAAGTGCACCTTGAAGCGCCTAGAACAGGAGGCTTTCTTTGCGAAGCGGCAACTAGAGTTCCGCATGCCGGAAATCTACGCCGAGGTGCAACTAGCTGCCAACCAAGAAGCAAGGCGCACAACAGAAAAGCACGAAGTTTCGCAAAGAAGCAAACTATGCACTTTGCTGGGGAAAAAAAAAAAAAAAGGAACGAGTCTAGAGGACCAGTCTTCAAGGTTAAAAACTTGTCGTCGTACACCATGAGTGCCACCGAAGAAATGGTGCTAAGCCGAGGCTTGAATTTCAATCAGGGGAAACCGCCGGATACGCGGAAGACGATTTGCGCTGTGGAAAGAGCCATAAGTCTTCTTGATAAAGACGTACAAGAAGATGTCAGAATGAATGCAGTCGGTGTTCTTAAAGGAATGCGGAAACAGCACCGTGAGCACATTCTTTCCGAAGGTGAACGGAAGGCCCTCGAGTCACTGAGAAAGAAGGAGGATATTGCAATTCTGCCCGCAGACAAAGGAAATGTGACTGTTGTGCTTGACCGGTCTGCGTACCACTCAAAAATGTCAGAGATGCTCGAGGACGCGACAACCTACTGTAAGCTCATTAAGGACCCTACGTCGAAAATACAGTCCCGCTTGCAAGCGATCCTGTCTGACATATTCAGTGGTCTTCCGCCTTCTCAAAGAAAGCTGTACTACAGGCTTCTTTGCACTAATGGATCCGCTCCCGCAATATATGGCTTGCCGAAAATTCACAAAAGTGGAACTCCGCTAAGGCCAATCGTGGATTTCACCAGGTCGCCTCTTTTCCGTCTGTCTGGATATCTGCACAAAGTGTTGGCTCCGTTGGTGGGACAAACAGCGACGCACATCAAGAATTCGCAAGACTTTATTGAAAAAGTCAAGGATATCGTCCTCGAAGAAAGCGATGTGCTCGTGTCCTTTGATGTATGTTCCCTGTTCACAAGTGTCCCGGTCGATCTTGCTGTGGAAACCTGCAAAGAGCTCCTAAAAAACGACCCCTCTTTTCCCGATCGCACGCCGTTGAACGTCAGCGAGATCAGCGAATTGCTTCATTTCTGCTTAGCCAACACGTACTTTACGTACAACGGAACATTGTACAAGCAGATCTTCGGAACCGCAATGGGAGCGTCAATTTCAGTCACGGCTGCCAACCTGACAATGGAGTCTATTGAACAGAAAGCCCTGAACTCGTTCACTCATCGCCCAAAGGTGTTTCTGAGGTATGTTGATGACTGCTTTTGCATTTTAAACAAGCAGCATATTCACAGCTTTCTTGAACACCTGAATGCCGTAGAGCCATCCATAAATTTCACTTTGGAAGAGGAAGCGAACGGCATGATACCGTTCTTGGATGTGCTCGTCAAACGTGATGCGCATCGCTTAGCCTTCAGCGTCTTCCGAAAAGCAACGCACACGGGAAGATACCTGGATTTTGACTCCGCTCATCCTACGGCTCACAAGCGTTCAGTGGTTGCGTCCCTTGTCAACCGTGCTAAAAACATCTGTTCCGACCCGGTCAGCCTTGGCAACGAGATGGCGCTTATTCAGAAGGATCTTGAGCGAAATGGCTACCCCAGAAATTTTATCAGCAAAGTGACCAAGAAAGTCACCTACACACGAGGAGCACAAGAGCTGACAAGAAAGATAAAACGTGCTGCGATTCCCTACGTGCGTCAGATCAGCGAGGCCCTTTCAAGGATTTTCCGTAAACACGGAGTGCACATCGCACACGTGCCATCCAGCAAGCTTCGAGCCGATGTGGTCAACGTGAAGGACCCGCTACCACGTCCCAAGTTCCCTGGCGTTGTTTATCGGATACCTTGCAGCGACTGCCCCTCCGTCTACATCGGGGAAACCGGGAACTTCCAGCGGCGCATTAAGGAGCACCAGGCCGACGTCAGAAACAAGCGCGCTGCAAAAAATGCAGTTGCAGAGCACGTGCTGTCCACTGGCCACGAGATAGGCTGGGATGAGGTGGAAATCCTGGCGACGGAAAGAAACCTATCTGCAAGACTACATCAAGAGTCCCTAATCATCCAGACAACGGCCAACACGCTAAACAAGAATCAGGGCACGCTACATCATATCTACGTGAAAAGTTTGCAGAAGATTCTGAAGCGTATATAACCATCCCTTCTTCTGTGACAGCCTTATTGTGAACAAGGGCCCCGTATGGGACCCGAAACGTCATTTTTCATTTTTTGACTTGGTCAGTGACCCAATTTTCCTTTGTGAATAAATAATGCTTCACCCTGACCAGACGGTGTTCCGTCGAACCTTGGACTATATTAAGTTAAATGGTTCGGAGATAGATGTTGTCGACGAATTTAAAACACTAGGGGTTATTTTTACAGAAACGATGTCCTGGAACAGGCACACAGAATATATAGCCTCAAAAATCGCGAGTGTAGTTGGGATTCTCCACAGAAACAAATATTTTCTACCGAAAAATGTCATGATGCTTCTATACAACTCTCTTTTTCTGTCTTACTTAAATTACTGCATACTCGTGTGGGGAACGACCACAATGACCGGTATCCAGAAACTTAGCAGACTACAGAGTAAGGCAGTTAGAATCATTAAACACTCTGCACATGATTCTAATGTACAGCCATTATTCCACAAGCTGGGCCTATTACACATTAAAGAGATGTACAAGTACAACCTATGTCTCGCATTAATTCGAGAAAGGAGGCAAAATAGAAAAATCCTAACAAAATTAGCACAACTAGCCATTAAAAGTTCGTCAGGTCACTTCACAAGAAAACCAGAATACTGGAAAGTTGGCTCCTGCAGAACAAATTACGCTGCACAAACCCTAAAACACCGCATTCCTTCGGTCTTAAACTCCTATTTGTCTGAAGATGTAGACATTTTAGCGCTGAATTCTACGCAGCTTAAGAATATTTTTCTTCAATAAAACGCAAACTGTATGTAACCGCTATTAATATTGTATAATTCATAGAGATGTTCTGTTGATAGTCCTGAAATCTGATATATCACTTTTTCGGTAACCATGTTCAAATTCCATGTTCAATTAACCATGTTCAATGTACCTTCCTGAGATTTTTTTTTCAGTATCATGTTTTGTTGCCATGTATTGTTACAATAGGCATTTCTTCATTTAGTCGTGTCAAAACGACTGTTCTTCTGACATGCTTTTTGTTGTTAAATGTTTGTCAAGTGCCACCTGTCGTTTCCATATAGGGGGGCGGGGACCAGTCAAGCTGCGGTTGCAGCTTTTAGCCCCGTCTCCCTCCATCTTTTTTTTTGATGGAAAATAAAGTTTATCTTATCTTATGGGAGTGAGCGAAGACACCGTATTCACTATACTCTGTTTCATACATCCTGTGCAACGCGGTGAAGGCTACGGAAGTAGTCCGCAGAAAAAAATAAAGAGAGGTGTATCCCTCCGCGCTGTTTTGTGGCCGTGCGGTCTAACGCGTCGCTCCATCTTCCTCCCTTCCCGTTACGGCGAGGTTTAGGTGTCCACCGAGATATGACAGATACATTTCCTTTCCTCAAAAACCAATTTACCGACGAGCAAGGCGTATTTGTCCGCGTTTCATATTGGTCCAAATTGTCGTCACGCCGCTGAGCTGGACGCCATTTTCTCAAAAGTAAAAGGGAGGCGGACAGAAAGAGTAAACACGGCGGCCAGCGGGGACAGCGAAAACGTGAAATGGAAAAAGACGACACACGCAAAATACAAAATCACAGATCTCGACCGATTCGCTCGCAAAATCATCGTTTTTTGTCACGCTGATGACAAATGTATTACCCACGAAGACTGTCGGCAATGCATTTGTTATTTTTCGCTCACCACAAGCAACGCACTATTTTCTGTCACGGATGCAGGCTGCGCAAAAAAGAGCGCTAGCTTCGACAGCGTTGCACCTGATGTATGAAACGGAGTATAGACGCGCCTTTGTTCATTCCAAACCATCGAGCTGGCATGGCGGAGTGGATAGCATGCTCGTCTCACACGCCGAAGACCGGGGGTTCGATTCCCGAGCTCGACCAATTTCCTACTCCGTTTTATTTATTTATATGGCCTGACTAGAAAAGCTAATTAGGCTAATTGCGTAATTTAGCAATTAACTAAGCTCAGTCCCACTTACTTGGAGCATCACTATACGATCCCTTCAATTGGCTGCATGGTTACTAGGCAAAGTACAATTGGCCCCGTTTGAATTTCGCGCACTGTGACGTCACGGCCGTTTCGACCAACTGAAAAGCGTGATATTTTCTGTCGACAACTGCGGCTTACAACGATGAGGCATTAAAGGCTTTCGCCTTAATACTTCACTGCTGCATTTCACGTCGGAACCGCGTATGTGCGCGATCGTATTCGGCACGACTTGTGCCTCGAGAATAGCGGAGAACGGCGGGCCCATGGGCGGACCGAAGTCCGCCTGCCCGAGAAATAGAATCTTGCGCAGCGCGCCGGAGCGCTCGTTAAGTCCGTCCGCCGTGAGCGCTCTGGAAGCCGCTGCGCTCTTTTTTAGAGGCTCGTTTCTTCGCCTACTCTCGAGTTCTCCGCTTATGGCATGCGCTGAAATAAACGCTCCGTACGTGTGTATAACGACGAAAGGAATTCCTCTCCATTCTCGTTATGAACCACAGTTGAACAGTGACGATGTCGCGGCCGCACCCTTTGATGAAAAGTTTACCTGCAGTTTTCTACAGTGCACCCAAAAACGACACGCGGAGCCTTCAGACAACCTCGAGCTCGGTACGCATTCCGCCAAAGCTGCAACACAGGCGCGCTTCTCCTCTACATCGGAGCACGGACGTTCACTAAAAAGCACCGCTGGTTGGCAGTCTAGTAACTGTGGAGGGCCTATTTCCCAAGAGTCAGTGCGCAAAAGGGCCCTCGGCAGCGGCGTCAGGGGAGGATGGCTTGCAGAGGCTGAGCGCACTCTCTCCTAGTTTTTTTTACCTCCATGGTGGCGGCGGATCTCGATAAGCGCACCGCCCGAACGGAGACGCATAGACGCCATAGAGTTTCTTACTATTACCTAGAGGGAAAGCTGGCAGCCCGTTTATGGGAGTTTGCATGGCGACCCCTCGAGACCACTTCAGCCACCATGGGCGCTCAAAGCATCATGGGGCGGTGAGCTACTTGTTGCGGAACTGCAACTTTTGGCCAAAAAATAATAGAAAAATAAAGCTGTTTGATAACTACAAACGTCCTAACATTTAATATCTGGTCTAATGATTGCAACAAACGAGCAGAAAAGCATTTAAGTGCAAAGTTTGCCCAAAATAAGAGACGACTCGCTCTCCTATTGGCCTAGTAATGAACACTATAAAAGCTAATATTTCGTAATTAACAGGCGCACATTTAAAAGTAAATATGGTTTGGTTTATGGGGTTTAACGTCCCAAAGCGACTAAAGCTATGAGAGACGCCGTAGTGGAGGGCTCCGGAAATTTCGTCCACCTGGGGTTCTTTAACGTGCACTGACATCGCACAGTACACGGGCCTCGAATTTCTCCTCCAAGAAATTCAACCGCCGCGGCCGGGATCGAACCCGCGTCTTTCGGGCTAGCAGCCGAGCACCATAGCCACTGAGCCACCGCGGCGGCTTAAAAGTAAATATGTTTTCAAAAAAGATGTTGTTGCTTAAATACTATAAGAGGTTTTTTAATGGCATTTCGGAAAAGTGAAACCTTTTATTGGCGTCGTGTGTCGTCGGGTTTTCACTACTATGGGTTTTGCACACTGCGGTCGCGCGAAAGACGTCTGCGCACACACGAACAGAGTTTTCGGAATGAAACGTCTTAGTAGTGCCACTCCGCGTTCTCGAAAAAGTACGACTGTTCCTCAACAAGTAGCTCACCGCCCCATGATGCTTTGGGCGTCCATGGTGGCTGAAGTGCAGCGCCGCCAGCTTTCCCTCTAGGTAATAGTAAGATAGACGCCGCCGTTGTTGTTGTTGCTGCTGCGACTGAGAGAAGGATGAAAAGGAAGGTGCACGGGCCTGACGACAAAAATTCAGGGGGCACTTTGGCTCTCTAAAGTGCTGCAAGGCGAAAGCGTTTCCTGGCCACTGTTTGTTTCTATTGACGTTTTTATTTTTCATATTTTGTTTTTTATTTTTTAAAATGGTTTTTCTCCTTTTCTTAATTTTATTGTTTTTTATTTTTATTTTCACATCTTATCTCTATTTTATTTTTATTTCTGTTTATTTTATTATTTTTATTGTTCCTTTTCTCGACTTTACTCCTTTTATTTTATTTATGAAGCCCATGCATTCACTAGATGAGCCTTTATTCATGCTGGAACCTTGAGCCTTTTAAGCAGTGACGCCGAAAGGCGCACGAATCTGCCGACACGTCAATCGACACGGCTGCCGACGCGTCTGTCGACACTCTGCCGACGCGTCTGTCGACACTCCTGCCGACGCGTTTGTCGACACGGCTGCCGACGCGTCTGTCGACACTCCTGCCGACGCGTCTGTCGACACTCCCGCCGACGCGTCTGTCGACACGGCTGCCGACAGCGTCTGCTAACGACAGTATGAGGCATTAAATGCTTTCGCCTTAAAAGATAGGAAGGAAGAGTGAAAGAAGAGACGCGCGTCGCAACAACCGCGTCCGCCGAAGCGAAGACTCTGCCTCAAACAACAGATACCCCAAGGCCTCCCCTCTCTGCCCCCAAACACCTGATTGATAAAGTAAAGCAATGTCTTTGAAGGAGTAAGCTGGAGTGAATTCGAGTTCCTGATCGTTGGGGTCGGAGGGGTATGTCCGGTGGGAGAGCGCGCGGGCGGCGGCGTCAACTGCCTCATTTCCCTCAAAGCCCGTGTGAGCAGGATCCCAAACGATACGACGGGGACAGGGGAAGCTGTTTTAAGGCGATAGCCTCTAATACCTCATACTGCCGTTAGCAGCCGTGCCCGTGTCGGCAGCCGTGTCGGAAACCGCGTCGGCAGATTTGTCCGCGTTTCGGCGTCACTACTTGAAAAATTACGAGGAACTTTATGGGCTAAAGTGGTGAAAGGCGAAAGCCATTGTGCTGCATTCCGCTACGCGATTGTTTACTTCACATTCTGTTGGTGCATTAATTAATTGCCAATTAATGGCGCTTAATGGTGCCTTTAGGATTGGAACGCGACAGCGTGTTGTAGCGCTGCCAGGGAGTCCACGGAACGCCACCACCCGTTCGGCGCGATGCGTTGCCCTTTGAACGCAACGCTTTTTGAGGAAAGGAAATGATTTCAGGAAGGGAAATTCCGCAGTAACTGTCTCACACATCTCTGTGGACACCTGTCGAAAATTGTATTTGAGGAAAGGAAATTACGCAGTAACTGTCTCGGATATTTCGGTGCACACCCGTCAAAATTCGCGCGCAGTGACGTCACGACCATTTGGACCAATCTGAAACGCGGGCGAATTTCCTAATACGTCTCCGACGATGTCTTCGAGAGACGTGTGTATTGGTTGGTCAAGAAGGCTTCCCGGACCTCCTGAAATGTGTTCACCATGCCGAGCCCCAGGAGGCGCTTGTTGGAGGTGTTGACGGGGAGGCCCAGAGCCTGCTTTCAGTTTATCTTCCTTCTTTGTACCAGGGGTGCCCCTCACAGGAAGTCGCAATAGCTCTCGCTGCCGCCGATCCAAAATCGAAAACGGTTATCACAGACTCTCGCCGGGCCTGTGAACATTATCTTGCAGGCGAAATATCACCTCTTGCCTCGCAAATTCTAAGACACGCTCTCGCCGATCCAACTCGCACAAAAGTGATCTGGGCTCCTGGCCAGCAGGGTCTACGAAGCAATGAGGCCGCTGATGCGGCCGCCCCAGCGCTCACACACCGGGCTCCTCATCCTAGCTCTCCTGGCTCAGAAGCTCATAAACCGCTTCTGCGGTTCCGCGAAATCCTAACTCATTATTGCGACAGCCACCGTCTCTACCCGGCACCTGCCAAGGGGCTGAGTAAGGCGGAGGAGCGAACTCTGCGGCGCCTGCAGACAGGAACCCTTCTCTGTCCTGCCATAGCAAGACACATCGATCCGAACACAGATGGGCGCTGCCCGCACTGTGGAGAGATCTGCGATATCTTTCACATGGTGTGGGCATGTACTCAGAATCCTCACCTTCCCCCTTCCCCCACCCCCCCCCAGAGAGGCATGGGAGACTGCCCTCCTCGACTGCTCCACGCTGGAGTCCCAAAGGGCTCTGGTCAAGCGGGCGCGAGACGGGGCCTCGTCGTGCGGTGTCCCGGACTAAGGATACCGACCATGCAGCAGGGTTTTTTAACCCTCAAGCTCTGTTTGAATATTAAAGTTTTTCACCACCACCGTCAGAGACGGGCTTGCGATGCAGTTAAGATACAGGGATAAAAGGAAGACGACGTTTATGTACAGATATTTACATTACATACAAGTTTAGGCACTGGAGACAAATTAAGCAGCAAAAAGATGAAACAACAAAAACTGGAACTGCCTAACACTAGGGGAGTCCCCTACTCGGCATCGCCGAAGATGCATAGCACCTGACCCCAGCCCAGAACCCTTCTTCCGGCTCCGGGGCCCGGTTTTAAAGATCTAAAGGAACGGCCCGCCTTCGGTAACATGCGATCATGTTACACTCTTAACATGACTGGTTTACCAAGCACATGGCCGGCCCTCCAGCTTCCGTAGTGCAAATCACCCTCTCCATCGCAAAATAAAACCTCCTCCGCGTGTGTTGCGCTGTAGGCTTTGAAACTGAGCCCGTTAACTGTGTTTGTGTTGTGTACGACTGCGGCCGTGTACCACCCCCCGTGGTGTGGGCCAGCAAAGTCCACGTAATACACGTGCTGTTGTAATAAGGGAGTAATTAGTCATTGACATCCACCCAAGCGCAGCCATACGGCTAGAAAGGAAAGCTATACAGCTTTCTCAGAAATTTCGCAGTTAAAGAAAAATTCTTCCAGGTCCGGGAGTCGAACCCGGGACCACCGCATCACCGGAGCAGTCGTTCTACGAATTGAGCTAACCGGGACGGCAAGCTTATGGTAGGACGAGGGCGAATTGTTCAATAACTCGAAGTGGGAACAGTATTGGTCAAATGCTTAGGGGAATCCATCTTGGGGGATTCCCCTAAAGCGGTGGTCCCGGGTTCGACTCCCGGACCAGGACGAATTTTTCTTTAACTGCGAAGTTTCTGAGAAGGCTTTATAGCTTTCCTTTGTAGCCGTATGGCTGCGCTTGGGTGGATGCCAATGAGTAATTACTCCCTTATTACAAATCTACTCCACATTGGGGGATTCCTCTAAACATTTGACCAACACGTGCTGCTGGTTACCATAGTATCGCGCTATGCTTCCTCGCGCGCCTGGCGATGACCGCTATTATAGTGCCTAGAATATAGACCAGATTCTTTTACCCTCACACGCAGGCTGCTGGCGCGCCCCTACTCTCGACACCAGTCGCCATCTATCGGCGCGCGCGGACCGATGGACTGCGGGTCGCGCCGGCGCCGCGCGTAGAATCCATGTTTACGTGTTCGCTTTTGTCGTTGTAGTGCTGCATCATAACTATAATCATAACGTATGAGGGTGTGTGCTGTGCCTCACTACTCACATTTTCCCTCTACCAGACAGTACTGCGGTTATCTTGCGCGCAGTTAGTCGTTAACGTGACATCTCCGAGTTTTTTTCCGTTCATTTGAATGTGAGTAAGTGCGGCGAGGCAGTGCGCGTCTGTCTCGTTGTTTGTGCCCACCATGATAATATTGATATTGATGATTAGCGCTCGTGTCCTGTCTTCACCTTTTCTGTGTCTCGTTTTTCGTGCTACGTTTTTCAATGATGATATTCTGCTGGCTCAGAATTCTAAACGCTGGCACCGCAGCGGCGACGCTGCTCCACCGAGCCGCTGGTGCGGCGGCGCTGCTCAGGGAAATTCTGGAATAGTATTGTAAACAGCAAGAATTTTTCCCGCGGAGTAGTCGGCCAGGTAGCGTACGGACTGGAAACCGGCACTCCTAAGCAGATTTCTGCGCTCTGCGTGTCGCTTGTTGCCGACTTTTACGTGCGCTAGCATCTATGATAATTTTAGGCGCAGGAATGTGGATTTATTGATTGCAATCAGTGGTATAGTAACTGGATAGGCGAGCTGGCTGCAGACTGAAGGTTGTCCCGACGAAGCGCGTCTTTTCGATCACCACCTTGCGCTGAGCTTGCTCTAGTTCCCATTACACATTTCATGCACAGGATTGTAAGCACGACCGCTACCGATTTCAGTTGCTATTTCCGCACGCATGTCATAGGGATCAACTGGGGGGGGGGTAAAGAGTTTACCGTAGTGTCTTTCTGCTTTTGCTATCTACCTTAATCATAGGAAAATATGCGCGATTTTAATACATTCATTCACACTTAGCCAAACGCCTACGCAACGCTGTCACACGCGCCGAGATGCTACCGAATGAAATGAACGCGGCTTCGGACCTCACAATTCGTGAAAGCTGGATTCGCTGCTAATATCTATTCAAGCTTTGATAATTTGAGCGAAAGTACGTTTTTACGCACCAGTTGCATAAACCATGAAAAATTGTTTTTTGTTGGCGCTGCGACTCAGTTAAGCTCACAGCGGTAATTTGTTGATAAACTGGCGCACCACGCATGCGACAAGAAAGCCCTGTTTGCGGGTGGTACTTTATGGCCGAAGGATTAAGAGTGCATTGGAATTGGAACTACACGCTAGCCGCACACCTAATACTTGATATTGAACAAAAAGTTTTTTTTTTGCAGTGGAGCACCAAGACGGTAGCGATATAAGCACGTGCGCGTTCTAAGCGTCAGCACAATTCACGTGAATGTCAAACTAAATGTCATTAAAACGCACCAATGCGCTCCCTTTAATAGCGTGAATACTTTCTGCAACACAGCCACGCAGCGGAAGTATGCTCGGCAATGTTTTTTTAGCGCCCGAAGCGCGGCTGTATGCAGGCGCGGCCGCGGAGCTGCCGCAGCCCCGCAGTCCCCAAGGAAACGCCCGCACCGCGGCGCACCAGTCGGCGGAAAATGGCCGCGCCCAGGAGCGGCTCTGGATTCTGGACGCTTTAAGGCCGGAATACATGGAGCGTTTTTACCGCGTCGAGTCGTCGATTTTCGCCCGACGGCACAGATTTGACGCCCGGCGTCGAGAAAAACGCCCGCCGCCGCCGATCAGGATAGGCTAGATTTTGACGCGCGGCGTCCGGTGAGACCGGAAGCGGCGGCTGGAGCGAGCCAATAGCAGCGCAGAAAACCCGCCCTTCCGGTCCTCTGCCTGCCGCCGCAACATGGCCGCCATCGCCGTCGAGCTACGCCGTGTTTTTGGCACGCAAATGTTTTTGTCGTGAAAATAAACGCTTCGTCAGACTTGAAATGTCGCTTTTTTTAGAGAACATGGCCGAATCTTGGATCGGAATGCCTGCGCTCCATCGCTGAAGCGATTGTGTCGAAGAAAACCGCAGCAGCTGGTGTCCGCGGCTGAGCGGGCGTCGAAAGGTACGCGACGGCATGCATTCAAGCACGCAAATCTTTATAGATACTTAAGCGCGCGTGCTAAATTTTGCACAGTGGTGTCGAAGTGAAACTTTCCTGATTTTAACAGAACAGTCAGCGTCGCTGTTCTCATACACCTCCTTGCACAGTTGGTGTTTGCCACTTGTTGATCACATTTGCTTTCGCGTCGAGGGTTGCGCGGCGGCGCGCCGCCGCTTCAACGTTCCATGTATCTCCAGCCGGGCGTCGCGCCGCCGCGACGTTTTCTGCCGCGCGAATGTCGTCGAAAAAAACGTCGCATGTATCCCGGCCTTTACAGCGGCGTATCATGGGGGCTGCCATCTTTGATCACGTGATCACGCCGCCATTACTCGCCTCCTGACCGCTCGGCGCGCGCCTCGTCGCGAAGGCTGCTGCGTCTGACGGTTCGGTTCCGACAGGCAGTGTTTCGGCTGATACGGTTGTAAAGGAGGGGGAAGACGACACTGTGGTTGGTCCGAAGCTTCGAGGGACATGTGAGAACCCTAATTTGATCACTTTAGGCGTGAAAACGCGATCGGACTTCATGTCGCGGAGAGCCGCTGAGCTCTCCGCTTATTCGAGCCAACGGGCGGTCGCCTGAATGCTTGTCTTTGCATGCGCTGAAGGCTCTGCTTGGTGTTTTTTTATAGTTATTATATAAAATGGCAAGGTTTAATGTTCTTGCGGCCTTACAGGTTGTTGTCCTATTCTGTACCTGCATGCAGACACTGCTCTAAAACGCTCACATGCACATCGTATGTATTTGTTTACAAACTGTTAACGGTGCTTAGGACACCTGAAATATTTCCTACTGGTTGATTAAACACAGAAAAGCGACAAAAATAAATAGACACACAAAGTTTGACTATCATGGTAGCAGTACCATGCATCAAGCAGCCTTCACAAGCTGGCATGCAATCGTTTCGAAGGATTCCGCGATATGATTGTTATAACGCGCGCATGGCCACGCGTTCATGCTGGACGAATTTCACAGTAACGTCAGCCTCATATAAAAAATTTTGGTACGCTCGACGCTCGATATGCGGACATGGAAATGCTCGAGGACTCTTTGGTTGTAATTAATCAGCTTCACTCCGAGCGTGCGGAGTCGCTTTTAGTGACTGTCTCGCATGGACCGCGAGCAAGTTACAACCGCCCGGCACAGCAGCCGTAAACCAAATGCTGTAGTCCGAACATGGTCCACGAAAACCGCGCTACTTGGAGCGAAATGGAACAGTAGCACCAAGACGGCGTGTAATACACGGACTGACGGTAAGCGTTGCCGGCTCGCACGGCTGTGCAGTGCATAATGAACAGCAGGCGTATGAAGGAGCGTAAGTTATATTTTTTTTCGTTCCTAATTCGGCCTCGGGCGCTCGTTTTACTAATGGTCACAGACCATAACTTACGACCAATGGGGTCTCAGCACAGTGCACAACAACTGAAAGCACGCCGTCATGGTTTCGGTGGCGGAACAGCTTCGTCATGCGGCTGTGTTGTGCACTTACCCTCGCAGATTTTCCAAGATCGAAACCTTTCTTTATTAGCTATCTAGCGCTGGCGAACGTGTTAGTTGCATTCGCCAGTTCGGAAAGGGTGCGTGGCGAACGGGCGCGAACATTGGCATTACCTCCTTGTGCAGTTCGGTTTCGTGAAGCTCGCAAACGACCGCATCCCGCACCTTTAACTCTCTGTCGCAATTCTTGCAACCCACAACAGAGCATGTGTTTCCTCTGCCTTTTCACATCGTAGAAAGAACACATTCGGAAACCACCTGCGAAATTTCCACTGCTGCGTCGAGGCGTACACGCCGGCGACTTACGAGGCCAGTAATGGTGCCGTGTTCCGAGCGCACGTGTGGCGCCATCTGGTCTCAAACGGAAGAACTGCGCTATGTAAACGGTCTATACATGATTTTAGTTTCGATACCTGGGCGCCGCCATGTTTGTTTTACTCGAGCGCCGCCTACCGCCGACGCCATCTTGGACTGATAATTTGCAGCCGGTGGGCTGCAGCCGAAGCAGCGTGCGATCTCTGAAAGTGTCATTCGCCCGTTTTATTCCTGCCAAGCCTAGAAATTTTGGGTGGGCGTTCGCCTCGTGTCCATCCTCGTGTGTGCTATGCCATTAGCTCCTGCAATAACCAACTGGAAGCAAGCGACCATTCCTCGACGCAGCGAACGATCAGCACGGTGAGTGCCAAGCTCGCAGTTCACGCGTGCTTTTTTGTCGCCGGTTGCCTGTAGGGCAAACGTGGCACGGTGTTGCATGTTAGAAAAACGGAAGCAAAATGTGTTGAAACACAAGATCGCGGAGCGCAATGATTATCTAGTTTTTCGTGGAGCGCAGTTTTTCATGAACGCTTTCGCTGCCTGCTTCGACATGGCGAGTGTGAGAGTTTAGATGCTAGGCTTGCGACAGAGTACCCCGTTTACAAACTGAACATTTTGGAAACTTGGAAACAGCAAGTACATGACCGAAACGAATCCACTTCTGATGATTAGAATGTTTGCGGAGATACGCGCTATGAGATTGAAATTCGGCCCCTCCTGCCGCTTGCTGTTCGTACTACGAGCGATACAAGCCAGTTGACTGAAAGCGATTCGCATTCTCGCCTTCTCCGCTCCCGCCAGCACTTACTGGTGCACAAATACCAGAAAATGTGCAATTACACGATCTAATAGGTTGGTACGCTAATGGAACGCTATTACCGCTTACTGACAGGCAGAATCGCCGACCTGTGTTGAGAATTCCAATCTCAATCGGGTCGGGGCACTGCTCAAGTCGCTGCGTTTGTTGTATCTCTGGCACGGTTATGCATAGTGTGGATTTTTTTTACAGTGCATTCGATGCGATTTCAGTCGAATAATTTATTACAATGCATGGCAGAGTTTACCGTCCTGTGCATGCCGTGTATTTTTTCATCTTACGTTGCCATAGCTGCATTTTTTCACACTTTGCAGTTGGGTAAAAGTTCATGTCGCCGCTTCTATTCATGCCATGCTGTGCAAATTAAATTAGTATTTTTGCACTAACGACATATTTATTTTTTTTCAGGTGGTGATCCCCACACCCTCCCGATATTGACGATCATGTGGGGCGGCGAAAAGAAGTTGTGGCCAAATTTGGGAAGTCCTCAGATAGTGTACTGCTGAATTAAAAAAGAGCTCTGCCAAGGCCGTCCAAATACTTGATCTCTTAAAATTATGCACAGATTATAGTATGGTAACCCAGGCGCTGCGCTTCGTTCCGCGCCCGATATTAGGCACAGGCTTTGTTTCTGTCGGCATTTCGTTCACAAACTGCGCTAACGTTTAGCTTTTTGTTGGCGCAAGTATTTTTTGTTCACCAACTACGTCCACTGCCAATGCAACTCGGGACCGGCGGAAAAGCGGTGAAGAAATGGACACCGCAGACGTGATGAGGTTTTTTTTCTACTTTCGTCTACTATTTCCGCAACCGACAATAAAACAATGATGTCTAGAAGACGCTGGTGTTCCGTACAACATTGCTGCTTTTGTTGTACACACGCAAACACGCGCTTGACCGGTAGCTAAGCAGCCGCGGACGTTGCTCCGAGCGCCGGATTATCAGCCCACGGGAGGACGGCAACAGTGGGGTGTCGCGGAGCGCACGTGTTTGAGAGTATTTTTCCTTCTCCTGCCCGCTCCTCGTAAAATGGTTTTTTTACCCTCGCACGCAGGCTGGGGACGCGCGCCTACTCTCGACACCAGTCGCCATCTGTCGGCGCGCGCGGCCCGAGGGACTGCGGGTCGCGCCGGCGCCGCGCATAGAACGCATGTTTACGTGTTCGCTTCTGCCGTTTTGTGCTCCATCAGCTAACGTATGAGGGTGTGTGCTGTGCGTCACTACTCACATTTGCCCTCTTCCAGACAGTGCTGCGGTTATCTTGTGCGCAGTTACTCGTTAACGTGACATCCGAGGGTAGTCGACCAGGTAGTGTACGGACTGGAAACCGGCACTTCGAAGCAGATTTCTGCGCTGTCGTGTCGTTTGTTGTCGCCTTTTACGTGCGATATCATCTATGATAATATTATGCATCAGAATGTAGATCTATTGACTTGACTCAGTGGAGTAGTAGCTGGATAGGCGAGCTGCAGACTGAAGGTTGTCCCGACGGAGCGCGTGTTTGCGATCACCAGTACGTGTTCAGCATCCTTACGCTGAGCTTGCTCTTGTTCCCATTAAGAACATTTCATGCACAGGATTGTAAGCACGACCGCTACCGATTTCAGCTGCTTTTTCCGCACGCATGTCAGAGGTATCTGGGGGGTAAAGGTTATCTATAGTATCTTTCTGCTGTTGGTATCTACCTTAGCTTGGTTTGGTTTATTAAGGTTTTACGTCCCAAAGCGACTCAGGCTATGAGGGACGCCGTAGTGAAGGGCTCCGGAAATTTCGACCACCTGGGGTTCTTTAACGTGCACTGACATCGCACAGTACACGGGCCTCTAGAATTTCGCCTCCTTCGAAATTCGACCGCCGCGGCCGTGATCGAACCCGCGTCTTTTGGGCCAGAGCAGAGAGCCGTAACCACTGAGCCACCGCAGCGGTGCGGTATCTACATTATTCATAGGAAAATATGCACAATTTCATTACATTTTCCACACTTAGCCAAACGCTTACGCAACGCTCTCACACGCGGCGAGAGCTGCTGAATAAAATAACGCGACTTCGGACCTCAGAATTAGTGAAAGCCAGATTAGCTGCTCATATCTATTCAAGCTTTTATAAATTAAGCGAAAGTACGTTTTTATGCACCAGGTTGCATAAACCATGACAAAATTTGTTTTCTGTTGGCGCTGCGACTCAGTTGAGCTCACAGCGGTAATTTGTTGATAAACTGGCGCGGCGACAAGAAAGCCGTTTGTGGAAGGGGGCGGGGGGCTTTATGGCCGGCAGGAAGGAATAAGAGTGCATGGGAATTGGAACTGCATACTAGCCGTACACCTAATTCTTGATATTGAATAAAAAGTTTCTTTGCGGTGGAGCACCAAGACGGAATTCGATTAAGCACGAGCGCGTTCTAAGCGCCGGCACAATTAACCTGAATGTCAAACTAAATGTCATTAAAACGCGTCAATGTTATCGCTTTGATAACGTAAATACTTCCTGCAACACAGCCACGCAGCGGAAGTATGCTCGACAATGTTTTTTTAGCGTCCGAAGCGCGGCTATATGCAGGCGCGGCCGCGAAACTGCCGCAGCCCCGCAGTCCCCAAAGAAACGCCCGCACCGCGGCGCGCCAGTCGGTGCAAAATGGCCGCGCCCAGGAGAGGCTCAAAATTCTGGTCTATAGACCAGATTTTGTCGAGCATACTTCCATTGTCGAGCATACTTCCGCTGCGTGGCTGTGTTGCAGGAAGTGTTGACGTTATCAAAGCGATAACATCGACGCGTTTTAATGACATTTAGTTTGACATTCAGGTTAATTATGCCGGCGCTTAGAACGCGCTCGTGCTTATATCGAATTCCGTCTTCGGGCTCCACCGCAAAGAAAGTTTTTGTTCAATATCAAGCATTAGGTGTGCGGCTAGCATGCAGTTCCAATTCCCATGCACTCTTATTCCTTCCTGCCGGCCGTCCATAAAGACCCCCCCCCCCCCCTTCCACAAACAGGGCTTTCTTGTCACCGCGCCAGTTTATCAACAAATTACCGCTGTGAGCTCAACTGAGTCGCAGCGCCAACAGAAAACAAATTTTGTCATGGTTTATGCAACCTGGTGCACAAAAATGTACTTTCGCTTAATTTATCAAAGCTTGACTAGATATGAGCAGCTAATCCAGCTTTCACTAATTCTGTGGTCCGAAGTCGCGTTATTTTATTCAGGAGCTCTCGCCGCATGTGAGAGCGTTGCGTAGCCGTTTGGCTAAGTGTGGAAAATGTAATGAAATCACGCATATATTTTCCTATGAATAATGTATAGATACCGCACCGCTGCGGTGGCTCAGTGATTACGGCGTTCGGCTGCTGGCCCGAAAAACGCGGGTTCGATCCCGGCCGCGGCGGCCGAATTTCGATGGAGGCGAAATTCTAGAGGCCCGTGTACTGCGCGATGTCAGTGCACGTTAAAGAACCCCAGGTGGTCGAAATTTCCGGAGCCCTTCACTACGGCGTCCCTCATAGCCTGAGTCGCTTTGGGACGTAAAACCTTAATAAACCAAACCAAGCTAAGGTAGATACTACCAACAGCAGAAAGATACTATAGATAAACCTTCACCCCCCAGATGCCTCTGACATGCGTGAGGAAAAAACAGCTGAAATCGGTAGCGGTCGTGCTTACAATCCTGTGCACGAAATGTGTTTAATGGGAACAAGAGCAAGCTCAGCGCAATGATGCCGAACACGTACTGGTGGTCGAAAACACGCGCTCCGTCGGTACAACCTTCAGTCTGCAGCTCGCCTATCCAGTTACTATTCCACTGAGTCAAATCAATAGATCTACATTCTGATGCATAAAATGATCATAGATGATATCGCACGTAAAAGGCGCCAACAAACGACACAACAGCGCAGAAATCTGCTTAGGAGTAGCGGTTTCCAGTCCGTACACTACCTGGTCGACTAGCCTCGGATGTCACGTTAACGAGTAACTGCGCGTAAGATAACCGCAGTACGGTGTGGAAGAGGGAAAATGTGAGTAGTGATGCACAGCACATAGACCAGATTTTTTTACCCTCGCACGCAGGCTGCGGGCGCGCTCCTACTCTCGACACCAGTCGCCATCTCTTGGCGCGCGCGGCCCGAGGGACTGCGGGTCGCGCCGGCGCCGCGCGTAGAACGCATGTTTACGTGTTCGCTTCTGCCGTTGTTGTGCTCCATCAGCTAACGTATGAGGGTGTGTGCTGTGCGTCACTACTCACATTTTCCCTCTTCCATCGAGTACTGCGGTTATCTTGTGCGCAGTTACTCGTTAACGAAATAATCCGAGGGTAGTGGACCAGGTATGTGTACGGACTGGAAGCCGGCACTTCTAAGCAGATTTCTGCGCGTTCGTGTCGTTTGTTGTCGCCTTTTACGTGCGGTATCATCTATGATAATTTTATGCATCAGAATGTGGATCTATTGATTTCACTCAGTGGAGTATATAGTAACTGGATAGGCGAGCTGCAGACTGAAGATTGTCCCGACGGAGCGCGTGTTTTCGATCACCAGTACGTGTTCGGCATCCTTGCGCTGAGCTTGCTCTTGTTCCCATTAAACACATTTCATGCACAGGATTGTAAGCACGACTGCTACCGATTTCAGCTGCTTTTTCCGCGCGCATGAGGTATCTGGGGGGTAAAGGTTTATCAATAGTATCTTTCTCCTGTTGGTATCTACACTAGCTTGGTTTGGTTTATTAAGGTTTTACGTCCCAAAGCGACTCAGGCTACGAGGGACGCCGTAGTGAAGGGCTCCGGAAATTTCGACCACCTGGGGTTCTTTAACGTGCACTGACATCGCACAGTACACGGGCCTCTAGAATTTCACCTCCATCGAAATTCGGCCGCCGCGGCCGTGATTGAGCCCGCGTCTTTTGGGCCAGAGCCGAGAGCCGTAACCACTGAGCCACCGCAGCGGTGCGGTATCTACCTTATTCATAGGAAAATACTATGCGCGATTTCATTACATTTTCTACACTTAGCCAAACGGCTACGCAACGCTCTCACACGCGGCGAGAGCTCCTGAATAAAATAACGCGACTTCGAACCTCAGAATTAGTGAAAGCTGGATTAGCTGCTCATATCTATTCAAGCTTTGATAAATTAAGCGAAAGTACGTTTTTATGCACCAGGTTGCATAAACCATGACAAAATTCGTTTTCTGTTGGCACTGCGACTCAGTTGAGCTCACAGGGGTAATTTGTTGATAACTGGCGCGGTGACAAGAAGGCCCTGTTTGTGGAGGGGGGCTTTATGGCCGGCCGGCAGGAAGGAATAAGAGTGCATGGGAATTGGAACTGCATGCTAGCCGCACATCTAATGCTTGATATTGAACAAAAATTTTCTTTGCGGTGGAGCACGAAGACGGAATTCGATATAAGCACGTTCTATAAGCGCGTTCTAAGCGCCGGCACAATTAATCTGAATGTCAAACTAAATGTCATTAAAATACGTCAATGTTATCGCTTTGATAACGTAAATACTTCCTGCAACACAGCCACGCAGCGGAAGTATGCTCGACAATGTTTTTTTAGCGCCCGAAGCGCGGCTTTATGCAGGCGCGGCCGCGGAACTGCCGCAGCCCCGCAGTCCCCAAAGAAACGCCCGCACCGCGGCGCGCCAGTCGGCGCAAAATGGCCGCGCCCTGGAGAGGCTCAAAAATCTGGTCTATAGACCAGATTCTTTTAGCCTCGCACGCAGGCTGCAGGCGCGCTCCTACTCTCGACACCAGGGGACGCCTCTCGACGTGGACTGCGGGATAAGCGGTGTGGTACAGGCGAATGTTCGTGTTTACTCTGCGTGGCGTTTGATTGTGTCTTTAATTAGTGGTTTGAGTGAGTAGCTACGATGTACAAGAGCTACTCGTCGGGGCGGCACTGTGCCGTCGTTGGCTGCAAGAACAACCAACGTAAACGCAAGCTTCTGATGGACGAAAACTGCTCCGAGCATCAGTGCGGGAGGCGCGTGTGTATGTGCGGCGTGTACTCGTTGCACAGGTTTCCGGCTGCGCCTGAGAAGTGTAGGGAATGGGAAATCGCCCTCAACCGCAAAAACTTCAAGCCAAGCAAACTTGCACGTGTAAGTGTTATCCCACTTGTGGTAGTGAACATTCTGCTGAGGGACACCGCGCCACTGATGCCGTTGCACGTTTTTTTTTTTTTTCGTTTATTACAGGTCTGTTCCGTTCATTTTATTGACGGCAAACCTACCGCCCTAAATCCGTGCCCAATGCTTGAACTTGGCTACGCGAAAAAGGTGAGTACGTCGTGAAGATCAGCTTTCATGAGGTGGAAATGGCTGTTTTGAAATCGTGATGAATGCGCTCTTACACGAGATGCGTGTGGGCCTCGCGTTCACCCGCAACCGATCTTGCTGTGCCAAGAACGCCTCGTACCGAGTGCTGGAAGTCGTGGTCATACAGAGCGAGAAATTAACTGGTAGCTCAAGGCTGCCGATGCCTGTCTTGCCGTTGAACCATATGCCCATTGGCGTTATCAACCCATTACAGGCGTGCGCGTTACGGAGCTAGAACGCAGCGATAACCGACGTCAAACAGATACTGGGTGCGCTGTACTTAGATATGGGCGCGGCAAGCACTGGCGTTGACGCATTCGAGATTCCTGCATAGCGTTTCGGCCAGTGACAGGCAAGCTCAAATGCGTATGACACCGCGTACGACTTGCGCTACGTCACAGACACAACACACACAGACTTTTCTTAGCTTGTTTTAGTGTGCTGTAATTGTGTTTTTTTTATGGGCGTTTAACGTCCCAAAGCGACTCAGGCTATGAGGGACGCCGTAGCGAAGGGCTCCTGAAATTTCGACCACCTGGGGTTCTGTAACGAGCACTGACATTGCACACTACACGGGCCTCTAGAATTTCGCCTCCGTCGAAATTCGGCCGCCGCGGCCGGGATCGGACCCGCGTCTTTCAGGTCAGCAGCCGAGCACCATAAACACTTTTTGTGCTGTAATTGTAGAAGAGTTACAAACATGTTGGGGTTCAAAACATGTGGTTGCAATTAACAAGCCACATCTGAAAATTGTTAAAGAATGTACACGTTGGATACTGAGAAAATAAGAAAAGTGCCGGATTGTTACCATGTTTTCGAGCTTGGCGGTTCTCATGAGCCATCTCTGTGCATTTACATAGGTGACACGTGGAAGGAGGCCAATCCTGAGAACCCTTCAGCCAGAGGCGAATCCTTCATCAGTGCAAATAATGGATAGCCAGGTAATGTCTCTGCTTTGTCTTCATCCAAGTAGTCAAGCTGTCTCACTCAAACATAATCAACTCACCTAAATGTGGTATAAATTGTAATTTCCATACCATGAAAAAAAAATGTGTCGTTAAGTGGAGGCTTGAGAGCATGAACGCATTATATGTCGTCTGGTATTTCCTTCAATGCTTTGTTTTATTTTTATGTGCAGGCCACAGAGCATCCTGTCTCAGCAGTGGCACCTGCACAAGCCACATCTTCTGCCTCAAGTTCAACCTGGGACACAGCAGACCATTCGCAGCAGACTTCAGACTCGGATGAGTCCGAGAACAGTGTCCTTGATCTCAGCTGCCGTGGTTCTGCTTCGACTCAAGAAGAAATAGCAAGTCAAAAGTGTAACAAGAGTTGCCAAGCAGAGGTGCAAGTTTGCAGTGTTGGTGTTCAGTGGGAAGACCCATATTCCTTCATACATGCTGAGCACTCATATGGAGCTACGGAAACCAAATTTCAGTGCTCAGGAACACAAACCATACCAAGACCAGCTTCTGAGGACCTTTCTGAGGCAGTGTGCAATTTTTACACAGGCCTTGGCCTCGATGGCTTTAGGAAACTCGTGACAACAGTGGCTGGTCTTGGTAAGGTTTGTGGAAACATGACCATTGGCGACCAAGTCTTGCTAACTCTCATGCGACTGCGATTGGGACTCCTGTACTTTGACTTGGCCCTGAGATTTGGCACATCTGTGGCACAAACAGGGAGAATATTTCGTAAAATGATAGGAATTTTGCATGGCATTATGACAAATGTTGTTGCATGGCTGCCAATTGATACAATCTTCGCAACAATGCCACAACAGTTTGCCAAGAGCCAATATGCTGACACTACTGTTATTGTAGATTGCACTGAAGTGTATATGCAGCGGCCGAAGAAACTTTACCCAAGAGGGCAGACATACAGCTCCTACAAGGGCTGTAACACTATCAAGTTTCTCGTAGCAGTTGCACCGAGTGGCTTCGTAATGTTTGTTTCTGGCACCTATGGTGGACGGGCTTCAGACAAGTTCATTGTTGAAGATTCAGGTTTTATTGACAACTTGTCTGAAGGCCACGTAATCATGGCTGACAGAGGATTTTGTTTGACCAATGCCATGAAGGAAAAGGGCGTGAAACTAAACACTCCAGCTTTCTCAAAAGGCAGGCTTCAGTTTCCTGAAGCAGAAGCTACGGCGTCCAGACGGATCTCACACTTAAGGATTCATGTTGAACGTGCAATTAATCGTATTAAGGTGTACAGAATTCTCAAGAATTCGTTGCCTATTCATCACAAGAAGTTGATGAACAGCATTGTTCTAGTTTGTGCGGGGTTGTGCAATCTGAAAGGGCCACTAATAGCAGATCCGAAAGGCGAAGAGGAAGAGAAGGAAAATGACAGTGAGAATGAAATGGGCGACATCCAAGGCACCATTGCTCCATGACAAGCATTAGGGCACACTTCAAATTTTTGATGCTGTGAAAGGAGACTGGATGGATTGTCTGAGTATTGTACACCATTTTGTTCCACTTTATTACATCATGTTAAAGGGGTACAGACACAAAGTTTTCAAGTATCCGTTTTTTTTTTGCCTAGAGAGACGCATATGGGCCCAGTAATCGTGAAAATGAGCTCAAAACTCTTGTGCACGGAGTTTATAATTACAAACAATTTTCTACCTGCAGCTTCTGTTTCTGTCAGTGCCAGCACTGAACTGCAGCTTGACGTACAAGTCGACTGGACAACCTGTGCTACTATATTACTGATGACGACTGTGTCGCTGGCAAGCACTGGTTGCTCCTGTGAACTACTACGAGGTTTGGTAACGTCTCAGTAATTGGGCAAGTGCACCTTGATGTCACTGGATACTAGTGGAAAGGCCGAACGGCTCATCAGACACCATTCAAAATCATATGTTCCACTCAACGCCTGCGAGCGAAACTTGCTAGAAGGCATCTCCTTGCACCCATGTAACAAATCATTCGCTACTTTGTGGGAAAATTTTGTGTCTGTACCTCTTTAAAGGTTACACACTGTGTTGTTTGGTCTTTCAAGTGCTTGAGAAATAATGCTCTGGAACTTTGTTTTTGTGTATTCAAGCACACCGACATGAGTGCTACAGGTCATATTAGCAGGGTTTCGTATATAGATATACACTGATTGCTGCAGCGATATTTCTTTTGCATCAACGTCTCAAGCAGTAATAATAAAACTAAAAACACAAAAAGTAAAACTCGGGTCATTCAGTGTTTATTGTTCAGTCTGTTCTGCTGGTGTAGCGATAGCCCTGTATTCAGATATGTCTAAGCTGTTGCTGTGAACAGCATCAACAAGCCTGGGCAAGTAGTGCCTGAAGTAGAATTCTGACAGCCTTGAAATATGAAGGCAAACAAAATCTACATCATAGGGCACTTCAACTAAAATAGAGTTCATGGCTGACCACACATAGAAGTAGCAGTGTATACGCTCTGTGCAGAACATAATAAACTGCACCTGATAGTAGTAACCATTTTTTCCTTTCATATCAAGAAAGTGGACTCCATTCGAGTCCTTCTTGACATCATACTTGTTGGAGTCTACAAGCGGCAGACAGTCATCTACATACGGGCATTTAATTTCTAGGATGCTCTCTGTGCCAACTAAGCCATCAGGGCTTGCCGATAAAAATGGATGCGTGGCACTAACAACTGTGCCACAACGTTCAACATGGACACCACGATGGTTCTCAAACATCCGCCTGGCAACAGGCTCAAACCTTTGTCCATGACTTGTTGCCTTGTTGCCCCGAAACTGGCTGAAAAGGCATGATGTGACAAACTTATCTGGTGGCGTTTCTTTCTTCCGTGGAACCTTTGACACATTAGAAGCTGTGAGACGCAGCTTGCGGCTAGCTTCCCAAAGCTTCCCAGTCTGCTGGCGCGTGAGCTCCATGAGACTTAACCTGATTTGCTCTTTAATACATACCCATTTACTATAAAAGTCTGAGCAGGTGTCGCACGCCAATAGCTCGTCGTCATCATGTCGACCATGAGTGAGCTCAGGGGCTGTATTCCTTAAAATATTTTTAGCCACCACAGTGGGCGACACTTTTGCAACAACAGTCTGATGCAGGAGGCTCCCTTTTATGTCAAGAAGGGGTGCTATTAGAGACTGCTGCATCTCTCTCACATATTGCTCATGAGTCTCATAATGTTTTGTATTAACCTTCTGCCTTTTATGCTGCATGTCTTCGCATTCCTTTCGCATCTTAAAATCCATGGCATCTATTTGTGATGGCTTAACATTTTTCTTTGTGCCCTGGTTCCACATGGCACTCTTGTCAGTGCAGCTCTGTCCGGTCAGGCCTTTTCGGCTGGCAAACTCCACCTTCCACAGGACTGCACCTTGTTATATGAAAAAAAAAGCAGATAGAAAAAAATTGAAAGCAACCAGTGGCTACAATGAATAATGCTACTGCATGTGAAAGTGAGTCCATAGTTGTCGGACCCAAGACAAAGCCCAGAGAGCAAACACGAGGATCACTGTTTGAGAGGCAAAGAAGCCTTTATAGGATGTGCTGCCTTGTTGCTGCCTTTTAGTGTAATTTATAAACTACCTTTTGTTCTGCGCTTATATACTATTTTGTGCATATTGTGCTTGTAAAACTGTTTTGTAAGCGTATACGGACATGAATCACGAGTGTTCTTGTCGCTCGTTTGCTTTTGACATTGTACTTTCATTATGTATGGTTCCCAGTGATGTGTAACATTACCATGCATTTTTGTTTACTTTCATTTGTATCAAAATGTGACCATGAACATACTTTCTTGCTTCCCCCCTTATGTAATGCCCTACCCAGGGCCCTTAAGGGACAATAAATAATGATGATGATGAGTCCATAATAAGGCTCACTCACTTCTGCACAACCTTCTTTTCTTTTTTCACGTAATAGGTGCAGATGTACAGCCTGCATAGTTTTTCATGAAGGTAGAGGCCACACAGCTTGTTTACACATGCAGAAAAGCATAAATGTGCATAGCATGTTACTCAGACAAATTTGTGCAGTTAGGAGTCATTTTTCAACAAAACAGCTGTATGAAGAAAGTATTGCTAATAAATGGAAACAGCTGCAACAAGAATGCATGACGATGGTTTAGTGTCGTTTGCTGAGGTAGCTGAGAGGTTGCATGCACCACATGCAGGTTATAAATGATGTATAGTTCATTTCGATCACAACACTAGACTCAAGAGTGGCTAAGATACAATAAAAAATTGTGGTTGACACAACAAGCTACAGCTATGAGACAAGTAGTTTAAGCTATCTCTAGGAACAGCAGGGAGTGCAAAAATTAGGAGGACATTTAAGCTCCCCCTTAAGGCTATGTATAATGCAATAGCTTTAATGGTTATTTGGTACCTTCTTAGTTAGTACCTCTAATTACACTCATTACCGTACATCAGCAGTCCTGCTAGGCACCACAAGACACACGATGTCCCCTTTAACTGTAGAAGGGGCATGCACAATGGCATAGGAGTAGTGTGTCTGACTCAACCCATGGGTCACGGGCTCGATTCCCAACTATTACCCCAATTTTCTTTTCAGCATAATTAATTTACCTTATACTGTTTCATGTCATATTGACATTTCAGTCATGTTACGGCCTCATAGTCACAATTTAACTAGACATTTAGCCACTATCATTCCACAGGTCAACTTGTGATGTGACAACCCTCTAGACCAATCCTGAACTAGTGACAACACGCGAACCAACTAGCTCAAATTTCCGCGTTAGTGACAACACTCAATCTTTTCCTTCGAACGTCTGCTGTAACGCTGACGCATTAATAATGCCGATGACTGCACTTACCGACGTGGCTGCACACGGCAGTCAAGCCGACTTTGCAGGAGCAGGACCCGGATAAAACGCGGCAATCACTTGTAATGCAAACCCATGTTTGGTACGGTCGGTCAGAGTCAGCTTGCGAAGGTGAGACTGTCCCTTTAATGAAACAAGTCTCTCTGTCAGCTTGGTAAATGAGAAGCTGACCCACTTTCCCACTTATTACAAAGTTATAAGAGTCTAAACTCTTGATGGCTTGGACGTCTTCCAGATCGCAGGCTTTTGTTTTAAGCAGGTAATATGTAATGTGGTTTTCTTGCAGGGAAGGCCAGAGTTTCATATCTTCTTTCCATTCGTTGGCCGCGATGGAGAGGGGATGAGGCAGAACCCGGTCGCCTAAGGTGTGGAAGCAAAACAAGAAAATACGCGCAAAGTTAACTGCAATATTATACATGGAAACACGCAGATAGATAAAACAAAGCTTTGACGACAAACTGCTTATTGGCCGAGCATGTGCCCACAAACAGACATTAACAGGATGGCGGCGCGATAGCAGCAAGTGCACTGCACGGTCATCGGTGAAGAATGACTTTCGCTCTCGGCTGCACTCAATTTAGCAGCCAACTTTTGTGCAAGGTGCTTAAAATACTGAGAAGCATCTCAGACAATAAGCAGACGCGTGCCCCGTTCAGGTCTCGCCCAGCCAACAAAACGATAAGACAAGCTTCCGAAGACGGTAAACGAAAAACAAACACAAATGAGCTTCAGAGCAATATTCGTCGCTCGATCCGATCCTGAATTCCTAACAGCAGTGCGTCCTCTTCACGTCTCGTGCAGCCAACAAGGCGATAAGACAAGCTTCCAAAGGCGATAAACAAAAAGAGAAACAATCTTCATAGCATTACCCGTTTGATCCGATCTTAAGGGGCACAGAGAAAGGTATTTAAAAACCGGTACCTTTTAGCGATAAGCAGGTAGAGATTTACTTGAAGCAATAACAAAAGGTGCGTCGCTGCACAGTGCCATGTCGTGGTAACAGCGCACATCGACGTTGTATGCAGCTGTATCATGCTCACTGGGAACTTGCCAGGACGCTTACTCTATTAAAACGTTTCACTTTATGACGCGCGGAAACCGATGTATACAAAATGCGCCGGCATCATTGCTGTCGCGATAACACAAAACTTTACTAAAAGCCAAGCAATATATCGATCATATGAATGTTCTACTGCGTTTGTCATGCGTACATAATGCAATAGTGAAAAAAAAACAACGACTTACCGATTTTTATCGTCAACGGACCGCCTGGAGAACAAGCCATTGCCACCGCTCCTGCTTCCGCCAGTGCAACGATTCGCGGTTCCCGCAGTCCACTGCCAATGCTCGCACCGCGGCGCCACCGTCGCAAGAAAATGGCGGCACCCACAGAACGCTGCGGATTCTGGTCTATACTGGCTAGTGTGCGCAGCGCGCGCGTTTCGTACGGGAGGGCGGGGCCCCCGCCGCGATGCCTGCGCGGAGAGGCCGCAAGGGGCGCTGCCGGTCGGGTGGGTGCGCGAAAGCCGCCGAACTCCTTTTGTCTGCTGTCGCGCCGATACCGCAGCCTCGCGCGGTTGCTCCTGTGAAATCAATGTTTGACAGGCATCATCTCTTGGATTGTGTTGCTAGAAGAAGCTAAACGTGAGCAAAAACATCCTGAAATGTTAAAGGCTAAGCGGCAATGCAAAGAGAGGACGACGTTTTGTTCCGTTGTGTCGAAGCGGTTATCGGCCTAACGAAGAAAAGGTGTCTTTGTTCACTGCATCGGGGGACCCAGCACGGCTTGCTGAATGGGAAAATAAGGTCAAGAGGGCAGACAGAAGGCTGACATCGAAGGCTGTCGTATGCGAAAAACATTTCGAGAACGAATGCATCGAAATATCTTTTAAGATTACGGTGAACGGCGTAGTGAACGAACTCGCCCGAGTGAAGCCACGCCTGAAGTCCGATGCTATCCCTACAGTATTCGAAAATTATCCACCTCATCTTGTGCCTAAAAAGACGGTGAAAAGGAAGGTGCGAAACATTTGCGACCAAGGACCGGCACCTAAACAACGGAAGCGAAATGTCGAGCTGGCGGATCCCGAGTTGTGCTCTGCAGTCGACGGTGATGATACGCGGGTTGTCTCTCATTGCGCCGCTCGTGGAGGCGCATCAGAGGAACTCCAGAAGCGTTCCGATTCCGAGCAGACAGACAATGCTACAGGACTGGTGTGTGATAGCGAAGCGATACTGCAGTGTCCGTGCCCAAGTGATGTTCGGCACCCGTTCGATGGAATTCTGATTCCGGTGACATCGATGAAGTTGCCTGCTGCGTCAAATGGAGCTTTAACTTATGCCTGTTGCGAGACCGAAGCTGGTGACTTCTCGAAACTATTCATCGAAAGAGTGGTGACTTGGAAAACCTTTGCGTGAGCACGGTTCTATAATTGCCACAATTTACTTCCGAGGAAGAGAAAAGGAAAAGCGCGTGCTTACAGCCCGCCATGAGGCAGATACATTAATCAAAGAAATGGCTCTGCGTGGCCTCTGTAATGGGTGCGGCATGATTCCTGTTGCAGGCAAGCACACTTCATGAACTTTGCAGAGAAATGCTTGCTGACCACCGATGGAAAAGGAGAGTCATGCTTGCACTGCAAATATTTACGGAAGCTCTCGCAGAACAACATGTACAGAAGAAAAAGACGAAATATCCTTGCAGTGACAAAAAGAAATCAAGAATTTTTCTCGTGCTTTGAGAAAGACAAAGAAAAGCCGGGTCAATGCTCAGCAGCATGTGACTCAAATGAAAGAGCAAAACAATGCAATGAGCGAAGAAGCACTCGAGGCAAAAATACAGTCACTCCCGAAGAAGCAGCAGTTAGCTGTGAGAGCTTGTTTCCTGGCCGCAAGACGAAAGTCTCTGAGAAGCATGCCTTATGTTGATGCCTGGATTGTGGAGTGTTTGCTAATGAGGATGCGGAGCCCGAAGCTCTACGAGCACCTTCGAAAGCAGAGCATTATAATTTTTCCTGGGCGAAAATGCTTGCAAAAATATCTGCAACGATTTAAGGGTGGCTTTGGTCTGAACACGAAGGTTTTTGAGGCTTTCAGCGAAAAGACCAAAAGCATGGACACGTTCAGCCGTAATCGTAACAAGTTCTCTTTACTTGGAACATTTAGAATTTATATAAACTATAGGCTGCAATAGATTCATAATAGGGTAGTGGTTTATCTGTTTCCGTACTAATATAGTCAAAAGCTGTAAGTTTGATATCCTGCCGCTGTGGTAAATATAAAATGTGCTACTCTATCACACTCAAAGTTAATTTGCGTAGGTGAAGCCAACACAGTGTCTATCTGTTGCTGGCTATCTGCGACAGTGTCTGTCTGTTGGCACTGCAATTGAATACGCGCTTTTTCGTACTTTCTGTTGACCAAAAATCATTACCCCCACTCGCACTTCCCCTTTGATTAAACATGTTGCATTCATTCTATTAAACCGAATTGTGTGTTTTGTGAAACGTGTTTTTTTTTAGTTTTAATTCCATCAACCGCTTACGCTCGCGTGTGCTTACATTTGGTTAGCGTTTGGTTTGGCCTTTCCAACCCTCAACGGCGCGACGCGAGCGAGAAACCGGCTCTCCCCGACGCGCGCGCTCAGCCTACACGATGGATAGATGGATAGGAGCGCCCCCTTTGAAACAGGGTGGTGGCAATTGCCACCATGCTCAACTTTTCTTTATTATTTTTTTTTGTTTACTGTGTTGGCAATCACCTTTGCCTACGGTTTCCTACAATTCTATCCTTATGCCACATCTCTGCTTTTCAGCCACCAATCCTCCAATCGCTTTTTGCTGACTTCCACTGCAGATTTATTTACATGACCATTGTTATCTTTAAACCGTAGGGCCTCAGAAAGAGTGACTGTGCCTGTGACACCCACTGTGACACCCTCTCGCACCACAGCGCCGCTATGCGGCCGCCGCGGCAGGCATCACCTCGGGTGCCACCGCGCCGCCCGCGCTCAGCACACTAGCCAGTATATTCTAGGCACTATACCGCTATGGTCTTCTCTGGACATGTTTTGGGGAAGGGGTCGGACCCGGAGGGCGCGTCTCCAGAGTTCTGACACTCTCTCCCTTTAATCAATGTGGTAGTCGTGTTTGATGTGTATCCGGTCCAAGAGGCGACGACCGGACGTGGTCTATGCAAGACGCGTGTATTGGTTGACTAAGTGGGCTTCTCGAAGCTCCTGGAATGTGCTCACGACGCCCAAGACCAGAATTCTCTGGTTGGAAGTGGCGACCGGGAGGTCCAGAACCCGCTTCATGACTTTCCGGTGGACGACCTCCAGTTGTCATCATCGTGTTTGCGCAGGTACAAGTAGGGGATGGAGTAGAGGATTGGAGGCCGCAGCGCGCCCGCGTAAAGGTCTCTCAAAGGCGGAGGAACGGCTTCTGCTTCGCCTGTATACTGATACTTTGCCGCGCCTGGCAGCTCTCAAACAATTCAACCCTTCTTTCTCGGGGCAGCTTCCCGCACGGCGCGGAGAAGTCTTCGGACATCTACCACATGGTGTGGGCCTGCCCCTCCAACCCTGCTATCCCCCCTCACCACAACACAACCCGGGAGGACTGGGAGGAGAGCCTGCTCGGCTGCTCTGACCTGCAGGCCCAACGGGCCTTGGTCGCGGGAGCCCGGGCGGCGGCCGACGCCACTGGGGTCCGAACTAGGGACCTCCACCTAATACTTGTAAGGGCTGGCCCCCTCTAGGTCAGCTCATGCGTAACCTCCTGAAGTGCATCTGTACATAAATGTTTTCCACCACCACCACCGAGCACCAAGCTTATATCCCCACCATTCGCCACCGCCGTTCACGTGCTTATATGTTTGCCGCCGGTTCCTGCGTTTCGCGGCGTCGCCGTTGTTAATCTACTGGGATCTCCGCGTTGTGGTACCAAAAGCGGCAGCATCGCGATTTCCCGAAATCTTTCACGAAACTCATTCTGGAATGGTAACAAGGAGGAGCTTACTCAGGCAGCACAACACCGTTGGTCGAACGTCTGGCAAATGTTGGCAGAAATTGGAACGAACATCGGTCCTACGCTGGCATGTAGGCCGAGCGCTACCATTTGGCATATTGGGGCCTACTTTCATGCAGCTTAGGGCCAACGTTCGGTCGATCGAGCGGCCAACGCAGGCCCGGCGTTCGTTGTGCAGCATGGACGAGTAAAGGTCTCATACTGGCATCCAACATTCAAACATTGGTATCCAGCTTTCGAGTAATGGTATCCAGCTTTAGAACAATGGTATCCAACTTTCGAGCATTGGTATCCTGCTTTCGAACACTGGCACATGAAAAATATAACCTACTAGGAAGTGATCGGCACTGTGGATGTGCCATTCTACCTTTCAAATATTCATAAATGAGGGTGTGAAAGAATCCGGAAGAAAGACCCCTTTATTGCATCGAGTTACAAGAATCACGCTGCAAGCGCAAGCAGGATAGCTTGCGCTACCATCAGCCACCCCGAGAGCAAAGAAAGGGGCACCCAAGAGCACGGTGGCAGAGGCTGTGGGAAAATCATTTGTTTTCAAGTTTGGTGCGTGCCGATCATTGAGGTTGGACCACGCAGCTCGGGAAGCTACTGTGGCGCGGCTAAGGCATCCATAAAGTGCTTCACGGAGCTGTCCTCCAGTAAACTTATCAGTCATATCCGAACCTATCGTCGCACACCTCTTGCAAGACGACTGTTGCACTGCATTCAGGCAAATTCCTCGTCCAGCTCTTGCAAGATCACCTCACGAAGCGCCTAGCCTGCAAAGAGATGCATGATGTCATGGTAAGCCTAACTATGGCCGTCCCAGGACGAAAACAAAAATGATTAAATAACACTAAATTTTGTGAGGCAGTCTGCGTGAAGACACTAGCAACATATTTTGGAGGATAATTTTTAATTTATGCTGAAGAACTAGGACCACATTAGTTGCACAAAGCGGTGTTGAATTTACTTAACTTGCCTTGTACCAAATTATTCATTTTTAGTTCAATGCGCCGTGTCGGACCCAGTAAGCATATTGCCGCGAATGTTTGTAGTGTTTATTTGTTCTTTCTTCAAAGCTGCCGGCACGCCGCTTTATCGCTTTGTTTGGTATGCAGGACGCACCTAGATTTATCTCTATTGATCGCATCCAGGCGGAGCCGATTCGACGTTGTTCCAGAATGTTCTAGCAACTTTCCAAGCTTTATATCGAAAGTTCGCTATCAGCTTTCAAAGGTGCATGGCCGACAGCTACTGGCATTGTGTTCGAGGACAGCCGCGCACGCTTGCTGCTACGCCTTCAATTCTTTGCGGGCGCAAGTCAGCCCAAATAGAGTTTCGTTTAGGAGCCATTTTCGCTGTTTTCCTGTTCCCCAGACTGCAGTCCCCACTACGTGACATCTGGTGGAGGTGCTAACGAATGTCCCTGTCGCCCTCACCCCCTAGGAGCCGCCAAAGGAGCCCGAGGCGTCTCGAAGAAGATCGCGAGAACACCGCACAAGCCGCCGAAGATGAAGGGCGAAGCAGCCGTCGTCTCCAGAGGCGTCGACCAGAGTTCGGACTACTGCCGGACCGCACGCGAGCAAGGAAGGTCTCCTCAATTCCGACGTCAACCATGGCTACGACACCAGACCTCATTATTTTGCACCGACCCCGACTGCCGCCCACGTTCAACGGTTCACCGGGCGAGGATCTTGAAGACTGGCTGGAACAGTTTGACCGTTTCACCGTATTCACGAGTTGGGATGACCAGACTAAAGTAAGACACGTTTTCTTCGCTCAAGGACCAGCCAGAATTTGGTTCTGTTGTGCTCTTGCCCACATTCCGCTGGCCTCGCTGGAAACCAGCGCCGTGCGCCCGCCGTCGCGTAAAGCAAGCCCAGACTCTCATCGGGCATGTCGCGGCTTGCAGCATGAATCATCCCGGCTCGCCGGCGCGGACCCTTCCTCCTCGTCCTCACTGGCTGCATTTGTTTTTCAGTCCCGGACTGTCTGGGACTACTTGCGGACTCGAGTCAGGTATTTGTTTTTCTCGAGCAGCCCGAAAGCTCCGCCCACCTTCCTGCGTCGCCATGGCAACGCGTTTGTTTTTTGCCTATGGCAGTTCGCGGGCTACTTGGGGCTGCGGGGAGGCAGCAGACGACAGCTGCACGCCGCGCTGCCAGCCATATTGAGTTAGACTCTGTGTGCATTTTGCGTACTTTTCGTGGTCCTGGAGGACGATATTGTGCGTTAAACCTTCACATGGGGTCCGTAGCTGCTCTCTGAGCCATCGTACGACTTTGTTCTTGCATGTTCGTTCTATTTTCTTGAAATCCACAGCACACGGACGCGCGTTTGGAGCTGCGAGCGCGTATTGTGTGCTCGTGTCGTCAAGAGGTTCTTGTTCGCTTGTTTTGCGACATGCTGTCTGCGCGCTTACCTGAAAGCATCGCAGGTGTGAACCACTCGTGTACTGGAGCAGCTGTAGCGCTTGCTGTCAACATTTTTTACGAAAGCTTTCGTCTATCTGCCTATCCGGAACGAGTTGGGCTACTTTGTGCAAACTTAGGCGCGAACAGTAGCGGCGAGCACACCTCCGGAGCTGAGTTCTGTAATGCACCTCAGTATCATGACTCAGTATCATGACTCGATCAGGATCACGACTCATGACTCAGTATCATGATCTAGCGCAGGGCGCTGCTTCGGGGTCGTGGTGGCCATGGCTTGCGTCGTCTGCTTTAGATGACGGCGTCCAGGTACGGTAACCGAGGGGGAGCCCGGCTTTGGCGGCGAGTTCGCAAGCAGCCTATGGCAAGTAGGTCATGTGACCATGACGCTTTTCCAGTCCGAGCAGAAGCCGAGACCTGTCAGTAAGTAGTCCGGGACTGGAAAAACAAATGCGGCCACTGTCGGCTCGAGACTCCTAGAACGCTTCGCCGGCCGCCCTTTTCCAGTCTGCAAACCTTCAACGGCCGAGCCCTCCCGACCATTCGTCCAGTTTGAACGGTGGCCAGTGCCGTGACTTGATTGTAGGGTTTGAACGGCTGGCTGCCGCAACGGTCACCGGAAGCTTTAAAAACTTAGCCCCGCTGAGCCCGAGCAGCAGATGGGCAGCAGAAGAGCGATCAAGCCGGAGCTACGCTCGCCGCCGGGCTCCACCCTTCTTCTCTGTGCTAGCCCCTGGTGCTCTTGGCCCGTGTATCTACCATGTAAAAGCCCTTGTACATATTGCACATAAACGTCCTTTGACTCACCGTCGCCTCGACCGTTTCTTGGCTCGGAGGCCTAGCCCCAACAGTAGTGGCAGCGGTGGGTTCCGAAATCGCAACAGTTCGCAAACCACGAAGCTGCCCTAGCGACGTGGGAATCATTCAAGCGGGAGTTTCTGAAGGCATTCTCAAACATCGTCAGGAAATAAAGAGCTCAGCTGCTTCTACAATCACGCATCCAACACCCGAATGAGACTGAACGCGTACGTAGAAGACATGAAGCGACTTTTTCGACGTGCCGATCCTGACATGACGGAGGAGAAGAAGGTGGAACTTTTGATGCGTGGAGCTAAGGAGGCACTTTTCGATGGTCTGACCCGCAATCCACCGAAGCCTGTCGCTGAATTCACCAGTGAAGCAGCCGCCATTGAGAAAATCTTGGAAGCACGAGCCCGTCATTTTCCTCGACTGCTCCAAGTGACCTCGACTGCCCTCTCGGATGGCACAGCATTTGGAGCCAACCTGCGGGATCTCATCCGCTAAGTCGTACAGGAAGATCTGCGTAGCCTGTAACCATCTTCAAGCCAGCCTCAAGTAGCGACCCTTGAGGAAATCGTCCGCGAAGAAGTGCAGCATGCGCTTGGCTCCCCGCCATCGACGCCTCCAGTTGAAGCTCCAGCTTAAATTTGACCTACACCGCTGCAGTGCGCAGTCCTCAGTCCCAGCGACACACACCCCCTTTTCCATCTCCCCCCCGCCATTAAACATTTCGACTTCGTGTTTTAAATTTCTATTTCTGTGTTTGGTATTTGTGTTGCAATCCAGAGACCCTCCTGCAAGGTCCCGAATGCGCTGCGTGCATTCAGCTGTCAAAAAAAAAAAATTTAAAATCCTTGGCAGTTGCCGAATAGCACGCATCCTATTCCCCGCATCTGCAGATGTTTTAAGCGTTTTTTAAAGCACGCAATTAGGTCACCCCGCGCTGCATGTGGTAGTAGATTGTGCATCAGAAATATATTGCTGTACTACACACTAATGCTAAAGAGTGAAGCATTCAAGGAACATATGGTGTGTGATAAGACTCCGCAAAAGCGAAAGGATAGATTTCATTGCAAATGAATATCTACAGAGATTCATCATAAACTAAAAAACTTAGCCCAAACAGCATAACAAGGTTGATCAGAACCGATCTACGTTTAAGTTTTTTGTCTTGAAACGGTTCGAACCGGAACGAAATGTCGCTTTGGAGCGGAACCCGGAACGGAACACAAAAAGCGTTAACACGAACTTGAACCGTACCAAAAAGAATTTTCAATTTCAATTTCGTTTATTTTCCAGAAAATTCTGGCGGCTGCCTGGACTAAAAGCTGTAGGTATACAGCTCGACGAGGGCCAGGCTCCCGGTTCCGGTTCGACACCTTGAGGGCCAGCAGTAGAGCAGCGAGGAGGGAAGGTGCCGAGGGCCTTCCAGCCGCGCGAACCACTTTGAAATTTTTTTTGTTCTACTGCCGCGCCATCTATTGTGGAGAAATGGACACGCGCGCACAGCAGTGTTTTTGTTATACAAAAGGTGGCACTTGCGTAGTTTTTTTTTTGCGCTACTCGCGCGAGTTTTAAATGTTTTGCTCCTGGATCTTGCTGGCAATCTTCAGCTCACCATGCCCAGAGTAGTTTCGAATACTCAACAAATTCAATATATATTTTTTGCTTTTACGTCTCAGCCTTACTCTCTCTGCAGCTGCAACAAAACGGACGCTCAGGGGCTCAGGAAAATTAAAAAGAAAGAAAAGAGCACAAAGCTGTTTGGTTTTGGCTTTCTTAGTGTGACCTAATTGCGTGCACATGTAGATTTTAGATGCGCGTAATGAATGCGCATTATTTAAAACTCAGATTCCCAGTTGTTTTTACGTGATGAATGCATATGTATTCAGACGTTTCTGAGATTTATCCTTCGGTGCACAACATGTACTTACATATACAGACATGTGCAGATACACATAGTTGGTAGGTGCGAGGTACGCGTGCACGTTGAAGGCAAACAAGCTTTGTTTGTCTTTTTCGTTATGAACTTACGTGTACATCGGGAGTCCTATAATCTGGCATCCGAAAACTGACCCCTTTGGAGCGTTGCACACGGATGTACAGGGTCGTCCACTCTTAGCTAGAACAAGCTAGCGCATGGTCGTGCTCTTTTGAGGGTCACTGCGTCCGAAACGGCTACGCATCGAAGCGAAGCGGCAGATGACGCGAAGCACCACGTCCAGGTACACCTTCTCCTGCGCCACTTTGCTGCGATGAGCGACTGAGTCGCACGCGGTGGCCCTCAGAATAGTGCGGGCATGCGCTAGCGCATTCTAACTAAGAGTGGACGACCGTGTACAAGAAAAAAAAAGAGTTTACTTTCTATCTCGGAAAACAGCTGGGGACAAAGACGGCTGAGTTTATGAAAAAAAAGCGGGCGGGGGGAAGGGGGTGAATCTAGCGGTTAGGGGCATTACGTATGTTGAAGGAATGTTCTTAAAGAAGATAGTTTGTCTCGTCTGCTTTCTTGCCCGTTGTATGCTGAGCTGCAGCTGATTATAAATTATAAGCTGATTATAAGCTGAAACTGTTAATTTACCTAATTCATCGAGATATCCTGGCTTTTTACGTACATATTGCATTCGCGACAGTTACAATTTACTCATTTTTTGGGTTTGCGCTTTGCAGTGCATGTTTTATGTCGACAGTCTGACGGATATGCGGCCTACCGCGGGCGTTTCGTCCAATATCTGCAGTTTTTGCGTGCACTGGAGGGGCTGCTTAAATTTGCTTGCAAGCTTCTCGAAAGCGTTCGAATTTTGCGCTCTGTAGGAAAAATTTGTTGGGGCCACAGAGCGCCGAAGGTAACTGTGTCCGAAATTAAGCCTATGTACGGATGTTACTTACGCACGTCTTACTGTTATCATGATGCTCTGCACTGCTAACAATGCTAGGCCGAAAAAAAAAGCGTTCTTGTAACCACAAATGTCTCCCTTGAAAGATTGCAAGACATCTTCGGTGAAAAAAATACCCTTAGTACTTTAATCCACGATTCCGACCAACAGACAGGTGCACACGCACGCTCGGTGCGAAGTGGGCCAATATGAATATCACACATGCGTTTCGAAACATAGTGAATTATGTTTGGCGGCGGCATAAAAAGAAGCTCCGCGGGCTAATTGACCGTGACCCCCGCCACTGTCACGGCCACACCCATGTTTTTTTTTTTATGCCTGCTGCTGATGCTGGTGTCAGCGGATCAGTGCAGGCGCTGAGGGAGTTGTTGCCTTATCTTCAACGTTTGAGGGAAAGGTCGTTGCGCTTGAAGCACACTGCGAGGGCGTTCGAAACTGGGTTTGGCCCGCAAGGGGCACAGCGGGGTTTACGGAGCTTCTCCCAAACGTACACCCTACAGGAGCCGAGCGCCAGGCTGGGGGACGCTTGTACCCATTTTACCGGTGGGTGTCCGGCGGTGGGTTTCGAACCAACCACCTCCCGCAGCCGAGACGGGCGCTCAAACCACTAGGCCACGACTGCGGTGACGTTGCACGCGCGCCAAATAGGTTTTTATACACACAGCTGCAATTTTTCAGTTATTTCAACCCATGGCTCTTTTCTATTTCATTTCCGGAGGACAGCTCCAGAATAATAGATCCAACGTCCGAATACTTTCGGCGACCGCTTGAGCGTCGTCGACGTGGGCCGCCATCCTCGACGGCTTGTTCAACGCTCTTGCTTCGCATCTGTCACTGCGATGCTCCACTTCGTATTAGTGCGAGACGGCGAACAGTGTGCATCTGCGCAAATATTTGGAGTCACATTATTTTATCTCTCTTCCAGCTTCGAGTACGGGCAGCTCTTCTACTTGTATTACACCAGTTGCGAAACTCCGGCTTATATCTGTGGTGGCCAGTTTCAGCGACTGTGCAGATGGTCTCGCCACCTCTGAGCAAGAGGTTTAACTAACGTAGGCCATCTGACCTAGTTACGTTGATTTTGAAGGTGGCGTAACCTTTTCTTAACATTTTCTTATATTCTCTTTCGGTTATTCATAAACAATAAAGAGGTGCTGGATAAATTTTGAGTCTGACGACAGTCATGTTTATTAATAGAGGAAAACTTTAAACAATCCATTCGTAGAACATTAAGAATAACTTGGTAGTTTTCCTTTTTTAAATGGGATGGCGCCACAGTAGATAATAAAATTTCGTCTGCTTTTGTTTTTTATGCTAAGTTCTTTCTGGTATCCATACGAGGCGCCGGGAGGATTGCAGCGCAGAAGTCAGCTGGTCTGTAGGCCAGCAAAGCTGATTGATGAGAGAGAGATGTGGGCTGCAGGCATTGACAACGTTGTGCCAGAAACGCGGCGCTGAAGCCATGGGCTGTCGGCGTTCATTGCCTTTGGCGTCGAAAACGTTTTACACGCCGATCATTTTAAGGAAATGAAGTGCGCATTACTGGCTCCCTGGGTCAGTGGACGCCTGAATCGCGCTTATATGCACGTGGGGCGATCAGAGGGAGTGGGCTGCATGGGCTGCGCTGACAGCGGTGAGCGAACTCTCGCGATCAACCATTAACTACCAGGTGATAGGGTGGGTGCGCTGCCTATCCAGTGTCGGAACGTAATCAACGTTAGAGACGCCAAGCCGTTTATAGTTTTGGTTTGGTTTATTGTGGTTCAACGTCCCAAAGCGACTCTGGCTATGAGGGACGCTGTAGTGAAGGTTGCCCGATACGCCATAGCATTCGCTCTCTAACCACGTTCAGCAGTGGTTGAACCGTAGCTACCTTTGCGTTTCGCCTCCATCGGAACGCTGCCACCGTGGTCCGGTACGAACCCGGGTACTCGGATTCGGTGGCGGCGGATCTCGATAAGTGCTCCGGCCGAACCGAGACGCATAGCCGCCGCCGTTGTTGTTGTTGCGACTGAGAGAAGGATGAAAAGGAGAGTTCACGGGCCTGACGACAAAAATTCAGTGGGCACTTTGGCTCTCTAAAGTGCTGCAAGGCGAAAGCGTTTCCTGGCCACTGTTTGTTTCTATTTGCTTTTTTGTTTTCGTATTTTATTTATTTATTTTTTGCTCCTTTTCTTAATTTTATTGTTTTTTATTTTTATTTTCACATCTTATCGCTGTTGTATTTTTATTTATGTTTATTTTATTATTTTTATTAGTTTCCTTTTCTTGACTTCACACCTTTTATTTTATTTATGAAGCCCATGCATTCACTAGATGCGCCTTTATTCATGCTGGAACCTTGAGCCTTTTAAGCAGTGACGCCGAAAGGCGGACGAATCTGTCGACGCGTCTGTCGACACGGCTGCCGACGCGTCCGTCGACACTCCTACCGACGCGTCTGTCGACACGGCTGCCGACGCGTCTGTCGACACTCCTGCCGACGCGTCTGTCGACACTCCTGCCGACGCGTCTGTCGACACTCCCGCCGACGCGTCTGTCGACACGGCTGCCGATGCGTCTGTCGACACTCCTGCCGACGCGTCTGTCGACAATCCCGCCGACGCGTCTGTCGACACTTCTGCCGACGAGTCTGTCGACACGGCTGCCGACAGCGTCTGCTAACGACAGTATGAGGCATTAAAGGCTTTCGCCTTAAAAGAGAGGAAGAAAGAGTGAAAAAAGAGACGCGCGTCGCAACAGCCACGTCCGCCGAAGCGAAGACGCAGGCTCAAACTACAGATACCTCGAGGTCTCCCCTCTCTCCCCGAGCACCTGATTGATAAAGTAAAGCAATGTCTCTGAAGGAGTAAGCTTGAGTGAATGTGAGTTTCTGATCGTTGGGGTCGGAGGGGTATGTCCGGTGAGAGAGCGCGCGGGCGGCGGCGTCAGCTGCCTCATTTCCCTTAAAGCCCCTGTGAGCAGATCCCAAACGATACGCCGGCGACAGCGGACGCTGTTTTAAGGCGATAGCCTTTAATACTATCGTTAGCAGCCGTGCCCGTGTCGGCAGCCGTGTCGGAAGCCGCGTCGGCAGATTTGTCCGCGTTTCGGCGTCACTACTTGAAAAATTACGAGGAACTTTAGCGGCTAAAGTGGTGAAAGGCGAAAGCCTCTGTGCTGCATTCTGCTACGCGATTGTTCACTTCAAATTCTGTTGGTGCATTAATTAACTGGTAATTAATGGCGGTTAATGGTGCCTTTAAGATTGGAACGCGACAGCGTGTTGTAGCGCTGCCAGGGAGTCCACGGAACGCCACCACCCGTTCGGCGCGATGCGTTGCCCCTTGAACGCAACGCTTTTTGAGGAAAGGAAATGATTTCAGGAAGGGAAATTACGCAGCAACTGTATCGCATATCTCTGTGGACACCTGTCAAAAATTGTATTTGAGGAAAGGAAATTACGCAGTAACTGTCTCGGATATTTCGGTGCACACCCGTCAAAATTCGCGCGCAGTGACGTCACGACCATTTCGACCAATCTGAAACGCGGGCAAATTTGCTAATACGTTTTGGTCACGAGAGTATGAGCCATTAAAGGCTTTCGCCTCAAAGGAAACGGCGTTCAGGCTGGGAATCGAACCAGGGCCTTTGGCGTTTGAAGCGGAGACGCTACCACGAAGGCTCAAGGTTTGGTTTAGGTTTATTGGGGTTTAACGTTCCAAAGCAACTCAGGCTATGAGGGACGCCGTAGTGAAGGGCTCCGGAAATTTCGACCACCTGGGGTTCGTTAACGTGCACTGACATCGCACAGTACACGGGCCTCTGGAATTTCGCCTTCATCAAAATCCAGCCGCCGCGGCCGGAATCGAACCTGCGTCTTTGGGGCGAGCAGCCGAGCGCCGTAACCACTGAGCCACCGCGGCGGGCCAAGGTTTTGAGCATGAATAGAGGCGCATCTATGTTGTTGTTGTTTTTGTTGCGACTGAGAGAAGAATGGAAAGGAAAGTGCACGCGCCTGCCGACTGGCTCCAGCCGAGCCACCAGCGCTGCCACGTGCGGACAGAGGAGAGGTAACAGATCAGAGGAAAGAGAAAAAGGAAAGAAAAGACGCGCGTCGCAGCATGAACCGCGTCCGCCGAAGCGGACGCTGGCTGAAAAAATTCGCTGTGGCTTAGCTTGGTTAAGCCCGGTAATTGCGAAAGCAATATCCGTACCTACGCCATGGTTCAGCTGGTAGTGTAGCTGGTGGTGGTGCTTGTGGTTAGACTTGTGGTGATGCATCGGTTATACAATCCAATCCAATGTATTCTAATCTAAGCTAATCTAATCTAATCTCATCTAATCCAATCTAATATAATGTAATGTAATGTAAACTAATATAATGTAATCTAATCTAATCTAATGTAATCCAATCCAATCCAATCCGATACAATGTAATCAAACCCAATCCAATCTAATTTAATCTAATCCAATCTAACCTACTCTAATGTAATCTAATCTAATCCAATCTAATCTAAGGCCGCGGGTGGTGGCATCGCCACTACTCGCAAACGGCGCGAGATGGTCGCCCAGCTCTTCGGCGTGACGTCACACAGAGGTCATGCGAAAGGTCATTTCATGTGCCCGTCGTCGCACGGCAAAGGCTTGAAAGTGCAAGTAGTAAAGCTGTCGCTTTAAAAACAGATAAGTGGCCGTAGCCGCGCTTCGTCACCACCTCCCAGGCGCATCTAGTGAATGCATGGGGTTTATAAATAAAATAAAAAGAATAAAAATTAAATATAAGGAAAGAAAAAAAGAGAAGGAACAAAAAATAAATGAAATGGAACAAGAAATGAAAAACTAAAACAAGGAAATAAACAAAAATTAAAATACAATAAAATAAAAATAAATTATGGAAAAAATAAAAAGAATAAAGATAGGAAAAGTAACAAAAATAAAAATACAATGCTAAAAATAGAAAATAAATAAAAACAAACAGTGCGCTGGGAAAAGCTTTCGCCTTGCAGCGCTTAGAGAGCCAACGTGCCCGCTGAATTTTTTGGAGAAGGCGGTAGGCTAGGTACGGTACCCAGCCCTGCTCGACGTTCCGACAGGCCCCTCGCGAGTCGGAAATAATTGTTTTTGAATCGGGATCAGATGCAGCCAACGCAATGGCGACCGACCTCCTCCGCGTGTCTTATGTCACGGGCTCGGAAAGTGAGGACGTTCACTGTTTTGGATTGGTGGACGACGGCGGCCGTGTACCATCCCCCATTGTGGGAGTCGGAGGCATCCACGTAGAATACGCCGGATTTCGATCCATAGTGGCGGGCCGCGCCAGGCTCCGGCCATTTATGGTCCTCACGGTTCATGTTCGCGGGAAGAGGGCGCGCGTGGAGGGCGCATCTCCACTGGGATGGTATACGCACGCGCTCTTCCATGAGAGTGGTGTGTTGGATGTGTAGTCGGGCCGGAGGCGGCGACCCGACGATGTCTTCGAGAGACGTGTGTATTGGTTGGTCAAGTGGGCTTCCCGGAGCTCCCGAAATGTGTTCACCATGCCGAGCCTCAGGAGGCGCTTGTTGTAGGTGTTGACGGGGAGGCCCAGACCCCGCTTAATAATTTTGCGGAGGATGACTTCGAGTGAATCCTCGTCTTGTTTCCGCAAGTGGAGGTACGGAGTCGAATGGAGAATTCGACTGGTTACAAATGCATGCGCCAGCCGCAAGGCGTCCTTACATCGAGTAAATTTCAGGTTATCTTCCTTCTTTGCACCAGGGGTGCCCCGTTAGAGACGGTCTTGCGATGCAGTTAGGATACAGGGATAAAAGGAAGACTTGACGCTTATGTACAGATAGTTACATTACATACATGTTTAGGCACTGGAGACAAATTAAACGGCAAAAAGATGAAATAGCAAAAAGTGGAACTGGCTAACACTAGGGGAGGCCCCTACTCGGCATCGCCGAAGATGCATAGCACCCGACCTTAGCCCAGAACCCTCCTTCCGGCTCCGGGGCCCGGTTTTAAAGACCTAAAGGCCCGGCCCGCATTCGGTAGCATGCGATCATGTTACACTCTTAACATGATTGGTTTACCAAGGGCATGGCCGGCCCTCCAGCTTCCGTAGGGCAAATCACCCTCTCCATCGCAAAATAAAAGTAAAAACAAACACAAACACACATTCATGCGAGCACGTGGAAGGTAAAACATTCTGTCCCTCGCAAAAATAAAAGAAAAAGCAAATGCAAACACACAGTCGTGCCAGCAGGTGCGATCGGATTCCTCGATGACCCTCGACCTTGGCGTCGTCCTGGAAGAGGGATTATCGAGCTTGAACGGGCAGATACCGCTGTAACTGCCACTGCGAGCTCGGACCCGCTTTCCTTTCCCAAGGCTGTTTAGTCGGTGCCTCACCGACATCGGTCAGTCGCGTCACTGGACTCACGCCTTCGCTGTCCCCGGCTAGCCGCGCTGTCACCGGCTATTTGTCATTTTTCAATTCAATTCAATGTTTGTTTTCCAACTCTAGGTTGGGGGGCACCTCAGCGAAAAAGCAGTTTCTCACTGCTTGAGAGTGCCGGGGGCCCTCGCATACATCAGCAGGCGACAGTTTTAGCAGGAAGCTGCTTTACATGGAACATATTACAGGCATAAACACAGGCATAAACACAGGTATAAAGGCAATATAAACGCAGGTATAAACACAGGCATAAAGAATAGATATGTGGTTACCGAAATAACAGTGCAATCTCATGGTATTACCAGAGGGATACAATCAAAGCATCAAAAGGATAGTTTCAACGTTTCACGAAATATTCGCGAACTTGTCTCCGAGTAAAAGTAGTGAAATCAGCACCCAGTTTTTCATGTTTATTCAGCACAAAGGGAACCTGGTATGTAAGTGATTGCAGTAAGTATCCCGTGCGACGATGCGGTAGAAACCACATGCCTGAAGCACGGGTTCGGGGATCACTTCTTTGACTAGTTAAGCAAGAAGAAGCGGTTAAAAATGCTTTAAAATCTTCACTTGAAAAGAACAACGAGTAGACTCAGCGGAATTCAAAGACAGTCATCTCATTGATAATGCCAAAATCTGTAAATAACTGGCCGGTTGCATGTAGTCGTGGGAAATGGCCAATGTAGCGCAATGCTTTCTTTTGCAAACGATGAAGAATGCACAGATTCTTAAGGCTCGTTGTAGCCCACACAAGTGTGCCGTAATTAATGCGAGAAGCAAAAAGAGCGCGGTAAACTTGGAGTTCGGCTTTCACTGGTAGGAGTTGCCGGCATCGTGATATTGCACCTGCTGCTGTTGATAGGTGTTTTGATAATGATTCGATATGGCTAGTCCATGTCATATCAGCGGAGAAGGTTACACCCAATATTTTAAGTTTATCAACTATTGTTATCACTTCAGGACCAAGTACAAGAGGGTGGTTTATGTCCACATGTTTGTTTCTGGCTTTGAACAGTACACCTTTAGTTTTAGTTATATTAATTTTTAGTCCATTAAGATTGAACCAATCCAAAATTTTCAGCAATTCAGATTGAGCTTGCGCTAGAACTGCACTAATATGTTTGCCAGAAACAAACATGCTCATATCATCAGCATAAAGCACAAATGATGTAGTATTTCTATTTTCAACAGCGTCATTAATATATACATTGAACAAAAACGGCCCCAGAACACTACCTTGAGGTACGTCGGAGGTAACTGTTTGAAAAGACGATCAGATATTGTCAATAGAAACACACTGCTGGCGGTCACGTAAGTAAGATTCAAGCAACGAATGACATACACCACGTAAGCCATATGCAAACAGTTTGTGTAACAATATTTGATGATTTAGGTGGTCAAAAGCTTTGTTATAGTCAATAAATATGCCGAGTGTAAGGTAGTTGTTGTCAATGTTGTTAATTATTGAGTTCTTTCATTGTAAGTAAAGCCGTTTCAGTACACCTGCCTTTCCGGAAACCGTGCTGGAGGTCGGTTAGTAAGTTATGCTTCAAGAAAAAGATGTTAATACGTGCAAATATTAGTTTTTCTAGTCGTTTTGAAAATACAGGAAGTATAGATATCGGTCGATAGTTATTAATATCATTCTTTTCGCCCCCCTTATGTATAACGGAGACTCTTGCTTTCTTCGTAGCGGTTGGAAAACATCCTGATTCAAGTACTACGTTAAATATATACGACAAACAGGGTGCGATGATATCAATAACGTATTTAACCGGCTTTATTTGCAAGTCGTCACCATCTTTGGCATTAATGTTATGTAAGTTCAAAAATGTGGAACAGATTTCTGCCTCATCGGTTGGCTGAAGAAAAAGAGTGTCACTGCAGCGAGATGGAAAGGTGAAATCTGCTTCCAGGCTATCTTGTGTATTTGTCAAGTTGACAAAATGAGTATTAAAGTGTTCCGCTAAGTCAACACCGGAGAGGTTTGTATTGCTTAGAAATTCTGCCGCTGAAAACCTTGGATTTCGGCCCTTCAACACCATGTTTATAACATTCCATGCCTTATGAGGACGACTCTTTAACGTATTTGTAAAAACGTTATTAAAATACAATTTCTTCGCTTTCCTTAGCTCCGCATTTAACTTATTTCTGCATTTCTTCAATGTTAAGAAAGCAGATGGCTCTCTGGTGTCCAGGAATTTTTTGAAAAGTTTGTTTTTCTTCTTTATCATATTCAGATGATCGGGCACAACCCAAGGCTTTCTTATACTTCCATTCGATTGCACTCGTCTATATGGAAAGCAGGTGTCATAGTAACGGCGAAAAATATAGAGGAATGCATTGTAGGCATCGTTCGCATTTGTTTTCTCATATACAAGAGACCAGTCACCGTCTGAAACACACGCGCGAAAAGAATCCATGTTTGCTGTCGATAGGCACCGAAAGGTTACTGGAGGCTTAAGCATTTTTTTCTTGGAGAGATTGCTTGAATATGATATAAAGATGGGACTGTGACCACCTATGTCATAGCTTATAGTGCCCGCAGTTTCAACTGCTGTGTCTGCGTTTACAATGAACTGATCAAGCAATGATTGTCCAGTCAGCGAAACGCGAGTTGGTGTCGAAATCACATTTTTGAAGCCGCACGAAGTCACTATATTATTCAGCTGTAAAGAATGAACGTTATCACTGCCCATGTTTACATTGAAGTCACCGCCTAGTAGCAAGCGATAATTTTTATCTGCAACTTAGTCTAATATTTTTTCAACGAACTCCAAGAAAATGCTACGGCGGCCAGTTGGCGGCCGATATACCACAGTAAACAATTGTTCTTCGGCTTGTACGCACAACGATTCATAATCCCTAGTGATCCGCGTAAATGGTTTAAAAATGTCGCAGGATATGTTTCGCTTGACATGCATCGCAAGGCCCCCACCACGAGTTTCACTTCTGTTTAAAAAATAATGACTGTACCCGTCTATAGATAGCATGTCACTGTCTAGGCGATACCACGTTTCTGTTAACATTATCACATCGAACTGGATGCGGCACTCATCAAGAAAATTTGAAACATGTTCCTGTTTAGATATAAGAGATCGCGAATTTATATGGACTGCAAAAGCTGTGTTCTGTGTACAAGACTTTAAAGGAATGTTGCAAGGCAAACGGCTTTCCAGATATAGCATAGTGTTCCGAGGATGGCAGTATTGGCCTGCGTGACCAACACCAGTGGCTTAGACAATCTTGTCCAAGACGCCCATGCAGGTGATGCGCAGTGTTGTGGAAGTCTCATTTTGCCTGGCGAAAATTTTGCCATTCTTTGTCCAGGCAAACTTCCATTTTTTATCCCTTTTCCTCGCCACAGTCAGGCTCATTAGCTTCTTCAGAGTGGGGCACAAGTGTTCGTTAATATACACGGCAGAACTTTCAGTCTGACCAAGATCAGTGTAACCAAGATCAGCAGTTGTGGCTTTGACTTCTTTTGCTTTACTCAGGACAGCGTCACGCTTGGACCGGTTGCGAAATTGCACTATCACATTTGGGCATGTCAACTTCTTAGCCGGAATCCGGTGGCAGGCTTCAAAAAGTTAGGAGTCACTTTGGCGACTAAAGTGGTGCTAGGCGAAAGCCTTAGTACAGCATTCTGTCACGAATGTGGTTGTGAATGATGATTCAAGTGCTGCCAGCGAATGACGCGTCCATTGGCTGTCTGCGTGTGTTACTGATGTGTGGTTAACATGTTAAGCTTCGCCTGTAAGAGTGGAACGCGACAGCGTCTTGCAACGCTGCCAGGGAGTCCACAGAACGCCATCGCCAATTCGGCTGTACGCCTTGCTGGACGGTAAATTTATTTTTTGAGGAAAGGAAATGTATCTCTCTCGCATATCTGGGTGGACACCTGCACCTCGCCGTAAGGTAAAGGGGGAAGATGGGAGTGAACGAAGACGCCGTATTAGCTAGACGCGCCTTTGTTCATTCTAAACCATTCTGCTGGCATTACGGAGTGGCTAGCGTGCTCGTATCGCACTCCGGAGACCCTGGTTCGATTCCCCAACTCGACCAATTTCGTTCTCGGTTTTATTGATTTATGCGGTCTAACTAGAAAGGTTAATTAGGCTATTTCATATTTATATTATTGTATTTCTATCCATCGTGTTCTGTCATTCACCTGTCAATTGTTGGAACTGTCTAGGATGTTCGACACAGCGTATATGAAACGAGCAGCGTCGAACTGAGTGGGGAAGTGCGTGGTGGTGGAGGGAACGCGGCTTCGTACTTATCTGTTTTTTTCAGCAGCGTGTTCCGCGGACGCTGTTGTCGCTGCGGCGCGCGTCTTTCTTTTCTTTTCCTCTTTCTTCTGACCTATTCATTCTCCTCTATCTTAATTAGGCTAATTGATTAATGAAGCAATTAACTAAACTCAGTCCAACTTAGTTGGAGCATCACTATACGATCCCTTTGATTGGTTGCATGGTTACTAGCCAAAGTACAATTGGCCCCATTTGAAATTCGCGCACTGTGACGTCACGAGCATTTCGACCAATTGAAAAGCGTGACATTTTCTGTCGACAACTCCTGCTTACAACGATGAGGCATTAAAGGCTTCCGCCTTAATATCTTGACCTGTTATGGGCACTTCGATTACTTCTCCAATCTTTTGGAGTATGTCAGGGAGGTTTTCGTTGTCAGTTTCGGGAAGCCCTTTAATTTCCAGGTTTCTGTTTCGAGAGTATTGCTCCAAATCGGTCAGCCGAATCTAAAAAGCAAGGAGCATGTTCCTTAAGCTGTCGCGATCAGAAGATAGCGCAGCGTTTTCTTCTTTTAACGTTTTATTTTCCTCCTTTTGTGCTGAGAGTTCGGCGGAAATGTCATCATAATTCTTTCTGCAAAAATCTACGCTCTGCGATAGCTCACGGGTTTCATTACGTAAATCCTTTTCTATTGCACTGCGCATTGCTGCAATTTCGGCGCGAAATTCTTTCCGCAGCTGATCACGCAGTTTTTCTATCTCACTCGGCATGCTCAAAACACAGTTGGCAGCGAGAGCGGTAAAAGGTCACTTGGCGGCGGCGGAGTGCTGAGGAAGAATAACCGGCCCTAATGACCCTGCTTGCACTACCCATACTTTACACATTGTAAGCCCCCGCGCTTGACAGAAACCCGGCGTCCCCCACCTGACGGAGTTTGGTCAATGTTGTTTCAGACCTTCTGTCTTGGTGTATAAAGACCCCCGTACCCGGGCTTCGATATTTTCAGGTAATGGACCTGTCTCAAGAGACACTGAAATTTTGGCTGTGCACTTTGGTGAGGGGCGTATATGGACAAATTCAGACTTTTTGGTGGAGCATTGGTGGTGGTGAAAAACATTTATTGTTTAGTAACTTTTTTTAGAGAGATGATTGGGGTAGGGCCCTATTGGCCCTTCACCCTTACAAAAAATTCACGGGGCACTTTGGCTGTCTAAGTGCTGCAAGGCGAAAGAGTTTCCTGGCGCAATGTTTGTTTTTATTTTTTATTTTTCATATGTTGTTTTTATTTTTTGCTCTTTTCTTATTTTTATTGTTTCTTTACTTTTATTTTCATATCTTATTTTTATTTTTCCTATTTTTGTTTATTTTTCATTTTTTTATTTTTCATAAACTTCACTTCATTCTTTTTATTTTATTTATGAAACCTATGCATTCACTAGATGCGCCTTTATTCATGCTCGAACCTTGAGCCTTCGTGGCGGAGTGGTAGCTTCTCCGCTTCAAATGCCAAAGGCTCTGGTTCGATTCCCACCCTGGGCGCAGTTTCTTTTTAAGCAGCGACGCCGAAAGGCGGACAAATCTGCCGACAGCGTCTGTCGACACGGCTGCCGACAGCGTCTGCTAACGACAGTATGAGGCATTAAAGGATTTCGCCTTAATACTAGTTGGAGCCCCTACTACGGGGCCCCATTGGCAAGCAACGCCGTCCGCGTCCTTTGAACCAAGGCCTTTTGGGTCTTTAGGTCTTGTTAGCCTAGCAGGGCCGCCTCCCAGTCCTCTCTGGTGAGGTTGGGGGGGGGGGATAGATGGGTATGACTGACATGCCCCAAACCGTGTGGAATGTGTCAGCCATCTCCCCACAGAAGGGGCACGCGCCACCAAAGGATGTGTTGAAGTGTTTACGCACCGCCGGGCATAGTACAGAGTTAGTGGGAATTTTGATGAGGAGGCGCTCGTCAGCGCGATCCAGTCTCTTACAAGGGGCCGAGTAGCGCCGGTGCTCCTCCTTACAGTAATCGGTGGTGTGTTTGAATGTAACCGCCAGATTGTCTGATTGGGAGTAGCCTTCCAAGGGCAGGGAGATAGCCCGGGGAGACAGTGCGCGGGTGGCCTGATCGGCCTGTTCGTTTCCCTGTATGCCCCTTGTGACCGGGGGCCCAAATAAGGTTACCTCGTGTTGGATCTTCACATCGTCAGCTATATTGCAGTATGTGCGAGGCAAATGGGAGAGCCAAGCCCACCTCATAGTTCCGAGAGGCCTCTCGCGAGACAGTGATGTTATGTTTTGACTTGGGATTAGAGAGCCGGTGCAATGGCAACCTCCTCCGCGTGTGTTGCGCTGTAGGCTTTGAAATTGAGCCTGTTAACTGTGCTTGTGTTGTGTACGACTGCGGCCGTGTACCACCCCCCGTGGTGTGGGCCAGCAAAGTCCACGTAATACACGTGCTGTTGTAATAAGGGAGTAATTAGTCATTGGCATCCACTCAAGCGCAGCCATACGCCTTTAAAGGAAAGCTATACAGCTTTCTGAGAAACTTCGCAGTTAAAGAAAAATTCTTCCAGGTCCGGGAGTCGAACCCGGGACCACCGCTTCACCGGAGCAGTCGCTCTACCAATTCAGCTAACCGGGACGGCAAGCTTATGGTAGGGCGAGGGCGAATTGTTCAATAACTCGAAGTGGGAACAGTATTGGTCAAATGTTTAGCGGAATCCGCCTTGAGGGATTCCCCTAAAGCGGTGGTCGCGGGTTCGACTCCCGGACCAGGACGAATTTTTCTTTAACTGCGAAGTTTCTGAGAAAGCTGTATAGCTTTCCTTTGTAGCCATATCGCTGCGCTTGGGTGGATGCCAATGAGTAATTACTCCCTTATTACAAATCTACTCCACCTTGGGGGATTCCCCTAAACATTTGACCAACACGTGCTGTTGGTTACCATAGTATCGCGCCAATGCTTCCTCGCGCGCCAGGCGGCGACCGCTATGGTATTCTCTGGACATGTTTTGGAGAAGGGGTCGGACCCGGAGGGCACGTCTCCAGGGTTCTGACACTCTCTCCCTTTAATCAATGTGGTAGCGGTGTTTTATGTGTACCGGATCAAGAGGCGGCGACCGGACGTGGTCTGTGCAAGACGCGTTTATTGGCTGACTAAGTGGGCTTCTCGAAGCTCCTGGAATGTGCTCACGACGCCCAAGGCCAGAATTCTCTGGTTGGACGTGGCGACCGGGAGGTCCAGAACCCGCTTCATGCCTTTCCGGTGGAGGACCTCCAGTTGTCATCATCGTGTTTGCGCAGGTACAAGTAGGGGATGGAGTAGAGGATTGGAGGCCGCAGCGCGCCCGTGCAAAGGTCTCTCAAAGGCGGAGGAACGGCTTCTGCTTCGCCTGCATACTGATACTTTGCCGCGCCTGGCAGCTCTCAAACAATTCAACCCTTCTTTCTCGGGGCAGCTTTCCGCACGGCGCGGAGAAGTCTTCGGACATCTACCACATGGTGTGGGCCTGCCCCTCCAACCCTGCGATCCCCCCTCACCACAACCCAACCCGGGAGTACTGGGAGGAGAGCCTGCTCGGCTGCTCTGACCTGCAGGCCCAACGGGCCTTCGTCGCGCTAGCCCGGGCGGCGGCCGATGCCACTGGAGTCCCGGACTAGGGACCTCCACCTAATACTTGTAAGGGCTGGCCCCCTCTAGGTCAGCTCATGCGTAACCTCCTGAAGTGTATCTATCTGTACATAAATGTTTTCTACCACCACCACCGAGCACCAGGCTTTTATCCCCACCATACGCCACCGCCGTCCACGTGCTTATATGTTTGCCGCCGGTTCCTGCGTTTCGCGGCGTCGCCGTTGTTGATCTACTGGGATCACCGCGTAGTGGTACCAAAAACGGCAGCATCGCGATTTCCCGAAATCTTTCACGATACTCATTCTGGAATGGTAACAAGGAAGAGCTTACTCAGGCAGCACAACACCGTTGGTCGAACGTCTGGCAGTTGGTGGCAGAAACTGGAACGAACATCGGTCCTACGCTGGCATGTGGGCCGAGCGCTACCATTTTGACATATTGGGGCCTACTTTCATGCTAGTTTAGGGCCAACGTTCGGTCGATCCAGCGGCCAACGCAGGCCCGGCGTTCGTTGTGCAGTATGGACCAGTAAAGGTCTCATATTGGCATCCAACATTCAAACATTGGTTTCCAGCTTTCGAGTAATGGTAAGCAGCTTTCGAACAATGGTATGCAGCTTTCGAGCATTGGTATCCTCCTTTCGAAAACTGGCACATGAAAAATATAACCGACTAGCCAGTGAGCGGCACTGTGGATGTACCATTCTACCTAGCAAATATTCATAAATGAGGATGCCAAAGAATTTCTGAAGAAAGACCCCTTTATTGCATCGAGTTACAAGAATCACGCTTCTAGCGCACGCAGGATAGCTTGATGAAAAACTGTAGCGCTCGAGACGAGGACACAACGAAGACGACAACACATGCGCTAACTTTCAACTGAATCTTTATTGAATGCACAAACAGTTTTTAAATACTGCGCAAGCATCAAAATATCTTCCCACTAGCCTATCACACCGCAAGTCACTTTTCACATTTTGTACAAGCCATCAAGAAACATCATCTCCTTCTTTGATAAATATACAGATGGGATGCTTACACACTTATCTTCTAAGTTTTTTATTCGTTTTGCTTCAACAATCTCCCGTGTTAGCTGTTTCCTGCTTCTGTTAATAACCTGGCATTCATCGAACTTCGGCATGCATGCATCTGGGTTGCATTCCTCACAGTGTTCTGAAAGATTACCTTTTTTATTTTCTATATTCCTATTGTGCTCCCGTAGCCTCTCGTTTAGGCACCTCCCGGTTTCGCCTACGTACACCTTACCACAAGACAGTGGCAAGGAATACACAACACATTCTGCGCAGTCAACAAATTTCTTGGTGTGGTTCTTTGTACAACCTTTATGTTTCACAGAGTACGGATTTGTCATCTTACATAGTTTTGCCAGTTTATCTGGGGCCGAAAACACTACCTGAACGCCTACTCGTTGACCTATCTTTTTTAGATTATGGGAAATCCTGTGCATGTACGGAATTACCGCTGGTCCTACATTTCTCAGGCAGAGTTTGACATTTGGATTTATTCTTACGAATCATCCCCTCAGCCACTGACACCAAAATGGCGTTAGGATACCCAGCCTCTTGTAACCGTTTTACCTGTTCCTGAAAACTACTGTTCACCTGGTGCCCACACGACTTCTCCAGAGCCTTTTTGAAGCACGTGTTGACAATGCCTCTTTTTATCAACTTAGAGTGCGCCGAATTGTAATCAAGCAAGGATTTGTTGGCACGAGGGGCATAGCTCCAGCAAGTGTGTTCTTGACCACATACGAGTTTGATATCAAGGAAGCGAATTTCTTTGTTTTCAGGATATTCACAGGTCAGCTGAAGTGGGTCGAGGCATTCATTAAAAACTTCTGTTACATCAGATGATACTTTGTTTAGGTCATCAGAGCTACTGTCGATGAGGATGAGAAAATCGTCCACATATCTGAAAACTCTGGTCACTTTGGAACCAATTAGGCAATCATTGATGATTCTGTCAACACTTGCTAGGTACAAGTTGCTCAAAACCGGTGCTAGGCACGAGCCAATACAAACCCCTGTTTTTGCAGGTAGGGTTTGCCCTGCCAGCTGATAAAGGTGGACTGGAGATAAAAAGCTAAAAGGCCTAAAAAATTCTGTACAGACACTCCGGTAGCGTTCTGGAAAACTACTACTCCTAAATCGTCTATGCTATCTTCGACGCACTTAAGCAAGCCTGCGTGGGGTAGTGAATAGTAAAGATCTTTAATATCGATTGAGAAGGCTTGAAAGCCCTTGTCAGGTTGTGTGTGAAATATGTGGACGATTTTCTCATCCTCATCGACAGTAGCTCTGATGACCTAAACAAAGTATCATCTGATGTAACAGAAGTTTTTAATGAATGCCTCGACCCACTTCAGCTGACCTGTGAATATCCTGAAAACAAAGAAATTCGCTTCCTTGATATCAAACTCGTATGTGGTCAAGAACACACTTGCTGGAGCTATGCCCCTCGTGCCAACAAATCCTTGCTTGATTACAATTCGGCGCACTCTAAGTTGATAAAAAGAGGCATTGTCAACACGTACTTCAAAAAGGCTCTGGAGAAGTCGTGTGGGCACCAGGTGAACAGTAGTTTTTAGGAACAGGTAAAACGGTTACAAGAGGCTGGGTATCCTAACGCCATTTTGGTGTCAGTGGCTGAGGGGATGATTCGTAAGAATAAATCCAAATGTCAAACTCTGCCTGAGAAATGTAGGAAAACAGCGGTAATTCCGTACATGCACAGGATTTCCCATAATCTAAAAAAGATAGGTCAACGAGTAGGCGTTCAGGTAGTGTTTTCGGCCCCAGATAAACTGGCAAAACTATGTAAGATGACAAATCCGTACTCTGTGAAACATAAAGGTTGTACAAAGAACCACACCAAGAAATTTGTTGACTGCGCAGAATGTGTTGTGTATTCCTTGCCACTGTCTTGTGGTAAGGTGTACGTAGGCCAAACCGGGAGGTGCCTAAACGAGAGGCTACGGGAGCACAATAGGAATATAGAAAATAAAAAAGGTAATCTTTCAGAACACTGTGAGGAATGCAACCCAGATGCATGCATGCCGAAGTTCGATGAATGCCAGGTTATTAACAGAAGCAGGAAACAGCTAACACGGGAGATTGTTGAAGCAAAACGAATAAAAAACTTAGAAGATAAGTGTGTAAGCATCCCATCTGTATATTTATCAAAGAAGGAGATGATGTTTCTTGATGGCTTGTACAAAATGTGAAAAGTGACTTGCGGTGTGATAGGCTAGTGGGAAGATATTTTGATGCTTGCGCAGTATTTAAAAACTGTTTGTGCATTCAATAAAGATTCAGTTGAAAGTTAGCGCATGTGTTGTCGTCTTCATTGTGTCCTCGTCTCGAGCGCTACAGTTTTTCATCATGAGCAACCAACTCGCCCAAACATCCACCCTGATCAAGGATAGCTTGCACTGGGGAGGAAAGAAAAGGGGGCTCAAGGGCATGGTGGCAGAGTCTGTGAGAAAATCATTTGTTTTAAAGTTTGGTGCGTGCCGATCATTCAGGTTGGACAACGCAACTTTGCAAGCTACTGTGGTACAACAAAGATATCCATAAAGTGCTTAACGGAGCTGTCCTCCAGTGAACATATAAATCATATCCGAAGTAATCGTCGCACTCCTCTTGCAAGACGACTATTGCACTGCATTTAAACAAATTCCTTGTCCAGCTCTTGCACGATGACCTCACGAAGCGCCGATCCTGTAAAGAGATTCATGATGTCATGATAAGCCTAATTATGGCCGTCAGAGGACAAAAACCAACATGATTAAATAACACTGAATTTCATGAGGCAGTCTGCGTGGACACACTAGAAACATATTTTGCAGGATAACTTTAATTTACGCTTAAGAACTAAACCACATTCGTTGCACAAAGTGGAATTTATTTCACTACACTTGCCTTGTACGAAATGGTTCATTATTAGTTTAATCCGTCGTGTCGCACCCGAATGTTAGTAGTGTTTGTTCGTTCGTTCTTCAAAGCTGCCGGCACGCCGCTTTATCGCTTTGTTTGTGATGCAGGGCGCGCCTAGATTTATCTCGATTGATCGCATCCAGGCGGCGCCGATTCAGCGTTGTTCCAGGATGTTCTAGTAACTTTCCATACTATATCTCGAAAGTTCGCTATCAGCTTTAAAAAGGCGGGCATTCTGTTCGATGCCTTCCGCGCACGCTTGTTGCTACGCCGCCGCTTAGTGATTCTGTTCTTTGCGGGTGCAAGTCAGCCCAAATAAAGAGTTTCGTTTAGGGGCCATTCTCGCTGTTCTCCCATTCGCCAGACTGCAGACTCCACTACGTGACATCTGGTGCAGGTGCTAACGGATATCCCTGTCGCCCTCACCCCTCGGGAACCGCCAAAACAGCCCGAGCCGTCTCGAAGAAGATCGCGAGAAAGCCGCAGAAGCCGCCCCAACCGAAGATGAAGGGCGAACCAGCAGGCCGACTCCCGAGGCGTCCACCAGAGTTCGGACTACTACCGGAGCGCACGCGAGCAAAGAAGGTCTCCTCAGTTCCGACGTCAACCATGGCTACCACACCACACCCTGTTGTTTTGCACCAACCCTGACTGCCGCCAACGTTCAAAGGTTCACCGGGCGAGGATCTTGAAGAATGGCTGAAACAGTTTGATCGTGTCACCGTCTTCAAGAGTTGGGATGACCAGACTAAAATAAGCCACGTTTTCTTCGCCCTGGAAGGACCAGCAAGAATTTGGTTCGAGAACCACGACGCTACCCTAGCGATGTAGGAATCATTCAAGCGAGAGTTCCTGAAGGCATTCTCAAACATCGTCAGGAAAGAAAGAGCTCAGCTTCTTCTACAATCACGAATCCAGCACCAGAATGAGACTGAGACCGCGTACGTAGTAGACATGAAGCGCCTTTTTCGATGTGTCGATCCTGACATGACGGAGGAGAAGAAGGTGGAGCTTTTGATGCATGGTGCTGAAGAGGCACTTTTCGGTGGTCTGACCCGCAATCCAGCGAAGTCTGTCGCTGCATTCACCAGTGAAGCAGCCGCCATTGAGAAAACCTATGAAGCACGAGCCCGCCATTTTCCTCGACAGCTCCAAGTGACCTCGACTACCCTCTCGGATGGCACAACATTTTGAGGCAACCTGCGGGATCTCATCCGCTAAGTTGCACAGGAGGAGCTGCGTAGCCTGTTACCATATTCTAGCAAGCCTCAAGTAGCGACGCCTGAGGAAATAGTCCGCGAAGAAGTGCAGCATGCGCTTGGCTCCCCGCCATCTTCGCCTCCAGTTGAAGCTCCAGGTTTGACCTCCAATTGAAGCTCCAGTCTTCAGCCCCAGCGACATATACCCCCACTTCCATCCCCCCCCCCTCGCCATCAAACGTTTCGTCTTCATATTGTAAATTCCTATTCGTGTTTTTTGTATTTGTATTGCAATCCAGAGACCCTCCTGCAAGGTCCCAGGATGCCTTGCCTGTAGTAGGCTGTCAAAAAAATAAAATAAAATAGATGCTTGGCACTTGCCGAATAGCACGCATCCTATTCCCCGCATCTGCAGAAGTTTTAAGCGTTTTTTAAAGCACGTAATTAGTTCACCCCGTGCTGCATGTGGTATTAGATTGTGCATGGCAAATATATTACTGTACCACACACCAGTGCTAAAGAGTGAAGCATTCAAGTAAAATATGGTGTGTGACATAACTCCACAAAAGAGAAAGGATAGATTTCATTGCAAATAAATATCTACTGAGCTTCATCATGAACTAAAAACTTAGCCCAAACACCATAACAAGGTTGATCAGAACCCATCTACGTTTTAAGTTTTTTGTCTTGAACCCGTTCGAACCGGTTCGAACCGGAACGAAATACCGCTTTGGAGCCGAACCCGGAACGGAACACGAAAAGCGTTAACACGAACTTGAACCGTACCAAAAAGAATTCCGGTTCGACACCTTGCGGGCCGGCAGTAGAGCAGCGAGGACCGAAGGTGCCGAGGGTTGATTTTAAAACATTTTATTCGCCGGGAAGAGCTTGGCAAGAGGTCGCGTTAAGTGGTCGAGAGTACATAGCCCTCCACGACTTTGTCAGCCCACTCCACCGCCAAAACTTGCGTTCTGGGGTCAGAGCTAGCCAGCCCGGTCTCCCACCGCTCGAGAGAAGGAGCTGTAACTAGATCACCCGGAGGTGGCTCTATTTTGCAGTCCCACAGGATGTGATCGTAGGTAGCACGTTTTCCACAGTGTTTGCAGTTTGGGTTGTAAAGATCTGGATAAATGTGCGCGAGGAGTGATGGGGTGCGTATCGATCTCGTCTGTAGACGACGCCACGTAACCTCTTGTTCTTTAGTAAGTCTTTTGTCTGGAGGGGGGAAAATTCTCCTCTCTAATTTAAAATGATTGATGAGATTATGATATGTAATCATTGAGTCCTTCGTGAAATTCAGGGAGCCAGACTCATCCACTGCCCGGTCGACGAAACCTCGGGCTTTATTGTGGGCTGCCTCGTTCCCCGGATTCCCCGAATGGGCTGGGACCCATATCAATTCGGAATAATTTGGTGAGAATTTGGTTGCGTTAAGGATTCTAAGGGAGGTGTTTGTAATTCGTCCTTTAGCGAAATTATTGATACCCATTTTGGAATCGCTGAAGATGATGCTCCCTTGGGTATGCGCTAGGGCGAGGGCTATAGCCGCCTCTTCTGCCGTTTCAGAGGATTTCGTTTTGATTGTCGCCGAGACGATGTGGTCACCATTCTCGTTCACAGCCACAATTGCAAAGGCATTGGTATTTTCGTATTCTGCCGCATCTACATAAAGTGTTCCAGCGCACTGTCTGTATTTGTTATGTAAGGCTTTGGCTCTTGCTTGTCTTCTACCCTCATGGTGTAAGGGGTGCATGTTTTTGGGGAGTGGTTTGATTAGTAGGGCCGTCCTATAGTCGCGGGGTAAGTCTACTTTAGCATCGTTATTCGTAGGTTGAAAGTTATTTCCGAGCCTTGTAAGAATACTCCTGCCAGTTCTGGAATTGGCTAATCGCGCTGTTTGAGCCATTAAATGGGCTTCTTTCAGTTCATTGTAGGTGTTATGTATTCCTAACCTCATAAGCCTTTCAGTTGAGGCATTTAGTGGGAGTCCTAACGCAGCCTTATAGGCCTGCCGTATCATACTATCCAATTTGTCCTTTTCTGCTTTCGAAAATTTGAGATAAGGGGTGGCATAGAGTATCCTGCTTAGCGCAAAGGCCTGCACTAGTCGGCATAAATCTATTTCCCTCACCCCTTGTCTGCGGTTAGCCGATGGCCTTTCAGCCGCGCAAACCACTTTGAAATTTTTTTGTTCCACTGCCGCGCCATCTATAGTGGAGAAATATACACGCGCGCACAGCAGTGTTTTTGTTACGCAACAGGTAGCGCTTGCCTATATTTTTTTTTTGCGCTACTGGCGCGAGTTTTAAATGTTTTGCTCCTGGATCTTGCTGGCAATCTTCACCTCACCATGCCCAGAGTAGTTTCGAATACTCAACAAATTCAATATATATTTTTTACTGTTGCGTCTCAGGCTTACTCTCTCTGCAGCTGCAACGAAACGGACGCTCAGGGGCTCAGGAAAATTAAAAAAAAAGAAAAGAGCACAAAGCTGTTTGGTTTTGGCTCTTTTAGTGTGACCTAATTGCGTGCACATGTAGATTTTAGATGCGCGTAATGAATGCGCATTATTTATAGCTCAGATTCCCAGTTGTTTTTACGTGATGAATGCATATGTATTCAGACGTTTCTCAGATTTATCCTTCGGTGCACAACATGTACATATACAGACATGCGCAGATGCACATAGTTGGGAGGTGCGAGGTACGCGTGCACGTTGAAGGCAAACAAGCTTTGTTTGTCTTTTTCGTTATGTACGTACGTGTACATCGGGAGTCCTATAATCTGGCATCCGAAAACTGACCCCTTTGGAGCGTTGCACGCGGATGTACAAGAAAAAAAAAGAGTTTACATTCTATCTCGGAAAACAGCTGGGGACAAAGACGGCTGAGTTCATGAAAAAAAAATGGGGGAGGGGGGGGGGGGGGGGGGTTGAATCTAGCGGTTAGGGGTATTACGTACGTTGAAGGAATGTTCTTAAACAAAATAGTTTGTCTCGTCTGCTTTCTTGCCCGTTGTATGCTGAGCTGCAGCTGATTATAAATCTTAGGCAGGCTTGGCTGGCTTATGGGGTTTAACGTCCCAAAGCGACTAAGGCTATGAGAGACGCCGTAGTAGAGGACTCCGGAAATTTCGACCACCTGGGGTTCTTTAACGTGCACTGACATCGCACAGTACACGGGCCTCTAGAATTTCTCCTCCAAAGAAATTCAACCGCCGCGGCCGGCATCGAACCCGCGTCTTTCGGGTCAGCAGCCGAGCACCAAAACCACTGAGCCACCGCGGCGGCGATTATAAATCTTAGAGCAAACTGTTAATTTACCTAATTCATCGAGATATCCTGTATTTTTACGTACATGTTGCATTCGCGACAGTTACAATTTACTCATTTTTTGGGTTTGCGCTTTGCAGTGCATGTTTTATGTCGACAGTCTGACGGATACGCGGCCTACCGCGGGCGTTTCGCCCAATATCTACAGTTTTTGCGTGCACTGGAGGGGCTGCTTAAATTTGCTTGCAAGCTTCTCGGAAGCGTTCGAATTTTGCGCTGTGTAGGAAAAATTTGTTGGGGCCACAGAGCGCCGAAGGTAACTGTGTCCGAAATTAAACCTATGTACGGATGTTACTTACGGAGGGCAACACTGTTCACAAGGGAGACCAGCAGTATAGCTCCTAAATTAGCTATTCAGTAATAGCTAATAAGCCTACTATTTCGCACGTCTTACTGTTATCATGATGCTCTGCACTGCTAACAATGCTAGGCCGAAAAAAAAAGCGTTCTTGTAACCCCAAATGTCTCCCTTGAAAGATTGCAAAACATCTTCGGTGAAATAAATACCTTTAGTACTTTAATCCACAATTCCGACCAACAGACAGGTGCACACGCACGCTCGGTGCGAAGTGGGCCAAAATGAATATCACACATGCGTTTCGAAACACAGTGAATTTTGTTTGGCGGCGGCATAAAAAGAAGCTCCGCGGGCTAATTGACCGTGACCCCCGCCACTGTCACGGCCACACCCATTTTTTTTATGACTGCTGCTGATGCTGCTGCCAGCGGATCAGTGCAGGCGTTGAGGGAGTTCTTTGCAGAGGAAGGGCTGCCTTATCCTCATGTTCGAGGGAAAGGTCGTTGCGCTTGAAGCACACTGCGAGGGCGTTCGAAACTGGGTTTGGCCCGCAAGGGGCACAGCGGGGTTTACGGAGCTTCTCCCAAACGTACACCCCTAAAGGAGCCGAGCGCCAGGCTGGGGGACGCTTGTACCCATTTTACCGGTGGGTGTCCGGCGGTGGGTTTCGAACCAACCACCTACCGCAGCCGAGACGGGCGCTCAAACCACTAGGCCACGACTGCGGTGGCAGAGCACACGCACCAAATAGCGTTTTATACACACATGTGCAGTTTTTCAGTTATTTTAACCGATGGGTCTTTCCCATTTCATTTTCGGAGGACAGCCCCATAATAATAGATCCAACGTGCGAATACTTTCGGCGACCGCTTGAGCGTCGTCGACGTCGGCCGCAATACTCGATGGCTTGTTCAACGCTCTTGCTTCGCATCTGTCACTGCGATGCTTCACTTCGTATTAGTGCGAGACGGCGAATAGTGTGCATCTGCGCAAATATTTGGAGTCACATTATTTTATCTCTCTTCCAGCTTCGAGTACGGGCAACTCTTCTACTTGTATTACACCAGTTGCGAAACTGCGGCTCATATCTGTACGGGCCAGTTTCAGCGACTGTGCAGATGGTTTCGCCATCTCTGAGCAAGAGGTTTAACTAACGTAGGCGATCTGACGTAGTTACGTTAATTTTGAAGATGGCGTAACCTTTTCTTAACATTTTCTTATATTCTGTTTCGGTTTTTCATAAACAATAAAGAGGTGCTGGATAAATTTTGAGTCTGACGACAGTCATGTTTATTAATAGAGGAAAACGTTAAACAATCCATTCGTAGAACATTAGGAATAACTTGGTAGTTTTCCTTTTTTAAATGGGATGGCGCCACGGTAGATAATAAAATTTCGTCTGCTTTTGTTTTTATATGTTAAGTTCTTTCTGGTATCCATACGAGGCGCCTGGAGGATTGCAGCGCAGAAAGACCAGTCTGGTCTGATGTCTTGTCGTCTGGTCAGCTGGTCTGTAGGCTAGCAAAGCTGATTGATGCGAGAGAGATGTGGGCTGCAGGCATTGACAACGTTGTGCCAGAAACGCGGCGCTGAAGCCATAGGCTGTCGGCGTTCATTGGCTTTGGCGTCGAAAACGTTTTACACGCCGATCATTTTAAGGAAATGAAGTGCGCATTACTGGCTCCGTGGGTCAGTGGACGCCTGAATCGCGCTTATATGCACGTGGGGCGTTCAGAGGGAGCGGGCTGCATGCGCTGCGCTGACAACGGTGAGCGAACTCTCGCGATCAACCATTAACTACCAGGTGGCAGGGTGGGTGCGCTGCCTATCCAGTGTCGGAACGGAGCCAACGTTACAGACGACAAGCTTTGGTTTGGTTTATTGTGGTTCAACGTCCCAAAGCGACTCAGGCTATGAGTGACGCTGTAGTGAAGGTTGCCCGATACGCCATAGCATTCGCTCTTTGACCAGGTTCAACAGTAGTTGAACCGCAGCTACTTTTGCGTTTCGCCTCCATCGAAACGCTGCCACCGCGGTCCGGTACGAACCCGGGTACTCGGGTCGGTGGCGGCCATGGAGGAAGAAAAACTAGGAGGGAGCATGACGTCACAATCTTGAAGCCTAGTCATAAAAAATATAATGGAAAGCATCATGGGAAATAGGCCCTCACGTGACAAGGCAGTGGTAGCCTTAGCGCGCCGGATTTCGGTTTCGGTTTCGCTCTCGCTGTACGAGCAACTGCGCGACCATCTGCTTGTGTTCACTGACGGCTCCGTGGTGAGCGCAAACTGCTCGCTCGCCGCAGCGGCTACCATCCCCGAGCGACGCGTGCGCTGGTTGCGGCGCAGTGGAGACATTGGAGCACATGCTCCTTCGTTGTGCCGCTTCTGCAGTGCCGCGTCGCGAGATTCTCGCGGCCTGCAGGGCGCTAGGAATCATCCCGGATAGTCTTGAAGCGCTCCTGTGGCCGCGCGGCAGTGCGCTCACCCGAGAAAGAACAATGGTGAGCCTCTGTGCGTTCATCGAGCAGGCGAGCTTGACTTCCCGCTCGCTCTCCGCCAGGTAGTGCACGCGTGACACGAACGCTCCGTGGTTGCTACCTCGGACGGTATACGCGGCCGGGCGCCCCACCCCGGCCGCTAGTGTGCCGCGCGCGCGATTAGTCCGAGACAGGACGCTACGGGCGCGCGGCTATGTATACATACACTTCTTTTTGTAAGTGATTGTGCGCAGTGGCCGGGAGACCCCGCGCAGGGTAAGACGTAAAGCCGCCGGCACTCTCTCTCGACAGAGAGAGAGAGAGAAAAAAATTCAGGGGGCACTGACTGTCTAAAGTGCGTAGAGGCGAAAGCGTTTTCCGCACCACTTTCGCTGCTTCTGTGGCACTGGTGGCGTCACATATAATTGAGTACTAATTACTAAGTGATGACAAATCACTAATTAATGATTAATTACTGATTAATGCCTGAATACTAATAACTGCTAATTAATGACGCTTAAGCTTCGCCTTGAGTAGTGGAACGCGACAGCGTGTTGTAGCGCTGCCAGGGAGTCCACTGAACGCCACCACTCGTTCGACGCGATGCCTTGCCCTTTGAACGCAACTCAGCAACTTTGAACGCAACTTTGAACGCAACAACCGCGTCCGGCGAAGCGAAGACGAAGGCTCAAACAACAGATACCCCCTAGGTCTCCCCTCTCTCCCCGAGCACCTGATTGATAAAGTAAAGCAATGTCTTTGAAGGAGTAAGCTGGAGTGAATTCGAGTTCCTGATCGTTGGGGTCGGAGGGGTATGTCCGGTGGGAGAGCGCGCGGGCGGCGGCGTCAGCTGCCTCATTTCCCTCAAAGCCCGTGTGAGCAGGATCCCAAACGATACGACGGGGACAGGGGAAGCTGTTTTAAGACGATAGCCTCTAATACCTCATACTGTCGTTAGCAGCCGTGCCCGTGTCGGCAGCCGTGTCGGAAACCGCGTCGGCAGATTTGTCCGCGTTTCGGCGTCACTACTTGAAAAATTACGAGGAACTTTATGGGCTAAAGTGGTGAAAGGCGAAAGCCATTGTGCTGCATTCCGCTACGCGATTGTTTACTTCACATTCTGTTGGTGCATTAATTAATTGCCAATTAATGGCGCTTAATGGTGCCTTTAGGATTGGAACGCGACAGCGTGTTGTAGCGCTGCCAGGGAGTCCACGGAACGCCACCACCCGTTCGGCGCGATGCGTTGCCCTTTGAACGCAACGCTTTTTGAGGAAAGGAAATGATTTCAGGAAGGGAAATTACGCAGTAACTGTCTCACATATCTCTGTGGACACCTGTCGAAAATTGTATTTGAGGAAAGGAAATTACGCAGTAACTGTCTCTGATATTTCGGTGCACACCCGTCAAAATTCGCGCGCAGTGACGTCACGACCATTTGGACCAATCTGAAACGCGGGCGAATTTGCTAATACGTCTTGGTCACGACAGTATGAGCCATTAAAGGCTTTCGCCTCAAAAGAAACGGCGTTCAGGCTGGGAATCGAACCAGGGCCTTTGGCGTTTGAAGCGGAGACGCTACCAAGAAGGCTCAAGGTTTGGTTTAGGTTTATTGGTTTATTGGGGTTTAATGTTCCAAAGCAACTCAGGCTATGAGGGACGCTGTAGTGAAGGGATCCAGAAGTTTCGACCACCTGGGGTTCGTTAACGTGCACTGACATCGCACAGTGCACGGGCCTCTAGAATTTCGCCTTCATCGAAATTCAGCCGCCGCGGCCGGGATCGAACCCGCGTCTTTCGGCCAGCAGCCGAGCGCCGCAACCTCTGAGCCACCGCGGCGGGCCAAGGTTTGAGCATGAATAAAGGCGCATCTATGTTGTTGTTGTTGCGACTGAGAGAATAGAAAGGAAATTGCACGGGTCTGCCAACCTATATACTCAATATATATAGCCGCCGCGGTGGCTCGGTGGCTATGGTGCTCGGCTGCTGGCCCGAAAGACGCGGGTTCGATCCCGGCCGCGGCGGTTGAATTTCTTTGGAGGAGAAATTCGAGGCCCGTGTACTGTGCGATGTCAGTGTACGTTAAAGAACCCCAGGTGGTCGAAATTTCCGGAGCCCTCCACTACGGCGTCTCTCATAGCCTCAGTCGCTTTGGGACGTTAAACCCCATAAACCAACCAACCAATCAATATATATAGTCGCCCCAAACAGCACCGCGTAGCCTTCGACGTGATCTTTCTTAAAGCCCTAAGAGAAGCCCAAAAAGCTCCCCTAGCTATAGTTGGCGACTTTAATGCTTCTAGCCCCCTATGGGGATACCCCAGGGAAGACACGAAAGGCAGAAAACTAGCATCCGCCATCGCTGACATGGCCCTGACCCTACTCACGGACCCGCAGCACCCGACGCGAGTCGGCACCAGCGTAACGCGGGATACTTCTCCCGACCTCACGCTCGTCCGCAATGCCCGCAACTATGAGTGGCTCAATACAGGAGAGACCCTAGGCAGCGATCACTACGTGCTGCAGACCATCTTCGAAAGCAACAAGCACAGCAAACCACGAGGGCAAGCCAGAATTACAGACTGGGAGACATTCAGAAAGGACACCAAACTAACCACATCCGAACAAATAACCAGCTACGAAGATTGGGCGGCTTCCATTCTCGACCTTAAAGAAAAGCTCACAAAGTCTCTTGCCACCACGGAGGACCACCCAGCTGTTGACAACCACCTCCTACACCTTTGGGAAGCAAGACGTAGTCTTATAAAACGGTGGAAAAAACAAAGACACAATCGGAAACTAAGACTTCGAATAGCCAAGCTTACTATTCAAGCAGACCAATACGCATGGGACCTCGCTCGCACCAATTGGCTAACGAAGTGCGAATCCCTCAAAGGCCGCCTAGACACCAAGGCTACATGGAACCTTCTGCGATGCCTAATTGACCCTCCGAAAGCGAAGAGTGAACAACACAGAAATTTGCATCGAGCCCTACACAGCTTTCAAGGCACGGATCATGAACTCGTGGATGAACTCACGCGTCGCTATATCTGCACCGCGCGAGACCCACAACCCTACAATAAGGAGTACCGTGGGGAACCGAACGAAGACCTAGACAGAGATTTCACTTCAGAGGAAATCATTGCAGCACTAGCAGATATGCGCCGAGGCACAGCCCCGGGACAAGACAAAATTACTGTCGGACTTCTGGCCAACCTCGGCACGGAGGCTCTGCAGCAACTCACGGATTACATAAACGAATGTTGGCGTACCGGCACCATTCCACAAGCATGGAAAACAGCCAATGTACACTTCATTCCCAAACCCGGCAAGAAAATCAGCATTGAAAACCTGCGCCCCATATCCCTCACGTCGTGTGCAGGCAAACTCATGGAAAAGGCAGTCCACACCCGTCTCTCCAATTATCTTGAGGACAATGAGCTACTGCCACACACGATGTTTGGATTTCGGGCACACTTGTCCACCCATGATGTGCTTCTGCAAATCAAACGTGAAGTCATTGATCCCGCACGCACAAACAGTAACCGAGCGCTTCTAACACTTGACCTCAAGGGAGCGTTTGACAATGTCAAACACTCCACAATCCTCAACAACCTCCACAGCATGAACTGCGGACTGCGAGCCTACTCGTACATCTGCGATTTCCTTACGGACAGAACCGTCAACATCAGCACCGGCTCAAAACACACAACGCAAGTGAAGATGGGCACGAGAGGCACTCCGCAAGGGGCAGTACTATCCCCACTTCTCTTCAACATTGCACTCCTAAATCTCCCACCTCTTCTCAATCAGGTACAGGGCATACGCCACGCCCTGTACGCTGATGATATAACCATCTGGACAACCACGGGAAGTATGGGAATGATTGAAGAACAACTACAAACCGCGGCGACAACAGTTCAAAATTATGCCCGGGCGTGTGGACTAACGTGCTCACCCGAAAAATCCGAACTGCTAGTCTTCCGTCAACGCAAGAATCAAGACACCATCAATATCCGCGTAGACAACTCACCCATCAAGGAAGTTCAGACCATGAAGATACTGGGTCTGTACATAAATAACAACGGCAACAACCTTCTTGCCCTCCAGAAACTACGGCTCGTGAGCGAGCAAGTCGCCAGGATGATCGCCAGGATAACGACGCGCAAATCGGGGATGCGAGAAGACGATACTCTGCGACTGGTGCAGGCTTTCGTTGTAAGCCGCGTCGTCTACGTAGCGCCCTACCTCCGCCTTAAGAAGCGTGACATCAAAAACCTCGACATCATAATCAGAACTGCCTACAAGAAGGCCCTGGGACTCCCTCTTGCGACATCGACGGACCGGCTCTTGCGACTGGGTGTGCACAACACGATCGATGAGCTGATAGAGGCACACCTTACGGCGCAGGTGTTACGGCTCTCCACAACTCGAACTGGCCGACAAGTCCTGAGTGATTTAAACATCAATTGCCCCCGACAGCTAGACACCAAAACCGACATCCCAGCCTCATGGAGAGGACAACTCAAGGCAGCTCCACTACCCAGGAATATGCACCCTGATTTTCACCAGTCAAGACGACAAGCACGAGCCGAAGCCATGAAAAGACACTACGGCGGGCGCGAGGGCGTGTTCTATGTCGATGCTGCGGGTCCCGAGCAGGGAATGACGGCCGTCGCGGTAGTGCACCAAAATACAACAGTCGACGGACTAGTACTGGCTAGCCAGGACATACTGGCCGCGGAAGAAGTGGCGATTGCTTTAGCTGCAACAAACACTGGCTCAGAATACATTCTCACAGATTCACAGACAGCGTATCGCAATTACCTGAGGGGCAGGGTCGCACCGCTAGCAGCTAAAATCCTGCAAGATAGCTACATCCGTGGCTACCAACCCACACACAAACACTTAATATGGGTACCAGGTCACCAGGGCATCCCAGGGAACGAGAGCGCACATGCCTCAGCCCGAGCATTTCTCCCCCGGGCACCCAGTGCGGATGCCGTGGAACCTCCTACCCCACTACTAACTTACAATGACATACTTCAGCACTTAAGATTATCCCGTCGGGTCTACCCTCCGCCGGCTAAGACACTAGATAAAGGGGAGGAACAACACCTCCGAAAGCTACAGACCAACACTTACAACAACCCACGAAGACTGCATGCCATAGACCCGGAGTCATTTGACTCACAATGCAAATTCTGCGGGGAGAAGGCGGACCTGTACCATATGGTATGGGCCTGCCAACGAAATCAGGCGATCACTGTTAATAACCAGCCAACGCAGGAGGGGTGGGAGGCAGCTCTGTCCAGCTCGGACGGAAAGAGTCAAAAGCAACTCATCGAAAGAGCCCGGACAGCAGCCTACGCCAATGGGGTTCCGGACTGAGAGCTCCAACCACGGCTACAACCTCCTAAACCATTTCATTAAAATATTTTCACCACCACTGCCAACTGGCTCCAGCCGAGCCACCACCGCTGCCAAGTGCGGACAGAGGAGAGGTAACAGATCAGAGGAAAGAGAAAAAGGAATGACGCGCGTCGCAGCAACCGCGTCTGCCGAAGCGGTCGCTGGCTGAAAAAACAGATAAGAGCCCGTAGCCGCGCTTCGTCACCACCTCCCTGGCGCATCTAGTGAATGCATGGGGTTTATAAATCAAATAAAATGAACAAAAATTAAAAATAAGGAAAGAAAAAAGAGAAGGAACAAAAAATAAATAAAATGAAACAAAAATGGAAAACTAAAAACAATAAGGAAATAAACAAAAATAAAAATACAATAAATATAAAAATAAATTTTGCAGAAATAAATAGAATATAGGAAAAGTAACAAAAATAAAAAATAGAAAATAAATAAAAAACAAACAATGCGCTAGGAAAAGCTTTCCCCTTGCAGCACTTAGGGAGCCAACGTGCCCGCTGAATTTTTTGGAGAATGCGGTAGGCTAGGTACGGTAACCAGCCCTGCTCGACGTGCCGACAGGCCCCTCGCGAGTCGGAAAGAATTGTTTTTGAATCGGGATCAGATGCAGTCAACGCAATGGCGACCTCCTCCGCGTGTGTTATGTCACGGGCACGGAAAGTGAGGCCGTTCACTGTTTTGGATTGGTGGACGATTGCGGCCGTGTACCATCCCTCATGGTGGGGGCCGGAGGCATCCACGTAGAATACGCCGGGTTTCGGTCCATAGTGGCGGGCCAGTGCAACCGCCCGCGCCAGGCTCCGGCCATTTATGGTCCTCACGGTTCATGTTCGCGGGAAGAGGGCGCACGTGGAGGGCGCATCTCCACTGGGATGGAATACGTACGCGCTCTTCCATGAGAGTGGTGTGTTGGATGTGCAGTCGGGCAAAGAGGCGGCGACCCGACGATGTCTTCGAGAGACGTGTGTATTGGTTGGTCAAGAAGGCTTCCCGGACCTCCTGAAATGTGTTCACCATGCCGAGCCCCAGGAGGCGCTTGTTGGAGGTGTTGACGGGGAGGCCCAGAGCCTGCTTTCAGGTTATCTTCCTTCTTTGTACCAGGGGTGCCCCTCACAGGAAGTCGCAATAGCTCTCGCTGCCGCCGATCCAAAATCGAAAACGGTTATCACAGACTCTCGCCGGGCCTGTGAACATTATCTTGCAGGCGAAATATCACCTCTTGCCTCGCAAATTCTAAGACGCGCTCTCGCCGATCCAACTCGCACAAAAGTGATCTGGGCTCCTGGCCACCAGGGTCTACGAGGCAATGAGGCCGCTGATGCGGCCGCCCGAGCGCTCACACACCGGGCTCCTCATCCTAGCTCTCCTGGCTCAGAAGCTCATAAACCGCTTCTGCGGTTCCGCGAAATCCTAACTCATTATTGCGACAGCCACCGTCTCTACCCGGCACCTGCCAAGGGGCTGAGTAAGGCGGAGGAGCGAACTCTGCGGCGCCTGCAGACAGCAACCCTTCTCTGTCCTGCCATAGCAAAACACTTCGATCCGAACACAGATGGGCGCTGCCCGCACTGTGGAGAGATCTGCGATATCTTTCACATGGTGTGGGCATGTACTCAGAATCCTCACCTTCCCCCTTCCCCCACCCCCACCAGAGAGGCATGGGAGACTGCCCTCCTCAACTGCTCCACGCTGGAGTCCCAAAGGGCTCTGGTCAAGCGGGCGCGAGACGGGGCCTCGTCGTGCGGTGTCCCGGACTAAGGATACCGACCATGCAGCAGGGTTTTTTAACCCTCAAGCTCTGTTTGAATATTAAAGTTGTTCACCACCACCGTCAGAGACGGGCTTGCGATGCAGTTAAGATACAGGGATAAAAGGAAGACGACGTTTATGTACAGATATTTACATTACATACAAGTTTAGGCACTGGAGACAAATTAAGCAGCAAAAAGATGAAACAACAAAAACTGGAACTGCCTAACACTAGGGGAGTCCCCTACTCGGCATCGCCGAAGATGCATAGCACCTGACCCTAGCCCAGAACCCTTCTTCCGGCTCCGGGGCCCGGTTTTAAAGACCTAAAGGCCCGGCCCGCCTTCGGTATCATGCGATCACGTTACACTCTTAACATGACTCGTTTACCAAGCGCATGGCCGGCCCTCCAGCTTCCGTAGGGCAAATCACCCTCTCCATCGCAAAATAAAAGTAAGAACAAACACAAACACACATTCATGCGAGCACGTGAAAGGTAAAACATTCTTTCCCTCGCAAAAATAAAAGAAAAAGCAAATGCAAACACATAGTCGTGCCAGCACGTGCGATTGGTTTCCCCGATGACCCTCGAACTTGGCGTCGTCCTGGAAGAGGGATTATCGGTCTTAAACGGGCAGTTACCGCTGTATCTGCCACTGCGAGCTCAGACCCGCTTTCTTTTCCCAAGGCTGTTCCAAAACGAGTGGGGCGATCGGTGTGCGGCGGCTCTCACCGCTCTTTGGATAGCCGGAGCGAATCGGCCCCAAAGGGTGATGGACACCCGCGCGGGCCGGCGCCTTCGCGCCTGGCCGAATCATTCCAAGAAAGGTGACACTTCGCTTCGAGCGCACCCCGCCCACTACAGCCGGGTAGGGGGGGGGGGGTCCATTGAAGACGGCGGCGGCGGGGCGCTGAGAAAGAATAACCGGCCCTAATGACCCTGCTTGCACTACCGATACCTTACACATCGTAAGCCCCCGCGCTTGTCAGAAACCCGGCGTCCCCCACCTGACGGAGTTTGGCCAATGTTGTTCCAGACCGTCTGTCTTGATGTATAAAGAACCCCGTACCCGGACTTCGATATTTTCAGGGAATGGACCTGTCTCAAGAGACAATGAAATTTTGGCTGTGCACTTTGGTGAGGGGCGTATGTGGACAAATTCACTTTTGGGTGGAGCATTGGTGGTGCTGAAAAACATTTATTGTTTAGTAAATTTTTTTAGAGATATGACTGGGTTAGGGCCCTATTGGCCCTTCACCCTTACAATACTAGGTGGAGCCCCTATTACGGGGCCCCATTGGCAAGCAACGCCGCCCGCGTCCTTTGAACCAAGGCCTTTTGGGTCTTTAGGTCTTTACAGCCTAGCAGGGCCGCCTCCCAGTCCTCTCCAGTGGGGTTGTGGGGGGGATAGATGGGTTTGATTTACACGCCCAAACCATTTGGAATGTGTCAGCCACCTCCCCACAGAATGGGCACGCGCCACCAAAGGATGTGTTGAAGTGTTTACGCACCGCCGGGCATAGTACAGAGTTAGTGGGAATTTTGAAGAGGAGGCACTCGTCAGCGCGATCCAGTCCCTTACAAGGGGCAGGGTAGCGTCGGTGCTCCTCCTTGTAGTAATCGGTGATGTGCTTGAATGTAAGGGCCAGATTGTCTGATTGGGAGTAGGCTTCCAAGGACAGGGAGATAGCCCGGGGAGAGAGTGCGCGGGCGGCCTGATCGGCCTGATCGGCCAGATCGTTTCCCTGTAGCCCCTTGTGACCGGGGGCCCATATCAGGTTACCTCGTGTTGGATCTTCACATCGTCAGCTATATTGCAGTATGCGCGAGGCAAATGGGTGAGCCAAGCCCAGCTCACAGTTCCGGCAGGCCTCTCGCGAGTCGGTGATGATATGTTTTGACTTGAGATTAGAGAGCCGGAGCAATGGCAACCTCCTCCGCGTGTGTTGCGCTGTAGACTTTGAAATTGAGCCCGTTAACTGTGTTTGTGTTGTGTACGACTGCTGCCGTGTACCACACCCCGTGGTGTGGGCCACCAAAGTCCACGTAATACACGTGCTGTTGTAATAAGGGAGTAATTAGTCATTGGCATCCACCCAAGAGCAGCCATACGGCTAGAAAGGAAAGCTATACGGCTTTCTCAGAAACTTCGCAGTTAAAGAAAAATTCTTCCAGGTCCGGGAGTCGAACCCGGGACCACCGCTTAACTGGAGCGGTCGCTCTACCAATTCAGCTAACCGGGACGGCAAGCTTATGATAGGGAGAGGGCGAATTGTTCAATAACTCGAAGTGGGAACCGTATTGGTCAAAAGTTTAGGGGAATACACTTTGGGGGATTCCCCTAAAGCTGTGGTCCCGGGTTCGACTCCCGGACCAGGACGAATTTTTCTTGAACTGCGAAGTTTCTGAGAAAGCTCTGCGCTTGGGTGGATGCCAATGAGTAATTACTCCCTTATTACAAATCTACTCCACCTTGGGGGATTCCCCTAAACGTTTGACCAACACGTGCTGTTGGTTACCATAGTATCGCGCCAATGCTTCCTCGCGCGCCTGGCGACGACCGCTATGGTCTTCTCTGGACATGTTTTGGGGAAGGGGCCGGACCCGGAGGGCGCGTCTCCTGGGTTCTGACACTCTCTCCCTTTAATCAATGTGGTAGCGGTGTTTTATGTGTACCGGATCAAGAGGCGGCGACCGGACGTGGTCTGTGCAAGACGCGTTTATTGGCTGACTAAGTGGGCTTCTCGAAGCTCCTGGAATATGCTGACGACGCCCAAGGCCAGAATTCTCTGGTTGGACGTGGCGACCGGGAGGTCCAGAACCTGCTTCATGCCTTTCCGGTGGACGACCTCCAGTTGTCATCATCGTGTTTGCGCAGGTACAAGTAGGGGATGGAGTAGAGGATTGGAGGCCGCAGCGCGCCCGTGTAAAGGTCTCTCAAAGGCTGAGGAACGGCTTCTGCTTCGCCTGTATACTGATACTTTGCTCTGCCTGGCAGCTCTCAAACAATTCAACCCTCCTTTCTCGGGGCAGCTTCCCGCACGGCGCGGAGAAGTTTTCGGACATCTACCACATGGTGTGGGCCTGCCCCTCCAACCCTGCTATCCCCCCTCACCACAACCCAACCCGGGAGGACTGGGAGGAGAACCTGCTCGGCTGCTCTGACCTTGAGGCCCAATGGGCCCTGATCGCGCGAGCTCGGGCGGCGGCCGACGCCACTGGGGTCCCGAACTAGGGACCTCCACCTAATACTTGTAAGGGCTGGCCTCCTCTAGGTCAGCTCATGCGTAATATCCTGAAGTGTATCTGTACATAAATGTTTTCCACCACCACCACCGAGCACCAAGCTTACATCCCCACCATTCGCCACCGCCGTCCACGTGATTATATTGTCACGTTGTAGTGACGGCAGTCCAGCGATCAGGAAGACACCAACCAGCCTTGGAAACGAAGCTCTTTATTTGGGCTGACTTGCGCCCGCAAAAGAACTGAATCACTCGGCGGCGGCGTAAGGAACAAACGTGCTCGTCAGTGGTCGAACTATGAATGACCGCAGCTCGTGGCATCGTTCAATTTAAAGCCGGATAGGAAACTTCGAGATAACAGGCCGAGATCATCTAGACTAATCTAGAAACACGTAGATGCAGCTTTTCATGGCTCTGATCAATCGAGATTAGTCCGGGCGCTTCTCGCGTCACGAACAAAAACGATAACACCCTTTTCCTGCGGCCTTGCGCGGACACTACAATGATACGCGGCATTACCCCCCTCTCAAAGAAGCTTCGTCTCGATGCTTTAAAATGAAAATAAACACGGAAAATGCAAACTTCGAGTCCTTCAGCGTTCATAATACGGTTTAAGGCGTACGATATGTACGACTTCCGGGCGTGTGCGTCGTCGCTGAGATGCTGTCGTGCCGTCGGGGATGACTTCATAGTCGAGGTCACCGATGCGACGGAGAACCCTGTACGGGCCAAAGTAGCGTCGAAGCAACTTTTCACTCAATACACGACGGCATATTGGCGTCCATATCCAAACACGATCACCCGGCTTGTAATGCGTGTCTCGACGGCGCAGATTGTAGCGTCGGGCGTCGGTGTGCTGCTGGTCTTCAATGCGAAGCCGCGCAAGTCTTCGGGCTTCCTCGGCGCGATGAAGGTAGGCGGCGACGTCGAGGTTGTCTTCGTCGGAAACGTGCGGGAGCATTGCGTCGAGTGTTGTCGTGGGCTTCCTGCCGTATACCAGCTGGAATGGGTTAAACCTGGTTGTCTCCTGGACGGTAGTGTTATAGGCAAAGATCACGTAGGGCAGAATGGTGTCCCACGTCTTGTGTTCGGCGTCGATATACATGGAGACCATGTCTGCGATGATTTTGTTCAGACTTAGGAGGGTAGCTGTGTAGGCCAGTTGGTGAGACATGAAGGCGCTAGACACCGCAGCAGACACGGGACATAGAAAGAAGACGACACAGGGCGGTACTTGCAACTAAAATTTTATTTGAAACTTCATGGCTTTATAAAGACAGAGGCACGTGTGATCTTACAATCAGGTAAAAAAGATGAATGAAAAGCAACAGATAGCAAAACCTAACTGACAACAATGCACAGGAAAGATATGCGCGTCACAATGTACAGAAATCAGACTTTTATCAGGCCGTATTACAGCATGGCCCCAAGTACAGCTTGGAACCATCGGTGGACAAGTATGACCTTCTAGCGTCCGTGCACAGAGTGGCCAACAAGGCTCCGGCTGAGGAGAGGACATCCTGCCTTTTAGAAAGCGTCGAAAGCTTGCGAAAGAATTTCACCAAGAAGTCTGGTAGCTCGAAAGTTCTGCGTGAAGTTGCCTGCTACTTCCGGGAGAATGACCTCGCTCTTGTCGAGGCTGACAAGGAAGGTGGCTTCACCGTACTTCCGCAGAGCCTATTTCAAGAAAAAGCCATCAGTGCCGTGAGTAAGAACTTTAAGCCTGTATCTCAAAAACCTTCCAAAGTTAAGAGCAGGGCAGTGGCTCTTTTAGATAAACTCAACCTACAGAAGCTATCAAAACAGGTGCTGGGATGTGATTTGAACGTTCTGAGCATCTTCTTCACGGCAAAGACGCATAAAGATCTGTGCCCATTCAGGGCTATAGTTACAGAAAGAGGAAGCTGGCAGGCCCAAGTAAGCAAGTTCCTTAAAACACATTTGGGACAACTAAAGCCTGATGATCCTTTCAAGATAGCTGGGTCTGACACCTTGGTTGCAGCATTGAATTCTGGTGTTCCAAGTGCCAACTGTGCGTTGTCCGTCGACGTGGAAGAGTTGTTTTACTCGATTCCGCACGATGAACTTTTCAGTGCAGTAAGAGAACTGATTGACGTTACCGGCGTGGTTGGATTCCAGAATACCTGTGGTGTGTCGCCTGATTCTTTTATGGAGCTGCTCGCTTTTTATCTTGATTCTACTTTTGTTTCCTTTGGCGAGAAATTGTATGTGCAGAAAAAAGGAATTTGTATAGGTTCCAGTGTCGCGCCAGTGCTGTGTGAAATATTTCTTGCGCGTCTAGGTCGAGTGCTCGAGCTCAAGCTAACCCAACCTTTCATAGCAAAGATCATCAGATATGTAGACGACTTTTTAATTATTTTGAAACTTTCTTCTCATGACTCTTTGACAGAAGTAGCTGGCATGATTTTAAGTGTATTCTCAAACTGTTCACAATTTCTTAAATTCACTCTAGAACTTCCACAAAACGGATCCATTCAGTTTCTAGATTTAAAGCTATCTTTTAACAGAAGTGATCATGTGTGCTGGGCCTTCCAACCTAGGTCAAAGAAAGCATTGCTGCCTTTTGATTCCTCCCACTCCAAGGTGGTAAAGCGGGGTATTGCCTCCTCCTGTTTTAGATCCGCAGTTTTAAAATCATGCACTCATATGTTGAAGTCCAGTTTTTTCCTTCAAGTAGAGCGGCTGGAAAAGGCAGGGTACCCGAGGTTTCTGTTAACTGCGGTTGCTGAAACAGTGGCCAATAAGCTCAGTAAAAAGAAAAAAGTTGCTTCCCAAGAACCTGCCGGCCAGAAAAAAGTGGAAGTCATTCCCTACCTGCACAGGGTTTCACATAATCTCAAAAAGATTTCAGGCAAATATGGCATCGACATTGTATTTTCGGCACCCTGTAAGCTCTCTAGATTATGCAATCTAGTGGGAAAAGGGGACTCGATTCGAGGAACTTGCGGCAAGAAACATTTGGAAGAAAATAAGCGTGTCGCATGTGCAACAGGGGTAATCTACAAGATCCCCCTCAGTTGTGGGCGTGTTTATATTGGACAAACCGGTAGGTGCTTAAATGATCGCTTGAGAGAACATGCGCGTTCCTTGGGGGAGGCGGGGGGTTCGAATCTGCCTGTTCATTGCCGCAAGTGTCGGGGTTGTTGCCCTCAGTTCAGCCAGACCCAGATTGTTGGAAGAAGGAAGGGGCAGCTCGAGAGAGAGATTGTGGAGGCCATTGCCATCTTGCGCTCGCAACCGGATGAATGCGTTAGTTCGCCTTCGGTTTCCATCCTCCAAAAAGAACTGGGTTTCCTTGATAGGTAACAGGTTGGGTGGCTTCCTTTTAACGTTCTTTTCTTCCTTTGTCTTGTGGTTTTTCTGCTTCCACATGCGGTCGACGGTTTTTAACACTTCTGATTTATGTAGATTGTGACCGCATGATGAGCTTTGCATAACGTTTTAAAAGTCTGATTTCTGTACATTGTGACGCGCATATCTTTCCTGTGCATTGTTGTCAGTTAGGTTTTGCTATCTGTTGCTTTTCATTCATCTTTTTTACCTGATTGTAAGATCACACGTGCCTCTGTCTTTATAAAGCCATGAAGTTTCAAATAAAATTTTAGTTGCAAGTACCGCCCTGTGTCGTCTTCTTTCTATGTCCCGTGTCTGCTGCGGTGTCTAGCGCCTTCATTTTTGTTCAGACGCTCTGTGAGTCGTTGGTTTGCGGATGATAGGCAGTTGTCCTTCGATGACTTGTCTGGCTGTAGTTTAAAATGGCTTGCGTCAGCTCCGCTGTAAATGCCGTTCTTCTGTCTGTGATGAGCACTTCGGGCGCGCCATGCCGCAGGAGAATTTGTTCCACAAAAAATTTAGCGACTTCTGTTGCGGTACCACTAGGCAACGCTTTTGCTTCGGCGTAGCGGGTCATGTAGTCGGTGGCCACGATGATCCACTTGTTACCTGATGATGAAGTCGGAAAGGGGCCGAGGAGGTGCATCCCTATTTCTCCTGGATGCGGTGCAACGTGCGAGAAGTCCCGAGATGCCCTGCAGTCGGCTCATCATGGCACGCCTGCACAATTTCTTGCCTGAGATTTTTGGGCACCACAAGAAGATGCACTGTCCTGTTGGGCGCGAAGTTCTTCGGGAGGACGTTATTGTGAAAGACGAAGGACGACAGTTGGCGCTTGAACCCTTGGGGAGGCGATGCGGTCTTGCCTTTCAGATAATCAACTAGGCTTTGCAACTCAGGATCCGAGCGCTGCTGCTGCGCGAAACTGCTGGCGCTTACCGGTCCTAAGAAAGCGTCGCCGTCTTCCTCTTCCGGTGCTGCGTCGACGGGGGCTCGCGACAAGCAGCCTGCGTCGGAATGCTTGCGGCCAGATTTGTAGACTACAGTTATGTCGAATTCTTGAAGGCGCAGGCTCCAACGAGCGAGGCGGCCGGAGGGATCTTTCAAATTGGCTAGCCAGCACAGAGCATGGTGATCGCTCACTACCTTGAATGGTCGTCCGTACAAGTAGGGGTGAAATTTCGACGTGGGCCAAATAATGGCGAGACATTCTTTCTCGGTGGTCGAATAGTTGGCCTCGGCTTTCGACAGTGAAGGGCTAGCGTACGCGATAACTTTCTCCTGTCTACCAATCTTCTGAACGAGAACCGCTCCTAAGCCCACACTGCTTGCATCGGTATGAATTTCAGTTTCGGCGTTTTCATCAAAGTGCCCGAGCACAGGAGGGGACTGTAAGCGGCGCTTCAGCTCTTTGAAAGCTTCCTCTTGCGGCGTTTCCCAGTTAAAGGGCACGTCAGCCTTGGTCAAAGGTTCAGCGATGCGCGAAAAGTCCTTGACGAATCGCCGGTAATAAACGCACAATCCAAGGAACCTGCGTATAGCTTTCTTGTCATTAGGCTGTGGAAACTCTGCGATCGCAGCCGTCTTCTGAGGGTCTGGGCGAACTCCACCCTTGCTTACGATGTGACCAAGGAACAGCAGCTCCTGGTAGGCGAAGTGGCACTTCTCTGGTTTCAGTGCCAGGCCTGAAGACTTGATCGTTTCCAGCACTATCCGAAGCCTTCTGAGGTGGTCTTCAAAGCTTGAGGAGAAGATAACAACGTCATCTAAGTAGACTAGGCAAATCTGCCACTTCAAGCCTGCGAGCACCGTATCCATTACTCGCTGGAACGTCGCTGGGGCAGAGCAGAGGCCGAAGGGCATCACCTTGAACTCGAAGAGTCCGTCTGGCGTGATGAACACAGTCTTATCGCGATCTCTTTCGTCGACTTCAATTTGCCAGTACTCGCTCTTCAGGTCCATAGATGAGAAGTACTTCGCGTTGCATAGCCGATCCAATGTGTCGTCGATGCGAGGGAGGGGGTAGACATCCTTCTTCGTAATGCTGTTCAGGCGGCGGTAATCGACGCAAAAGCGAAGAGTGCCGTCTTTCTTTTTCACTAGGACGACTGGAGCTGCCCAAGGGCTCCTCGATGGCTGGATGACATTGTCACGAAGCATTTCCTCAACTTGCTTGCGGATAGCTTGGCGTTCTAGCGGCGATATGCGGTACGGGCTCTTTCGCAAGGGTCGGGCGGGTTTGTCTGTGACAATGCGGTGCTTGACAAGCCGGGTTCGTCGCACATTCAATGCTGATGAGAAGCAATCGCTGTACTTTTGAAGAAGACTGCGTATTTGGTCTTGTCTGCTCCGTGGTAATGCTGGGTTGATATCAAACGTTGGTTGATGGCTTTGGTCAGATGGTTCTACGGTTTGGTCGGGTAGGGCAAATATGTCTCTGATGTCTGCCAGCTCGTCGAGGAAAGCGATCGCCGTACCTTTGTTTAGATACCGGTATTCTTCGGTGAGGTTGGTTAGCAGAACCTGAGCTTGGCCATTTCGGATTTGTGGGACTCCCCTTGCGACGCCCAGTCCTCGATCATGGAGTAACTGGGTGTTCCCCTCGACGACGCCTTCGGCATTTTCGATGTCTCCAGTACCTATGCAGGCGAATACACTTAATCGGGGCGGCACGCTCAATGCTTCGTCGAGGACGTTCAAGGCAACGTGATGAGTCGCGCTCGTCGCAACAGGTATGGCTTTGTCCGTGGAAAGCTTGATCGACTTAGATCGAAGGTCGATGATCGCTCGATGTTCATTCAGGAAGTCCATTCCGAAAATCACGTCTCGCGAGCACTGCTGTAGGATCAGGAAGGTTGTCGCATAGGTTCTCCCGTTTACAGTAACTCTCGCGGTGCAGCGTCCTGACGGCGTAATCAGGTTGCCACCTGCGTTGCGGATCAGCGAGCCATCCCAAGTTGTTGTTACCTTCCTGAGTCGTACAGCGAGCGGCCCACTCATGACAGAGTAGTCAGCTCCGGTGTCCAGCAAGGCAGTAACCGCGTGATCGTCGACCATAACTTCAAGGTCACTCGTTCGCGTTTTCGTATTGCACGTTGTCTTCGGTGTACGGTCTCGGCTTTGTCGGGCAGTGAGACTGCGGTGGGCGTATTCCGACGCTACTTCTCTGGGCGGTGGTATAAGGTTCAAGTCTGGCCGCGTCGTCGTCGTCGTCGTCGTCGTCGTCGGTGTAGTCGTCGTAGTTGAGGCATGGTCTTGCGTTTTCGTCGATGGAGGATCTTTGTTCTTCCGCTCAGAAGCAGCCTCACCTCCTGAGGCTGCTTTATTCAGGTTAACCTTTGGAGGCTGGGGGAGCGTCCACGCACTGCGTAGCCTCGGCTAGGAGATACATAGCGCGGTGACGATGGCGATGGAGAACGCGATAGGCAGCTCGGCGATGAGCACTCTTCCCGACGCGAAAACTCCTCGATTTCGGCTGGTCGCTGGCCGGGTCGGGGTCGTGGAGCGTCGTAAGAGAACCCTCGGATGCCCAGTCTTCTGTATGGGCAGTGCCGGAGGACGTGACCGGCTTCGCCACAGTGGAAGCATAGTGGGCGGCGCTGGCCGGGAGTTCTCCACTCGTCGCATTTTCTCGGCTGTGTGTGACGCTCGTAGGACGGGCGGGTTGGGGCGAGAGGGCGGCGGTCCAGCTCAGCTGGCTGAGGGCGATAGAGGCTTGGGTCCCGTCGTCGAGGTGCAGGACGGCGCACTGCTGCGGCGTAAGTCATGGCTGGGGGCTCCGTAGGCTGCGTGGTGGTCGGCGTCACACCCAAGGCCTGTTGAACATCGTCCCGGATGACGTAGGTGAGCGAAGTGAGCTGAGGCTGCGGTCCATTTGGCAGCAATCGTCGGAGCTCTTCTCGTACAACTTGGCGTATAACCTCCCGCAGGTTATTGTTGTTAGCGGTGTCCAGGCAGCTTGCTGAGAAAACGCTCTGCTGGCGGTCATACTGGCGGGCTCGGGCATCAAGAGTTTTTTCCATCGTGGATGCCTCTGCTACGAATTCCGCGACGGTTTTCGGTGGGTTGCGGACGAGGCCGGGAAAGAGTTGCTCTTTAACTCCTCGCATAAGCAACTTCACTTTCTCTTCTTCCTTCATGCTCGCGTCGGCATGCCGGAAGAGACGCTTCATTTCCTAAGTGTACTCTGCAACCGTCTCGTTTGGGTGTTGTATGCGAGACTGTAGTAGCTGCTGGGCTCTCTCCTTTCTCACGATGTTTGTGAATGTCTTGAGAAGCCGCTCCTTGAAGGTTTCCCAGTTGGCAAGGCTGGCTTCCTCATTCTCGAACGAGACACTTGCTGGTCCCTCCAGGGCGAAGAAGACGTACTTAAATTTCATGGTATCGTCCCAGTTGTTAAAGACAGCCACACGGTCGAACTGCTCCAGCCATTCTTCGGGGTCAGCGCGAGGCGAAGCGTCGAAGGTTGGTGGCACCAGGGGCTGCTGCAGCATGATTGGAGTGGTCGTCTGGGGCAAGCTCATGGTGGACGCTGCTACTTGCTTTCGCTTCCGGGTAGGGTCCGGCAGAATCCCGAACTCAGGTGCGTCCCCTAGCAGACGTCGGCTTGCGCGGTGGACTGGACTCAGGTCCTACGGTGAATGACTCAGAGGGCTGGCGTCACGACCTGTAGAGTGTCCGGAACATGGAAGGCTACCAAGCCCCTCCACCAGATGTCACGTTGTAGTGACGACAGTCCAGCGGTCAGGAAGACACCAACCAGTCTTGCAAACGAAGCTCTTTATTTGGGCTGACTTGCGCCCGCAAAAGAACTGAATCACTCGGCGGCGGCGTAAGCAGCAAACGTGCTCGTCAGTCGTCGAACTACGAATTCCCGCTGCTCGTGGCATCGTTCAATTTAAGGCCGGCTAGGAAACTTCGAGATAACAGGCCGAGATCGTCTAGACTAATCTAGAAACTCGTAGATGCAGCTCTTCATGGCTGTGATCAGTCGAGATTAGTCCGGGCGTTTCTCGCGTCACTAACAAAAACGATAACACCCTTTTCCTGCGGCCTTGCGCGGACACTACAATGATACGCGGCAATATGTTTGCCGCCGGTTCCTGCGTTTCGCGGCGTCGCCGTTGTTATCTACTGGGATCACGGCGTAGTGGTAACAAAAGCGGCAGCATCGCGAGTTCCCGAAATCTTTCACGATACTCATTCTGGAATGGTAACTAGGAAGAGCTTACTCAGGCAGCACAACACCGTTGGTCGAACGTCTGGCAGTTGTTGGCAGAAATTGGAACGAACATCGGTCCTACGCTGGCACGTGGGCCGAGCGCTACCATTTTGACATATTGGGGCCTACTTTCATGCTAGTTTAGGGCCATCGTTCGGTCGATCGAGCGTCCAACGCATGCGCGGCGTTCGTTGTGCAGCATGGGCCAGTAAAGGTCTCATACTGGCATCCAACATTCAAACATTGGTATCCAGCTTTCGAGTAATGGTATCCAGCAATCGAACACTGGTATCCAGCTTTCGAGTAATGGTATCCAGCTATCGAACACTGGTATCCAGCTTTCGAGCATTGGTATCCTGCTATCGAAAACTGGCACATGAAAAATATAACCCACTAGCCAATGACCGGCACTGTGGATGTACCATTCTACCTAGCAAATATTCATAAATGAGGATGTCAAAGAATTTGTGATTAAAGACCCCTTTATTGCATCGAGTTACAAGAATCACGCTTCTAGCGCACGCAGGATAGCTTGCACTACCACCAGCCACACTGGGGAGGAAAGATAAGGGGTCTCAAGGGCATGGTGGCAGAGTCTGTGAGAAAATCATTTGTTTTAATGTTTGTTGCGTGCCGATCATTCAGGTTGGACAACGCAACTTGGCAAGCTACTGTGGCACAACAAAGACATCCATAAAGTGCTTAACGGAGCTGTCCTCCAGTGAACATATCAATCATATCCGAAGTAATCGTCGCACTCCTCTTACAAGACGACTATTGCACTGCATTTAAACAAATTCCTCGTCCAGCTCTTGCACGATGACCTCACGAAGCGCCGAGCCTGTAAAGAGATTCATGATGTCAAGATAAGCCTAATTATGGCCGTCAAAGGACAAAAACAAAAGTGATTAATTAACACTGAATTTTATGAGGCAGTCTGCGTGGACACACTAGAAACATATTTTGCAGGATAACTTTAATTTACGGTTAAGAACTGAACCACATTAGTTGCACAAAGTGGAATTTATTTCACTACACTTGCCTTGTACGAAATGGTTCAATATTAGTTTAATGCGTCGTGTCGCACCCCCAGTAAGCATAGTGCCGCGAATGTTTGTAGTGTTTGTTCGTTCGTTCTTCAAAGCTGCCGGCACGCCGCTTTATCGCTTTGTTTGTGATGCAGGGCGCGCCTAGATTGATCTCGGTTGATCGCATCCAGGCGGCGCCGATTCAGTGTTGTTCCAGAATGTACAGTCGAGCGTGATTTGAAGGATATCGCGCGAGCGTCGGCCGAGAACATGAACAGCGCCATATCCCAGAATTCTCTGCCGAGGCGAGGGAGGTGTCAGGCGAGCTTCCCTCACTCTTTTTGCTGTTCCTTCAGCAGCTGTCACTCCCTCCTCTGGGCTATCAGTTTTTTTTATTTTCTTTCCCACCAATTTTGTTATCACCCGCAAGATACGAGAGGTAACCAAGTCCACACTTTATCGCAACCAATGGAAAGCTTAGAATAGAGAGAAAGGGTGGTGATCTCGTCGCGCGGGTGAAGATTGTTGCACGGAACAGCGAACGGGTAAGAGGAGAGTGCGAAATCATGATTTTTCTTGTTCGAAAGTCGGGCGCTAGGTGCCTGGAGGGCTAGGCTGGTCGACGCTCGCGCGATAACCTTCAAATCGCGCTAGACTGTACTAGTAACTTTCCAACCTATATCTCGAAAGTTCGCTATCAGCTTTAAAGTGCCCGGAATTCTGTTCGACGCCTGCCGCGCACGCTTGTTGCTACGCCGCCGCTGAGTGATTCTGTTCTTTGCGGGTGCAAGTCAGCCCAAATAAAGAGTTTCGTTTAGGGGCCATTCTCGCTGTTTTCCTGTTCGCCAGACTGCAGTCACCACTACGTGACATCTGGTGCAGGTGCTAACGGATATCCCTGTCGCCCTCACCCCTTGGGAGCCGCCAAAGAAGACCGAGCCGTCTCGAAGAAGATCGCGAGAAAGCCGAAGAAGCCGCCCCAACCGAAGATGAAGGGCGAACCAGCAGGCCGACTCCCGAGGCATCCACCAGAGTTCGGACTACTACCGGACCGCACGCGAGCAAAGAATGTCTCCTGAATTCCGACGTCAACCATGGCTACCACACCACACCCCATTGTTTTGCTCCAACCCTGACTGCCGCCCACGTTCAAAGGTTCACCGGGCGAGGATCTTGAACAATGGCTAAAACAGTTTGATCGTGTCACCGTCTTCAAGATTTGGGATGACCAGACTAAAATAAGCCACGTTTTCTTCGCCCTGGAAGGACCAGCCAGAATTTGGTTCAAGAACCACGACGCTACCCGAGCGATGTAGGAATCATTCAAGCGAGAGTTCCTGAAAGCATTCTCAAACATCGTCAGGAAAGAAAGAGCTAAGCTTCTTCTACAATCACGAATCCAGCACCTGAATGAGACTGAGACCGCGTACGTAGTAGACATAAAGTGCCTTTTTCGATGTGTCGATCCCGACATGACGGAGGAGCAGAACGTGGAGCTTTTGATGCATGGTGCTAAAGAGGCACTTTTCGGTGGTCTGACCCGCAATCCACCGGAGTCTGTCGCTGCATTCGCCAGTGAAACAGCCGCCAAAGAGAAAACCTTGGAAGCACGAGCCCGCCATTTTCCTCGACTGCTCCAAGTGACGTCGACTACCCTCTCGGATGGCACAACTTTTGAGGCAACCTGCGGGATCTCATCCACTAAGTTGTACAGGAAGAGCTGCGTAGCTTGTAACCATCTTCCAGCCAGCCTCGAGTAGCGGCCCTTGAGGAAATCGTCCGCGAAAAAGTGCAGCATGCGCTTAGATCGCCGTCATCGACGCCTCCGGTTGAAGCTCGAGCTTAAATTTGACCTACGCCGCTGCAGTACGCAATCCTCAGCCCCAGCGACACACACCCCCTCTTCCATCACCCCCTCGCCATCAAACATTTCGTCTTCGTGTTTTAAATTTCTGTTTGTGTTTTTTTGTATTTGTATTGCAATCCAGAGACCCTCCTTCAAGGTCCCAGGATGCCTTGCGTGCAGTGGGCTGTCATAAAAAAAAATAGATGCTTGGCAGTTGCCGAATAGCACCCATCCTATTCCCCGCATCTGCGGAAGTTTTAAGCGTTTTTTACAGCACGTAATTGGTTCACCCCGTGCTGCATGTGGTATTAGATTGGTGTGTGGTACTAAAGAGTGAAGCATTCAAGTAAAAATATGGTGTTCGACAAGACTCCGCAAAAGAGAGAGGATAGATTTCAGTGCAAATGCATATCTACTGAGCTTCATCATAAACTAAAAAATTACCCCAGACAGCATAACAAGGTTGATTAAGAACCCATCTACGTTCCATGTTTAATACCACTTTTGAAGAACAGACAGCATTTGAGGAAAAGAACGGGCTGAGCAACACCTGTAAACAAAATTATTACATTTTCAGTGTACTATTACTAATAAAGGACATGAAAAACAAACTGGGAAGTGATGCGCTCGAACAGAACGAAGTCTGTCTGGTGCTTACACAAAACGAATGTTTATAACTGTAGAAAGGCCGGAGTACCTTCACTGTTTATGAAAGATTCACGAGATAGTTGCTCATGCAAGGTCTTGTAAAGGTTTAGGCTACTTTTTAGCACCTCCGAACAACACTAAGCTGCCCAGGAAGGGAGGCTGCTGGAGATTTGAAATATTCAGCGATTTCATTCCTCAGAGCCATGGCCGTTGAAGTCGACCGATTACTTGTAACTGTCGAGTGGTTGCTGCAATTACCGACTTCCATAACTGTTTTGCGCCAATCACCATCTTGCACATTTTCTCCACACACAGTATCACTATAGCCAGATGGGCAGTGTGCCGAGTCCTGCATTAGAAAATTATGTAGGCGTGCTGCTGCATTTACCATATTGGTTAGGAGTTCGAGGTATCCATCCACAGAGGAAAGAAAGGAGCGCCCCCGTGCAACCAAAATGCCAAAGGCATTTTCAACGCATCTTCGTGCCCTAGACAACTGATAGTTGGACTTTTTTTTCTCTTTCAAGTTTTTCCCAGGGTAAGGCCTCAGTAAGTACGTCTTCAGAGGGAACGCTGCATAACCCACGATACAGAGAGGCCAGCTGGACGTAGAAGAAGGTAGATCGAGTGTTCCATCTTCAAACTGTTTTGTGATGGTGCTCCCTCTAAAAATGCACCATCCAGATATCTTCCTTCAGTTCCGACGCCAACCAGCACAAAGCGATAATCAGCATCTACAACTCTGAGAAGCACAATTGAGAAAAATCCCTCGTAGTTGCGGTAATTAGAGCCAGTGTTGTCCGGACATCTGATGGCAAAGTGCTTGCCGTCTATGCTGCCAACACAGTTAGGAAAGTTCCATTTGGTGCTGTAAGCTTGTTGGATGTGCTGCCACTGTGCTGCTGTTGGGCGTATCAAAACAACCGGTGACAGGCAGTCCCATATTGCTGGCAGAGTTTCCTTTAGTATTTGCGACACTGTTGAAGTGTGCATGCAGTAAGACATTCCAATATCTTGTATGCTGCAACCTGAGGCGAGGAACCTTTAAGCATTTGGCAGTCATAAAATAAATGATCAGCAATCATAAAATCAATATGATGAGCATAGTTTCGCTGAAAATGAATTTTGCCTTGTTTTAGTAGCTGTTTGACTTGGTGACAGGCTTACAACAATGCAAAATGTGCGAACCGAGGCAAGCAAAGCAAATTCTTTTCAGCTCAAACAGTGATGACCTCATGAGTTTTGGTTGTAACATGCAGTTAAAAATACACAGCGTTCATTTCAGCATCACACTCACCTGAGTGCAACAGCCAGCCTTTCACCTGGAGATATCGGTCTACGGTGGTTGGGAGGATGCAAAATTTTGTTGTAAATGAGGTCCAGCAGGCGGTCAAAAGATGCTTTGCTTATTCTTCATGAACAGACAAACTGTACTGAAAATCTACCTTACCGGTTTGCAGTGGTAATCATTACACACAGCCCGTACGTACGTGTTGCTTCAGTTTGCGTCAGACCATATAAGTCGTTTCGATTATGGGAGAAGAATGCTACAGCGCACTCGGTAACTTTGGTACCTGAGCACTATGTATAATACAAAAAAATAATAATTTCAAATGAACCTACTTGCGACACACGCCACGGGTACGGAAAAACTCAGTGCTGAAGTGTCGCTACACATCACTTTGCCGCGAAACCCAATAGATAAAGTAAATATAACAAGTGAAACTTTTAGAAAACTCTACTGCAACGCGGGACAGGAGAGCAAGCTGCAGGGCTAGTCGGTGATGCATGTCGTGAAGAAGTCAGCGCAACAAGCGGACGAGAGGCAGAAGAGATGACACATTAGCAGTGCTCGTGAACTTGATATGTGTCCTCTCATCTGTCCCTCGTCCGTTTGTTGCGCTCACTTCTTCACATTTATTGCGGGAGCGCTATAAAATTGTTTACGTTACCTGAAATACTTGAAATGGTATTCCGCGGGTCCACTCGTCGGAGCTCTTGTGCCAGGTGGTGGTACTTGCCGAGGTCTGGCCTCTTGTCGAAGCTTTCCCTTACATACATCGATCTCCTACGTTTGCGCCAAAGACGCTGCACTAGCAGTGCTAACGCGTTTCTTTTTCGCCTCGTGCGTCAAAGGCATTCCGCGAGAACAAATTTGCGCGCTCTGCAAGTAGCGAAATTTGCACCGTAGCAGCAGTGAAAACAACGTCCTCGCCCGGCCGCGGTGCGCGCCAAAAAGAGAAAAACCAGTTCTGCGTTTGCGCTGCTGCGCTGGGCACGTCAGACGCGCCAGACTCAAGACGCGCCGGTTTCCCGACGCGCCCGTCGTAGCCGGCGTAACGTAGTCGACGTTGCTGCCTGGCGCGCCGAACACGTTGGACTATAACCACGCCTGAAACCGGCACGGCGCACACCTCAAGGCGCAAACGCCGATGCTGGGGAATAGTCGCGGCGTCCATCGGACCCCCCTCCCCTCCCCCTTAACTTGTGCCGTTTACGTCTTATTTTGCCAGTTCGGGGCATACTACAGGGGCTGATTAATGCACAACTCATGGCGGTGGTCGTTGGAGATGGGAGGATCTTGTCTGACATTCCTTAACTGTTTTAGAGCGCAGCTCTTTGTTTTGCAAAAGGTTTTAAAGAGTTCTTATAAACTAAAAGGTAGCATTGACAGCATCCCGGAGGACTCTTCTGAGGAAATACGTAAAAAAAGAAAGCACCTATGCAAGTTTGCGAAATCTCGAGTGTTGACAAAACCACCTAAGGTACGACACTGTCGATATAAACGGCGAAAAGTAGTAGTATGACGTTGAATGAAGTGATGTAGCGCCGGTGGTGGAGATATTAGTACTGGTTTAATGAATGAGGTAGTACCAGTCGCGTAACAAAATCTGAGTAATGCAACAGTGTTTTCTTTTCTTGTAATTAACTGCCACAGCGTTAAAAAGAAGGTTGATGAATACGCAATACGAGTTGATATGGCCAAGCCGTCGTCATTCTCGCCGAGACGTCGGCGCGCCGCTGCCGGCTGTTTTCGCGGCGCCGCCGCCGCCGACGCAAACTCATCGGTTCGCCGCCGCCGCCGCCGACGTTTTGCCTCGGTGCGCCGCCGCGGCTTACTGCCATCCATGCCATAGAGTAATGTAGAAGTAAAGAGCGGACACTCCCGTAGGCCCCAGCGGCCGACTTTTGTGCACAGCGCACCTAGCGGACCCGGGGAAACGCACTGGCCTCAGAGATGATAGCTGAAAACAAGAATCTCGGAGGCTCTACTTTCATTGCGTCTTGTGCGTTCTTCGCTCTCGCGGAGGAGGCGGTGTCACATTGCCCAGCTGAGCAGCCGGCCACCAGCGTGACGATTATGGAACACACAACGATTATCCAGGTTTCGACGTGCAACGCTCGACAAAAGCGTTTGGCTTTGATCGCTTGCCTGGACGCCGCGGCGAACACGTCACCCACAAGCCGCAAAGGCGTTATGCCACGCATCGCGTGCGCTTGGCAAGCGGCAGTGAACCTACTACGTGCATTCTCTCAGGGTGACAACGAGCGCATCAGTCACTCCGCAGAAGGAAGCCAAGACATGCCAAGACCATACTCTTTTTCTTTTTTTTTTATTTGCACGTTCAGTGCCATCTGGCGGAAACGGGGAAGCGCCGAACTCGGCCGCGAAAGGGCCCGAGTGTCCGCTCTTTACTTTTATTTTACTCTATGTCCATGCTGCCATCGCCGTGGCCCGTGGGGGCGCTACAAGCGCGCGTAGCGAGCGGACGCATGGAAGGTCGGCTCCGGCGATTTTCGACCGTAGCGGCGGACCAACGCGTTGGATCCGAGCAATATTGGACTTTACAGGACCAGCAAGTCATCCGGCACGTAGGGAGACCACTCCCAACCCGGTAGGCCGATTTCTCGACTTTTCGGAGCACTTTTCCTCCCATCCATCACAGCGCCGCGGCGCAGCCTCATGGCTGAGCGCAGGCGTTCGCCGACGGGGAGGCCGCTCCCGGCCAACATGGCAGGCGCGAACCAGCAACACGGCTACGACCCGGAAGACATGGCATGGCCAAAGGTGTCGCAGGCCAGCCGGGACCAAGCCTGCAACGAAAATGTGATCCGGGCTTTTGAAAAGAGAGCCCAGAAACTTCAAGCCTGCGCGCAGGGGAAGGCCACTGCAAGAAGGGGGCAGCCAAGACAGCCGCGACGGTCAAAGATTATTTCCGGATGGTTCCCAGGTGCAAGAAAACAAGTACATCGTCAAGAAAGAGCTTGCTCGCCAGAGATCTTGTCCTTCTGATCGCTAGAGACCTGCCGCCTTTTAACATAGTGAAGGGAGAGGGGTTACAGGTGGGTTACGACTATAACGCAGTATAAACATTTGCGTTTCTTTTGTGATATTATAAGTGTGAACACAGAGTGAGTTTACTTCTCTTGTGTAGGACTTCATAATATATTAAGTGATCAGAGAGGTGAAAAGCTCCCTGACCGAACTACGTTGTCGAGGGCAGCCCTGGATGATGTGTACCGTGCCATGCACGGACAGGTGAAGAAGATGGTAGTGACGGGTCGAGGTTCTGTGCCGTCACGTATGATCTGTGGACCGACAGCTGCAGGCGGCGAGCCTACGTCACGTTCACTTGTCACCATTCTGACGGTATGTGTAGCATGCTGTTTTACAGTACAGGTAGCAATAGGTGCGTGCCTCAACCCATGTATTACTTGCAGCGCGTGCTTCCACTAGACTTTTTTAAAGTTTTTATTTAAACTTGCGTGACCTTTTAAGAAGAAGGCAAAGACAAAAAAAGCCCGCATGCTTCGTTCTTGCTTCTATCTTGAAAGCATACATGTATATCTATTTCATCACGAAAGCATTATCGTTGCATTAATACTGGGCAAGTGTAGCGAGCGCTGAAAAAGTGGGCCACTTTAATGGGGAGGAGAGAGGGTCGGGTTTTGACAGAGAGTGATTAGAATGAGAACAGACCGATTCATGTAAGAATGCTGAATTAGACTATTTTGATATTTTCTGACTGCTGTTTTAGAGTGCAATGGTTGCTGTTTTTATTTCAGAGAACTACGAGCTCGTATCATTGACTCTGAGCGTGAGACAAGTAACCGAGAGACATACAGGCGATGCCATCATGAATCAGTTTCAAAGGTGCCTAAACGAATTCAACATGGTGGGAAAGGAGGTGTGTGCAGTCACTGACGCCGGCTCGAACCTGAAGCGCGCAGCTAATCTCGCGCAGACGGAACATCACCTTTGATTGTGCACGGCATACATAACCTGGTTGTCAAGTACAGATTTGGAAGTGTCCCAAAACTCAACAGCTTGCTAGTCAACTGCCGTGACTTTGTGAAGACAGTGCACTACCGAACCTCCGACCTGGAAGAGATAGCGGACTCGGAACTGAATGCGGCAGTGCTGTCGTTGGTCAGTACAGCCGAAGCGCTTGAACATGACAAAAATGATCCTGTACTTGATGAAGGCTGTCAAATCAGCGTTCATGCGTACAACGCCACTCCAGTAGCATGGGGAGGGGAAGTGACAGTTAAACTGGACACACCGACCAGGTGGCATTGCATATTAACTATGTTCGAGAGCCTCGTCGCGAATAAGGCTGCGCTCAGGAAGTTGTTGGCTCGGCTAGGGCGCCCGTTCCCTAGCGTCGAAGTCTGGTGTCTGATTGAAGAGATTGTGTAATTCTTAAGCCAGTTTAAATGCGCGGTGGAACTTCTATCGCAGCAAAAATCGAGCGCGTTTAATGTGCTCATTGTTATTCGAAGCGAGCTTTTCGCCTCACTTCAAAACGCCATGTCCGGCAGTAGCGTAGGCAAGAAATGAAAGGAGAGATGCTGCAGAAATTTGAACACAGGTTTCCTCTAACTGATGTTGTCATTGCATCGCTTCTTGATCCCAGGCTACAAAACCTGAAAGCTATCGAAGAGTGTGTAACGCAAAGGGAGACGTCCAAACTTGAGTTTCTAGCGAAGCAGGTGCGTCGCTGTGTCAAGGAATGTGACGTCACAAAGCCAACTGTATGTGACGCGCGCCCTAACGACACTTTGACGTCCTTAGCCCGAGGCCATGCCAGTGCACCACAGCACTGGACGAGCCAAATCAATGCAGACTGTCAAGCACTTTTAAGCAAACCCTGCGCGCAAGTGCACGACATTCTAAAATTCCGGAAGGGGGCTCAGAACGAGCTACCATGGCTCAGGTGCCTGGTCTCGTACTTCCATCTCGAAGAGCCAATTTGAACCCAATGACCGTAGATAAACTCTTGTTTATACACAATAACTATATAGCCTTTGTAAATCGGGCCTCTAATCTAAACTCTGTCCAATCATTTTTTTTTATCACAGTTTGTTCGTTTTTGATGTGTGCGTGCGTGCGTGTGTGCGTGCGTGCGTGAAAAATACACTATAAAGTGTATTTTTCACACGCACGCACGCACGCACGCCCACACACACACACACACACACACACACACACACACACACACACACACACACACACACACACACACACACACACACACACACACACACACACACACTGATATATACCAGGTGTCCCAGCTAAATGTAACCAAGCTTTTAAAAAAACATGGGGTGTCCTAGCCGTCTGAAACCAAATGAGGGTTGTTTAGAGTCGCGTGACCTGGTCAGCAGTATTTTTTTCGTTCTTCAAGGTTGAATAATTAGTTAGGCTTAATTAATTAGCTTTTTAATTATTGACTTCAGGAACAAAGTGTCAATGAAAAAGTTGTAGATCGCTTTGAGAAACATCTTACTGAGACATTTGCAGCAAAGTAATATTTACGTAAAGTAGTTTTTTTACCGGCCTTTAACCATAACCCGCACAGTAAGAAAAAGCTTCCACATGGCAACTGTGCCACTTCAACGTCCCAAGACGCGCCTTAAAGAATAAAATCCATTTTTTTCTGAAGTCCTCTCCTCGATGAGACTTTGGGTGCACATTGGGGCAGAGAAGTGAGCGAGCAGCTGGTCACATGACAACTTCCTTTTAAAGCCAATAAATGAAGCTACGTAAATTGTAACTTGACGGAAACAACACTACTAGCAGTTTTTTCGAGGCGATCTTACACTTGTGCATTGACACTTTCTTCCTGAAGTTAATAATTAAAAAGTAAGCTAATTAAACTTAACCAATTAATTAACTTTGAAGGGCGAAAAAATACTCAGGACTAGGCCACGCGACTATGAACAACACTGAGTTGGTTTCACTGGACTAGGACACTTCGCCTTTTTTAAAAGTTTGGTTACATTTAGCTGGGACGCCCGGTATATATATATATATGCTGCCTTTAATATTTAACAGCTTTAAAATATCAAATTTTTATTATCTGTCTTTTTTATTTGGGAAATTTGAAACGTTCATTGTACTTCCAAATAAAAACATCTCTACACCTCTGCTGCTCGATGCTGTTCCTTTGTAGCATTCATGTATATCATATGATGCAACTGACATCGATAGCTGCACTGAACTATAAAAGTTTCTATCTGTGGAATAAAAAATAACTTTTTTTGGCAATTAATCGTGCCCCCCAGGTATGCCTGCATTAGACTAACCCGCACTTTGTTCATTCAACTTGGTAATAAGTTAACGAATTGTGCAAATTTCTATTCTAGCTCGTCATAACATATCTGAGCTGAAGATACGTTCACCTACTAGAAAAGTATTTTGATTCTTTTTTCAACAGTACCTTTTGCTGGGCTAGTTGGTGTGAGATTGTGTTCAGGAAAGTAAAAACAGCGCTAAATTCTACACAAACCACACAGAAAGACGGACAGGACGGGCACTGACGTCTTGACTTAAGCAAACCACGTTTAACCAATCATGCAACGTGATTTGCTTAAGTGAAGACGCCAGCGCCCGTCCTGTCCGTCTTTCTGTGTGGTTTGTGTAGAATTTAGCGCTGTTTTTACTTTCCTGATTCTTTTTTCTTCAGGGAAACGGCCGTTCTAAAGCGATTGATATTCAGAACATGTGATCTCATACAGCCGGGAACATTTGCGTTGTAACATGTACTGATTGGTTCACAGCTTAAGTGCTCAACCAAACAATTAAACTTTAGTAGCAGAAAGGGTATGGTTATTTTGTGCGTAATGCAGATTGTACAAATACAATCTCAGTCAGGAGAAATGGGAGCTAGGTTAACGCTCCGGTGTGTCCCGTGCGTCCGTGCTGGCGTAGCAATGCAAGAGGAATTAACTGATTGCGCACAGGAAAATATCATATAAACCTAGTTATGACAAAACAGAGAAAACAATTCTGACTACGACAAAGAAAAAAAAGAAAGGGTCTGCACATTCCTGGAAAAATAAATTTATAAAGACACACTCAGCTTACGCGCATTTAGATATGTGCAAGTTGTTTTAATGTCGGCTGAGAAATAAGATTTACAAATCGTTTTTCATTTCTCTCGCTCTCAACACGTTATTTAGGCCGTGTGTGTCGCGCTGTAGAATTTGCAGTCATTTTGTTCTACTTCAGCCGTGAGTTCAAGTATTAGTGTGTTTTTAAGTCAAGCCTTGATCTTATATGTCACCTGGCCTCCAACCCGCGTACTCGCAGCACGAACGTTTTAAAAGCGCTACCTGGCACCGGCGATGACTGTTCTCCAATCGTTCAACGATGCAAACTGTTATGGTTTTCAAAGCAAAAACAGAAACCTAAACCGAAAGCAAGAAATCATAGTACCTTGAAATTGCATTGTGAAATTTTCGATGTTTCTTTCCATTTTTTGTCGTCTGAAAAAAAACGAAAAAAAAAAACATTTTTTTTTCCAAAATTGCAGTGTTTTTTTCAGGCCTTCACATCTCTAGCTATGACCGAGCTCCCTGGCATTGCGCGCTTGCACTTCGCGTTATTCGCGCTCTTTTAGTGTAGCACTATGCCGAGTTGCTGGGCATTTCAGTGCACAAGCCGGCGTGAAAAAGCCTGTTCTTTTCGCGATTCCGAGCGGCAAGAAAGACAGCATTAGAAGAAAAAAGCGGCTGCACAACATCGGCCGCAAGAACTTTACCCCGACGAAGACTGCCCACCTCTGCGAGCAACTGTGCATTTCTTCCCTGTGTATACTGACACTGCATGCATGCGCATCACAAAGCCAACAACCTCACTTAATTCACTGATCATTTTGCGTCGTTATGCGTGTTATTGTTGTCACTTCATGGTTCCGCTCAACGTGCTATAATAGCGGCGGCTGATGCATACAGTGTGTGTGCATGTGTTAGCAAGTGTGGAAGCAAAAGTGTTGGTATGCGTGCAGCGGTATCCGCGGTGCGGTAAATTTTTCGAACCTCTGGTAATGGTGCACATCGCAGTAATGCGGCGCATGTCCCGAGCGAGATTTAACCTAGATTTTTTTTTATGAATGCAACTTGTCTAACGATCTACGGTTATTTGTTGTTTTGCTGAACCTTTACGCTTCTACCAGGTAAGATTATCAATGCGATATTCTCGGAAAAGACCTCATATTGCATTCACATAAATAATTCATTTTTTAATCACTTCAGTGCTTTCCATTGTTGCCTTAATGTACTCAAGTGTTGTAAATATCCAATGCATGCCATTTTTGTATATTCATTGCTACAGTTTGTGATCATTTGCCTTTGTTGAGCATGGTCGCGTAGCCTTTTGTTGAATACATCATCCGCTCAAAAACTCTAGGCCTGCATCTGAGCTGTTTCATTTCCCTAAGTATGTTTTTGTTTTCTGGGTTTTGCTTTGAGGACTGCACCCAACGGGTGACAGATGTCCACAGCTGGCTTATTCGTGGTTTTTATGTATATTTTCGGCGTAAACTACGCGACTCATCTGTAATAAACATTGCATCTGAAAAACTGTGTCATATTGTGACTGTATTTATACTCAAGACTTATATTAGTCAGGCACTTGCTTTAGGATAGCCTTGACTGTGGCTGACCAAATTGCTAAGACCCTATAACTTTCTCTTGGGTTTATTCACGGTTGTTACTAGCAGTTTTTTTCTTTCCTAACGTAACATCTCTTTAAGCGGATTTAAAAAGGAATAGAATGTGGGCGGAAAATGCCCAAGTGTGCCAAACTTTGGGGGTGGTCTACCTAAAGTTGGAAGCCAACACTGAGTTTCCCATAGTCAAATTAGGTTGGACCCCAATGTTGGTCAGATATGGACAACGTCAAATTTATGGGTTCCAGAGAGACAAATATTGGGGATAGCCCACCTAATTTTGGAGCTCACCATTTAATTGGTCATATTAAAATTCGGCTTGACACCAATTTTGATGAAATTTAGACAAGGTCATATTTCGGTGGTTGAGAGGGCCAAATTTTGGGGTGCGGACACTTTCCTTGGATGACTGAAAATCGGTGCGCGGATCTTTGGCTCTCGGCTGCGGCTCGACATCACCTCAAGGTCGCCGACAGCGGGAGCTGAAGTCGTTTCATGCTTAATAGGAAAAAGTTCATATTCGTTTTCAGCCGCCGCGAAAATTCTCAACTACAAAAACGATTAATCCGTTGCATGTGCACTGCACGGTGCCAAACTCAGACTGAACCTTAATGAAAAATTTTAGGACGTCCATCGAAGCAAATGCTCCAGCTTGTTCCCAGCAACCACCCACTTCTGAAACTCCACTCGTGAACAACTTCATAAACTGTACTTACGCGATAATTAGTTCGAAGTGAATCTACATTTAACTATCAATCAACTTTATTCAGCATTTTTTTGTCCTTGGTACATTAGTATGCTGAAAATATTCAGGAATGTTCAAATATATTGTAAATATTATGCTTCATATACTATGCCGTGTTGAACAGACGGTATTGAAAAGTAAAAAAAAAATGAGATGTATGCAGCAAGAGGTTTTCTTCGTGCCGCAAGCGCTCGTAATTGGCACTTTCATTGCTCGTACGAGACGCTAATTTATGTAGCTCGTGGTAGTCACGCGTGTCGCATGTCCTTCGTGTCGCATGTCTTTCTCGTGTTTTTATTCAATAACAGAGCGTGGAAAAAGCGCGAACTTAAGAGCGCGCGCATGTGTCAGCCAACTGCCCGGACGGCGAGCGAGCGATGGCCAAAAAAGCGTGCCGTGTGCAGCGCGCGCAGCCGGCGGGCGAGGATATTCGAGGAGGAAAACGCCGGAGTGCAGGAGAGTGTCGCTACTTTCAAATTATCGAGGGGCATATCGAGGGGCTTTAATGCAAACTCCTCGGCCGCGCCGCCACCGCTGGCGACGACGTTTCCTCTCTGTCCGCCACCGCTGCTCACAGCCATCGCCAGGGGGCGCTACCAGCGCGCGTATTGAGCGGACGCGTGGAACATCGGCTCCGGCGATTTTCGACCGTAGCGGCGGACCAACGCGTTGGATCCCAGCGATTTTGGACTTTACAGGACCAGCAAGTCATCCGGCACGTAGGGAGACCACTCCCAACCCGGTGGGCCGATTTCTCGACTTTTCGGAGCACTTTTCCTCCCATCCATCACAGCGCCGCGGCGCAGCCTCATGGCTGAGCTCAGGCGTTCGCCGACGGGGAGGCCGCTCCCGGCCAACATGGCAGGCGCGAACCAGCAACGCGGCTATGACCCGGAAGCCATGACATGGACATCGGTGCCGCAGACAAGCCGGGACTGAGCTTGCAGCGAAAATGTTATCCGGGCCTTTGAAAAGAGAGCCCCGAAACTCCAAGCCTGCGCGCAGGGGAGGGCCGTGCCAGCTCACGGAGGCCACCATGCGCAAGCCGACAAGGCATCCGATGGGCGCGCAGCCGGTGGCCCAAGGCAAGTCAAAGCTGCATGGAAACCCGAGTTCCTATGCAGACGTAGACAAGACGATGGGGTGTTAATCATCAAACCACTAACGGCAACAAGCTTGAAGAACTTCCAACACGGTGAGCTAGGCTAGCCCTTCGACAGCGAGTTGGGGAGGCCGAAGCGGACAACTTTTACTTTACAATATCCCCGCATAGAGCGGGAGAACGCCTGTTCCTCCGCCTCGCCACGAACACCATGTTGTGCCCGGCCCCGCTAAAGCACTTTGACACTGCCTTCTGCGGGGTGGGCCCGCACTGTGGGGAGAGGTCCTCGGACCTCTACCACACGGTGTGGGCGTGCCCCTCCAGCCCTGGCTTTACTCCCAACTTCAAACCCCACCCGGGAGGACTGGGAGGCGACCCTCCTCGCCTGCTACGGCCTGAAAGCCGAAAAGGTGATGGTCGAACGAGCAATGGTGGCAGCGGAAGCCACTAGGGTACTGTGCTAGGGACTCAACCTAGTGTGTGTGAGGGGAAGAGCAGTAAGCCTGACCCCAGAGCAACCTACATGTAACTCCCTCTATTCAGAGGAAATAAACGTTTTTACCACCGCCCGCAGCCATCGCTTGGTTGTTGAAACAGAAACACCATGAACAAGAAATCCATTTATAACTTATATTGCGTACCTAGGCGAATTCCTCGCGGTGGTCCATGTATTCCAATGCCTAATGCACCATTTAAAAGCAGAAAACACGCACTGTCCAATTCTGTCCAATCATTGTTTTGCTCAGTTTGTTCGTTTGCGATGTGTTTTATGGTGTATTTTTCACACACACACACACACACACACACACACACACACACACACACACACACACACACACACACACACACACACACACACACACACACACACACACACACACACACACACACACACACACACACACACACACACACACACACACACACACATACACACACACACACACACACACACCAGGGGCGGAGCCAGGGCGGGTGCTTATGGAGCTTCAGCCCCCCCCCCCCCCCGAAAAATTTTTTTTCGAACTGCCACGCACCGGTGCCCAAAACAACCACCAGCGGCCGAAGTCATTCTGGATTTTGCTACCTACAATGTCGCAAGCAACCTTTTTCAGACTAGAAAAGACATTTTGGCGCGAACATTGCTAATCCGGGTTGGATTTCGTGGCAACGCCCATTTACCTGGAGTCACGTAAGGCAAGCGTCAGTTAGTATTTTGGACAAAATTACCATGCGAATACGAAAATATTGAGGACATTGTTGTGGCGCACAGGAAAGCTCGAACCCGGGCTCCGTTTGGTAGCGTGTTGAGTCGTCGGGCTGAGCAAAGTCTGAAGCTTCGAAGTTGGAGAAATAAAAAACAAGCAGATTTAATGGAAAGAAACTAAGACTTATTTACATAAATTTACAAAAGAGCAAGGAATCAAAATTTAAGAGTTCATGACGTCGATCGACTGGATGAACCTTTTTCCCAGGGCCCAGAGCGTTCGTGCTCACTTTGGGTGCAGGTTAAATAGCCCAAGGCTCCGCCCTCTCACCAGGCGGCAATTCATCGTGACACAAAAGATCGGCACCACACGACACAGCGAACGAAGACACTTGTTGAGAGCCCACACGTGGGAACTGGCGAGGAGGAAGCGTAAAGTACGCATCCCTGTAGCACTGTGTTGGCAGCTCGCGTCCATCCAACACAGGTGTGGCATGTTGACGTCGCAGACGCAGCTGCGCCGGCTTCCTCTGATTCGTTCCGTGTTTTTTTCAGATGAGGGGCAACCTATCTTCCCCGGTCGTCGGTCCTTCTAGAAGGTCGTTGGCACCGAGCCGTGGGGTCATCTTGGGGGTCAAACGACCCGTCGAAATATCCGCTGTTGAATCCACCACCGTTTCATCGCGGGTCTCAAGATGGGTCGTAACAACATCAATAACCGATCTTGACTGACTTCGCTTATTGAAAGCCCTGCCCTCACGGCGTTTCTCAACAGTCACATTCGGATATTGGTTACTTCAGCTTGCGGCATCATTCGTGCCTTTCGTTTGTCCTTCTATTTCGTTTTTAACTGCTTTTACTTTTTCTTTGAACCAAAGGAATACCCTTCTGTAATTATGGGTGCAGAATAATTGTTGCCGTGCAGGCACTTTAAAAATACGTACTTTCGTATTGGTTTCTGCATTGTTCTTCTATTATTCTTACCATATGGTGCTGTCGCGACAGCCCAAGTACATATCGCGACTTCAGCTGTCATAGTTTAGTTCTTGCATGGATAAACTGTCTTTCCGTGTGTAAAGTTTACTAGCTGTGATGGCGCAAGGTGTTTATTTGCCTTGTTTGACGCATTATATAGAGTGATGTTTGCTTTTATACGTAGATTTAATAGAGACATACGTGTATTTAAACATCTTGTTGCGAGATTTTGTGTATACATACAATGACTGTTTCCATTGACACTTTTTCGTCCTTCATCAAGTTGTACCTTCGCGTTTCTAATACTCCATTTTATCTTCGCACTTCTATTGCGTATTTTGCAGAATTCCTCGTTTATACATGTTCTCGTTGTTGCGACTAAAATTTCAGTGCAATTATTCGCAATACATGACCGGTGACAGCTGCTGCTGCCCATTACACTGGAACGAAGGACAGCGTCGTTGAGATTTTTTCCTGGCCGTTCCATATGTAGAAAAATGTCAAGGTTCTTGAACGACAAAGATTCATTAAAATATTTATCCTGTATACTTGCTAGTTTCGTGGTCGTTACGTTTTTCATATCAGCGGCATGCACACCATTGCTAGTTTCGGACTGATATAGGTCTGGACTTCACGTGATATTTTCTTATTATATACGCAAAAACATGAAAGCATTGGCAGCAGTTATGTCTGCTACGCTTTTTAAGACATACGAATGCATTGTTTCATTTAAAAACACATATCTCACTGGTCTACACAGTGCGTAGCGTTAACTAATACACAATGAATGTGCAGTTATTATTCTTGCGTTTGATCCCTCCACAAATTCTATGAGGCTGCCCTGCAACATGAGTCCCTCCCCCGAACAAAATTTCTGGCTACACCACTGATATATATATATATATATATATATATATATATATATATATAGCGAAGTATACGCTTCGTTAAAGGAAACATATTTATTCAACTCGACGTTTCGATCGGAAGACCGATCTTCTTCAGGAGTGATTTTACATTGTGAATGCACCCCCTTTTATAGGGGCGGGCACAGAACAGGTAGGTGGGAAACACAAAGCACATAGCAGAAAAATACGCATAAAAAATTACTAGAGGCAGTGCGACCCACACACACATACACCAAAAAAAAGTGCAGGGTGTTTGGCTAAGGAAGCCAAACACCCTGCATCACAATGAGCAGGAAACGAACTTAAACAATAATACAGAATAAATGGACACTGAAGACAAATTGAAGTTGGATTATATGTGTAAACTGATTACGCTCAGTGGTTGTCACGACGATTGGTGAGCTTCAAGAAGGTGCGCAGTGGGCGCATTATGTGGCATACGACGGGCACGCTCCAACCCTAGCCCAACAGCTGTCTTCTCTTCCCCAGAGAGATGTTGCCCACATCAGTGTAGTGGCTGGGGAAGCCAAACACCCTGCATCACTATGAGCAGGAAACGAACTTAAAATATAATACAGAATAAATGGACACTGAAGACCAATTGAAGTTGGATTATATGTATAAACTGATTACGCTCAGTGGTTGTCCTGACGGTTGGTTAGCTTTAAGAAGGTGCGCAGTGGCCGCATTATCTGGCATACGACGGGCACGCTCCCACCCTAGCCCAACAGCTGTCTTCTCTTCCCCAGGGAGATGTTGCCCACATCCGTGTAGTGGCTGGGGAAGCCAGACACCCTGCATCACAATGAGCAGGAAACGAACTTAAACAATAATACAGAATAAATGGACACTGAAGACAAATTGAAGTTGGATTATATGTATAAACTGATTACGCCCAGTGGTTGTCCTGACGGTTGGTGAGCTTTAAGAAGGTGCGCAGTGGCCGCATTATCTGGCATACGACGGGCACGCTCCCACCCTAGCCCAACAGCTGTCTTCTCTTCCCCAGGGAGATGTTGCCCACATCCGTGTAGTGGCTGGGGAAGCCAGACACCCTGCATCACAATGAGCAGGAAACGAACTTAAACAATAATACAGAATAAATGGACACTGAAGACAAATTGAAGTTGGATTATATGTATAAACTGATTACGCTCAGTGGTTGTCACGATGATTGGCGAGCTTCAAGGAGGTGCGCAGTGGCTGCTGTATGTGGCATACGACGGGCACGCTCCAGCCCTGGCCCAACAGCTGTCTTCTCTTCCCCAGGGAGATGTTGCCCACATCAGTGTAGTGGCTGGGGAAGCCAAACACCCTGCATCACAATGAGCAGGAAACGAACTTAAACAATAATACAGAATAAATGGACACTGAAGAGAAATAGAAGTTGGCCTATATGTATAAACTGATTACGCTGAGTGGTTGTCACGACGGTTCTTCAGCTTCAAGAAGGAGCGCAGTGGCTGCAGTATGTGGCATACGACGGGCACCCTCCAGTCTTTGCCCAACAGCTGTCTTTGCTGGCCCAGGGAGATGTTGGCCACATCCGTGTAGAGGCTGGAGAAGCCAAACACCCTGCATCACAATGAGCTGGAAACGAACTTAAACAACAATACAGAATAAAGGGACACGGAACACAAATAGAAGTTGGCCTATATCTATAAATTGATTACGCTCAGTGGCTGTCCTGGCGGTTGGTGAGCTTCAAGAAGGTGCGCAGTGGCCGCATTATGTGGCATACGACGGGCACGCTCCAACCCTAGCCCAACAGCTGTCTTCTCTTCCCCAAGGAGATGTTGCCTACATCAGTGTAGTGGCTGGGGAAGCCAAACTCCCTGCATATCAATGAGCAGGAAACGAACTTAAACAATAATATAGATTAAAGGGACACTGAATAAAAATAGAAGTTATCCTATATCTATAAATTGATTACGCTCAGTGGTTGTCACGACGGTTGACGAGCTTCAAGGTGCGCAGTGGCTGGAGTATGTGGCATACGACGGGCACCCTCCAGTCTTTGCCCAACAGCTGTCTTCTCCTCCCCAAGGAGATGTTGCCCACATCAGTGTAGTGGCTGGGGAAGCCAAACACCCTGCATCACAATGAGCAGGAAACGAACTTAAACAATAATACAGAATAAATGGACACTGAAGACAAATTGAAGTTGGATTATATGTATAAACTGATTACGCTCAGTGGTTGTCACGACGATTGGTGAGCTTCAAGAAGGTGCGCAGTGGCCGCATTATGTGGCATACGACGGGCACGCTCCAACCCAAGCCCAACAGCTGTCTTCCCTTCCCCAGGGAGATGTTGCCCACATCAGTGTAGTGGCTGGGGAAGCCAAACACCCAGCATCACAATGAGCAGGAAACGAACTTAAACAATAATACAGAATAAATGGACACTGAAGACAAATTGAAGTTTGCCTATATGTATAAACTGATTACGCTCAGTGGTTGTCACGACGGTTGGTGAGCTTCAAGAAGGTGCCCAGTGGCTGCTGTATGTGGCATACGACGGGCACGCTCCAGCCCTGGCCCAACAGCTGTCTTCTCTTCCCCAAGGAGATGTTGCCCACATCAGTGTAGTGGCTGGGGAAGCCAAACACCCTGCATCACAATGAACAGGAAACGAACTTAAACAATAATATAGATTAAAGGGACACTGAAGACAAATAGAGATTATCCTATATATATAAATTGATTGCGCTCAGTGGTTGTCCTGACGGTTGGTGAGCTTCAAGAAGGTGCGCAGTGGCTTCAATATGTGGCATACGACGGGCACCCTCGAGTCTTTGCCCAACAGCTGTCTTCTCTTCCCCAAGGAGGTGTTGCCCACATTATTGTAGTGGCTAAGGAAGCCAAACACCCTGCATCACAATGAGCAGGAAACGAACTTAAACAATAATACAGAATAAATGGACACTGAAGACAAATTGAAGTTGGATTATATGTATAAATTGATTACGCTCAGTGGATGTCCTGACGGTTGGTGAGCTTTAAGAAGGTGCGCAGTGGCCGCATTATCTGGGATACGACGGGCACGCTCCCACCCTAGCCCAACAGCTGTCTTCTCTTCCCCAGGGAGATGTTGCCCACATCCGTGTAGTGGCTGGGGAAGCCAAACACCCTGCATCACAATGAACAGGAAACGAACTTAAACAATTATACAGATTAAAGGGACACTGAAGACGAATAGAGGTTATCCTATATCTATAAATTGATTGCGCTCAGTGGTTGTCCTGACGGTTGGCGAGCTTCAAGAAGGTGCGGAGTGGCCGCATTATGTGGCATACGACGGGCACGCTCCAACCCTAGCCCAACAGCTGTCTTCTCTTCCCCAGGGAGATGTTGCCCACATCAGTGTAGTGGCTGGGGAAGCCAAACACCCAGCATCACAATGAGCAGGAAACGAACTTAAACAATAATACAGAATAAGTGGGCACTGAAGACAAATTGAAGTTGGCCTATATGTATAACCTGATTACGCTCAGTGGTTGTCACGACGGTTGGTGAGCTTCAAGAAGGTGCCCAGTGGCTGCTGTATGTGGCATACGACAGGCACCCTCCAGCCCTTGCCCAACAGCTGTCTTCTCTTCCCCAAGGAGATGTTGCCCACATCAGTGTAGTGGCTGGGGAAGCCAAACACCCTGCATCACAATGAGCAGAAAACGAACTTAAACAATAATAGAGAATAAATGGACACTGAAGAGAAATAGAAGTTGGTCTATATGTATAAACTGATTACGCTCAGTGGTTGTCACGACGGTTCTTGAGCTTCAAGAAGGAGCGCAGTGGCTGCAGTATGTGGCATACGACGGGCACCCTCCAGTCTTTGCCCAACAGCTGTCTTCTCTTCCCCAAGGAGATGTTTCCTACATCAGTGTAGTGGCTGGGGAAGCCAAACTCCCTGCATATCAATGAGCAGGAAACGAACTTAAACAATAATATAGATTAAAGGGACACTGAAGACAAATAGAAGTTATCCTATATCTATAAATTGATTACGCTCAGTGGTTGTCACGACGGTTGACGAGCTTCAAGAAGGTGCACAGTGGCTGCAGTATGTGGCATACGACGGGCACGCTCCAGCCCTTGCCCAACAGCTGTCTTCGCTTGCCCAGGGAGATGTTGCCCACATCAGTGTAGTGGCTGGGGAAGCCAAACACCCTGCATCACAATGAACAGGAAACGAACTTAAACAATAATACAGATTAAAGGGACATTGAAGACGAATAGAGGTTATCCTATATCTATAAATTGATTGCGCTCAGTGGTTGTCCTGACGGTTGGCGAGCTTCAAGAAGGTGCGCAGTGGCTGCAATATGTGGCATACGACGGGCACCCTCCAGTCTCTACCCAACAGCTGTCTTCTCTTCCCCAAGGAGATGTTGCCCACATCAGTGTAGTGGCTGGGGAAGCCAAACACCCTGCATCACAATGAGCAGGAAACGACCTTAAACAATAATACAGAATAAATGGACACTGAAGACAAATTGAAGTTGGATTATATGTATAAACCGACTACGCTCAGTGGTTGTCACGACGGTTGGTGAGCTTCAAGAAGGTGTGTAGTGGCTGCAGTATGTGGCATACGACGGGCACCCTCCAGCCCTTGAACAACAGCTGTCTTCTCTTCCCCAAGGAGATGTTGCCCACATCAGTGTAGTGGCTGGAGAAGCCAAACACCTTGCATCACAATGAGCAGGAAACGAACTTAAACAATAATACAGAATAAATGGGCACTGAAGACAAATTGAACTTGGATTATATGTATAAATTGATTACGCTCAGTGGTTGTCCTGACGGTTGGTGAGCTTTAAGAAGGTGCGCAGTGGCCGCATTATCTGGCATACGACGGGCACGCTCCCACCCTAGCCCAACAGCTGTCTTCTCTTCCCAAGGGAGATGTTGCCCACATCCGTGTAGTGGCTGGGGAAGCCAAACACCCAGCATCACAATGAGGTGGAAACGAACTTAAACAATAATGCAGAATAAATGGACACTGAAGACAAATTGAAGTTGGCCTATATGTATAACCTGATTACGCTCAGTGGTTGTCACGACGGTTGGTGAGCTTCAAGAAGGTGCGCAGTGGCTGCTGTATGTGGCATACGACAGGCACCCTCCAGCCCTTGCCCAACAGCTGTCTTCTCTTCCCCAAGGAGATGTTGCCCACATCATTGTAGTGGCTGGGGAGGCCAAACACTCTGCATCACAATGAACAGGAAACGAACATAAACAATAATATAGATTAAAGGGACACTGAAGACAAATAGAGGTTATCCTATATCTATAAATTGATTACGCTTCGTGGTTGTCCTGACGGTTTGTGAGCTTCTAGAAGGTGCGCAGTGGCCGCATTATGTGGCATACGACGGGCACGCTCCAACCCTAGCCCAACAGCTGTGTTCTCTTCCCCAGGGAGATCTTGCCCACATCATTGTAGTGGCTGGGGAAGCCAAACACCCTGCATCACAATGAACAGGAAACGAACATAAACAATAATATAGATTAAAGGGACACTGAAGACAAATAGAGGTTATCCTATATCTATAAACTGATTGCGCTCAGTGGTTGTCACGACGGTTGGTGAGCTTCAAGAAGGTGCGTAGTGGCTGCAGTAAGTGGCATACGACGGGCACCCTCCAGCCCTTGCCCAACAGCTGTCTTCTCTTCCCCAAGGAGATGTTGCCCACATCAGTGTAGTGGCTGGGGAAGCCAAACACCCTGCATCACAATGAGCAGGAAACGAACTTAAAATATAATACAGAATAAATGGACACTGAAGACAAATTGAAGTTGGATTATATGTATAAACTGATTACGCTCAGTGGTTGTCCTGACGGTTGGTGAGCTTTAAGAAGCTGCGCAGTGGCCGCATTATCTGGCATACGACGGGCACGCTCCCACCCTAGCCCAACAGCTGTCTTCTCTTCCCCAGGGAGATGTTGCCCACATCCGTGTAGTGGCTGGGGAAGCCAAACACCCATCATCACAATGAGCTGGAAACGAACTTAAACAATAATACAGAATAAATGGACACTGAAGACAAATTGAACTTGGATTATATGTATAAATTGATTACGCTCAGTGGTTGTCCTGACGGTTGGTGAGCTTTAAGAAGGTGCGCAGTGGCCGCATTATCTGGCATACGACGGGCACGCTCCCACCCTAGCCCAACAGCTGTCTTCTCCTCCCCAGGGAGATGTTGCCCACATCCGTGTAGTGGCTGGGGAAGCCAAACACCCAGCATCACAATGAGGTGGAAACGAACTTAAACAATAATGCAGAATAAATGGACACTGAAGACAAATTGAAGTTGGCCTATATGTATAACCTGATTACGCTCAGTGGTTGTCACGACGGTTGGTGAGCTTCAAGAAGGTGCCCAGTGGCTGCTGTATGTGGCATACGACAGGCACCCTCCAGCCCTTGCCCAACAGCTGTCTTCTCTTCCCCAAGGAGATGTTGCCCACATCAGTGTAGTGGCTGGGGAAGTCAAACACCCTGCATCACAATGAGCTGGAAAGGAACTTAAACAACAATACAGAATAAAGGGACACGGAACACAAATAGAAGTTGGCCTATATCTATAAATTGATTACGCTCAGTGGTTGTCCTAACGGTTGGTGAGCTTCAAGAAGGTGTGCAGTGGCCGCATTATGTGTCATACGACGGGCACGCTCCAACCCTAACCCAACAGCTGTCTTCTCTTCCCCAGGGAGATGTTGCCCACATCAGTGTAGTAGCTGGGGAAGCCAAACACCCTGCATCAGAATGAGCAGGAAAATATCTTAAACAATAATACAGAATAAAGGGACACTGAAGACAAATAGAAGTTGGCCTATATGTATAAACTGATTACGCTCAGTGGTTGTCACGACGGTTGGTGAGCTTCAAGAAGGTGCGTAGTGGCTGCAGTAAGTGGCATACGACAGGCACCCTCCAGCCCTTGCCCAACAGCTGTCTTCTCTTCCCCAAGGAGATGTGTCCCACATCAGTGTAGTGGCTGGGGAAGCGAAACACCCTGCATCACAATGAGCAGGAAACGAACTTAAACAATAATACAGAATAAATGGACACTGAAGACAAATTTAAGTTGGATTATATGTATAAACTGATTACTCTCAGTGGTTGTCACGACGATTGGTGAGCTTCAAGAAGGTGCACAGTGGCTGCTGTATGTGGCATACGACGGGCACGCTCCAGCCCTGGCCCAACAGCTGTCTTCTCTTCCCCAGGGAGATGTTGCCACATCAGTGTAGTGGCTGGGGAAGCCAAACATCCAGAATAACAATGAACAGGAAACGAACTTCAACAATAATATAGATTAAAGGGACACTGAAGAAAAATAGAGGTTATCCTATATCTATAAATTTATTACGCTCAGTGGTTGTCCTGGCGGTTGGTGAGCTTCAAGAAGGTGCGCAGTGGCCGCATTATGTGGCATACGACGGGCACGCTCCAACCCTAGCCCAACAGCTGTCTTCTCTTCCCCAAGGAGATGTTTCCTACATCAGTGTAGTGGCTGGGGAAGCCAAACTCCCTGCATATAAATGAGCAGGAAACGAACTTAAACAATAATATAGATTAAAGGGACACTGAAGACAAATAGAAGTTATCCTATATCTATAAATTGATTGCGCTCAGTGGTTGTCCTGACGGTTGGCGAGCTTCAAGAAGGTGCGCAGTGGCTAGAATATGTGGCATACGACGGGCACCCTCCAGTCTCTGCCGAACAGCTGTCTTCTCTTCCCCAAGGAGATGTTGCCCACATCAGTGTAGTGGCTGGGGAAGCCAAACACCCTGCATCACAATGAGCAGGAAACGACCTTAAACAATAATACAGAATAAATGGACACTGAAGACAAATTGAAGTTGGATTATATGTATAAACTGACTACGCTCAGTGGTTGTCACGACGGTTGGTGAGCTTCAAGAAGGTGTGTAGTGGCTGCAGTATGTGGCATACGACGGGCACCCTCCAGCCCTTGAACAACAGCTGTCTTCTCTTCCCCAAGGAGATGTTGCCCACATCAGTGTAGTGGCTGGAGAAGCCAAACACCCTGCATCACAATGAGCAGGAAACGAACTTAAACAATAATACAGAATAAATGGGCACTGAAGACAAATTGAACTTGGATTATATGTATAAATTGATTACGCTCAGTGGTTGTCCTGACGGTTGGTGAGCTTTAAGAAGGTGCGCAGTGGCCGCATTATCTGGCATACGACGGGCACGCTCCCACCCTAGCCCAACAGCTGTCTTCTCTTCCCCAGGGAGATGTTGCCCACATCCGTGTAGTGGCTGGGGAAGCCAAACACCCAGCATCACAATGAGGTGGAAACGAACTTAAACAATAATACAGAATAAATGGACACTGAAGACAAATTGAAGTTGGCCTATGTGTATAACCTGATTACGCTCAGTGGTTGTCACGACGGTTGGTGAGCTTCAAGAAGGTGCCCAGTGGCTGCTGTATGTGGCATACGACAGGCACCCTCCAGCCCTTGCCCAACAGCTGTCTTCTCTTCCCCAAGGAGATGTTGCCCACATCAGTGTAGTGGCTGGGGAAGCCAAACACCCTGCATCACAATGAGCTGGAAACGAACTTAAACAACAATACAGAATAAAGGGACACGGAACACAAATAGAAGTTGGCCTATATCTATAAATTGATTACGCTCAGTGGCTGTCCTGGCGGTTGGTGAGCTTCAAGAAGGTGCGCAGTGGCCGCATTATGTGGCATACGACGGGCACGCTCCAACCCTAGCCCAACAGCGGTCTTCCCTTCCCCAGGGAGATGTTGCCCACATCAGTGTAGTGGCTAAGGAAGCCAAACACCCTGCATCACAATGAGCAGGAAACGAACTTAAACAATAATACAGAATAAAGGGACACTGAAGACAAATAGAAGTTGGCCTATATGTATAAACTGATTACGCTCAGTGTCACGACGGTTGGTGAGCTTCAAGGAGGTGCGTAGTGGCTGCAGTATGTGGCATACGACGGGAACCCTCCAGCCCTTGCCCAACAGCTGTCTTCTCTTCCCCAAGGAGATGTTGCCCACATCAGTGTAGTGGCTGGGGAAGCCAAACACCCTGCATCACAATGAGCAGGAAACGAACTTAAACTATAATACAGAATAAATGGACACTGAAGAGAAATTGAAGTTGGATTATATGTATAAACTGATTACGCTCAGTGGTTGTCACGACAATTGGTGAGCTTCAAGAAGGTGCGCAGTGGCTGCTGTATGTGGCATACGACGGGAACGCTCCAGCCCTGGCCCAACAGCTGTGTTCTCTTCCCCAGGGAGATCTTGCCCACATCATTGTAGTGGCTGGGGAAGCCAAACACCCTGCATCACAATGAACAGGAAACGAACATAAACAATAATATAGATTAAAGGGACACTGAAGACAAATAGAGGTTATCCTATATCTATAAATTGATTACGCTTCGTGGTTGTCCTGACGGTTTGTGAGCTTCAAGAATGTGCTCAGTGGCCGCATTATGTGGCATACGACGGGCACGCTCCAACCCTAGCCCAACAGCTGTGTTCTCTTCCCCAGGGAGATCTTGCCCACATCATTGTAGTGGCTGGGGAAGCCAAACACCCTGCATCACAATGAACAGGAAACGAACATAAACAATAATATAGATTAAAGGGACACTGAAGACAAATAGAGGTTATCCTATATCTATAAACTGATTACGCTCAGTGGTTGTCACGACGGTTGGTGAGCTTCAAGAAGGTGCGTAGTGGCTGCAGTAAGTGGCATACGACGGGCACCCTCCAGCCCTTGCCCAACAGCTGTCTTCTCTTCCCCAAGGAGATGTTGCCCACATCAGTGTAGTGGCTGGGGAAGCCAAACACCCTGCATCACAATGAGCAGGAAACGAACTTAAAATATAATACAGAATAAATGGACACTGAAGACAAATTGAAGTTGGATTATATGTATAAACTGATTACGCTCAGTGGTTGTCCTGACGGTTGGTGAGCTTTAAGAAGCTGCGCAGTGGCCGCATTATCTGGCATACGACGGGCACGCTCCCACCCTAGCCCAACAGCTGTCTTCTCTTCCCCAGGGAGATGTTGCCCACATCCGTGTAGTGGCTGGGGAAGCCAAACACCCATCATCACAATGAGCTGGAAACGAACTTAAACAATAATACAGAATAAATGGACACTGAAGACAAATTGAAGTTGGCCTATATGTATAACCTGATTACGCTCAGTGGTTGTCACGACGGTTGGTGAGCTTCAAGAAGGTGCCCAGTGGCTGCTGTATGTGGCATACGACAGGCACTCTCCAGCCCTTTCCCAACAGCTGTCTTCTCTACCCCAAGGAGATGTTGCCCACATCAGTGTAGTGGCTGGGGAAGTCAAACACCCTGCATCACAATGAGCTGGAAACGAACTTAAACAACAATACAGAATAAAGGGACACGGAGCACAAATAGAAGTTGGCCTATATCCATAAATTGATTACGCTCAGTGGTTGTCCTGACGGTTGGTGAGCTTCAAGAAGGTGCGCAGTGGCTGCTGTATGTGGCACACGACGGGCACGCTGCAGCCCTGGCCCTACAGCTGTCCTCTCTTCCCCAGGGATATGTTGCCCACATCAGTGTAGTGGCTGGGGAAGCCAAACACCCTGCATCACAATGAGCAGGAAAGGAACTTAAACAATAATATAGATTAAAGGGACGCTGAAGACAAATAGAGGTTATCCTATATCTATAAATTGATTACGCTCAGTGGTTGTCCTGACGGTTGGTGAGCTTCAAGAAGGTGCGCAGTGGCCGCATTATGTGGCATACGACGGGCACGCTCCAACCCTAGCCCAACAGCTGTCTTCTCTTCCCCAGGGAGATGTTGCCCACACCAGTGTAGTGGCTAAGGAAGCCAAACACCCTGCATCACAATGAGCAGGAAACGAACTTAAACAATAATACAGAATAAAGGGGCACTGAAGACAAATAGACGTTATCCTATATCTATAAATTGATTACGCTCAGTGGTTGTCACGGCGGTTGGCGAGCTTCAAGAAGGTACGCAGTGGCTGCAGTATGTGGCATACGACGGGCACGCTTCAGCCCTTGCCCAACAGCTGTCTTCGCTTGCCCCGGGAGATGTTGCTCACATCAGTGTAGTGGCTGGGGAAGCCAAACACCCTGAATAACAATGAACAGGAAACGAACTTCAACAATAATATAGATTAAAGGGACACTGAAGACAAATAGAGGTTATCCTATATGTATAAATTTATTACGCTCAGTTTGTGTCCTGACGGTTGGTGAGCTTCAAGAAGGTGCGGAGTGGCCGCATTATGTGGCATACGACGGGCACGCTCCAACCCTAGCCCAACAGCTGTCTTCTCTTCCCCAGGGAGATGTTGCCCACATCAGTGTAGTGGCTGGGGAAGCCAAACACCCAGCATCACAATGAGCAGGAAACGAACTTAAACAATAATACAGAATAAATGGACACTGAAGACCAATTGAAGTTGGATTATATGTATAAACTGATTACGCTCAGTGGTTGTCCTGACGGTTGGTTAGCTTTAAGAAGGTGCGCAGTGGCCGCATTATCTGGCATACGACGGGCACGCTCCCACCCTAGCCCAACAGCTGTCTTCTCTTCCCCAGGGAGATGTTGCCCACATCCGTGTAGTGGCTGGGGAAGCCAGACACCCTGCATCACAATGAGCAGGAAACGAACTTAAACAATAATACAGAATAAATGGACACTGAAGACAAATTGAAGTTGGATTATATGTATAAACTGATTACTCTCAGTGGTTGTCCCGACGGTTGGTGAGCTTCAAGAAGGTGCGCAGTGGCCGCAGTATCTGACATACGACGGGCACGCTCCAGGCCTTGCCCAAGAGCTGTCTTTGCTGGCCCAGGGAGATGTTGGCCACATCCGTGTAGAGGCT